>NC_064601.1:95745649-96469235 GCF_943734735.2 Anopheles gambiae
GGGAGGTAGATTGGATTACGCGGTTTCTCGTGTGCGTAAAGTGGTTAGCCAGATGGCTGGAGGGAAATGAAAAAGCCTCTTTTACACGGGCAAGAATCGTTTCGTTAACTGGGAAGAGAATGTAGCGTGAGGAAACATCATGCCTTGTTTGTAGCTCTGCTTTAGATTTAAACAAATTACTCGAACGACGCTCAAAAGTTGTAGAGATATTTTTGTGCTTTCGAAGAGGTTCCTGTAATGTCATTTTGTTTATGCGCCCTGTGAAATCTCGGATAAAGCGAGAAATCTGAGAAATTTTCTACTAATAATCATTAGCAAATGTTCCGAGTACTAGTAAAGTTTAGGTCCAGTTTAGGTTCGATCTCATTACCTGTATGTTATAGCCTAGCCTTTACCTGTTGCTCTATTACATCATCTTTTGAAGTGGTAGTTAAAACCTCCAATAAGAGCTACGCTACTTGCAGCGCATTAAATAAAGAACTTTCTATTTTCCCCCTTTCTACCACCGACCGGAAAATGCATCCCTCGTGAAAGTAGAATGAAAAGTAAAATCGTAGCTTAATTGATTGAAATAAAAGCTAAACGCTGGTCATGATGGGCCCATGCTCTCTCGTTTGGTACGCAGTAACCGGAGGCAAACAAGCCGGGAAACGAGTTCTAAAACCCCACCAAGCGCTTGTCTGATCTACATAGATCACGATCGTCAAAGTAGAGTGCCCGATCGAGAACAGAACTCAGAGCAGCATTTCCGCTTTTCCAGTGCGCTTTTGTTGTGAGAGGTTGAGTCAGTGCCGGAGAAAGAGATCCAGTTTGTGCCAGCAGCAACCTGTTCTGGTCCCAGGTGATGATGATACCATAATTGTAGAGTCTCACTATACCCTATGCCATCCTTGTGTATGGCGTTAGGTAAAAAATTAGAAAAACTCGCTCTTGCCGCGCGCGGTGGCCTCGCGCTTCCAGCAGTCTACTGCTGCTGTTGGTGATTTGTTTGATTTCGTTTTTGAACCGAACAAGAGAGAGAGAGAGAGGGGGTGTACGTCGTGGAAAAATCAAGTCCAATCTCAACCAGCTCTCAAACGGCGCGCGGAGAAGAGTGGTTCGCGTTCGCAGCCAGACCCTCTGGGCCTCTGTTGCTCAGTTTCCAGCTAGCTCTCACGCGTACCGGACGGCTTTTCGTGGGGTTGGCGTGCGCGCTTGTGAAGCGTTGCAGTACGCGAGTCGAGTTGCGCACTGGAGTTGCGTTCGAGTTTTCCTTTTGGTAGTTGGGTGCACCTGGCTGGCAGGATATCGCTGTCTTGCCTAACATATGTGTGTAATTGAGTGTTTTTTTGGTGATTCTGTATTTTTTGATGGTGTATTGTTCCGCCGATGCTCCTTAAAAACCATATTCCAATGTTGTGCTTGGGAGCGTTTCAGTCGTGTGATCTGTATCAACTCCAACAGTGTGAATGCTTGTGGTGCGATCTCCATGCAATGATCTCTCTTGTAGGCTAAGTGCGGCTTAAAGTGTATCATACAAAAAAAGAAAGGAAAACGATCAAGCGCAACAGGTTGATCTAGAATTCGATATCCGATACAGTTTCCAGTGTTCCAGTGTGTGAAGCGGGGAAGCAAAAAGCCGTCTTCCCTCTCTACCCTTCCGCGCACTACAATACGGGGTGGAAAAAATGCGGTGAAAGGTGGTAGAAATAACATAAGAACAGACAGCACATAGTAGAATGCTCAGAAGAAGTAGCAACGAAAAAAAAAACTGTGTAGGAAGCACGCTACTTCATTAGCAGCACCAGCAACAAGAAGTAACGAAGAACTTCCTGAACTGTTTCCGCGATCAGATCCGCGAGTAGAACATGCAACACACAGACGCAAATGGATGTAGGATTTTGTGTATCAGATCATAACGAGCAGTATACGTTCGCGTAGGAGCGTGTTCTTCAACACCTCTCCGACTTGCACACAGCACACACAGCACACCATTAAATCTGTGCCAATCTTCGGTGGAGCTTCTCTCCAACGGGAACTCCAAAGTCATTTCCAAAGTCGTTGAGGTGTTGTACCACGCGCCGCGGATGGCGAAGGCGCGTGACGTTCCCGCCTAACTGTTCCCAACAAACTCTCTTTCCCTCCCCTATTGATTATCTTATTGGACGGGCGATATGGTCATAAAGCTGGGAGGATGGTGTCTCTCCAAAAAAAAAAGGCCATCGAAACATCTTCATCCACCTTCAGACACTGGATCTTTTGATCGCATCAACACAAGAGCGCACCAGAAGTTTTGTTTGGATTAATTCTTCAACACTTCCCTTTTAGCTCCTTTCTCCTCGATCGTGGAGTGTGGAGGTTGGCTGAAAATGAGGCAAGAATGAGGTGGTCCCGTCAGCTCATTCCGCCAAGGCAAACAAGCTGCACAGGCAGAAGTAGCACACCAGAGCCATGCCCGTGACGTTACAGTTACATCGGGCTCCGTTCCGTTTTTTCACCGTTTTTTTTTCTTCTCTCGCTCCCTTCTTTCTTCTCGTCTTTGAGTGTGTGTGTGTGTGTGCCTGTGTGTTGTCTTTACCTTTCCTGCTCGTTCTGCTTTCCGCGGGCAACCCGCCAGGGGTTGAATTCCCGCACTTGCCCTCAGACGCGCAGAGGGGATCAAAAAGATCACGAGCTTTCTTGATCTCGCAACACTTCCCAGGTTCCGGTTGGGCTGGTGGCTGTTGCTGCTGCTTTGCCCACATACCAACCAACCTAGTGAGAGGAAAAACAGGAAGGAAAAATCAACCGCTCTCCTCCACCCTTTGAAGAGAGCCTTCTTCTCGGTCCGGGGTTTCTTCTTGTCTAACAAGTGCTCACACTAACACACATTGTGGCACGCAGCGAAAGAAAGGAGAGTGAAGCCCACAAAGCACAGCACCACAATGTTGTGTCAAGCCACGAACGCTCACCCCCCCCCTGATGCCTCGCCTTGATTTTTGGAGGACTTCTCCTGGGAGTGTGCGTTTTATTAATATATTGTTATACGCCCTCCGTGCTTTGTGCATTGAGGTATGAGGTGTGTTGTTTTTTTTTGGGAAGGAAATTCGAAATTCCTGCATTCGTTACAACATCGCGCGAGTGCGTTGTGTGTGTGAAGTGGCGGCCTCCTTTTTTTTTCTTAGCCGTGAGCCGTGCGCCTGCTTGTTGGGGTGTTACTTGTGCCCTGATCTTTCCTATTCAATTCAACCACAAGCGGCGGGCGCGCGTCATCATAAATCACGCTCGAAAGCGCGGACACGAGTGTTCGAACAAGTCACCCGAATAGAGACCCGGGCGAGGGGTTGGAAAATGCGTGCTTAAGTTGGGAAAATCGTGGACGTTGCAAGCGATAAGAAGCGATCCCCGTCGATCGCCGAGCGATGTGAAGGTTGGGCAAAGAAATCGATGGTAATGTTACTGTTTTATGCCCAGCGCATCTCTTTGTGTGGCGCCAGTGTACAGTGTGCTTGTTGCGAAAAAAAACACCCCTTTTCTCCCTGTTAGTTAGTAGGTCAGTATTGGTGTGTGTGTGTGTGTCTGTGTGTGGAATTTTATGATCCTTCCATTTTTTTTGGCATGAAGTCTGTTCGAAAACGGCGACAAGAAGCTTTTTACAATACCACGGGAAAACTAAACTGGAGCATCGGTATGCGTACAGGGCCGGCGAGTGAAATCACTCTTCGTGCGCCGTGGGAATAGTGGGTCCTTGTGTGTGCGTGTGTTTCTGAGTGTGATGGTTTAATTTAATTTATTTTTTTCCTCTGTCCATCCACCATCCACTTGCACAGTGATTGATTGTCTTGAAAGTGTGATTATAAAATTGGAGCAAAATTAAGTGAACATCAATTGCGGTGCGCACAGCAAGCAATGGCAGCACAGCTTTCGGTGATATATTGAGCAAAAGTGTCTACGGTTTCGTGTGCGTGTGTGTGTGTCTTTTTTTTTGGTTCAATATTGGAGAGTAATATTTGCAAAGTTTAAATCTACGCAACCTGTGTTACTACTGCTCACCGGGCGAAAGGGAAACCATCTTTCGCTTGTACGGTTAGAGATAGAGAAGAGAGAGAAGAACGGGCGTGTGTGTGCGTTGACCCGTGATTTCCTACCCCGGCGACAATGGTGCTGACGGCGGCCACCACCACATCGTCGGCGTCAGCGATCGTGCCCGCCCCGATGACGCGGTACGATCGGGCCCTTCCGGTGAACTCGATGACCGAGAAGCGGTACTCCGACCGGCGGCTACGGCCCTGGCCACCGACCTACAACTACGGCATACCGGGCGGGGGTGGTGGTGGCCCAGGCGGTGGCAGTGCCGGTAGTGCCAGCGGATCTGCCATGCTGGCCATGACAACGGGCGGCGGTGGCGGTGGCGGTGGCGGAAAGTCGCGCTGGATGTCTGCCGGGCTGTCCGACATTGGTGCGAGCCTGGGCGGACTGCGGGGCAGTTCCGCCGGCAGCATCTACGGGGGCAGTGTGGGCGGTGGCGTACCGCAGCCCCGCTACCTGTACGCACCTCCCGGCGGTGCCCTCAAGCGCCAGAACAGTGACTTCTTCCTGAACGTCAAGTCGGCCGCATCGCTGGCCGGGTCGGTCTACGACTACAACAACAACGCCAGCAGCAACAACCACAGCAACGGTAGCACTGGCGGCAACTACGTGGTGAACAATATAGCCGCGCGGAAGGTGAAAAACATCGCCGGCATGACGGCGATCGTCGACAGTGATAGCAACATGGAAGTTGTACGACGGATGAGGTACAGACAGAGGAAATGTGGTGTGCAGAAATCGTCGCGAATCGGAAAGCCCATTATGTATGGAAGGAAGAACAGGAAGGAAGGAAATGTCTTTGAGGGGGGAAATGTCCTCTGGGATAGTAGAAACGTGGAATGGTGCCTGCGGGAGTGATCAATACATGGCTTAATCACAACGGAAACCATTTTTTACCCCTTGTTTTTTTGTTATTTAGTTCGCTTGTTAGCGCAGCCATTTTGCGTTTCCGTTTGAGAAAGGCCTGGAAAGGAGGAGGGTGTGGCGAACCAGATACAAGACTGATTGTGCGGTTCGTTGTTGTTTCGATTGAACGATTGGTGTCGAACACATTGGTAATGATCTTTTTTTATATTATTCTTTCTTTGATCGTTTTGTTTGTTGGCATGTTTTTGCTGCCAATTCTATGCGATTCAGCAGCTACGTGGGAATGTTGTAGAGACCGTGTACAACATAAAGCAGTACAGGAAAGTATTGTTTTTTTGCTCTCTATTAACCAGACACACCTGGCTTGGCTTGATATGTCAACCACAAATCGAATAGGGATTCAATCAAAACGACATTCTTCTTACTTATTTTTTGTTTGTTTTTGTTTGTTGATGTGGTTTTTGGACCTCTTTTTTGGTTTCCAAGACTTTACGATTCTCATTACACAAGTTTTTGGATAATCAAAAAGCGCCTGTGTAGTATTAGATGTTTATCGACATCTTTCCCGATCAAGTTTTGAACTCACGATGAGAGTGGTACAGTAAACTGCACGTTGACAACTTCGCCACGAGAGTGTGCTTTGGATGGGATGTTAAAATAGGTATATATTCCGCACTTTCGGTATCAATATAGCTTGCAACTACCTAAAGATGTAAATTTTAGGAGAAAAAGATGAAACATATCGATTTAAATCAGTACGAATCGTTTGAAATTAAAGAAAGTGTAGCAAACGGATGTGATTCATGCACTTCAGAGCTTCCTTTTTGCAATAAAAAATATGTTGAAAAATATCAAAAAAGCGTAAACTTTTAAAAATAGCAGCAGCCCTAGTGGTACTCTTCGTGGTACGTTTTCATCGAGCGTGAAGCAATCCATCACGGCCGAAAACCATTCTTGTTGATGTACCAAGTTTGACAGCCGTCTGACAGGGTGGCCGATTGGTGCAGCAATGAAATCACTTTCACGATCACGATCACGAATGGTGCGATTATTTTAATCGCTTATTTAGCGAAATTCAAAACGAAACGAAAAAAACTCTACCAAAATTCCTGGCACACGAATTTCGACGTCCACCCCATACGGGGCGATTGGTGCTCTGCTTTTCCAAACATGCATGAAACATCAACTCCCGGACACAGGGTTACTGTACGCGCGCTCTTCAATATATAAAACCCGTCCCCGTCGTTGATTTTCAATTCGTTGCACCGAGCTCAAAAATTTACCTTACTTTCACCCCGTTCCGCATCGTCAATGTGGATCGTGGACGGGGCAGCACGGGTTTAGAGTATTGATTTATGAAAGGTGTGACAGGTGGTTTTAGGGTGATCGGTTGTGGTTGCGGCGATGATGGACTTGCAGTAACAGCAGCAGAGCTAGGCAAAAAAAAACAAATAGAAAACAGCTCTAACTGTGAAGAGAGCGGGCGATCGTGCCATGCTGTTGAGCTCATGATCATGTGCAAATGGTGCAAATAATTACAATCATTGCAAAGCCCGGTTTTTGCATGCTTCTTGTCCTCAAGCAAACACAACGGGATCTGCGGGTGGGGAGTGTTCCATCAAAGCAGATGCCATTAGGAACGAATTAACTACCTCCATCGGTCTAATGACCGGTTAGCGGCCGATGATCGTACGGTCATGCAAAACAGACTGCAAGACACCCAGAGTGGCCCACGGGCAGGAAGGACAACTTAATTCATTTATCTTCGGAGGAGCAGTTTTGTTTTTTGCTCTGCTGCCTTCACGGTGGCGTGTCGTCATCGATGTCTTTGCAATGGCAATTAAACACATTCCGAACCGGTACGAAATCCGTTTAGTCAGCGGAATGCAGGTCAGACTTGGTGATTATTCTGATGCTGTGTTGTTTTTTTTTGTTTCGTGTGTCTGTTGCAGTAATGGTTTTATTCCGTTAGCAATTCGGGTACTACCTCGAGATATGTGTGTCAGTAGAGTCCGAGTTAGTTACGTTTAGTAACTGCCGCCAGGTGCAGCATCAGGGCGGCAGTTTGGTTTAGTTTCGTTCAGGTTTTTGGCACACTTTACCACCAACTGTCAACGGTGAACGGGTTTTGCTGCAACCATTGCATGCAAACGAAACACGCTCGCCCACCGCGCATCAAGGTTAAGTTTATCCCTCGAGCGCTGAGCTCGCTTTTGCTCTTCAAAAAAAACCTTCAAAACGTGCCTAGGCGAAGGTTCCGGGGTTTGAAAAGCGAATGGTGAAAACCGGTTCGCTTAGCTCGGCCGTAGAATGCCAATCTCTAATGCACCACACAAGCTGGGGATGGGGCGGAAAACCAGCCGCTGCAAGTATAACTAGGGTAGGGCAAAAGGAAAGTAGCGTGTGCGTGTACTCCAAGACCACTGCCACCGTTGTCCTCCAGAGCCGTTATGGAGCGGGCAGGAATTGTGCTGTCCTGTTGTAAGTCCCAAAGCAGAAGCTTCCAGAAACCCAGCTCTGCTCTAGAAAAGGGAAAACGAGGAAAAGGCTTCGATGTGCAAGATTTCGATCCAATTAAAATGTCAATTAGAGCCGTTGTCGTTAGGCAAACGTGGAAGTGAATCTGTTGATAGGAAATATTTAATAATTCAATAGCCGATTAAAAGCGTGTTGCTGCCTGATGCCATCACACCGCGCACTAGACTGTCATGAAGAAATTTCGCTCTTCGTCTTGGCGAAGAGATTGATTAATTAGTGCTGTGTAGCGTTTCGGGTTGTGGGAAAATCTGCAGCGAAACACTTTTCTTTTCCCTTGTATTGTCTCACAGGTTTGCACCGAGTGTGGCTTGTTTACGGTGGAATTGTCCCCTTTGAGAGTCCTACGAACAGTTGAGAGACGTAGAAATTCAACATCTTCTGAAAGAGGGTGTCGTCTTGTAATTTGTGCTGGAAATTTTAAACCACAGTCACTTTCCCAATCTTTAGCTGACGCTGCGCGCAGTGTTAGGTGTCACTGGTGTTTGAAAAGAAGGAAAAAATAAGCCACTGTGGTAAATTGTAATTATTTAAACGGTTGCGTGCTGAAATTGGGTTTCCCTTCACGCTTGGGCTTTGATGTGCGTGTGTGTGTGTGTGTTCCCCAGGGCCAATTTTCCGTTCTTCTACTCTCCATACATAATGGCTCGCGAATTTTCTGCTACCCTACCAATAGCATTGCGTGATCGGCTAACGGTTTGGGTTGCTCAATCCACTTAAAAACACGTCGTCGTTGTCTTTTCTTCACATTTTCGTTTTGTCGCGTTGTCTCCAGGCGGCATTCGACCACGCAACAGAACAATTATCTGCAGCAGCGGTTGCAGAAGCAACAGCAGCAGCAACTCTACCAGCATCATCAGCAGCAGCATCATCACCAGCCGCAGCAGCAGCAGCATCACCATCCGCATCAACACCAACCACAGCAACAGCAGCAGTTTTTCAACGTAAGCGCCTCGACCCGATCCCGCTCGAAGTCGATGGAAGATTTCGGCTCGAGCGGGTTCATCATCGAGAACAGCTACAAGTATCGCACGAAGAACGTGCTGACAGCCTCCACCACCACTACCACCACAACAGCCGGCTCCCCGCACGGCCATCTAAAGTCCTCGCAGCACCAGCACCAGCAGCTTAACAACAGCAGTGTACATAGTAACAACCTTTCGCTGGCCGGCGGTGGCGGTGGTGGTGGTGGCGGCAGCGGTGGCGGTGGAAGTCGCGTTGTCAGCCCCAACCAATCAACCTCCTCCGCACCGCATGCGAATGGTGGCGGTGGTGGCAAGCGTACCCTGCGCCATCACAACAACTTCGGCAACAATCTCAACGGTGGCCATAGCTATGACAACAGCAACCAGCAACACCAGCAGCAGCACCAGCATCACCAGCATCTAACGCACGGGAAGAAGCTGCTCTCGCTGAAGAACCACCGCTCGGTGGACAATCTGCTCGACAACGTCGACATCAACTACAGCCAGTACTACCAGGTAGCCTACTACCGCAGAAACTCAAACCTCTTCTGCTTCTTACCACGTGTGACAAATACCTTTTTGTTGTGTTTTTTTGTTATTTCTTAACGGAAGCTAACGGAACGACGAAATAGTGTCGATGCGCCACGCCGTCTTTCCGGCTCGGTGCACAAACTGTCTCGTAGCTGTGTATTATTGCCATGGGGGGCCGGTGGGTGTGAGAGAAAATGAGAAACGAAATGCTGCACGTGTGTGTCTGTGTGATTTATTAGTCAGCTTGGAAATTGGAACCACAGACATAATTCGCGATGTGGTGAAGAAGAAGGAGCAAACACACACACACAATCCGCTAAGTTAATTAAAATCGCTTCGAGGGAGGAGCAGTTTGATTGATTCGATTGGTTTCTAACACACACACACACAGACAGACAGTACACCACAAACCGGTAAAATCTCTCCCAATAACGTCAACGTCTTTGCCCGTCGTCATCCCTGCACTCTGGAGAACTGCTGCCATTTTTCCATCACCACACCACACCACCTTCACGTGGCGTTAAGGAATTTTTGCCGTTTTTTTGTGGTTTGTAACAAAACACCGTTCACTCCAAAAAAGTGCGTCTTTTGCGCAGGTTCTTTAGGCCCAATTTCCGTTCCAACAACGGGATGATGGAGGAGCGGGCGTGAGCGGGTGAAAAAATGGGGAACTAATTTTTCCTACACTTTGCTCTCCTGCTGCTGCTGCTGTTCGTTGGCGGCGGTGTTTCTTGCCCGGTGGAAAATAGAACCGGAAGAAATTCGAATTAACGCATGGTGTTGTTTTTGTGTGGTGAGGTTACGAGCTGGATGTAAAAGCCACGACCGAAGACATTCCTATGTGGTGGGATGGGTGGGATGAAAATGGCGCTGCCCCCGTTCTGTTCGTTCTCCTTCCTTGTGTTCCGATCGTCGTTTAACACACAAAATGTCCCGTAAAAAAAACTAGAAATTCATTATTGGACTTTATTGGACGGTGGAACAGGAACAAGGCAAAGGTGTTCCCGTTTCTACCTACATACAGACACACACACGTGTACACACAGGTGTTGGAGTAGAAAATTCTATTTAATTTCGGTTATAAAATCCATTTAATTTGAGCGTGGCCAGAAAATCCCGCTCGGTGATCCCGCGCGCGTCACAGTTAAGTGCCAACAACTCTAGGAACTGTGGTCATCCCACTCCGTCCCTTATTAGGTACGCCACTTGTAAGCCCCTAAAAAAGTGGTTCCCCGAGCACCACTTGGATTGTAGCTGGATCTTTCCGGTTTATTTTGTTTTCGTTACAGATTGGGCTTTATAGTTTTATCGCTTTTGCCCATTTCATCGTTACCCTGTGGACGCACGCATTCACATTATTCCCACAAAAAAAAACCCCGTCAAAAGATCTTCTGCTTTTCTTCTCTGCTCCTCTGCCCATGCCCAAGTTGGCATCAAAAGCAAATAAATATGTGCCACTCACGAAACAGGAAACAGGGCAGGGGTTTTAAAGCTCGTGAGCTCTGATGAGTTTTCTTCATGAACAGGACCATGTGACCAGTTGGGAAATGATGCGACTTTATGGCAGACAGACAGTCGGAATTGATGTATCGGGCTGTTTGTATTTACGATGCGTCGGGAGATAATTTATCTGTCCGTTAGATTAATTTGACAAATTGCAAATCGTTTCCAGTGAAAACGTTCGTTCGTTTTTGTCGTGCGACATGCGAGAGATGTGCAATTTCATCCGTTTTTCCGTAGCACAAGTTCTCTTAGGGGTTAGGCTTGATGGGGAAGTGATCACGCTAATCGTTTTCAAGGGGAATTAGTGCAATAAAGATAAACTTTCTGCTTGATTATCGTACCCCAATAGGAAGAGCCATATGTTTTTTTTTTTCCAATCGGAAAAAGAAACCTTTTTGTAAAGTCCTTTATTAGAGGGAAATGTACTACTAATTAATGTTTTGCACTTGATAACACACTTGACGCTTTTTGCAAGCGTTTAAAGGGTAGTAAAATTTCACTCCTTCATCATCATAACTCCTCTTAAAAGGGGAGAGGTCGAATTAATGGCATTTATTACCAGGGGGGAGTAAGGTAAAATTCGAATCGAGATCAAATTGAGGTTAAAAATGGAGCTTTCCATCATTTTTGCACAGCGGAAGGTACCATCGACCAGATACACCAAACACCGAAGAAAGGTTAAACGAGGTCAAGACGAGGGTATATTACCACCTCATCAATGTGTGAAGAAGGTTTACGCATCGGGTCACTGTTTCCCGTTCACCCGCCTCGGCGCTGCATGTGTGTGTGATTAATTTAAAGCGAATGGGGAGAAGAAAAAAAAACAAAATCCTCCACATCCTAATCCGATCTAGACCTTCCGGACCTCTTCCGGAGATACTCATTAGCTTCCCATCGGCCACCCTCCCTAAGGGGTGGTAAATGTAGTGAAATAAAAAAGTTAAACTTACCACACATAAAATTTGATCGTAACCCGAACCGTTTGGTTGCTACTGCTTTCGCTTTACATATAGTTGCTGCAAGTTGCAAATTCATCCAAACATGAGCAGGGGAGAGCCGTCGTACGCCGCTGGAAGCACATTCAAATGTGGCACATGGTGGCGGCCAGTTAAACAACATCCGGTCAGTTAAATTAACCCTCACCTCGCAAGCCCCTCGGCCATTAGAATTATGGAAATGTCTTTATGATGAGGATGAGGGTTTTCCACTCTCTTCTGTGTGTGTGTGTGGTTTGTGCGGTGCCATTATCGGAGGGTTTACATCGGTTTGCAATTTAATGTAGCGTGCAGAGCTGGAGCTTCAAAGCAATACGAGGCTTGGGCGGGTGCTTTGTCGCGCCTTCTTCGCGCCTAGATCGTATGGTAATTTTCGGTCACTCACGCGCAGTGGGGGCGAATTGGTGCATGCCGGGCAGTGGAGCTCATAGAATGGTGAATAAAGGGTGTAAAGTTTCACTTTTTCACGTTCAAAACAAGAGAATGTTGTTGCAGCGTTTGATGGTGTGCCCAGTTCAGGGGCAGGCAGAAGATGGTGGCTCTTACACAAAAAGTCATCGATCGGTGCTGTGTGGCGCGGCGTTTGTGATCGATACGGTCTTAATCGGGCGCTAATGAAGTTATGAGCAAACATCATTTACACACCAAGTTGCTACTACTGAACATTAGCGCCTTTTTTCTCCCTTTTCAATGTGATTCATTATTAATGAAGCGTGTTGATTTGCTGCAGCGAAGGAGGGAGAGAGTGAGAGAGGCGCTATCGGCTGTTCAATATGAAAAATTAGCATTTTTGTGTTTCAAACACACACACCTGAGGCAGGGAATTGTTGTGTAGAAGGGGCGCGACGAACCATAAATTAAATTCAATTATTTGGTGCAAAGAGCTGCTGCATCAAACAGTCGTAGAAAGCTTGTGTGGAAAAAGATGTCGAAATGAATGATCAAGCTAGATTTGAACTAACAACTTGCTTTGTATATGATCCATTGCTTGACACAGCAGGCTAAGGAGCAACTCTCAGTGTGACAGTCAAACAAGCGTACTAAAGGGATAACAGAAGATCCTTTTTGGCAGCAATGTTATTTACATTCCTGAGGACTCTATCTTTCATGTTCGAGATGGTGAAAGAGAACATTAGTTAAGGATCTTATTAAGAAATAGCTAAACATTACATATTTATTTATTTCTTGTTAAATATTGGATCAACTTATGCTTGTATTATAAAAAAAAAGATAGACTTGAGAGGCTTTAACTATCCGTTTTACTAAGCGAGTTAAATCGCCCTACTCGTTTTCCTTATTTTCCTTTCAATTAGAGCCCCTTTCTCCTCCTCCCTTTGAATCAACCGTTTCGGGGAAGGTTAAATAAACACAAAACTATTGTGTTTTCCCCGTTTTCCTCTCTTTCTCTGTCTTAACCTCTTTGTTTTTAACAACCTTAAACTTAATTTGATCAATTCAACCAAATATGACCAACTTTTCCCCTCACAGTGTACCGCGTGTCGTGTACCTGTGACCTGCTTTTCTCACCGACCGGCCACCGGCCACTAAACCACACGCGCTCCTGGTTCGCTGGTTTTAAACCGTGCGCGACGGATTGGCTCCTCTTGTTTTCAAGCTTCTGCTACAGCAATGTAGTTACCATCACCCCACTGCACAGGGCACTGCACAATCACACGGCCACAATCGCTACGCATGGTGGGGATCTTTCCGCTTATCTTTCTCACCGTGCCGCGAACACATCTCACTCCCTTTAAACTACTCCGCGCCAAACGTACAGTTTGCGTTAATGATAGTGCCTCACCTGAAATCCCACCGACTGAGTGAGAGAGAGAAATGATTAATGTGTTTTTTAATTTTATTTTTATCATTTGCAACGTTTCAATCCGCGAGGGCATCTTCCGTGGTGTGTGTGCCTGATTGTGGAAGGGTCAGAATTCTTCTTCTCTGGCTCAACAACCGATGTCGGTCAAGGCCTGCCTGTACCCACTTGTGGGCTTGGCTTTCAGTGACTAATTGATTCCCCCCCATAGCAGGATAGTCAATCCTACGTATGGCGGCACGGTCTGTTTGGGGATTGAACCCATGACGGGCATGTTGTTAAGTCGTACGAGTTGACGACTGTACTACGAGACCGGCCAACCGGAAGGGTCAGAATTACTCTCACCAAATGCTGCAGGCGGTCCAGCCAGGTTCGGGAGAATCGAACTAGGTTGCATCATCATCATCATCACAACGGGTTGATTAGCAACAGCTCAAACACATGGCGGCTTGTCCCGTTTTCCCGCCTTCGCGCGCCTTCTAATCGGGAAAGCAAAACGAACGATCTTAACCGCATCACAGCATCATTACGAAGCAGCGCGCGCGTTCTTCCATTGATCCACTGACCCTTGCACTCTGCGCTTTGCTGCAACGAAATTGCTGTCTGCTGCAACGTAACTGTGTATCCAGTCCCGTACGTGATCAGCAGTAGCCCGGCAGCGGTGTATTCACCCTGCACACGGCCCTTGCAGCCTCGGCCAAGAGGAAGGGGAGACAAAGCATAATGGCGAAGACCATCGATCGAGGGTGAAGCGGTAACCGCTGGTTACGGATCATAATAACAACCCGGACCTCAAGCTCTCCTCTCTTATTGGTATTCTCCGGAATGCCCAGTACCCCCCCCCCGCCCCCCTCCGGGCCGTGTGTTGCCCAATGCCCATCGGATGGGGTGCGTTTAGGTTTCCCGCATTGCGCAAGGGGAACGCCGAGACATGACCCGGTTGGTCGGTGACCCACTTCTGTGTGAGCCATTTAGGTTTTGCTGCCTAATGGTATTCAATTTCGATTCACACAGCGCCTTCAAGCGCTGGCACAATTTGATTTACTACTACCACCACCTGCTCTTCCCGCGTGGAAGTCACCTTGGAAATGGGCCTGGAAAAAGGCGTCCATTTTCACACCTGTTTTTTTGACTTCTCTCGTTTGTATCGTTTAGTAAGTAATGAAATGGAGTCGAAAAACAGTCGATCGCGAACAACAAACCGTGAGCTTGTTTGTGGGGAGTTGTTTGTGTTTAAGGATAATTATGCAATGGGGAATGGTGCTGTCCGTCTCGCGGTAATATGTGTCCAAAGGCACACTCTGTCTGTGCAATCGAATCATCCTTCACGTATCACGGAGATCAGTTTGAGAGCAATCAGGCGCTTCCACTAACACCCTCATTTCATTGCTACAAAGCAAAATGGTGCGTCTGGGCAAAATGTAATTGATGATCGGTGCCACAACCAATCGATCGAGTGCAAACGATGGCGAACAAAATTTGAGAAACGGAGTTGAGTTGTGGAGTAAAGCAAAAATTTGCTCACTTTTAATTGTCCATGGGTACGTGCGTGCGCGCTCTCTTTATTGCAATCAAAAGCTACTGCCAAAGTGGAAAACAAAACCAAAACTGTGTAAGACTTCCGGACTTCCGGATAGAAATCCAACCAACGCACAACAACAACAGCAACCAAATTGGCCCATTCGAACGATAAACTCCCAGCGTGGTACGGGTTGAAATGGTTACGAAACGTTTCAATTGCAACGGAATCAGTTCCACCCGTACATAGGGTGCGGGTTCACTATTTGGCGCAATTATCGTTCCACCTCCACCTCATTTGCCAACACCACACCCCCGGAGGGGAGGTCCAAAAGAATGATTGTGAAGCACAATTGGATGGTCTCCGGAGGCGCCTCGTCTTATCATAACCATCGAGCTTAAAAGTCTTTATCGTGGCGCCCACACGCCTGGTTGTTGTTAAGCCTTTTCACCCTGATAAATTATGCAACATTCACGTGAAGGTGGTGCCCTCCTCCGCATACGGACATTAAACGTTCAACCATTTAGCATTTGGGAACACGGTGGGGGGGGGGGGGGGAGTGTTTTTGGGCAATTTCTGCAACATTGATGAACCCCGGAAGTGAAGTTCTTGGTTGGAATTTGGTAGCTTCTACGATCGGACGGATCGTGCCGTTTAATGGCGCGCAATGATTATACGGCAGAAGGTGTCGAAAATTAGGTGCGATTTTCGTGCGGAGGCTGTGATGCCAGGTGCTCGTGCTGAATAAAGTGCGAGCGTGATGGGTTAAAGATATTCGGGTGTAAAAGGTTAAAGGAAATTAGGGAGTGCAAATTGGACGTGAATTGGCGTTTCGGTCGATGAAGCTGCTGGTTAGGGATAAGGAATGTGCCGCCAGTGTGGATGAAGAGTTTACAGAATGTTGGAAATTTTTGTAATATTCAGTCCTTATTCTAGTGTTTAGGGAATGTTTGAGCATCATTCTAAACTCTTGGGAGAGTTGGAGGTTTCGAATTTTTTGGAAGGGTTGCTATATTGGCTTAACTATTCTTTGAGTGTATTTGTTTAGATCCTCTGAAATTCTTCAATTATTTTCAAGGTCTTTCAGTATCACTCTAATATCCTAATTTGTTTTAGATTTTTTTTATGTCTAGTTAAACCTATGATACAGAGTTTTCGAGGATTATATAGACATGTTCAGCGAGTTGTAGATACGTTCAGGCATATAATAGACTATTTCAGCGAGATATAGAATTGTTCGGAAGTAGGCGTTGACATGTTCGGTTATACTGTAGAGCTGTCACTTTCGTACCCCTTGGACTGCAACTTGCATCATTCTCGTCAGGAAGTAAACAAACGGTTTTCGAACAAATATGCTTTTTTCAACTAATATATGTATGAAACAGCTTGGGGAATGATTATTTGCTACTTTTATGGTATTTAAGAATGAAAAATTGAATGCTGCGGCACAGGGTGTAAACAAAACAAATGACAACACTACAGAATCGCTGAACATGTCAACGCCTACTTCCGAAGAATTCTATATCTCGCTGAAAGAGTCTATTATATGCCTGAACGAATCTACAACTCGCTGAACATGTCTAAATAATCCTCGAAAACCATGTAAGAAAGATATAAACATATTCAGAACTTCAGTACATTACTCTTTTTCATGTCCAGGCTTTCCAAGGTGTATTCTATATATTTGAAGTAAAGGAATTACTTCATGGTTTAGTCCTAACCAGGTGGCTTAAAGTACGTGAACCTAAGAAGACTGTACCTCTCTTCTGAAGAATAAAGCGAACGAGGGCATCAAACCTCCCCAAAAAACCTCTAGTAGAAAGTTTGCAATGAAATTTTGCCACAAGTCCTCTTCTTCTGCGAAATCTTATCCCGCTCATGTAATGTGGCAGTTACTTTTTGCCGCCTTTATTGCCACTAATCACTAGTATCGCTTGTACATTAAAGCTACCAATTGCACCGATTATCGTTATGTTATAACGGGCAGGGGAGGGTGCAAGTGCAAAACTGAAGCCAAAACCTCCATTTCTGAGGACTCCATTGTAGCTTTAACACCGAGCTGTGAAATAATGATGGGTACAATCGCCCCCATCACGATCACGGTGCTCTGTTAAGCTTTTTGTACGCTACGATTGATTAAACTTCGCTGCAAAATACGATAATTGAACGTGTTGAACACGTAAATGACCAGCACGGATCCGATTCGAAACCGGCCCCAGCGAGGTTTGTGCGCGCTCGCAAACTCTCGGCACATTAAATGTCCCGAGACGATCTGGGATCTGGTCGCCCGGATCAAGTTGATCACACTTTCCAACACAGCAAACAGCAAACACACGCACACACCCAACACGCTCTTTTACAAATCGCTTTGACCACATGCGCAGTCCAATGACGCGCCAATGCACTTTTATTACTCAATAAGCGCTCAGCTTTTAAACTTCAATGGGCGGACGGTGTGCCTGTTTGCTACACTGCTTCCCTTAGCGAATCAGTTCGTCGCACTGGTGGTGGTGGTGTTGTGCGGCTCTGTAATCATTTCACTTTCTTTGCAAAATTGCCACCGCTCCCGGCGCAGCGGACGGGTGGGTTGCTCGAGTTATCTCTTTTAATTGCAAAACTGCAAAGGTGGCGTAGAAAGAAAACCACATCTTGGAAGCGTGGTGCAAGCCCTCCCGGGCAGCACTACCCAAGTTTGACAGACGACACACAGGCAGGCGGCTGCCGACGCGGAATTGGTTGCCAATCATTCAAGACATTGGTGGAGGTGGTTTTCATTTTGTGGCGGGTGGTTTTTCCACCCGTTTGGCTGTGCGGAAGAAAGCAGAAACGTGTTAAAAAACGGTCTCTCCCCAAGAGGAGAGGGAGCACGCTTTCTCCAGCGTATTTTTGCGAGCAAATTACGATCATTACTGTACAGACACAATTGTATTACTATGTGTGTGTGTGTGTGTGTGTGGTTTTTGGCAATGAAAATGCGGGCACAGTTTTCTTTCCTTCATTATCAATTGACCGCACGCCAACTGGTGTTGCGTTTCACCGATAAAAACGATGTCGATGACCATCAGCGTGTGATGTCTGGCGAGCGCGAGTGTCCGGAGCGGAACTCAATGACCTCCGACAGATGACTCAAGCTCTTTGGGTTCGTCGCTTTTACGATTGTTCAAAGCTTTCCTTCGCTATTTAATACTTTTCTGCAGGGATTTTGACACTTCATTAGGAACTAAACTGGACAAATCGATCCCTGAGACAAGTGTGTGTGTCTCTCTCCCCGAGAGGCGGCTGAAATGATGCACCAAAGGGAAAGTGGATTTTCCTTGCAAGGGAAGAACGCTCCCGCAAACCTGACCACCGGTCAGCACATCGTTACGGCACCGGTATGGTCACCTTCGTCGCAAAACCATTAAATAATAATCGATTTAAAGTGAAACTCGTTTGCACCCAACAACCCCCAGGTCCTCCAGGTTTGTGTCACCTGCCACAATACCGGACCTATGCTCCGGAGAGTAGTAAGGCACCCAACGGGGGATTTCGCGCACCCGACCATTCAGGGTGCGGGTGCAATCCCCTGAACCTGTGCTGTCACCTTGGTGACAATACTTTCTCTTGAGATGATGCTGTGATGGTGGGACACATCGTCAAAAACCAAAGCCCGGTGCAATTGGGCGAGTTTTGCTTCCCTCTGAAAAGAAAGTACTTTAAATCGTTCCCCTCTGCTCGTGGGGTTTTATGAGTTTTCATGAGACTCTCACACAGAGAGATGACAAAGTGTCGGTTCAAAAATTATGTTGTTTCGGCACAAGACACCCCGGATCACACGCTCACAGGCCCGTGTCCAGCCCCCCGGAGTTCCGGCAGTAGCTTGACCTTCTCACGGATGCAAAACATTGCTCCCCCCCCCCATTGGTGGATAATTATTGCCCGGCTTTTTATCCTCTCTTATTTACCTCGCATCGTGAAAGCTGCAGCAGCAGTAATGTCCGCAGAAAAGCTGGACGTAAGAGGTGGACGTGCGGGCTGTTATGGTCAGTAAATTGCACACAGGATCGTTAAATCCATGTCTACGCGCTGATAACATTAAGACGTCGTCCGTTTTCACCAGCCGCGCTCTCCGGGGGGGTGCTATCACCACTGGCGAGTGAGTTAAATATCAGGCCTTTCCCAGACTCGTTCCATCGTCGTATGATCTCGAAGCCGTCAACATCAGCACATTGCATATGTACCATTTATCGATTACCGTGTGTATGCATGTTTGTTTACAGTGAAATGCATCAAAACCTTATCCTGATCGAACCGGACACTGCAGCACCACTTTGTTGTGTCACACGTTTTGGTTAACCTTTTTTCTTCTGTTTTCGTTCCTTTCCTTTCCAGCAATCGGACCAAAATCGACCCCGCTTTGTCGCGGTGACGACGCTGGAAGATGTACAGGCGGTACGGTGTGCGGAGTTCCATCCGAACGGGCGCATCTACGCGGTCGGCTCCAACTCGAAGACGTTCCGGATCTGCGAATACCCGTCGCTGTCGGAGATTAGGTAAAATAATTTGCTCATATGCCCGTTGTCATTTCAGTCCTATTTTTGTTTATGTATGTTGTTTTGTAGCATCTTAAACACAACCATACCCATGTTAGCGACATTAGGGCAGTACAGTAGGATCACATCACATCACATCCAACACACACGCACACTCGTCCCCAAACTCTGCACTTCCATCAATCCATCTTCCATTTCGGTTTTTTCTTTCTCCTCTCAAAATGTCGGCATGTTAATGCATCTTCAGTCACCCATCCGTCCGTGTGTGCGCGCACATTGCATCATTGCTCCACTACTCCACGAACGCGTTTCGGTGGAAGAAAAGCGTTATCAAACTCCATTAGTGAATGATACTGCCTGCCCCGCTGAAGAGTGTAGAGTGAAAATGATCATCTCACATGAAGGTGGTGGTGTGTGGTACCTCATCCTCCTTATGTGCATGTGAATTTGGCATCTTTTAGGCCGCGAGCACGCACGCACCGCACACCCAAAACGCCAACCACAGCATCCCCTCGAACCCCACTCACTGAAAGCTCCCAATTGCACAAATTCCATTGCGCATGAGGGGCACGGAAAACGCACGGAAACGGCTACTGCGCGTGTGTGATATCGTCGTCGTCGTCGCCGTCGCTTTTCACGTAGACACGGTACTATTCTGGTTCCATCTTCCATTTTTGCACCAGTTTTTTTTCACTCCCATCCAACCACCTTTTCGCTCCCTCTCTCCCTCTCGCTCTCTTCACATTCGTATGGAAACAATAATCAACAAGTTATTTCCCCCCCTCTCACCGTTTTCGTGCGGACGCCCTCCATACTCTTCTCTTTCGCCTGTTTTTTCCCCTGTGCACACGCAGCAAAAGATGTGAAACTAGCTGGTGAGCGGAAATGGATGAGTTTTCCCTTTTTTCCTAGTATTTTTTTTTCGTTTAGTTTCTTTCTCTACACACACACACACACACACACACACACACACACACACACATACTGAAATACAGACGTACAGGTGGCTTTCTTAATGTTTAGCGCGCTGTTTTTTTTTGCTGCAGTGAAACAAAATATGGATTTTTTATGTTTAGTTGCATGAAATAGATGATCGGTGTGGCTAGATCGGTGGATTTGGTGTCCAGGTCTAGAGACAGGTGGCAGGTTTGGTAGGAAAAACGAGGAATAAACACTCCTCCCTCTTCGCATTGAAAGCTGGTTTTTGCCTGAATGACTTCTGGTGCGAAGCAACAATGTTTCAAACCGATCGGTCATTCGATCGATCGATAATGGCTGTAGTGATTTGTTATTATGTAGACGTTTATCGATTGCGTTCAAATGATTGATTTTCCTCATTTATTGCCTCCGCTTTAATGGGTGGACAATGTAGACATTCAAATTGCATGCTTGAAGGATGGTTAATGTTTCAATGTTAAACGACTTCGGTTTGTACGATACAAAGTAGATACATACAGCTTTTACTTTTCTCCCCCGCTTTCCGTAAGCGATCGAGCCAAACGCTTTTACACTTTTACTGAAACATTGACCTAATACAAACTCCGGTTTTGCATCTCGTCTCCTCCACCTCAGGGAAGACCACAGCACGTACCAGCCGACGGTGCTGTTCAAGCGCACGAAGCACCACAAAGGCTCGATCTACTGTATGGCGTGGTCGCCGGCCGGCGATCTCATTGCGACCGGCTCGAACGACAAAACCGTCAAGCTGATGCGCTTCAACGAGTCCCAGAAGCAGCTCGAGGGCCAGGAGATGGAGCTGACCATGCACGACGGTACGGTGCGCGACCTGTGCTTCCTCGAGGACAGCTCGAACAAGTCCAGCCTGCTGATCAGTGGCGGCGCGGGCGACTGCAAGATCTACGTGACGGACTGCGAAACGTCCACTCCGTTCCAGGCGCTCAGTGGCCATGGTGGGCATGTGCTATCGCTTTACAACTGGGGCGGTGTCATGTTTGTGTCCGGTTCGCAGGTGAGTGAGGAATGGGTGAAAAAGAACCCCGGAGAGAAAAGCAAGTGATTATTTACTTTATTTTGTTTTTGTTTTTTCTTATTTTAGGATAAAACCGTACGATTTTGGGATCTGCGTACGCGCGGCTGCGTCAACATGGTTACCCCCGCCACGTCACCGGGCTCCCGGCAAGGGTCGCCGGTGGCGGCGGTTTGCGTTGACCCGTCCGGGCGGCTGCTGGTGTCGGGGCACGAGGATAGCTCCTGCGTACTGTACGACATACGGGGCAACCGGCCGATCCAGTGCTTCAAACCGCATTCCTCAGACGTTAGGTAGGTGGTGGAAGAGCGTGGGAAACGGGCAAAATTAACTATAAAGCATCAAGCCAGTCGAATTAGAGACAGATTCGTAGGTCGATTCTGTCTGTGCGAGTATCAAGCTTTACTGCGCGTTTAGAGTGCATACATTTAGGCGTTTAAAGCTAACGGAACGAATTAGCCCATAATTAGCGTGTCTTGATTGCAATATTTCACTAATTTAAGCAAAAAAACAATGAATTTCAAGTCTAAAAGTAATCTGTTTCATTGAATTGAGTAAATCATTGTGTTAAAAATGAGTTTATAGCACCTTGGGGCGGGTTCGTTTCACTCGCGCGTTACTGAAGCGTTACGAAAGCGTTACATTTGTACACTTATCCATGACCTTCTGCGATCGCAGACCTTCAATCAACCCCATTATATATAAAAAAGCAACCACTCTGATCATTCACACTAATATTCTTCTTTTTCTTCTTCTTCTTCTTTTTTTTAGATCAATCCGATTTTCACCCTCCGCCTACTACCTGCTGACCGCCGGTTACGACAACAAGCTCGTGCTGACCGATCTGCAAGGTGATCTGACGATGCCATTACCGTCGGTGGTCGTCGCCCAGCACACGGACAAGGTGATATCGGGCCGCTGGCATCCGGTCGATTTCTCGTTTCTCTCCACCTCGGCGGACAAGACGGCCACACTGTGGGCGCTGCCACCGATCTAGATCGCCAATGAACCGTGACCGACGAAATGGGACGGGTGTGGGGGGGGGGGGGGGGGGGGGTTGAATTGGTGAGCGCGCAGAGCCGCCCTCCCAAGCCCTCGGACCAGTCCGTGATCGTGTTTCGTGGAGGTGTGTTGCCGTCACGGACACACACCCAGACACCCCGATTGTTATTATGTTATCTGTAGAGAGAGAATTTGTTTTGTTTAACGCTTAACGTGTTTGTTTTTGATTTGCGCAACTGCTGCTACCTTAACTTCTATTTCGTGCTTGGCGTGCACGCTCTCCGTGCATTACACTGCACAGCTACAACATACACCCACTCTTACACCCCTGCGAACTGCACGCGAATTAGTGCAACGTTTTCTGTTTTCCTTCTTATTCTATTTTTCATTTATTTGTTATTCGCTCGTTGGATTGAGGATCATCGCTTCACCCACGCGGCAAAGTCACCAGTGTACGTTTATTGTTTTTTTTTGTGTATTATATTAGTAACTAGTTAGGTGGAACTGTGCTGCAAAACAAACACCCCATGTGGTAGTGTACCGTGCAAGTAAAAGCAAAAGACAAGGCAGCCAAGTGACAACCAAGACTAATTTAATAGCCCAAACCTACCCCCCTTCCCCTTAAGACACCCTTATCGTCCTTAATCTCCCTTCTCCATTTTGCCCTTATTTGTCTCAGTGCACACCATACCGCACCAAGTTGTGTGTTAAGTTTACGAACCCTCCCCCTCCCCCCTCCTTCCCCATCCCCAGAAACAGAGTGGAGGGAAAAGCTGAAAGTACAGCTTGCTGGTATTGTATTTATGTATAAGCTATAAGTGAACAAACAAAAATGGCAAGAATCTAACGTTATTGTAGGGCAATTTTGTAGGGACAAGCAAAAGACACAAACTCCGCAGTGGATGAAATGGCAGAAGTAAAGCTCATGAAGAGGAAGGATAAGGAGGATAACGAAGAAGAAGGATGAATAGTTTTGCTTCTTGCCCGGTTCGTTTAAAAAATAGGTTTCCTTGCCTATTCGAACCCGCTTTTTCCACGGTGATATTACTCTCCAAGCTTCCACGTAGCATCACAGTCAGGTTGTATCATTTCTTGTTGGCAAAGATTGCTGCTTTGGGTGGTTTTATGTTAAACTTACTTCCTTCTTTTCTTTTATTTATATTTCTATTTACTTAATTGGTTCGTATTTTTATATGTTAAATATGTCTTTCCTTTTCTATAGCTACACAAACACTGTGCTGGTGTAGTCTCTGTACTGATTGTACTGAAGTATTTTTGCAAGTAAACATCATCGAGAAAATAAGCGTATTGTTGTGAAGAAGTATTAGCACCATCATCAATCATACACAATCGGTTGTTTATATCTTTTTCATCCCTTTTCAAAAACAAAAATATTTTTAATTATTCACTTTCACCTTTCGTCTCATTTCATCACCCAAAGTAGTCTACCTACGTTCTAGAGCAAAAGCGAATGCAAAAAAACAGAACAAAACCCCTGTGCGTTATTAATCTCAAAGGCTGAATTTAAACACACACACACGAATGATATTCCAAGATGCGTTATTAGATATTATATTACTTTGTTACGCGAACGCTCTAACACAAACACTCTAACACCACAATCATTATGCGAAGGGGGGAGCACAACACATCATTATCATCGTACGCTGTAAGAGATATTGTCATTGAAGTTCAAACATTAATCAAAATCATCACATAAAGGTTTTCACAACTGCAAGAAGTGGAGCGATACAAACTGGTTGGAGCAATGGAGCAGTGGAAGCACGCGTGCTACAAACTCGTCTGACGATGTGTGGCTCGTGTTCGCGTATGAAGGATACCTCCCGAAAGAGGAGGAAAGAATAGAGGGTCAGAAAATTGGGAGTGCGTGCGCGTGTTGTTTGCGGTAAACATTCAACCGAGCAGTTAGCGTTCGTTTGCTAAACAACGTGAGAAAAACTTGTACTAATCATTAGCCTGTAGGGAGAGCCGCGACCGCGGGCCGAAATCGAAAGTGATGCATCTGCGAGGCGCGAAAAGAGAAGAAGACGCTTGAGATTGAATGAGCAGAGAATGGCTTAACTGGCACGACAGTACAGTAACACCCCCAGAGTACGCTTGTATGTGTTGCGCCTCACACAAGAAGAAGGGCCAGTGAAAAACGGAACAGAAGCGGGAAGCGGCAAGAATCAAAATGTGTATTTTTGGCTTTAAAAAACGGTATTATTATTATGATTATTGAAAGTGTAAAGAAAAGCACATACACATACACAGACATTAAATCAAAACGCTACTGCATGTAACGACACTAACGAATTAACTTCTTATCCACCCTGCCACACACCCGACACACACGCGCGCGTGCGTTGATTCGTTGCGGATATTCTGATATGAGATTAATTTAGATGCGGAAAAGGATGTATGAAACTGAGTATTGGCAAACGGTGCAGAAAGCAAAAGAATAGAAAAGAAAAAACAACAACTCTGATATGGCAATGTAATATTGAGGAGGGCAAAACAGAAAAATAAATACAACTAAAATTTCATCTATAAAGTGCGTTTGTCGTGCTACACACTTTTTATCTTCTCCAGGAAAGAAATACCAATAGCGACCAATGTGCCAAATCAGCAATGGTGTTTCAGCTAACTCTCTTTGGCGGGAACTCTGGGATTGGCGTTCGGTGGCCACACGCAGTCTCAATTTACACCACAAACCTCCTCAAACCGGTCGAAACCGGTGAGCAACGTGCTGCTAATCAAGCAATCGAATTCGAAATAGTAGGACGAAGCAGCGATTTCAAATAAGAAACGCCGTGCAAATTTGCATCCAAAAGTGCTAATAAAATGTTCAATTCAGGGCTTGGCTAGCATAAACCGTTGGTTGGTTGTATCGTGCTTGTACTCCATTGATGGTTTTACCCCATTTTTGTATTTTCTCTACCTCCAATTGAATACACACGATCCACCGCCTGAACGGAACCTTGAGGATGCAATTTTTACGCCCGAATGGCTGCAATCTGCCCAACACGGAACATCAAACAGGCACGCTTCGACGCGTGCACGAAGAGAAGGCGACGATTTAACAAACAAAAGACATGATAATTTGTTGCATTTCGTGGTGAATTGGTTTTCGGTGACGCTACGTCACCAATTAACACGTTGTTGTGGATTTGGGCGCTTTCGTCATAATTAGCGTGTTGATTGATTGATTTTTGTTCTTCCTAATTTATGCTTTTTTTGGACTCCATTGTATGATAATTTTGCGATCTGCATCACGTCGGTTCTAACCACAACACACACACACACACGTGCTACTGGTAGTATATGTAATGAATGCAGAATGGCGTATTGGACGAGTGTGACTGAGATTCGAAATTAAAATTCGCTACACCCCGCGCCTATGGCTCTTGCATACACCAAGGCACTTTGAAAAATTAGTTGTGTCTGAGCACGTTTCGCGCAAAATAGAACATACAGCTACGTACAGGAGCCAAGCCGTTGCAGGTCTATTTGCATCACACAAAATAAGGCTAGAGAAAAGATAAAAAAAGACGAGCAGATGATGATGAAAGCTTCAAGGTCAGTTAAGCAAGGTGATCTTGAGCGATTGTTCGGCAATCTGTAGTCTCCCATCAATCACACCTAAGCAGCACGGAGATCGACAAACTGTCACGTTTTCTCGAAGAAGAAAGAAAAAAGAAGAAAGACTCAATCAACAATTTAGATAACGCGATCGCGCGCTAAACATACAAAAAACAATTCAATCGCTGTATCGCTTCAGGTGACGTGCATCGAGCCGAACCACGTGCTCGTGCGCGCACACGCTGTTGCCATGGCAACGTTCGAGCTCACATTCGCCTAAATGTAGCCTCCTCCAAACAGGTTGTAAATAAAAGCATCCATGCACAGAAAAAAAATGTACAAAAAAACACTTAACATTTCCTAAATTGTCCACACACAACACAGGCTTTTAAGGCTATCCGAGCCGTGCCGGAACCGGTCTAAAAAAAAACCGGAGACAAAGCTCGTAAAACATAAACGACGGCACACAATAAATAAAAAACCCGTCCATGCTAGCAGCACACCAAAGCCCCTCAGCTAAGCAGGCTCGAGAGCAGGCACTGAATGAAGATGAGAAAACATCATAAATCATCGTATCGTCATCGCAAAGCGGTGGCCGGCTTAAATGGTGGCTCTCTTTCTAGCTTAGCAAAAAAGAGGTAAACACACAGAGAAGAAAAAAAAAACAAGACAAAGGCAAAGCGAAAAAAAAGAAGCAACTTTGCAAAGCAAAAAAAAGAAGTCAAAACAGCAATAACGAAAGATGGATGGCAAGCATAGTAGGGCCGCGCGTGCACGCATCGTGGAGAGAGAGAGCATAGGAAAAGTACTGGCACGGAAGAAAAGCTTCACAAAGAAGAGCAAAAAGAAAAGGAGGGTTTTAAAGAAAGAGAGGGAGAGAGATGTAAACACTGCGGGCATAGAACGGGGTGGAAAAAGGGAGAGAGAAAAAGAATGGAAAAGAAAGCAAAGAACATCTTCTTCTGGAGTCATCATCATCATCATCAGCAGCAGCAGCAGCACCGTGGCGTTTGGATGTGTGTGTACACGTGTGTAAGTGTGTTGGTAAATACAAATCAAACAGCGTTCAAAGAAATGATGCTGCAAGGGTTGGCCCAAAAGTATCGGCAGTGAAAGGGAAAAATTATGTTACAAAAGTATAGCTTTTAATCAATTATACGCCTAGAATTATGCAAATTGTAGTCATATATCGCTTATGAGATAATTGTGCAGTAAAAAATGATTTTGAAGACTTTTATACTTGAGACTTTATGTGTTTGAGTTGAGATTGAATATTTAGTAAATCAAAATTTAAAGGTTTTCATAAAAAGACAAAGAAAATGTAAAACATGTAATTGGAATTTATAAACGAAAAAAAAAATATTAGAATTAGAATTTATAAACAAAAAGCTGAATTAAAAATCACTCATCAATCAAACCATTTGGCTTACAAAAAAACCGTAAAATAAAAATTAAATACAAAAAATGCCTAAATATAGTAAATTATAATTTCCCCTCTAATCACACACTAATAAAGTAAAAACAAAAAATAAAATTTAAAATTAAAAAAAAAACCCTCATCACACGCAAAGACTGCCGACACATTCGGTTGCACCCAACCGCATACCATGCTGCCATGATTGCGGCAGTGCATTGAGCCTGCGGTGTAAGTCGCGTGAGCTTAAGTACCAAGCTAGCTGGCCGCGCGCGCGTACGTATGTTGCGGTTCTCGGTTCGGTGCTGGTTCGAGTTTCGCTGGTTCGTGTTCTACCCCATTCGCCGTAACAAGCCGTAGCACAGACACACACACACACACCGCGTAAGCACATTTTTCCAGTTCGTTCCAAAAAAACAACATAAAAAGAAGCAATTTAAATCGCAACGTGTGACGATCCAGAACAAAAAAACGTGCGGTGCGTGTGATTGAGAACGAGTTTGCGCAAAAAAAAGAAGTCAAATGCCACACTTCTGGTCACACTTCTGGCCTCTCTGCAAACGTTCGCGCAAAACCTCCGCCAATAGGGTGGCGGATCAGTTTCCCCGAGTTTTTCGCGGTTCCACCAGCTGGGTGCGACATGATCGCACCACCGTGTTTGTGTGTCTGTGTAATGTGATTCCCTCTTGGACAGCCGATTTTTTTTGTTTTAGTTTTTCCGGTGTGCACTGTGCAGCTCAATAATGCGATCGCGCGCGTGTAGGTGTGTGTATGTGCGCTCCGGAGAATGGAAGAGACAAAATGCCAAGCGATTGGAAATTAAAAAAAAAAATCACGAGCCGCAGGTGCCTGATCGATTCTGCCAAACCCGCGCGCGTGTGTGTGTCAACCTTTGTGTGCCGTTCCGTACTACACAGCCGCGCGAGTGCATTGCAATTTGACACCGAAATCCGATCCGGTGCACGTGCGCACACACCACCCACCGCGTGAGCGTACGCCGCGAGATGAACGCATCGAAAATAAACGCACAACGCAAAGCAAAATTGCCGCTGCGCCGTGACGCGCCGTGTGTGAGTTGCGTGTGCGTAGAGGCAACACATGATTGGGCGTTGACAATCGAAGCAGGCCGGGAGGATATTGAACGGCAATCGAAGGGCAAATCCAAGTGTGTGCCCAGAGCGCGTAGTTTTAGGTGCTTCCTTCAGTTCGCTTGTTCGTGACATTTTATCGTTCGATAGCGCTGGGGCTTTTCGTTGCCCTTTCGCCAAATTCCCCCACCCATTTAGGGAGCATCCGGTGGGCGTTAAAATAGCCCCAAATGGCAATGGCAACACACACTAAAACCCTCACTTTACACTGATAGACGATGGTCGATAGAGGAGTTTTGCGTGCAACAGCCAACACACCCATACAAACGGGCGAGCGCGCGCGCGTACAGTAAGAGGTGTTAAGCCGTTCGGGCAAGTGAAAACAACGGGCGCATAAACATGTTTTCTATTTTGGCCCCCCCTCGGCCGTCCTTCCACCGCTGGGTGAAGTTTAAATTGAAGTGTTTTGTTTACCACCACCACCAACTCCCTCTCTCTCTCTTTTTAGACATTTCTCCAGCAAGCGAGATTGCATTGTGAAAACTTTCGCCCACTTTCAGCCGTTTTTCGGACATTCGGTACAGCGGGTTGTTTGCTGTTAGGGATTTGCTCGCTCCACGTGCTTCACAACGCTACCTTTCATTGACCTCTTCGAGCGACCGTTCGCCATCAGGTGTGCTGCCTTTGCTTATGCTTCGCTACGCGTTTCATCCCTTTTGCTTGTGTCTTTCTCTCTTTTTCGCGCTGCAAACTATCTTCAAACGCTTCGAGCTTGCCTATATCTTCTTCTTTACCTGTCCGTTGTTGCACACTTGCACTTCACAAAATGTCTCTGTTTGTGTGTGTGTGTGTGTGTTCCATGTTCCGACTGGCTAATGGGAAAAAAACAACAACAAACAAATCGAAGAAAAAGATTAGCTAACCGAACGCTAGCTGATCACAACAGTACGGTCCAGGCCGGGAGTTTTGGATGTAAACAAACGGATAAGTAACGGCCGCAGCAAGTCCATCCCAACACCTCGCCTACCCGGGCACGTTTTCTTTGTGCCGGCTGCTCGGCCACCGGCACCGCCGAGTAAACCGGCTAACGCCGAACACACACGACCGCCGCTCAAACCTTCCACCGACTGGACCCTTGTTCTGGGTGTTCTGGTTTCATTTTCACCCCTTTTTGCTTCTTCGCGGCTAGCTTCTTCAGGTGTGTGTGTGTCATGGCAACGCCGGTTAATCCGGTTTTGCATCGTCACGTGTTGGGCTGCGGGAGAGGGATGATAGAGCCGCGCGGTTTTTGCATAGGATATACACACTCCCCTGATTTTTCGGTTTTTTGTTACCAATGCAAAACGATTCTGTGTTTTATGCGTTTCCGCAAGTTTGAAGTTTTTCGAATTGCTTCGTTTTGTGTTGGTGTGGAGTTATCGCGTGATTACTGCTCGTTTGGGCGATGTTGGTCTGAAAAAACGTTTCAAGGCCTGCTACAGACTCAGCAAGAGAGTCTGCATTGGGACTGACAGTGCCGCAGTGGCGACCAAAGTCTGCATAATACAAAGGTCGATGAATGGCTCGCTTTTGGTCAACCATTTTCAAAGCTTGTTTTTGACAATTAGAGGAGAAAGTGTTCGCAAATGATTCCACACAACCAAACACTTTTTGAGGCCAATTGTGAATTTGCTGCCCAAAACCTAGTGTAACAAGACACAAGATTTCCTCCTAATTTTGGGCGCTGTTATTCTCGATAATTGCACTATAGTTATATTTTTCTTGATATTCGGCAAGGTCCATCAATTACTATAGGTCGGTCTGTTCAGTGTACTTTGACAAATTTTCATTTGACAACTAGGGAGTCCGAAGTCAAGGTGTATGGATATTAGGAGGTGAAGTGCTTCAGAGCAAATTGACATTTCACGACTTGACATAACAATACTCAATGATGGCGCCCGGAAAACGCGCTAACAATTCACCTCCTTAATAAACACACCTTGGTCCGAAGTTACTTAGCAACTCATACAAAGTCCTTAGCAAGTTGATATATCAGGGAGGAACACTATTCCTTGCTTCCTGGTTCTTCTTCTTCTTTTTTGCGTAACGTCCTACGCGAACATGCCCGGCCTATACAGGCTTTCGAGACTTAATTCATTACCACGCAGTCGGATAGTCAATCCTTGCTACGGTCCATTCTAGGCTTGTTATTGGCTTGTTATTGGAGGTAAGTTATTGAGTCGTTCGTCTGTACCACGGGACAGCCCCAAAAGCATTCCTGGTTAAAAGCATTCAAAAATCACTTCCTATATATGACACACATATTGCGAAGCAACAGTTTTGTTAGGATCAGGTCTCACCTGATCTTCATACCTTCATATCTTGATATCAATCCAAAAACTGACCGTCACGTTGGTTTTTGGCTTCTTTCTTTTAACTTCTCCAGAGTAACACCACCTATCATTTCTGTGAGATACCGTATCATCTTCAAGGCATACTAGATTTTGTTATGGAACGAATTGTCAAATCGTGTTTCGATGTATTAGTGAGGAAGAACCACCGACAAACCGACGTGACACTGGCGTTACAAAAGTGTCCCACGCCAAGGTGTATGGATATTAGGAGGTGAAGTGCTTCAGAGCAAATTGACATTTCACGACTTGACATAACAATACTGGGGGCTTCGGTATTAAAATCGGGGAGGGCTGGAGGGGGGTATAGAAAATTGTATGCGATTTGACATAACAATACTCAATGATGGCGCCCGGAAAACGCGCTAACAATTCACCTCCTTAATAAACACACCTTGTCCCACGCGAAAGTACTGTCATTTACCAGTGAGGCGAACACTTCTGTCAAAGTAAGCTCTGCTCACTGCTGCTTCGATGTAAACAACTTTTCTATATACAAATTGCGAAGGAAGTGTGAGGCAAGATTTTGTGAGAATTATTGGACAAAACACCCAGGAAAATCATTTAATAAGTTTCCAAATCAATGCAAAAGATGTGAGAAGTATATAAAACAATACGCATTGGAATTTGCAAAGAAAAACAAAAAGAGGATTTAGCAGTTTCTTCACTGTGTCAGTGTAGTAAGCGAATCGTTATAGAGATGGCGCTAGTGTTTAACGTATTTTCATTTGAAATAAGGAGACAACTTTTGAAGCTCATTTTGTTCGAAGTGTCACGTCGGTTTGTCGGTGGAAGAACACCATAAGCCCACCTGATGTATAAACTCACTTCGAATTTTTGAATGCTTTTCACCAGGAAGCAAGGAATAGTGTACCAATCGAACAAAAAACGGTAGAACGCTTATGTAGAGTTCTAACCAAATAGCTGATCAGAGTTCCAGTTTACACATTATCAAGTTCCGTTCATCTTATCACGACTTATTCCCAAAAACTGCAGAAATTAGTGAAAAAATTGGAAATTGTTATGGCTCTAACTGTCAAACCAGGGTTTCTTCCTCTTTTCGTTTTTAGACGTCAAATTGCACTGGATAAGCCCACCTGATACATCAACTCACATTGCTTGCGGCTTTTGGTTTGCCAATGTTAACTAGATGGCTCCCCAAACATCCGCCATTTATTCGCCTCCTTCCATGATGTCTCCTTTGCGCAATGTTGTATAATTTCATTTTTTTATCGATTTATTTTCTATGCACAAGTTCAATGCCAACAGCACTCTGTTTCTGTTCTTAATACCTTCCACATTCACAAGCTCTCGCAATCGCACTCTCTTATCACGATCACGTGCTGCGCAGTGCCGGAAAGGCAGGCTGCATTTGGCGCGTTCTCCATACCTTGCGCGATCCAGTGCGCGATCGTACAGCCTGATACTACACACACAGCCACACAGCCACACATACATGGCTCAGGTTCAGAATCTAATATTCACCCTCGTGCAAGCTGGAGGCAAAGCACAGCACTTCGCGTTCGGGTCGCTGTTGTCGCCGTCTGGTTGTTTGGTTTTCGTGGTGGCCATAAATTAAATCACCGCCTGACCCCAAAATCGGCACCTCGGTGGGGGAACGGTGCAAGGGGGTGGTACACGTTACTTACTTGACCGGCCTCAGCACCGCTCATCCGGCCACCGACCACAAATCCACAATCAGAACTGGGCAGCATTATTTGTTATTGGGGTGTTTTAGTGAACCGGAACGCGCGCGCAACAAAAAATAATAATAAAAGATGCGCATCAAGCATGAAACTTCCACGTTTTGCGTAACAAGGTTATCTTGCGGTTTTTTGGGGGGTTGAGGTTTGTCTCACATTTGAACGCGAAACGAACAGGAATGCAAAATAGCAGTGTTTGTGTTCTTTTACCGCTTGTTTGTGTGGTGTTTAAAGTGGAATTGTTTAAAATATATTGACGATAGCGGCAAGACGAGATTCGTAGAATTTATTGCGTCCATTTTACAAAACAAAACAAAAAACGACCCACAGAGCACAGAAACGCAAACCGGAGCCAAAATTTGCATTCGATCGTGAAATATATGCCTAATCTGCTGTGCGCAAGCAAAAAAATAATAATAAACACACACACAAATTGCTGTCCAAAGCGATTAAGCCGGATATCTGCAATAATTTCACCAACATGGTGGGTTGGTTTTTTTGGTCCAGGAAATGCAAAGATACCGACACACTCTGACACAACCGCCCGGAGAACCACCCGGAGTATGACGCACGCCCCGTATGGCAGCTGATTTAATTGATGGTAGCATGTGTTTCCAGTGCGCATTGGCTGTGGTTTGGCACTGGTTCAAGTTTGGTACCTTGTCGTGTGTGCCAGCGCTGTATTTTGGATTCCCGCACATTAGGGATTTGTGTGTGTAATTTCCCTCCCAAGAACTAGATTAGAAGAAGGAATTCAGGGGATACATCTAACACCTCTGTAAGCTTCTTTAAAATGCATTTTTAAACATTGAAGACAGTTCTATGCCAACACGACGAAAAGTTGGAGCAAAATCGGTTTGCGCGGGCCTACACGACAATGTGCCAAACTTGGGCGAACTGTAAACCAACCAACCAACCGACACAAAAAAAAGGTTTCATTTTGCAGTAGGCTGTGCACAAACCAATACCAAGAATCGTGTGAAGGCGCTCCGCCCGAATGTTGGCCAAACACGTGATTTGCTTTAGCAGCCTTGCTGCGTAAGTTGACGCAAGTTGACGCAATCGCGCGACGGCATTAAGTTGCGGCATTTTTAAAATGAATTATTCTCTGCGCTCTGCAGCATGCGTATGGAGGCGTCCGTTCTAACTGTAGCGAACCAATCGAAGGTGAGATACTCTCTTGATCGTACGGTGCTGAATCAGTTTTGGCGCGATGACAGTACAGCCAATTACGTACGATCAAGTACGACCATTTAACGTTTCTTTGAATTGATTTCTTTTTTAAATGTACGAACAATTGCTCTGTGTGCCACGTGGCCTGAGCGCTTAATTGCCATCGTGCCATCGATCCCCACTTTCTGTGTGTGTGTGAGTAACTGATGTATGCGCACAAATTGATGAGTCAATTTGTTATTGGTCGCAATTCGCTCACGTGACCGTGCGCCGTCCCCTCCGGGCGTATCGATCGCACCCGACAGCGCGTCAAGCAACAATTTAGAGCGCAAACAGTACTATTTGGAAGTTGTCATCCGTTTCCTCCCTTTGGGCATCATGGTTTCACATTCCCCCCCCCCCCCTCCCCCCTACCTGCGGGCCCAACAAGCAACGTGATGGGGGTAGATTGAGCTTTATTGCTGTTTCATTGATTTTAATCGATGCCGCGCAATGCCGCGAGAGCCGCGGCGACTCATTTCTTCCGTTTTGTCCGTCGGGGCAGCCTGGTGGCGCATCGTGGAAGCAAAGCGGCCCGACTAGACATCGCACTGACTTGCCCTTCCCCTCGCTGGCTGTGTTAAATGCAGAATCTACGGTCAATTGGTCGTCACTAACAGATCAATTGATCGACGATCGCTCGCGCGCGTGACCAATTGGCCGCGCAAAAGGGAAGGAAAAGGGGGGGGGGGAGCTGTTGACGCGTTGCTTCAAGACGTGCCACTAACGTGCCGATTAGACAATTTGTTCCGTTATTGGAAACGTGGCGAAGCGATCACAACACAACACCAATGACCGATGGCGATGGCGTCGTCGTCTTCGTCCAGCAAGAACGTGTGATCTTTCGCGTAACGGAACGCTTTGGCGACCTTGCGCAATAATGATATCCAGGGACGGGTTATGGTGTAAGGGGGAGTTGGTTTTTAAGGTTTGTTGTTGTTTTTTGTCAATAAAAAACTGACCTTACCAAAAAATTTAGTTCGATTTATGTGATAAACAACATAAAATAGGCAATAACAATGATGGTACTGATGATGAGAACCTTGGGGAACTATTGGAGTGCACTGGATGGGGATGTCTATGACGCATGAAGTTATTGTTCAGGGCATCCGAGAACTTATAGAAATTGATAGAAATGTTATGATCGTCTATGTACTCATGTTTGGATCATATGAGCTACGCTAAACAGCTAGAATTATTGAGAAGTCTTCGAATGAATTAATCTTCAATAGTCCTGAGTGTCTTGGCACTTATGAAGTACTTTGGTACTTAATTCTTGATGAAGCCCAACATCTTTGTATGCCTTGGTCATTCATTATGACTTGTTACAGTCATGCAGACACCTAAGGATCTTGCAAATGTTAAACAGTAATGCAACGCTCGATTGGCTTCAAATTCAATTTCAATTAACAATAAACCCTTAATTAACTCCTATCATTGAGACGACGCACCGGAAGCTCCGCTTATGTCACAAGCCCAAAATCAACTCTCAATTGTGTGTCCAACCGCAATGCAGCACACGTGCCAGGGGGTGCTTCAAATCTGTCTGTACCATATTGTTCGCACACGCCCGCTGCTGTTGCTGCTGCTGAAATCAGTTGAAATTAATCTTAATGCGGGCCTCCTGTGGACACAATGCCAATGTTTTGACATCTGCAATCACTCACCGGGTTAAAATATTCACTCATCGGAGCACGTGTTTGCTTTTGGTACCGCGCGGTATCTTCTCTCCCACCTCGCACAGTGCCGTCTCTCCCTCTCTCTCTCTCTCTCTCTCTCTCTCTCTCTCTCTCTCTCTCTCTCTCTCTCTCTCTCGCTATATCATGCTTTGTAATGTTGATGATTTCACGTTCAAATTCACTAGCAAAATAAACACAGGCACCGATCGTTAAAAACCATTCAAAGCCTTCCTCGCTCCTCCCCGCTCTTCCCCCCGCGAATTGAAGTTGAAGCAGGGAGCGGCCCAATGTTTACTTCCGCCTGGCCACCCGGTGGGGCTTCGTCATCGGCAGAGCTTTAGAAGTTCCATGTGTGTTTTTGGTTGTTGGGGAGCTGGTGTTATCGAAATTACAAAAAAAGAAAGATTGTGATAAAATGCCCATTATCTCACAAACATACAGCGATCTCAACACGCGTCCCCCCCCCCCCCCATCCCCCCCGCTTACAGTACGGTAAGCGTGGTAAGAGCGCATCGAATCGGTTGACGATGGATACGACCGAGACCTCGTCCCGTGTACCGTGAATGATTTGACGGTCATGGACGACAGTTTTGGTGACCGATGGACGATAATACGCTGTCATTCAACCACTAAACCGGGTATGACGGTTCAAACTGTGTCGGGTGATGTTGATGAGCAAAGCGAGCAGTGGGCGAGGATTGATAAGTGACAGAATGCATGTAACCAGTGTCATCAGAGCCGGAAATGAAGATATTACATTATTGAACTAAAAATGTGACTTTAGACTTTACAACGTTTACTCAATTACCTACTTACAATGCCAGAAAGCTTTTTCCATTTCACCACAGATGGCGCTAGAGTTTGAAGTCTGACAGCATCACCTAATTCTGGTCACCCTACAGGGTTACTTGAGCATTTTTGACAGATTTCCTAATAAGTTTTGAATCGTTTGTCTGGCTTATTGAATCATGGGACGAATCAAAACATTCAACATACTTTTCAATCCATCCACTCTGATGATTACTACAACGTCCAACGACGCTGTGACCAATCATGCCTGTGTCGCCCATTATGAGTTATCACGCGTGCGTTACTACTGTTGTGTGCCCGTCCGCCCGTCAGCCAAATTCCAGCCAACGCCAGCTCCCCTAAACCCTATCCCTTTGACTGCTTCCCCCCCATCAACATTCGAACCGTCCTCTTATCAACTGTGCCCACTGTGTATGGCAGTGCACAGTGGCATTGATGTGCTTGCAAGCGATAAACTGCACTTGCACAACCGTATCGTATCGTTTCGAGTATTCGATTCGCTAAAGTAGTGCTGCGAGGCACAGCACCGTCCGAAGGGACTGTCCGAATAGCCAAAGCTGGAAATGGTACCGTTTTCCACCCTTCCACCCTTTCACAGCTTGGACGGTGGGATGGCGCCCGTTGTTTTTGATGCTTAATTTATGCGGTATGTGACATTTCCACTTAGTGTGCATTGGCTCGCATGGCGGGGGAACGCAAAGTGGTTTAGCTCGGGAGGCTGTGGCGTGGTGCGTCAGCACGTTCGTTACTGTCTCGGTGGCCGCACGCCAGCGGGGTCATGAATTTGATTACACGCTTCATTTGCGGTGGTGTGCGGTGGAAGTGTCTCCCTGTAATTTGCGGTGACACGGCGTGGAGCTTTCGGGAGTCGGTAGCTAATCGTTTTATGATGAACTTTAAACTGTGAGACGTAGTAAATGTGCTTTAAATAGAAGTCATTATTGGGGTGCAAAAGTGTTGACATAGTTTTATGTTGAACAGCTCAAATAAAAAGACACACTCACAAAAACACGGTACATAGAAGGTAAGATACGCCATCTAACCTTCCTCCTTATCCGTTTGTTTGTGCCGATTCTGAAAAGGCCATCTTCAGTCATTAGTCAGACTGCGACACGCGATAAACCGCAAAGTTCTATCAATCAATTTACTTCACAGTCCTCTCCCACACAGTCTCGATCACACACCCTCCCTACACTACAAAACGATGACTTATTGCGGTTCCCTCCTTAAGTGAGTAATAAAACACTACGATCATCACGATCATCAAGTGAAACGAGTGACTCGTTCACGCGAGTAGAGCAAAAAACGCAAAAACAGGGTGGCAATTTATAATTTATTATGCTGCTTGATCGTGGGGCCACCGTGCTGATGATGGGCTTAAAAAATAAGCAAACAAACCACCAGCGAGCGGTTTGTAGTTCAAGGTACTGGCCAACCCACCCAAGGATGTAGTGTGCTGTGAGACGCAATTTTCCCTGCCCGGCTAAAAGGCCCGCCCAGAACAAATAGTAATAGCGAACGATCTTCCAATCAAAGGAGTACCTCACCACAGTCCGTCCAAAACTGGCTCCAACCTGTTTGAGCTCCCTGGAATTAGCAGCAGCAGCAGCGATCACTATCGCCAGCGCCGAAAGAAGTGGTCCGATCGCTGGCGTCTAGCGCCTGCAAAATTCCTTTCCACCCTCCCCCATCCCCCCATGGATGACGTAATGCATTAATTTGCCTCAATTAATGTCTGAGTTGGAGCTTTTTTTTCTTTTTTGCTACCGCCGCTGCTGTTGACATAAGCGAGATTGGGTGACGACGCCGATCGGTTAAGGGTCATTGAGCACATTAGTGCGGTGTGCGGTTTGCCTGTTTGAAGGGAGGAGAACCCGGTGCACCCGGTGTGTTTGTTTTGTAGATTGGATAGAACGGATGGGGGGGGGGAGGGGTGAGGGTAATGTTTTCTTAATTACGAAATTTCATTATCCCCGTTTGCCGATTGCTGTTTAAATATTTGGAAAAGATGTTTTTGTTTAACGAAGCAGTGCATTTTGCAAAGAGGAATTTCGTAATGGACCCTAGTGGGCTTCAAAACAACACAACGAAAAAGAATCCCAAGATTGTAAACATTCCAGGAATTTACTCTTGTTTGGGGGGTTATCCCCATTCAATAAGAAAACAGTAGATTTAAAGTATGGCATGATATCGATCACCTGGTCCATTGCTAAATAGGCATTCAGGACTTACTCAGTATGTCGCAGCCTGATAGTCATATCCTTGCAATGGGAGGATATGATGCTTAAATCCATAACGGTCATGTTTTTAAGTCATACAAGTTGAGGACTGTACCACGGGACCACGTCCTCTGGGTCATATATACCTTAGCAAATACGTTGAGAGCTCAGCAACCCTAGATTGGCATCTGTTTTGGTATGATACAATATTAGTTACCTTCCAATTTGTCAAATTCCATGTAACAATATTACAGGTTGTCCCCGAGATACGCTACTAATGTGGACCGTGAAGAAACTGCGTATCTCGAATTTACGTGTAGCTCGGTTTCAGCCAGAATATAGCTAATTTTCATTTCATTATACATCTAAGGGGTAGTTCTAGCCACTCCATTCATTATTTCATACGATTCTGATTAAATAACACAATTTTGAACATTCTTGAATGATTTTTAAATCTCGATCAGAAAGGAATGTATTTTGCATTTAACATTTGACATATGTCAGGTCAGTACAATTTGCTCCAAGTACCTACCAAGTAGGTGACCGCTAACTGAGAGGTTAAATTTGTGAGAAAAATGCACATTTGCTATGAATTTCTCTTCGTAAGGTTTCGGATGTTTCATGTTTTGACATTTATGTGTGTTTTTTTTTTTTAATGTGAGATATATCGCACATTGATTCGCCCGGTGGTCATCTACGGACACGAGTCCTGGACCATCCGAGCGGAGGATGCAAACGCTCTGGGCGTGTTTGAGCGACGCATCTTTGGCGGTGTGTTCGAGCATGAAGCGTGGAGGAAAAGGATGAACCACGAGCTTACTGAGCTTGCGAAGGCGAACCGAGCATCCTGGCGGTGGCGAAAGCTGGTAGGATACGATGGCTGGGGCATGTCATGAGTATGCCGGACTCATGCCCCACCAAGAAGGTGTTCGACAGCTATCCCCAGTTCGGCATGAGGCGCAGGGGAGCACAACGATCTCGTAGCAGGACCTGACGGAGATCGGGTGTCTGCATGGATGGGAGACTGCAGCCAGGGACCGAATGATTGTTGACCGGGCCATGTCACATCGACGTGCTCTATCGTGAGCAGACCAACAAGAGTGAGAGAGTGTGTATGTTTTTTTAACTGAGAATCACTCCAATTAGGGAACTTCCAGGAAAAAAAAACTTCAGCGGTCAACTACATCTTGAAAACGGCGTATCTCGGAGACTTCCTGTTATTGGAATCGTAAAAGTCCCTATTAGCCGCTTCCAGGACGTATCTTTAGCTTGCGAATTCCTTAAAACTATACTTCCACTATCTTGATATCAGTTTATGGTGGCCACTATCATTCCGTTTGATCCATTGTTTTTTTGTGGGCGCTAGTTGTTTTTATGACACGTTTCCGGGATGACCAACAAGTTCGTAAACAAGTTGAAGTTGTGGGCAGTGTTTCTGTGTGTGCAGTATACGAAATAAATCTCGCCAACTCCAAATAACCAGCAGCAGCCCCACTGCTGTCACCTGCGCCACACACACGGGTAACAGGTAGCACTACACCCCACGAGGGTGTACAGCTAGTATCTTCAAGATCTAGAATCGATCAATCACTTCCTCCCCCTCCGCCCGCCCTCAGACTGCCTTATCGGTTAGCAAACCTTGCTTTTCTCGTGCACCCTCCCGTGCTGCTGTTCCTGCTGCTGCTTAACTGTCAGCACTGTCATTTGGAATTGATACCGATATCGACCGATAACCGGTTCGGACAGTAGCGGAGAACGTCCACCGGTGCGTGCGCCTTTATCGCTCGGTGCCTTCCGATGTCTTGAAGGTGGTGGAGGTGGGGGAGGTGCTGCAAAAAGGGCATTGTGCTCGTAGATTTTAGTGGTTCGATATGCGAGTCACGTGCCATCCAAGATTGTAGACGTCGTAGGTTGTGCTTCTTGTTGAACATAATTCTATCCACAGTGTCTGCCGTATCCAATGTGGTCGCAATTTGATTTTCCCACATATTTTCTTCCTCAAAAGCGAGATATCAAGTTTCGCAAACCAAGTTGCAAATCTCTTCCATCCTGATTAAAGCGCGATAAAATGCACACCCGTCAGATTAAAAGGCGGATTAGTTTAGTAGCGGGAAAGGAATGCCATTCCACGCCTCGCCACCATTTCCCAAACCAAACAGACCGTTTAATTGAATTTCATTTCGTAATACTCTGCCCAAACTCATACCGCCCCCCCCCCCCCCCCAACAGTTGAAGGTGTAGGTAAATATCAAACAAATTGATTACACTCCCACCGGGGCCCCGTCGCACTTGATTTGTTCGTTGCGGCGAAATTGTGCGGTAAACACCATTCCCCATAGTAAAGCAAGTAAAGCTTCCGTACTCGACAAACAACTCGCGGCCTCGCCCCGCCCCACAGGACACACTTTAAACACACTGCCGCCGACATGGGGGGGGGTAAATACTCTGGCAGCACGTTTTCAGGCCGCACGCATTGCCGGTGGATGAGAACGGGCCCTTGGAAGCATAATCATGCTTTCAATTGTTCCGTTTTTCGGGGCAAAAACAGGGCAGCACAACACGCGACAACAATGAATGCTCGGTTTGACAAACACACAAACACACAGCCAGTGGGTGCAAAGAATGGGTGCACAATGACAGTGACGATAAATGAAATCAATCATACCGGCGCTCCGGGAACGGGGAGCAGCTTTGCCGTTTTCCAATTTGTTTGATACGATTGTTGCACACAGCGCGAAGGTAAGATTCAATCTCGGGACTTTGCGCCTCAGCTTTTGGTAGACGCTGTAGCGCAAACACTGATGGCAAGATGTGTCACTCAAGGACACGCTGAGAGGCGTTTTTTTTTGCGACAGAGCATAAATCACTCAGAAAACCTTTTAATCCTCACACAGGGATTAGATGGGGCAGAACCTGATACTTCCACGTCCCATCGAGTCCCCGTAAAGTCGATGTATGGAGTGAACCGATAGTGTGATAGTGTCGAGGTGTTGCTGAGCGTTTGAAAGGTGATTTGTGGAGGCCTTATCTTGGGCTCAGCTTAAACCTCCACTAGATAGTGACACTGTGTAAGCCAACCTGCTGAATGGGAGATCTATCCCTTTTCCGGGTTGTTAGTGGAATTAGGCACAACGATGATGATTAGTAAAGGAAAATGGAGTATTTTTAATTCGAATCAGCTTCTGTAAATACCCACACAAACACACACAGTGCTATATAAGAGTGTCTTTAATTACGGTGTCATAAAACAAGATCCCTCTCAGTTACGTCACAATCTATTCCGAAAAGGGGGTTTGGGGTCCCAGAAGTTGCACATTATCAGCTCAGAAATAAAGATACCACCTACTCTCTCCCTCTCTTTCTCTCTCTCTCTGTCCGCTTCTTTTGGGAAGATAATCGAACCTGCTGGTGCTTGTTTTTGGAGCTGCTGTTTTTTGTTGCCATACAAAATTGATTACAACAAGGGTGGTGGTGGTGATCGTGCGCGGTATCTTTTGCGTAACGCGTAAGAAGCGTGTGGGGCCCATGCCCCATATCAGCGGGCGAAGATCAGTTTCGGCAAGACGCGCGACACGAGAACACAGTGTACGGTGGAGAGTTGTTGCCGGTTGTGCAAAAGTTGCCCTTCGAACAGAGCGTGCGGTCAGTAGCAGCTGGGACGTGCTGGCTCGCGATCGTACTGCTTTCTTGCTGATGTATGCCGCGCGCGCGCGAGTGCCTCTTTCCAGTGTGTGTGTGTGTCGTGTGTGCCTTTTACGAGTCGTTTAAAAGTGTGTTCCTGCGTTTGTGGTTTTCATTATTAATAATTTTGTTGAACAACTTGTTCTTTAACAGCATTTAGCCGATAAAGTGTTTAATAAGTCGTCTCAAACGGCAGAGATTTTAGGTGACACAGTGGAGTGATTTAGTGGAGTGAAGTGAAAGGAAAAGCCTCTTCTTCCAGCTGTAGTTCTAGAGCACCGTACAGTGTAGTGCCCCTAGTATAGCTGCGCCAGAGCAACACGATGAGCCGCCGGGACAATAATGTGAGGAAATTGTCCTTCCTGGGCTTCCACACCAAGGAGGTAAGTGGTGTCACCGTGAAATTAGTATTAAATTTATCAATTTTTATAACAACCACACCAAGGTTTTGTTGCTACGTGCTGATGTAACTTTCACACGCGGACCCTTAGCCATTCCGGACTTTTGCTCTCTGTACCGTTCGATAGGAAAGGCTCAGCTGACCTGGGGGAAAGGGTTGCCAAAAAAAGAAGCACTGCACTCTTATCGTGTCAGCCGTGGTGATAAAAGGATTTGCGGAATGCCTTTCCCACATAAACGGGAGCTACCTTTCGATAAGCGGCATTATAATGTCTTGCAGAATAATTGGATTCCATCGACAAATGGGAAGATTTACAACACGGAAATTGCACACCATTGAAGAAGGGTTATAAAAAAAAGGTTATTTTTAGGACTTTAATAAACCTCAAAGCTTTGTTTCTTAACGGCTGCTCATTGGAAGGCACTGTGCTACTGGAGTTGATTAGACCAAGCGTCTACAACGCTACTTAACTTCAACTGAAAAGCGTGCGTCCAGCGGCCTGCCCGTATCACATTGTGCGTTATCTTTCATCTTCCTAATTTGGTACACATTCGGTTTATCTGCCCACTGCTCTGCTATGTTGCAACTGTCATGCTGCTTTATGGGCGTGTGTGCAATAAAACCCCCATAACCACGCATCGTAATGCTGATAGAGCAGCCAGTTTTAGCCTGCTTGATTGAGTTGCGGCGCTTTGATGGGTCCCGGCATCCGATTGTACGGTGAACATTGGGAAGCACTGCCACCGTCTGTCAGGGAGGAAGCATCATGCTTAATTTATGCAAGTCTTTATCTTTTGTTTTGATTGTATTTTTTTAAAGTCTGCAGGAAGATTTAGTAGCCTGTTCTAATATTAACTCCAGACAGAAGGTATACGAGACTGAGCAAACGTTAATGTAATGGCTTGCAGGCTGGTACCCAAGGTACAATTAACGCATTTTTGGCAAAGTTTATAGCTCTTGGTTGATTGCTACACGTGTCAGAGGAGTTATAGTTCTGTTACGTTCATCAACGTTTGCAACTGATTGGCTGCAAGACTCCTCAATTAAATGCATTAGATTCATTTTTATTTATTCCCATAGTTTCTGCTTACAACGATACTCTAAAATGCTCTTAAACGGTGAGCTCCATGACAGGTATAAAGGAACCTGATGCAACCTGAAATTGTGACTTGAAGTTTCCAAAAAGCTCAAAAATCGGCTCTTAATAAGTGTTGGCCCGATATCTACCTCGTGCGGGATTTGACAGGCAGATGTTTACGAATATGAGCTGTCACGAAAACAGCTCGAACGAGATAGACGTTAACACTTCAGATGGCACCATGATCGAATAGAGAAGGACGAAAACACACTCAACATGAGACAACTATATTAGCGAATTTAAGGGTCAATTAGCAATAAGTTCGGCTAAGGTCGTTAAGCAGGGTCAAACGGGTTTCTAAATACAGTGGAGCGGAGTTTATCCGGGTACCTTTTATCCGGCTTTCCGTTTATCCGTGCTATTGAGAAATGACAGTTCAATACAAAGGTGACATTGCGTTATGAGGAGGATATTTGAAAAAGCGGTTATAAGACCACATTCTCATAACAAAAGACTCGATAATTCAAGGTAAATTTCAAATATTCTCATTGAAAAAACATGTAGTTATTAAAAACGGGGTTATTTTATCAAAAAATTAGATAATTTTCCAAAATTAATTAGAAATTGGTGATAAAATATATCATTTGACTCATTATCCGTGCTTTTCGCTTATCCGGGCGAGGACAAGTCCCGAGAAGCCTGGATAAACGGCGCTCCACTGTAGAACAGTTGTTGAACAAAAAGCGCCATCGAAGCAGTAGCAAAAGCGAGAGAAAATACACTAATTTTTAAACTGTAAGGCTAAATAAAGTCTAAATAAGCCAGTCCTAAACAAGTCTACCCAGCTACTCAATACATTTTTACCAGGCGTGTGAGGATTCTTTTTTTTTAATTCTGGCTGGCTGTACAAAAAAACTAAGTGAAATATCTTCTTTGCATGAACATCGTTTGAAAGGTAATGATTTAATCTCAATTACAAAAATTAATCTACGGCCTAGCGACCATCTTTTGTCAATTATCCGGAATTTAAACCATGGCGGACGAAGGCATGCGTGTAGGCATGTCTTAAGATCTACTTTCGATTTTTATCAATAGCTCCTTAGTTTTCGTCAAGAAATTGTTGGAATAAAGCTTTTGGATCAAATTTGTCCAGAAAAAATCGATGGGGCACAGCTGGAGGATGTTGGACCAGTTCCTAAGACAAGGATTAGGACTAGGTTGTCATATCAAAATTCCGTCATATCGAAAATTTCACCTAAAAAGATTGCATTGAGTTTGGGGCCATTGCTTGCCACTGCGAAGCCTGTGGACGCAGTTTACGTGTAAGTTCATGGTTCCCAAGTACTATTTCAATGTTTGGCCTATTGCATCGACCTCCCGATGCCAAGCTAACGCAGTGATGTAGCCTCTTGTCCCTCAGTCTTCATTTTCTGCTTCCCTTGGAAGCTCAAGTCGCTCAGGGACGCGGGCCAATCAGAACTGGGATTTCTATCGATGCTCTAATTGTTGTCTAAAAGTGCCAAAATGTTTTAAATACCAAAACAGGCTTATGAGACGTCCACAAACTACCGCACGGAGTCTTTTGATCGTGCACGCTTCTAAACATAGTTGCTTCACTGTTTTGGCGATCATGGTTTGAGTTCATCTGATAGAGGTGTCAAATTTCGTCTACAGACTCAGGGAATACTATTATTCAAAGTGCATATAACGTTTTGATAGTGCAGGTGAAGATAAGCCCATAAAATCGATAAGCGGTATTTTTGTCCATTTTTTTTAAATGCAAACGTTAAATAAAGCCATTTAATTATTATCTCCCAAGTTCAACGCTCCAATGAAAGGCAGGTGTGCCTAGGAGAACTGCTTTAATTTATTTCCGTTTTGTGTTGCACCTAATAATCAACCCATTGAGAGCCTACTTAATGAAGCAATGCATCTCGTCCCTGCTAAATACATTTTGATCAAACCAGCAAACAAGCATCATAACGTTATCAGCACCAATTGGATATGGTCAAACCAGCTCACACCTTCCCATACGCAGACAAGGTGCACGAGATCATCAGCCAGGTCAGGTGCTTGTTGGTAGTGAAAAACTGGTATTTCACACCATCCCTGGTGCTACGTACGTATGCCCTCCCCCCCTTTAGACGGTCGGCGGTTGTTGCGTTCGAGCCACGTCGCACCGGAATGCACATTATATTGATTGATTTTTACTTTTGCGCTCTACTTTTGCGCTTCACGTACACGCATCAGGTGCCGCGACGCGGAAACCCGATGCACACCGATAGCCTCCGCTTGGGGGGATACTTTTTAAAGGGAGGAAGTTCACCTTCCATGACTCACGCGGCGTGTGTAACGGTGTAATGGAGTACATGCTTTATTCTAGCATAATGTACAGGGTGGTTCGTTCGAGTTGGAATATAACCAGCAAAAATATGGAACCATTTTATTGATTTTGCATTAAATGTACACTTTCAAAATGTGTATTTAAATACAGATTCAATTATTATAAACCATAGTGTAGGCACCCCCAAATGGTGTGTCGCCGTCCTGTACTGTACTTCCAAGTGAGTCAACCAGTTACAGCATGAAGGTACAGGAATATTCCTTTAAGGTTTGTTGCGTTATACACCACACACACCTACACGCAACAACAAGACAACGGACGCTCCCACGTGCTGTCGCTGCAGCCCCCCCGGGCTGGAGGCTCGTTGGGTCGGGCCAGTGGGCTTCTTGCCGTGGTCTCCCAGCCCAGTCAGTGTTCGTCGTGCGGCTCCGGACGGTAACGCGACGTCCGTGTGTGTCCGAACCCGATAAGTGTAATTGGATACGCGTGCTGTCCGTTTGGTTCGTGCCGTGCCAGTTCCCTTTCCCACTGGGGAAACATGCAACGGGGCAAGTGACAAGTGTACAGTGTCCCGCCAGCCGGTAAAGAGCAGTGTGCTGGTTGTGGTTGTGGAAAGCTTGAAACCGGTCACCGGGCAGCTTTAAAATGAGCAAAATAATTCCGATTTTAAAATTCAAAGCCAAAGGATTTTTGGTAGGTAACTGTTGTCAGTGGTTGTTTTTGTAGCTGTTTAGGGCAATTCAGATGCACACATTTGGTTGGGGAACATTTAAAAAATATATATAAAAAGTATATAAAACATTAGGCGTCTCCATTAGGTCACGTGGCAGGTTGTAAAAGTGGCAGTTTTTCTTTTAATGTTTGCATTTACCACCCAGTAAAGATTAATTATAAAGCGAAAAAGTTCTTACTTACTTCAGTTTAAAAAAACAATGCAGTAAAAGTACAACATTTTCGGTATTTTCCATGAACCAAATCTACGCAACAAGAGATTAGTGCTCTTGACCTTGACCATAACGCTATCGATCCATCGTGCCACACACCCACACACCTGACTGACAAATGACCCGCTCGACGTGTGAATGTGTATACTCACAAGTCGTTACGGTGCATCAAAAATGCATTCCCCCCGTGGTGCTGCCTATTGAGTTTATTTCCGTTAAAAAGTCAAACAGCGCGTCAAACAAAAACAACACAAAAGTTCTGCTCTGTTGTGTCTGTCTGTGTATTTAACCGGGGTGTGCTTCAGCAAACGACACACAGTAATAGAAAGCACAAAATTGTTCTTCACCACCCTCGCACCACAACGCGGCTCTGTGTTTACCCTTTCATGTGGCCGCGACATGAACCTATCGATTCACGATCGAGATAGCTCCCGCCAACGCACAATTTACACAGCACACAATTTTTCCACCAATAACGGAACTCCAAGTTTAAAAAACTTCCAATATTTGCCTTTCCAATTGGCCGTGAAGGCTTAAAATAGAAGCGCTACTTTTTTCACAGGAAACTCCCCGCCCGGTTAATAATTGACAGCCCGAAAATAGAGTCTCGCCCGTTGTGTGCCGTTCTGATCGAGCCGGATCGGGAATCGCTTTCATCGCAGCCAGCGGTGACAAATACGCTACGTCAGACGCGTGCTAAACGAAACAAATGGGTTGCTCTGTGTTTTGTTGAGCATACCCCCCCACCCCGGATGGCCGGCGCGTCGAAGCAGGCGACGAAACCGTCGCTCAATTAGCGAAATTAACATTTCGTGATGTGCATCCACCAATCCATCCGGCCGGTCACGTGTGTATTTGGGCAAAACACTGATCGACACCTAAGAGAAATAAGGCTTTACCGGTCGGGGCAGCTCGATCATTCATTTCGGTTTCGTTGCCGGTTGAGGCAGGACCGATTTTGTGAATAGCGCGAGTGATTGAAAATTGTAGTTGATCTTTAAAAGTGAATCCAGTGTGAGTGAAAGATGAACCGTTTGCTAGCGATTGCTGTCGTCGACAGTTCGCCGACACCGTTCGGCAGCCCTACCGGGTGGCGGCGGCGGGACCAATACTGTGCCATTGTAAGTTATTAAAGCAGTCAACGTGCGAATCACCCGGCTGCATTAAGCTGGCAGCGCCCGGGTGCATTATTGTGGTTGGTTTTGACGCCATATGCATCATTTGTCCTATCGTGTAACTAATTTATGTCACCGTTGAATGGACGGACGAGATTGATGTGTGCTTCGGTGAGCGAAGCTTCGCCTGAGCCTGTGTCGTTAACTACTGTGATACTTTAGTGTGTGTGTGTGTGTTTGCGTGTGTCCTCCTTTTCATCACCAGTCCAGTGGCTATTGTGGTGGCAAACATTGACCTAGACCTCTGCAGTAGATGCTGCGAAAATGGAGCACACGGAGTGCCGAATGACGGTGACACAGTGGCGAACGATGCGGGTGATTGAGGCTTTTTTATGGACTATTCCTCTTCTGTCGTGCCGTGTCGTGCCGTGCTGTAATGAAATCTAGCCCATCCCATCCTCTTTGAGAACGGGCTAAGTGCACACAACAAAGCCCTTGTTTGTCCACGCTCTTGGGCGGTGGAGGGCAGGGGCACTATTCTAGAGTGTCACCGGGTGGCTATGATTGATGGATGGATGGAGCTTCACTCAGCAAGACCCCAAAGTGTGCGCTATGTTTTCTATGTAATGCTGTCTTTGTGGACGGTAATGGAACAAGCCTGGGCAAACAAACCGAGACAATGAGGTGAACGAGTGGCGAATATTAAAGATCTTCTATCTAGGATTGGCACGAAAGCTTATGGGCTGAGCGTATTTGTATTAGCGTTTTTTTAGTATTTTGTGTGACTGAAGATATTGAATTGCATTTTTTACTAAACGTATTATAAGTGAATTTCGATTGTAAACGTTCTTGTTCACCGCGTGCAAAATGTTAATCCTCATCAATCGGGCATTTCACTTCCATCATTATTAATTTTAATTTCCCATGTATAATTTTTAACATTTCAACGGTCTATTGCCATCATTTTTTTCACCGGGGGCTTGAAGCCGCATCTCATCAAGAATTGTAGAACATTTTCAAAATTAATTTTCCACGCATTTCAATGCATTTTTATTACAAATGCGTTCCAATTGGATAAAGGTAAAAATGATAATTAGCTTTAGTTTGATGGGTCGTACAAAGTGACAATCTGATTATTCATTGCGTAAAGTATGGAAATTTCACATAAAATGTGTGAGCGCATGGCTTGAAAATTCCCAATATTTTATTAAAAATCATTTATAATGGAATCAAATGGTTGTGGTGACGCAAAAAACCATGTAGTATTAATTTTAAAAATGTTGTTCAAACATTGATGAGGTGCAGCTTCAAAACTCCAGTGAAAAAGTTGAAAATCATGCTGAAGAAATTAAACATTATTATGATGTAAATGAAATATGAAAGTGATGTGGAATAACATCTTGCACGCGGCAAAAAAAACATTGTTTACACATTCGAAATTGACTTGGAAACCCCTGCAACAATAAATTTGTTAAGCAAAATGTTATTCTTCAATATTTTCTATCGCCTTAAATTAATAGTCTAAACGTCTAGATTAACACTTCCGTCAAGAGCAAGGTTGCAAAATGTCCCATTTAAATGTCTCTACCCTAAGCCTCTTAAATAGCATTCAGATTGCCTAGCTTTAGGCGCAAACGATTAATTGATTATATTTTATCTAAAAAACCCCAAAACATTGCAACCATTCCTACGTCACCGATCCAAAAATACTTCAAACGTCCACATTCCACAAAGAAAGAGATGTACCCAAAAATAGGGTCACACACACACACACACACACACACACACACACACACACACACACCGTCCAGCAACTGGAGCACAACAAACCTGATCATGAAATCAGCAAACAGTCAATAAAAAGCGCACACTTCACAGTGTGCCATAGCGGGAGAGCGGGACCCATATGTTATCACGGAAAGCGGGGGGGAAAGGGGAGAATGAATGTAGGATGCAACCAGCATGTATGAACCTGCAGCCAAACCCCGCGCACTTTTCCATTTCCGTGCAAATAAAAACAAAAAGGTCCAGTCCTCCCGTATCAGCTGTGCGCCCGCGTGCCGGATGGCGGTGGTGGAGCTTTCCCTCCCCCCTTTCTTGAGCGCGCCGAGCGTGGGAAACCTCCTGCCATCGTCATTTATGGCTCATTTCTCTCCACAGTCGCGGTGAGCACGCTCTCTCGCTCTTTCGCTCGCTCTCTCTCTCTCTCTCTGACTCACTTTCCCTTTTCCACGCGGTGGGATTTCCCTGACCAGCGGTACGGGCCGCACTATTGCCCCAGTTAGGGAGCGTTTTGCTAGTCCCGGGAAAGGGGACGATGGGTGTGCGTGCGAGTGCCCGTGAAAAATTAACTGTCGACGGGAGCACGAGCACTGGAACGCGGGAATGGGCAGCGTGCCAGTGGGTGAGTGAGAGTAAGCGTTTTCCCTTTTTGATGCTCCCTTTTTTGCTCTCTCTCTGCTGTTTGGTTTCTCTCTCTCTCTCTCTCAGGCACGTGTGATGTGGTTCTCACACTGCTTCGCTCATCGCCTGCTTGATATCTCATTCTCACCGTTACAGGGGCGTTACGAGGACGAGCCCTTCAGGTGATGAGATTCATCTACAGAGGGCATTTGAAGTACAGCTGTGTGCAAATGTTTAGTATAATTATTTTAATAAAGTGGTTTTAACAAACAATGTATTTTCGTATACTCTTAAAGCTCTTTGACTTAAAAAGTCCAATAAAATATAAAAAAAATTAATTTAAACCTAAACCATTATCACTCACTGTTAATTATCGAAACAGGAAAAAACAACCTCTTGAAATGAACCCTTGTTATCGTGCCACTCGCTCTCCTGCTCATCGTTTTTACTCTCCATCATAGAGAAGGAATATCCTCGTGGTCCATCACGCCGTTCCATTTCACAGCCCATCCCACCGTCGTGTCCTTTGCGCATCCAACGCCACACCGTTCCACCGGCGATGGAGGCGATGTGCGGGGGTAAAGTTGACAAAACAGTAGCGCCCACTCTCTCCCCGCGCCCAGCCAAAAACTCGGCAGAGAGTGGTGAGATAGCAGCAGCACTCGAGCAAAGCTGGAGAGTTTTTCCTCATCCCTTGGCACGATTTTCCTCCCGTAGAGAAAAAAAGCCGACCTCGCAAAGCAAGATGTGGGTCGAGCGCCGCCGTGACCGCGCTAGCTCAGATGTGGCTGGAACCTTGACGGGAAAGCATCGGGCATTCGTTGCGCCAACCCAGTGCGGGGTGGGGCCTGCTACACCTGCTTCTTACCGTTCCCAGCTAGCTTCTGGGCTGTCCCAGCGGCAGTGAAAACGGTTCGGGCGCTGTGTGATTGTGATTACCAGGTGATCCCCGGGAGACATAGTGTGCGTGTGTGTGTGAATGTGTGTGCACGTGTAAAAGGGAATGGAAAACAACCTAAATTGCTTGTGATTTTGTGAAGTTGCACTCCTCTCTCTGGCTCATTGGGGAAAACTGCATCAACACAACACCCCAAAACCCCGTCTTTTTCTACCTCAAAAGTGGCCTGTGTGTTCCTGAACCTGACCACACTCACAACACAAAAATCAATTCCGCTCACCTCATTCACCATCCCCAACGGAGAGGCTTTAAAGTCGAAATTCTAACTCGCTTCTCAGTATCTATTTTTTGCCCATCCGCCCGGTGTACGTGCACGGCGTGACTTTGATGTGTGTGTGTGTCTTTGCACCTCCTCCCGTTTTTCTTTTTGCTTTCTTCTGCACTGGAAGGGGCAAACTATTGCACCAAACAAAATGAATCCAAAAACTGCAAAGTGTCCGTGAGCGAAGGGAAGGCAAAATGGACGCGTGATTCTTAATAAACAAAATATTCGCAAACAGTTCTATTTTCGATTGCGTCTAGGCAGGCGGGCAGGAGCTAAGGCCAGTGCTGTAGCGTTTTATTTTATTTGAGCGTAGCTCAGAAAAAAGGCCAAAATCGCGCAACGGTTAACAATTGCATTTGAGCGCAAGGAATGATCGATTGGCGCGTCTTTCTCTCTTACAAAAATATTAGCTCATGCTTTAGCCAATGAATTGGGCCATTCTTCCGACCCACCGGATCGTGCAAATTCGATTATAAAAGCAGCTCAAAAACTTCTCGTATACAGGGGTCACCGCACAAAGGGTCACAACGCCCCGGCACAACGATAAGGAGAAAGTGGCGCTTGGCAAAGGCTACGCGAGGGATTAATAAAACTGGCAAATTTATGCGCGTGTTTATGCAAATGATGTTATGTTGACCCCGAACACGAACTCGCACAAACTTGCCAGACTGCCTCTGCCTTGCCTGTCTTGCGTGTTTTGGAAGGGGTCGAATGGGGGTCGTGAGATTTTGCTTTTGCTCAGCAACGGACTTTACCATTTGTGTGTGCGGCCGAATTGGATTTGTTTTAAAGTTTGAAAAGTTGGAATTAAATTTGCATTGGTTGGGTGTAAGATTAAAGTTGCAAAAGAAAAGCTATCCCTTTAGTCACACAAACCCCATCAGACCCGATGCACCTTTGAACAGGGTTGGTAGATTTTTCCTTTGCACTCTCTCTCTCTCTCTCTCTCTCTCTCTCTCTCTCTCTCTCTCTCTCTGTGTCGCGCCATCGTGTCGAGATATCAGTTTATTGTCTTCGTCTTCTAAACGTTTGGCGTGTGTCTCCCTCCCACTTTCTTTCTTCCCTTCAACCCCAGCACGCAAGCACTGTATCTTGTTGACAACGTTTGTCTCGGTGTCTCGAACCGTTGTTCAAACGGCAAATAGTAGCAAACACAGGCTCGCCGTCATTGCTTATTGCATCAGCCGCCGCACGCCAATGGAAGGTTTAATGGTTCGGCGAGCGCGCACGCAACGACAGTAGCATAAGGAGGGGACACAGGTCGTATTATAATAAAATAAATATGCTAATAGGTAGAGCGCGGGCGCGTGTTGTCAAGCGATGCGCGCCAATCCACGCCGACACGCAGCAATAAGTAACCGTTGGAGTGTGCGTTTAATTGTTGTGCTGTTTTCAACTTCTCCCAGACATCCCACTAGCCTTCTTGGATCCTTGTGCAAAGTGTGCGCCGGGCGATAAGAAAAAGAAAAATGCGTCGCAGGAAAAAAAGCAATGCAGCGTGGCAGAAGCAGTAGCAGCAGTGAGCGGCCCTTGTGGTGTAGTGATAATTGTTTGACTAAATCCGAACCTCCCGGTTTGAGTGGCCCTTTTGCGATTGCAGTGATTTGCCGGCGGCACACTTCAACGAACGGCCTCGCGAAGCAGCGCGAAGTTATCAAACTAATAATCAGGTGGCAGTTTAAGTTTCGTACTTCACTTCCCGTCACAATATCAATCGATTGGGACTGTTTGATTTGGGACTGGCTGATAGTGTAGTTGGCCTCTAGAAGTGCGTACGGTATTGATAATTTCGAGAAGAAGAGTGTGTGCGCAAGTGTTACCCTGGTGAGTGTGTGTTAACAGTTGAACAGTAGCGAAAAGCCACCAAAACACCACACACTTGAGCTGCGCGTATTGCACGAACACACTCATCAAGCGAGAGAGACGTTGGGTGAATCGTTGTGGTGAGTAATGGAAACACGGTTTTCAGTTTTCGCTCCCAAATACAGGCGCTTTATTGAAGGAAACTATTTCCATCGAAACTAACACTCCTCCCCGCAGTACTGGGCCTTTCTTCTAAACCCAATCCAATTGGAATCAATCCCTCCCATCACTTCACAAACTACTGGGCGTCTCCATGGGCTTTCTTCCTCGAAAGAAGCTTCGCTTTTCCTCCTCTAAACGCACCGCTAGTTTTGTTTTTGGGGTTTATTTTGCTGTTGCTAGTTACATTTTACAGCTGGCTTCACCGGAGCACCGGTACAGCGATGAACTCACGCTGGACACTGTTGTGCCGTTCGTAGCATCGCCTGAGGCAGACCAGTACCGTCCGTACCGTACCACGCTTGAGCCACCACCGGCAAAGCGAACCCATTGAGCTAGTTGCTGGGTGTAACATATTTTATTTCACTACCGGTACGAGGAAATACGGCCGTATGAATCGGAAATAGCGTTCCTGGGAATAAGAGCGCGCCGGGCGATGAAACCACTTAAAAGTGAATTTCCACTAACAGCTCTGGGATGATGACGTGCGTTATTTGGTAGCGCTCAGCTGTGTGCTAAACGATACGAAACTGATTCCTTTCCCCGATCTGCACTATTAGCTGGCAGCAGTTGGACTGTTTCTCGAACATCGAAATCGAAGAAGAAGGGTTGTGGGCGGCTCAACAACGGTTCATTAAAGGCGTAGCGATCAAAGCAAGCACCTGTTTCCCGTTACAGTGCTGCCCTTTGAATTGGTGCCAACTTGTACGAGCAATTGCTACTGTGAGTTACTGTGCGCCCTTGACCTTTGTAGCAATTGGGCAATTTTAAAAATTAATAAAAATGTTTGCCATACAACGCAAAAGGGAGAAAAGCCCTCCTAGCCTGTATAAAAATCGCTCCCGATCGATTTCCTTTAAACAAACTTACCTACCTAGAACACTCCCTTATATTCGGGGCAGGAGGCAGTTGCTTGGTAACGCACCTTCAACTTATAAACGGTTGAATGTCACTGTCACGGTCTCGGTCGACAGTTTGGCAGCGATTTTTCTGCCGTTGTGATTCGGTTTATTTATAGTCCCCCCGTCGTTTCAATTCGACTACCGAAACGCTCTGTACCGGGCCGCTTTTGTCACGAAAGGAAATAGTGTACTGAGCAGTGTGACCGAACCCTGGAGCGAGGGGTTGTTCGCGTGCCACCATCGTTCCTCGAAATGTTCCAAATAATCACTGACCGGTGACGTTCGATAAAGCTAAGATCGCGTGACTGGCAGCAACTACGGTGCTTAGCACGGTACACGGTCGTGTTGATTGCTGCGCGCCTGATTGTCGTGTGTGTGTGTGTTACCTAAACCATTTCGATAGATTAATTCAGATTCTTTCATTCCTACCCTGTTACGTTTGAATTTCATTTTTTCTGCGATGAAAGCGGTGCGATAAAAACCGGGTGCAACAAGTTGTGATTTTAGTATTAAATATGCAAAAGGAATTTTCTATCCGGTTCGATAATCGACAGTCAAATTGTTTCCCAACTCCCATTCTCCCGCACAGACAAGCAACGATGACCCGAACGAGGTCCACCTGGACGACGAAATCGAGCGCGTGTTCGGTACGACCGCCGAGAAGGAACGTTTCGAACTGAACCGGCTGCAGGACGAAGTCATCCTGGACAACTCGCCGCTCAAGTACGACGAAGCGCACCGCGTCCCGGACAGCGCGGACGCCACGTCCAGTGCGAGCAACAACAACAACAACAACAACAACAGCAGCAGCACCATCAGCAACAACAAGCCCTCCGCCAGCAGCAATGAGCAGCAGGGCCGCAGCAAGCCGGTTGCGGCGTCACCGCCGACCACCACCCCGACCAGCCCGATCTCGTTCTCGTCCAAGAGCGAGCCGACCGACACGAAACTCTCGTCCACCGCGAACAACACCACGCTAGCGGACAACACGTCGAACGATTTCAGCGAAACCGTGCACGACGAGCCGGTGGTCGATCAGGGCACGGTGCAGGGCGAACAGTGGGTAAGTAGTGGGGGGCGGGGGGGTGTAGCGTTGTGTGGGGACGATTGATGATCAATATGAGCATTTGCTTTCTTCCCTCCAGGACACCAGCGCCAGAAGGAATGTGCACTTTGACAAAGACAACAAGGGAGCGCCGATCGAGGGTTTGCCGCTAGAGGACACTAACGAGGAGCGCCGGCGGCGTACCGAGTAAGTAGTAGTAGCGTTGGGTTGCATGAATCTTTCGTTGAGATTGATTCATATGAATCTTCAGCGATGAATGATTCGAATCATGAATCGAAGTTCCAAAGTTTCAAAAATCTCTAAAGACTGATGAAACTACAAGAATTCATGATTCTTCAAGGATTCGTGAATCTTCAAAGATGACTCTTTAAATTATGATTCATATATCACCAGGGATTCTCGAATCTTTAGAGATGCATCAATTTCAAAATATTGAATTTGCGTGATCCCATGGTACAGTGATTAACTCGCCACGACTTAACAACATGTCCGTCGTGGGTTCAAGCCTATAATAGCCGGCTGCTTGGTACTTGCCAAGAAGTCACGAAAGCCTGTATAGGCTGACATGACTACGTAGGTTCTTACGCCAAGAAGAATAATAACAGTGCTGCAAAATGCCATGAGCATCACGAGATTTTCACCAACGAAAGCAATGAACATAGCCGTGGTAGCTTAATGCTCATTGCTGATAGTCAATAAAAGTGCGTCATGACATGCCGAACGCGCCATGCGAATTCTTGAGTCCAGCGCGATACTCTGACTGACAAGCTTAGCTTAAAGCCGGCGCAAGCATAATCATGATTTTTTTCTGGCTGTCATCAGTGCTGCCAAATGCCACTGTTTCAGTCACCAACACTCATGACTGAAACGAAGCTCAAATCAGCTCACGTCCACGACTGAGATGATCAGTGACGAGACTCAAACAATTGGAGGATCAATCACATGCTTGGTGACATTTTGATTAGTACTCAACTCTTAATCACTCACTTGGTCACGACAATTTTGTCGACAATTATTTGTCGGGTCAAACTCGCAAACACCGTATATGTCCCATGACCATCGCGATGATCACCGATAGAAAATGTCACGCTCAAGTAACTGACCAAGCGATGGTCGCAAACATGTCATGAGCATGTATTGGTCACACCAACCGTTCTGAGCATCACCTTGGATCATCACAGTAGAGCTCGTGACGCAAACATGATTTTGTTTCAGCCGGAATTTGTCATGACTATGTTAGTGACATTTTGCAAAACTGATCACAGTAAAAAAAGTCATGACATAGTGACTGACCAAGCGATAGTCGCAAAAATGTCACGAAGCATGTATTGATCACACTAACCGCTTTGAGTATCACCTCTGATTTTCAAAATTGAGTACGTGACGTAGATATGGATTTTGTTTCAGTAAGATTTTTTTATGACAATGACAGTGACATTTTGCAGCACTGAATAATAATAATAATAAGCTCAAGCTCTATGAATCTTTGGAGGGTTATGCATCACTAGAGATTCGTGAATCTTTCCATCCGAGAATAAAATTAATTGAATCATTTCAAATATTCATTCAAAATCATGAATCTGAATCAGATTTACCCAACACTAGTAAGTAGGCCGGCTTTTGCGAGTGCGGTGTAGCATACTTCCAGGGGCGCAAAAAACCTACTTCCACTGTGCTGTCGGGCTCAAGTGTGCCAATGATGCGGGTGTGGCATAATAGGGCGTGCGGCACTCAACTCAAAGCATTCTTGAGTGGTCGCCACCCTTCCTCCCCCTTTAACCCTTGCATTGTTCTAGTGTTTTCTTGTTCGAGTGAAATTTCCCATTGAAATCCAACACACAATGCACTTAAAACTTTTCACCCCTTAATCCGAACGGATAAACAAGGCTAAACTTAATCGAAGAAACTAAAAAAAAAAACAATAACATGTCAACCACAAAGTTGTCACGCTCACGCTCAAGTTTTGTCCTTTCCTCCCGTTTCGCGTTGCGTTTAATCGTTTAAGGAAACTGCTGCAAAGCAAACCCGTCCGAAGCAAAAGGTTAGTGGGTGTGATGGGGTGGTCTGCGGTCCCAAGTCTGAGAAGTGGGCGCCTATTTTTTTGTTCATTCCTTTCTCTACTTGTGCAAAGTGCATGGCTTTAATCTGTTTATTTAAACTTGTAATGTTATACTGAGTTGCGCATAAAATACTATTTTTTTTACATTTTTATAGCGCTATTTTACAGGGTTTCTCGCTTTATTGTACAGAGCTGGCATGTCCGAATTAAGTATGCCAATAATCGCTGTTAAAGTAAGAAACCCTAATACAGTGCGTAACACAGCCTTTTTGTTTATTTTAACTCAAAACTGCATTGGGTTGTAAAGTTGTGTTACGCACTGTATTTCATGCCAGCTTGCATTGGAATCCCGGGGCAGTCTGGCATGAGGATAAACCGTTTTCCCTTTTCCGTTTGCCATTGTTGTCGTTCAATATCCGTGTCCCGGAAATGGGCCCCGGGCCTCTTTCGGAGCAGCAATTTGTCTTTGTTGGAGGCGTTGATGAAGCGAAAAGCGATCGAACAAGCAAGGGCATTAACACTATTTCTCTGCCCATAGACGGCATCATCCGCACAAATCGCGGAAGTTTTCGCTGCAAGAGTACCACCCCGAATGGCGACGGCAGAGCGGTACCGAGGGTGGCCCGACCGGGCGCCGCATCTCGGTCCAGCCAGAGGATGCGACGCTGCAGGAGGCCGACATCGACGAGCTGACGTCGCACCGGTCGGACGATCCGCGGGCCCTGCGCCGCCACAAGGTCAGTGCCCAGTCGGGCGCGTCGCTGGTGAACATCAACCGGAAGGAGGCGGCGCCGCCGCTCCAGCACCTGCTGCCCTCGAGCAAGTACAAGAAGATGTACGACCACAGCCCGCACGAGGTGTTCGTGCAGCTGGACGAGCTGACGGGCAGCGGGGAGGACCGGGAGTGGAAGGAGACGGCCCGCTGGATCAAGTACGAGGAGGACGTGGAGGAGGGCGCGGACCGGTGGGGCCGGCCGCACGTCGCCTCCCTGTCGTTCCACTCGCTGCTCAATCTGCGCCGCTGCCTCGAGACGGGCGTCGTGCTGATGGACCTGGAGGAGAAGGATCTGCCCTCGGTGGCGTACCGCGTGGTGGAGCAGGTAAGGATGGGCGCGTGAGGTTGGTCCCGTTTTTTTGGAAGGTCTCAAAAATAGAACCGTCTCTTTCTCCCAATCCCATTGTTTTAGATGGTCGTTGATGAGCTGATCCACGAGGATGATAAGGCGGTCATCATGCGAGCGCTGCTGCTGCGCCATCGCCACGTCAACGAAAGCTCGCACGGTGGATTTTCCTTCGGGCCGAAGCGGAAGTACAGCAGCTACACGAGCCTGCAGGTGAGTCGTCCGGGTACGGTGTGAATGAACAGTCTCACAGTCACCACACGGACCACACATATGGACACGCACACACACAAACACTATTCCCCATTTTGGACACTTCCGCCATTTTACAACACCCATCCGTAGTGTGTTAGTATTGTCGCATTTTACGCATCACCCTCTCATCACTAATTAACTTCGGTAGCGTCATACAACCTCGCCCAACCTCAAGTGGATCGATGGAGGGTTCCGTTTTGCTGGGAACAGGGAAATGGGAAAGGAAGAAACGTGGAAGAGACAATTATTTATTCACAAGCAGCATCGCAGCTTGATTGACGGACGAAGGTCCCCTTCAGCCCACAAAAACACTACGCCATGGTGGCGTAGCCTTTTGCCGAATAAATTAATTGATTCGTTGTACGCGCCTTCGCTCTTTCCTTCCCCGTTTCTTGTTCGGCCACTCCCTCATCTCACACACGCTGATTATCTTTCGTTACTCGATCTTGTGTTTCCCACCATTTTTCCCCTTTTTTTATTTCTACTTTTAGAACCTAGCATTTCGTATGTATGATCGTAGCATGGAACATTTGGTGTTTATCAGCAACACTACTACTGACACTACTAACACAAACACTAACCAATCGGTAATCAATAGAGCTCTCACTCTTTCAATAGCGCTGTAAATATTTCTCATACAAACACACACGCACTCACTCACATACTAACGCAAAAGCTGCATTAACCATTAACCGCTCAGGGAAAGGGTCACACCATCGCTCATTGATAGTGAATGTAACTGTAATGTTGGGGGGAAAACAGGGATGTTGGTGATGGTGGAAAAGTTTGCTAACCCTTCAAGTGCTCGTGCGAGCGAAATCTGCTTTCAGATCGCTTTAAAGAATTGAGTTTCAATAGGTAATTGGGTTTCGGGATAAGTTTGGACTGGTTCAAGCAAAATCATTGGTTATCTCCGTATTACATCCCTATTTTAATCATATTTTATATTCACGACGGCAAAATTACGATTTAAATGTGAATTTTCTGTAGATTTTATTGATCAAGTCCACGTGTGGATAATCAGGACTGATTATCCTGCTATGAGTACACAAAATAGACACAGATAGCCAAGCGCTGTAGGGGCTTAGGCAGATCTCGACCGACTAAGGTTGTTGTGCCAAATAAGAAGAAGAATAAGAAGCAGTTATTGATACATTTTTTTTGACTCTCTTTAATCGTTAAGATCATGTCCTTATTAAGGATTCACAAAGAGATCATACGCCTACTGTGATATCTGACCGCGCGGCTTCATGAGGTGAAATATACAGCGAAATGAACTATTTGACAGGCGAAATATCTGACAGGTACAGCTAACCGCAGGACTCCACACAGCATAACACGGAACGCAACATAACAACTGACAGCTGCCAAAAGCTGCATAAAACACTTGGGAAAGCAGGTAAAGCGTTTTATTAACTGTCGGTCATCGTAGTAGGTTGGTAGCTTTTCTACGAGCAATGAGCGGCCTACTAAGGATATTCAAAACATGTTACCATCAAAGAAGCGTTTTCTGAAGCGTTTGGCAGCTGTCAGTTGTTATGTTGCGCTCCGTGTTATGCTGTGTGGAGTCCTGCGGTAAAGGGTTGGGGGAGACACATCATCCGATTTCGAAATTCACTTAAAAATAATATCTTCTTAAGCAGAACATTCACTAATTGGAAGAAATTATCAACTGTTGATTCAAAATTGACGAAGTACTGGATATTGAAGTTATTCAATGGATTTAGTTACGATTTTCATTTCATTTCATTTCATTTCATGGTATTAATAAATGAAATGAAATGAAATGAAATGAAATGAATTTTGTGCACGTTATTTGTTTACATTGCACATCAGCTGAACGCTGTGATGCTTTACCCGTCAGATATTTCGCCTGTCAAATAGTTCATTTCGCTGTATATTTCTCCCCTTGTTGCCTCGCGGCGAGCAGTCTCCCAATGAAACTCTTCAACTCTCGTACGCCCAAGGTCCATCAATTATTACAGGTCGGTCCGTACAGTGTACTTTGACAAATTTTCATTTGACAGCTAGGGAGAGCTCAAAAGTTCCTTAGCAACTCATACAAAGTTCTTAACAACCATAACTCCATAGCTGCTAATCTCCATAGAAATCTCCATCTATCAAGGCTACCAAAATCAGAGCTAAGAACCCACCTGCAGTCTATCTAGACCACCTTGCGTACGCCTCGAAATTTGGATGCAAAGTCTACGTAATACAGAGTCAATCATTTGATCAAAAACCGTGGGAAAGTTTTGACAGTTGAATCATTTGAAAGTTTTTATTTTGAGTTTGAAAAGTTTGAATCGTTTTGAGGATTTAGTTGTAGTACATGCAGTGGTTTGGAGTCCAGCTTCCTCCACAATACCGTGGTTGCAATTTACTGCTAATCTCTATGGTTTAGGACCAGCTGAGTTTAGACCAAGAGTGTTTAAACATGAAACATTAGACATACACGCTCCATAAAACCAATCTTGGACCTGTCGCAATAAATTTCAACTCAATCAAAATAGCTGCAGTGCAGTGAATATTACATAGTTTACTAGTAAAACTGGATTTACAGTTAGTTGACATTTAACAGTGAGTTGTTTTGTTGACATTTAATGCAGGAATTTTAATGTCTGCGCCTACACGGGAGGTCCAAAACAGCCGAAGTCATACAAAATCATGAAAATGTCTGCGCCCTTGTGTTCCGGCGTCCTCGTGAAGTTTACCGAGCCGAACCGAACAGTTGTGTTCGATAAATATGTGTGCGTATCAGGTAGCAGCATTTGTACTGCTTACCTGCCGTATGCCGCTGTGATACCGAGCGAGACGCATAGACAACCCATCAAAAGGACATGTGTAGCCGTGAGGAATTTTTTCTGTGTCTCTTTTGCCTTGTCCTTGCCTTTAGATCCTGATGAGTGAAGCATGCATACCTTTCGGGTACGTTCGGGGTATAAGCTCTGTCCCTCTCATGTTAATGGTAAAGATAGAATCGTATGCCATCGGCTCTGCATTCGGGCGTGGGCAGGCCCGTGGACGCCGTTTGTTTGCAGGCAATCGGATCAAAGGTAATTAGCGATCGTTACGATAAATTACCAAGGATAAGCTGTGTTCAATAAAATTCAGCAACTTTTCCCTCCACCCAATACATTTTGATGGAAAATTAAATTGGCCAATTCGACATCGTTTATTTTGTCGTACACCGTTTCGAGCCACCTTTATCTTGCATGACGCATTCAAGGGTTAGCGATGCCTATGTATGACGCGTGTGAATGGTCGTTTAGTGTCGTGTGCTTGGCTTTGGGCTCATCATATTGGACCTTGGTACCTCCAGAAAGCTATTCACTCTGTCACACAGATACTAGTGTATGGATGTGTTATTGATTATTATTTTGTTTTCTTTACTCCTTCCCCTCCGGAAATCGGGGGAAGAAAGGCGGAAATTTCGGTGAACATGATATCATTTTCCACCTACCACCGTTCGCTCCATCTAGCCGTGTAGTATTGTACCATCTGTACCATTATCTCGTATCAGACACACACACACACACACATTCATGGCAATACACATTGATGGAATGTTATTCATAATCAGCTCGCATCCGTCCATCCTGACCCTGAGTTATGGCAGTGGAGCAGAACCGTTTTAAATATTCGGGAGAGTTCCATAGGGTCCAGTGGAGCTTTGATCCACTGAGAGCGAGACAGAGAGAGAGAGAGAAACAAAGAGAGACAGGAGAAGGAACAAACAGACACAGGGAGCAACAGGCTCGCATGGGTGCTTTCAATCGAATGTGTTTTTTTTTCTTTTCTTTCTTTCGATTTTGTTTCTTCCCTAAACCACTCCATTTACTCGCCACCCCCTCCATCAGTCCCTGTCGATGCGGGCCGAGGACGGTGGCAACGGGGAGGTGATCGTGGGCGTCCGGCGCCTCAACTCGTTCGTAAGCCCCACCCAAAGCTACACGCTCAGTCCGCCCTCGCTGCACCCGAACTCGGTGTACGGCCAGAGCCCGAACCTTTCCTCCCGGAACCACCACACCCACCATCAGCAACAGCCGGCGCATCAGCCGGCCAAGGATCAGCAGCGCCACCAGCGGCACGCATCCGGTCCGCACCGGTGCCGGCGGTCCGGCAGCCAGGACAGCAGCAGCACGGCGACAGCCGCGGCAGCACCGGTGACCCTAACCACGGTCACCAGTGCCGTTGGTATGCGACGAAATAACTCACCTTTATCGCTGACAGTTGTAAATCAATTAATATAAATATCGAAACCAACCAGCCCTTCTCTCCCCCTCTTTCAAACAAACACTTAGACACACACACACAGGCAGTGTTTTTTCTTGTTTTCTTTCAAACACGGCACACATTAGTTGCCAACACAAGTTTTGCTCTCTGTTCTCGCTTTTCCGTCTTCTTCCGCTCACGAACACAGAAAACACACTCACACACTCCTGATTTGCACCGAGTTTGATCGTAGTTGGCGAGGTGAAGCGATTTAAACGGCGTGTGTTGAGCCTGTCACTCTTTACTCCTGTCATTGCTCTGTTTGTTCGTTTGTTTGATAGGCGAGTTTAACTGCTCGTGTTTCTTTCTTGTTGGTTAATGTTGCTGTTTAGGTTTTACGTTTTAAGTTGTTAGATTATTTCTTAATCTTTAGTGTTTTTTTTATTTAGTTATAGTTTATAGATCAATTCCTTAGATGTTTCATAGAATCATTTAAAATGTTCTCTGTATTGAATTATATTATTTTTCATCGTTTTTTATCGTTTTTAAATTACATTCTAGAGTTATTTAGTTTTTATAGTTTTACAGGTTTTTAATTTTATATTTTAGGATCGTATTTTCTTGTTAATAAAAAATGTAAAAATTAATTAGTGGAGAATTGTAAATATTACAAACATTTGCATCATTTTAGCCTCTACAATGCTCTAACCTTGCACGCTTATTTTATATTTTTGTTTGTTGGGTATTGCTTGCATGTACAGTATGATCGATTTAGCTTGCGTTTTTGGAAGCATGGTGTTGTAGTGTTAAGGTGTAATTATATTAGTTAAATAGTTAATCTCCCCCTGGCAATGCTTTACCCCTGTTACGAACTTTTATATCGTTCCGATAGTATATCCCCCCGTTAACGAAACGCTATCATTTCTATCAACTAATTAAATCTTTCCTTCTATCCAATCTCACCAACGATTTCCCCTCTCGAAAACGCACCCAGAGTGTGGATGACAAGAAGCCACGCATCGTACCGGCGACCGAGATCAACGGGCACGGCGGTGGCCACGGTGAGACGCGCATCAACATCAGCGAGGAAACGTACACCTCCTCGCAGGAGGACATCAAGATGCGCACGCAGAAGGAATCCATCCTGAAGCGCATCCCCGAGGGGGCGGAAGCGACGACCGTCCTCGTCGGTGCGGTCGACTTTCTCGAGCAGCCCACGATCGCGTTCGTCCGCCTGGCGGAAGGTATCCCGATGCCCAGCATTACGGAGGTCCCGATCCCGGTGCGCTTCCTGTTCATTCTGCTCGGGCCGCAGAAGACGGAGCTGGACTACCACGAGGTCGGCCGGTCGATCGCCACGCTCATGTCGAACGAGCACTTCCACGACATCGCCTACAAGGCGGACGATCGGCGCGAGCTGCTGTCCGCGATCAACGAGTTCCTGGACGACTCGATCGTGCTGCCGCCGGGCAAATGGGAACGGCAGGCACTGTTGCCGTTCGAGGAGCTGAAGGCGAAGAGCGACATGATCCGGCTGCGCAAGAAGAAAGCGCTGGACGAGAAGATCAAGAGCAAGCAGTCGCAGCTGCTGACGAGCGAGGAGGAAAAGAAGCTGCTGGCGGCAGCTGGCGGTGCGGGCGACGGTGGTGGCGGCGGCGATGGGAAGAAGCCACCCAAAAACCCGCTGGAAAAGACGAACCGCCTGTGGGGCGGCCTGATCAACGACATCAAGCGCCGCTACCCGATGTACAAGAGCGACATCATGGACGGGCTGAACACGGAAACGCTGGCGGCGACCATCTTCATGTACTTTGCCGCCCTGTCGACGGCCATCACGTTCGGGGGGCTGTCCTCGGACAAGACGCACAACCTGATCGGCATCTCGGAAACGCTCGTGTCGGCCTCGATGGTGGGGCTGGTGTTTCATCTGCTCGCGGGACAGCCGTTGGTCATTATCGGCACGACTGGACCGCTGCTGCTGTTCGACGAAGCGCTGAACCAGTTCTGCATCTCGAACGACTTCAGCTTTCTCACGGTGCGGGTGTACGTGGGGTGCTGGCTGGCGGTGATTGCGCTGGTTGTGTCCGCGTTCGAGGGCAGCGTGTACGTGCGGCTGTTCACGCGCTTCACGCAGGAAATCTTCTCCGCGCTCATCACGCTGATCTACATCGTCGAGACGGTGATGAAGCTGCTGTCCGTGTACAAGCGTCATCCCCTGTTGGCGGAGTACCTGTACAAGAACGTCACCGAGCCACAGCCGCTCCCGATGCCCTACCTGGAGGAGGAGCGCAACGGAACGACTCCCACCTCCGAGCTGCTGGCCGAGAGTCTAACAACGGCCGTGAACGGTACGATCGCAATGGCGCAGGACGCGGCCAATCTGCTCATCCCGGAAGACGGCACCGGGCCACTGAACCGACCCAACACGGCCCTCTTCTGCACCATCCTCACGCTCGGCACGTTCTCGCTGGCCTACTATCTGAAGCTGTTCCGCAACTCCCACTTCCTGGGGCGTAACGCCCGCCGTGCCCTCGGTGACTTCGGTGTGCCGATCTCGATCGCGCTGTTCGTGCTGGTCGACTACATGATCCCGCAGGTGTACACGGAGAAGCTAAGCGTACCGGAGGGCCTGTCGCCGAGCGATGAAACGCGCCGCGGATGGATCATTCCGCTCGGTGGCGTTCCCGGCTGGATGCCATTTGTTGCCGGCATTCCCGCCCTGCTGGTGTACATCCTGATCTTCATGGAGACGCACATCTCCGAGCTGATCGTGGACAAGCCCGAGCGGGGGCTGAAGAAGGGCTCGGGCCTGCACATGGACATTGTGCTGCTGTGCTTCCTGAACACCGTCTGCGGGTTCTTCGGTATGCCGTGGCACTGTGCCGCCACCGTACGGTCGGTGACGCACGTGTCTGCCGTCACCATCATGTCGAGGTAGGTAGTCGGATGTGTGGTCGTACCAGGTAGAAATCTAACTCCAAAATCAAATCCTTTTCATAGAACACACGCCCCCGGAGACGCTCCACACATTACGGACGTGAAGGAGCAAAGAATATCGGGCTTCTTCGTGTCGCTTATGGTCGGGCTGTCCGTAACGATGGCTCCAATTTTGCGCCTCATCCCGATGTCCGTACTGTTCGGTGTGTTCCTGTACATGGGCATTGCTTCCATGAGCGGTGTGCAGTTCTTCGAGCGGTAAGTATCCCATAGATGATCGTGGAACTCTAAGAAAAGGATCATATCTTCACTGCATCTCCTTGGAAATTCCACACCACACAGATTGCGGCTGTACCTGATGCCGGTGAAGCATCATCCACAAGTGCCATTCGTGCGCCGCGTCCCGACCTGGAAGATGCACCTGTTCACCTTCGTGCAGATACTGGCGCTGGCCATGCTGTGGGCGGTCAAGTCGTCCCCGTTCTCGCTCGCCTTCCCCTTCTTCCTGATCATGATGGTACCGATCCGGAAGCAGCTGGAGAGCATCTTTTCGCCCCTGGAGTTGCGTGCCGTAAGTTTTATATCTCTTCCCCAGGGTCCAGAGATCACTCAAATAACGCTTTTGTATCTTGTAACTTTTAGCTCGATGGAAGCCAACCGAACGAAGGCGCAGAGGATGAGCCCGATTTCTACGAGCAAGCTCCCATCCCTGCTTAAGGACAATTGGGGATACTGCGCAATCTACGCCGCACTGAGCCTACTTTTGAGCTATGGGCTCAAACACAAACGGCTTGAATTTTTGCATGAATTTTGTCTACCGTTCTTCAGCCGATCATCTGCCGAGGATGATCCGCATGATCAAATGCAAAGCGATCACGTTAAAAACTAAAACATAGCAACCAAGCAACTCCTAAAGGCAAAAAAAACAACCCTAAATATATATTTATTGCAAACACATGTTAACTAGCGGAGCAACAACGGAGGAGAAGAAGCGGAACAACACCGAAGTAAAAAAAAACAACAATTTTCGCGTAAAAAAACACACACACACACCACATATATAGTGAAAAGACGTCTCCTTTTACGTAACGAAATTATTAGGCATAGGAGTAGGCAATTCTATTAAAAACAAAACAAAAAAAACCGTAGCATAAATCAAAAGCAACAATCTATTCTCCATAATTCTTCTCTTCTTTAAAGGGAAGGAGAGAGCGAGTGAGAGGGAGAGAAAGACAGAAAGGGAAATATGAGAGAGAGAAAGAGAGAGAGAGAGAGAGAGAGAGAGAGAGAGAGAGAAAGAGAGAAAGGAAAAGAAAGAGAGTAACGCGAAGGACAACAAGCGCGATCGATCAAACCACATCTCACACGTGGAAATTGAGTGTGTCTGTGTGTTTGAATGTATGTCTAGGTGTGCGTGTCTACAACAGTCTGTGATCAGTATTACTTACAGGAATGCATCGGAACACAACCGCGCGTTGGGGGCAATAAAGAGATGAAGCAACAAAAAAAACAGGCGCACAGCAAAATGTACTAGAATTACAAAATCCACTCAAAAACAGTTTGAACCGAATTGATCTGATCGGTTACCGATCCCTTATTGGTCTCCCCCATTATTTTGTACCTTCACATCACCTGCAATGGAACGAACGAGCTCATGACTCCTCATGGTGTAGTAGCATCGGAGGGATCGAATAGTTTCATTATTACAGCTCAAACGAGATAAATATCAAAAATGGTGTATTTTTGTGACCTATTTAAAGCCCCAATGTTTTGCTAGCTGTGTGTGTGTGTGTGTGAGATAGAGGGGGATGGTTGGAAGAGATTGTTGTTGTGTAGTGCTGTGTAGTGTTGCTGGCCAAGCCAAGCAAAAGTATTGGATCGTTGGATGTGTATAAGTGTGTGTGTGTGAGAAAGAGAGAGAGAATGTGTAGCGATCGACCTAGGAAGGAGGATTTGTTTCTTGTTTATGTTTCTTGTTGTATAACAGATATTTTATTTTTCCACAAAGCTTTGAAAGAGAGAAAGAGAGAGAGAGAGAGAGAGAGAGAGAGAGAGAGAGAGAGAGAGAGAGTATATATATATATACATATAAAGCTATTCACATTATTTGCTTCGCTCGAAAGACAGTTAGAACGGCCAAATCTGGACCGCCTCAAGGAGGGTTACTTAAAAAAAACGCCACTAAGCAACACTGGACCAGCGGATGGATCGACGGCACAGGATGATTGCGCGTGTGTGTGAGAAATTCCTATCAACGGCCAAGGAGGGTGCGTTTATGGAAGGAGAATTTTATCTTACTTCAATATTTTTTAGATAGCCCGTAACTAGAGAGAGAGAGAGAGAGAGAGAGAGAGAGAGAGAGAGAGAAAGAGCATGAGCCTGCCTGTCTGTTTTGGGCTAGAGGGCGAGGAGGGATGACGGTGCGTGCAGCTGCCCGGTTAGGGCGCTGAGGCTCTTGGCATTACACTTACACTAGATTAGTGCATAGACGGTATGAATTGAAACATTTATTCTTCAATTTTTCCGCATCATCCTGAGGACATTATTAGCCTTTCTGATAGCGTGTTAGTGCAACCGAACCAGCCGGTACAAACAATAAATGAACTAAACCCGTAACGAAACAGGGTGTTGCATTTCTTCCTGGTCTTACCATGAGATGAGAAACTGATATCTAAAATAGGCATTGTGCTACAAGTTACATCCAAAACTGGTCAGTAGTTTGTTTTGATTTCATCGAATAGTTCAAATATGTATACTCGTGTTGTATACTCTTAGGAATAGCTTGAGGTACGGTTCTTCAACGTCCTTCAGTAGTCCTTCGGCTACATGTTGTTTTCAGCCTGCTTCTTGTGCTGATTGATCCTCGGGGATATGACCTGTGCTGGACTTCCGCCCTGCCTTATCATCCGCCCAGTCTGCATCAATGCTTTCAGCGATCTCATCAATAGGCTTCAATTCCACCGATCCACAATTGACTGGTGGTGGTTTCAGCGTTCGTTTGCCTTGCTCTTGTCTACTTATGTTGGGCGAATTACTTTGCGACTCAGAATAAAGGAGCAGATGGCGACTTTTCAAGGTCATGATCAGGATCGAGAAATATTTCGTGATACTTCGTACTACGAATACCACTTACAGACTTTTAAATGTTTGAATGTTTCATAAAGCTTTGGGCGACTCCATCAAGTCATTTTGTTTCTGAATGCATGCAACCTACTGACTACATTCGCTCCTCTTTCAGTGCATCAATGATCTATTTATATATTCCTGTAATCGTGGGTATACAGGGCGTTTTTGCTAGCGTAAAAAAGTATTGGACTAGCGCCATCTACCTGAGGCTAGCAAAAGCTGTCAGCAAACGCTGTTTGGGATTATCAAGCGATTGATCGTCTCATTTTTTCATCGTTTCTTGGTACGGAAAAGGGTAAAATATGCATACAGAATGCTAATTGCCATTCATTACAACACATTTCATTACGAATAAGGAACAATTCCAAACTTTTCGAAGCGACGTATTTCAAACTTTCCTACGTACGGCGGCACGGTCTATTTGGGACTTGAACCCATGACGGGCATGTTGCTAAGTCGTACGAGTTTACGACTGTACCACGAGACCGGCAAGAAACCATGGATGCTCTCCTAATAACTCAACTCTTGTGTCCATAGTTCTTCTTTCTTCTTTTGGCTCAACAACCGTTGTCGGTCAAGGCCTGCCTGTATCACTTATGAGCTTGGCTTTCAGAGGGCTTTGAAAGGCTAGGACCGAGGACCCCTCCGAGCGGAATTATCAGTTTGATTTAGCTGGAAACGTGTCCGGAGTAGCAATGCTAGGAAGTTATTCCATCACGTCGTAAAGCACACTGTACTCGTAACTATAAGTACATATGCGTCGTTCCTTCGTTATTTCATATGGGTAACGTTTCTAACACGGTTCTTATTAGCTTGTATTCCGATCACTCACTGGACTATTCGAAGACATCACACTACTACCTGCTGGCTGTACAAATTCCCCTCTTCATGGCAATTAATACACCACCAACAATCACGCCCATCGCACCAATCAGCTGATTACCAAATTTAAAAAAACCGCAACGGAATTCCACCAAACCGGCAAACTGCAAAACAAAGCTCCGTTTATAGCCCCCGATCGACGGGCTGCACGCGCGCTCCGTTGCCAAATGTCACAACATTACCCACACACACACACACACGCACACACGCAACCGCACCGCACACACTCCGCTGCTTGACAGTCGTCGTTTTCCCACACACACGAGAAGAACAACAAAAATGTCCAATCGCTTCACTGTTTACTAACTGCTCTGCTCATGTAATTGATGTAACTTCGCGCGAGTGTAAGTGCAAATTCGCCTTTCCCGTCTACTGCTGCACGGCAACGCAGGGCCTCCTTCGCCCGGAAAGTGGACGCCCGAAAATGTGGATCCCCCCGAGAGAATGTTCGATGCCGTACGCGCTGTGGTACGTATCCATGTTCGGTGGTTTGTCGTTGTCGCGGAAGGCTATGTGGGGGGGGGGGGGACCTGTCCGTCTTCTATCTGTGGCGCAGTTGCATATTGCCCAGCATCAGCTCGTTCCCTGCAGGCAAGGGTCCAGCGTTCGCGCGCGGAGGGGTGGATGATTCAGATAGATTATCGCCACATGCTGTGTGACTAATAACAATACAATGGATGCAAAACTACTTTCTTTTGCTTGTAACATCGGTCACGTTTCAATATTATACATTTCTTGTGTCCACTCTCTCTCTCCCTCTCTTTGTCATTTGTCGGAACAGGGTGAACGAAACAACGAAGGTAACATCGCGCTACTTCCTGCTGCAACACCGCAAAGGGCATGGAAGTCTGCGGGGCTTTTCCTCGATGTTGGTGGGAACGCTGGACAACGTACTCGACACGAAACCGTCCCCGTACAGAATTTTGCATTGCCAGCCGTCGACGGGATTATGCTTTGGTAAGTAGAACTCCTCCCCAGCACTGTGTGCGGCCTGTGGACGCTCGTGCTCGGTGCGCGCTGAGCTTATCAGAAACGGCCCAGCACTACCAGACCTCTCTGCCCGCCAGAGCTAAGCGATAAGCGCCCTACCGAATGGATGTGCCTTCGAGGAAGGCATCATTCATTCGGATGACATGCATCAAAAACCGGGACAGCAAGACGTCATACCTTTTTTTTGTTTGTTTATTAATTTCCCCCATTTCAATTTCCGCTTTCGCACAGAAATTGCCGCCGACATCACGCTGGACGCGATTATGCTCGACTGGGACTGGCTGGCGAAGAACCTGTTTCGCGTGATCAACGAGATGGAAACGGAGGAAGAGATTACCAACTTTACCATCTGTAAGATCCAGTCCCTGCTCGCCCACAGCTCCCGGCCGGCCGAGGAGCAGAACGATCCCACCAGCTTCCAGGTGGCGGTGTGCAAGTTCCGCGAAAAGTTCCGCATGCCGGAGGACGAGAAGCTGGTCAACTACTACTACTGCAGCTACTTTCGCAAGATACCGCGCCAGGGCCAGCTGTACCTGTCGCTCAACCACATCTGCTTCTACTCGTACATACTCGGCTCGGAGAGCAAGCTGTGCTTCCGGTACAACGAGCTGACCGATATCAAAAAGTCCGGCAACACGATCACGGTCCGGGCGGGGCAGCAGGGCAGCAAGGAGTACACGTTCGTGTTTCTCTACTCGCCGGGCGAAGCGTACCAGCTGATCGAGCAGCTGAGCAAGCTGACGATGCAGAAGATGATCCAGGATCCGGACCGGCCGATCGTCGACCACGATCCGGTCATACTGAAAAAGATGGAAAAGAACGTCGCCCAGAAGACGCTGCTGTTGCGCGATCTGACCGCGCGCCAGCAGTCGGACGAGTACCGGATACACTTTCGCGTGCCCAAGGCGGAGATTCTGGACGGCATGATCAAGGCGTCGCTGTGGGCACCGTACACGAAGAAGCACATCAACGGGGTGCTCTACCTGTCGCAGAACTATCTGTGCTTTAAGAGCGATGTGTCCAGCATGGTGTCGTTGGTCATACCGTTAAGCAAGATTGTTGTAAGTGGTTGAGAATCTTCAGCTTGAAAAACAAATCGTTAGTCAATCAATCTCTTCGTTTCTTCCAGAGCGTGGAAAAGAACGATGACCCACACAACCGGTTCAGCAATCGAATCATCATCACCACCTCGGATGGGAACATCTTTGTGTTGCAACACATCTTGGATCGAGAGTTTTTGATAACGAAAATCTCAGAACTACTCTCGAAAACCGTCCTGTAAGTGTGACGCCGCTCGAAGTGTTTTAGCAAAAAATATTATAAAGCTCTATTTCTCTCGCTTTTTACTAGACCGACCCGTGTACCTGACGATCTGGATTGGATGAAGCAGGAACCGTTGATGCATCTGTACAAAGATACAAACAACCGAGCGTTCGATGATCTGCAGGCGGAAAAGGTACGATAAATGCGAGTTTTAAATGTGTGTCACATTGTTCCTGACAATGTTTCCTCTCTCTCACCACAGATGAAACGCTGGGAGGAACACTTTTCCCTGTACGGACGGGGCATCTCAATGTTTCGCACCACCGACACGATCAACCTCGTGATCGAGGGCATACCGGACCAGCTGCGGCGCGAAGTGTGGCTCATCTTTTCCGGCGCCATACACATGAAGATGATGCAACCGAACCTGTACCAGCAGTTGGTAGCGAAGGCGAAGGACCAGAGCCCCGTGTCGTTCGAAGAGATCGAGCGCGATCTGCACCGCTCGCTGCCAGAGCATCCCGCCTTTCAGACGAGCATCGGCATTACGGCCCTGCGCCGGGTGCTGCAGGCGTACGCGCTGCGCAACCCCGAGATAGGCTACTGCCAGGCGATGAACATCGTCTCGTCCGTGTTTCTCATCTACTGCGACGAGGAGGATGCGTTCTGGATACTGTGCTGCCTGTGCGAGTCGCTGCTGCCCGACTACTACAACGATCGCGTCGTCGGGGCGCAGATCGACCAGGGGCTGCTGGACGAGCTGATCGCAAGCCATCTGCCCAACCTGCACGTGAAGCTGACCGAGCTGGGCGTGATACGCATGATTTCGCTCTCCTGGTTCCTTACCATCTTTCTCAGCGTGATGCCATACGAAAGTGCGCTGCACATTATCGACTGCTTTCTGTGTGACGGCGCAAAAGTGATCTTTATTGTAAGTGTGTCTCAAAGCATCTGCTTCGATTGCATTCCATTTCATCGCTTGCTTTGGGCTTTTTTTCCCCCGTACAGATAGCTTTAAAAATTCTCGAATGGAACCAGGAAAAGCTCCTGAACTGTAGCGACGATGGGGAAGCAATGCAGCTGCTGACCACCTTTCTGATGGGCATCTTCAACGATGAAGTGCAGCGAATCATTATCGAGGACAAGGAGAAGCAGCAAATCAAGGTAATTTAATTGCAAAGAAAAGTTGATTGGCAAGATCACATTCAATTAACCTTTGGTCACCGCCGCGCTGTGTCTGCGCTTTCCAGAGCCAATCGGTACAGACGCTCATCTACGAAGCATATCTTAAGTTTGGTAAGGCAATAACATCACAAAAGATTGAGGAGCTGCGCAACAAGCACCGCCGGCTGACCGTGCACCAGCTGGAGAAAGATCTGGAAAATAGTGTGATAAAAAACTTCAAAGACAATGGGTATGAAAACATTCCATTCCCTTTTCTGTCGTGACAACGCTAATAATGTTGCATTTCCTCTGTTTGCAGGTATTTCGACAGCGAAGAGCTGCGCATGCTGCTCTGCTACACGAAGGATGAGAAGAACAGCTTAACGGCCCGATCCCGCCCAACGTCGGTGAATGGCGGCGAGCCCGTGTACGACGTGACGGTGCTGAACGATGCGAAGAAACGGTGCCGCGACAATCGGTACGACTGCTTCCGGGTGGATTACGAAACGTTTCGCAAGCTGTTTGTCGATCTGACACCGTGGGGCCACTGTCAAAACATTGATCTGCCCGAGAAACTGTTCCGGGTAGGTTGCAGAAGCCGTTTGGGTTTTAGCAAAGTATTTAACGCCATGCTTTGGTGTACTTTCCAGCTGATGGACAAACAATCGTGCGGGTATCTCGAATTCAAGCAGCTCATCTTTGCGATCGGCATCATCTGCTCGAAGCGGGCAACGGAAAAGCTGAAGCTCCTCTACATCCTGCACCTGCCGCCGCTGCTCACTGCGCAGGAGCTGGAATCGAGCGGTGGTGGTGGTGGCGGTTCGCGCGACTCCGACACGGAGGTGGCGACCGAGGCGGAAAGCTTCTTTAGCGACAATCCGCTCGAAACGCTCAAATCGCTACCGTCGCCAATCGACATCAGTCTCGAGGCGTCGTCGGACGTGGAGAATCTGTCGTTGTCGCAGTTTAACGCGACCACGCCGAACCTTTCGATGGACGATTCGCACTCGCACAACGCGGAAACATCGTCCATCTTTTACGTGGAGCTGCCGGTAGCGAGTATGAGCGCTGCTGGTAGTGGTGGTGGTGGTGCCGGTCCCAGCACTAGCAACGCCTCCGGTACGAACCTCGGGGAGGCGGAATCGTTCGGCTCGCGGTCGGACATTAGCGATCTTGGCTTCCAGCGGTACGGCAGCAGCCTGGATGAGGGTGGGGCGAGCCGTCGGAACGAGGCGCGCAGCATCAGCGGGCTGCGCATCTTCCTGGACGAGCCCGACTCGAACTTTACGTACAAAACCATTCCCAACATGACGCAGAAGAACTTTATCTCGCTGTGGACGACGCTGCTGGAGATACTGAACAAGGAGCGCAAAGTGACCGACCAGGAGGTTCAAACGTCCTGTAAGGCCTTCTAGCTTCTATGCCCGGTCCTGCCATAGTGAACTCCCCAAAGCTTATCTCATTTTACCTTTTCCCCTTTTTTTTAGATAAAACACTAATATCGCTTGGAGAGGATGCGATTCTCAGCCGGCGGGACGATAGCAACGACAGCTTCACCCAGCTAGCGATGGAAGGCGGAGAAGTAGTGCGTAACTGCAACTTCAAACCAACTCTCCAACGACACGTTAACTAATTTTTTCGTTTGTTTGTTGCGTTTCAGTTTGACCCGAACGGCAATCCTTCCTCCTCCAGCTCGGAACGTACGCCCAGGCACAGTTCCGCCAACGCACCGCCGGAAGCGGTCTGGGAGATTTCGCTCAACCAGTTCGTGGCCACCGCCATGTCCGTCGGCATCATAGAGGAACAGTTTTCGCGGCCCTTCTCGATCAATTCGCGCGTCGAAAAGTTGCAGAAAAATCGACGAAAGTGCAAAAGCTAGATGCCTCGATAAAAGGCTCCTTCTTGCCCGCACATTTCCCATCTTCCCGTTTCACGACCTGTCTCTCTCTGCCTCTCTCTCCCGCCCATTCCCTCTCTCTTCCTAGCTAAACAAATCACAAAAGTCAAACACTTTTTCCTGTGCGTGTTAAAAAAAGTGCTTCTCCGGCAATCAACGACGATTGTCGGACGTCCCATCCCTTCAATCTGCTGCTGCAGAGGGTGCTAATTGTTGCTAATTGTGGCTAAAAGTTGTTATACAGTGAACCCCCCCCCCCCCCCCCCCCCGTTTGCCAATAATTTTCGAAAGTGATCGTGATGTATTTCGGTACGATAAATTTGCAAAATTTTGCCCCCTCCCCGTAGCCTTTAGTTTCTTGGAAGCGTATTGTAAATTATTACTCTCTCTTTTTTTCTTCTGTTGCCTGTTGCCTACTCAAGCAGCGCGCCTTTTCTTTTTACAGGGTTTTGCAGGGGTTCTCATAGGGTTGTGAGACACTTAATTGACTCTTTCCAATAGGGAGTGACCTCCATTTGATGGAAATTGGACTCTATGGCACCCTTTTTGGACAGGCTCCTTAGACAATCCTATTGGATTCGACTAACCTGGGATTTGTGCTATTAGGTTCATTTCCCATAGGAAATAGTCAAGGAAGTATCCCAATACTATGGGAACCCCTGGGAAACGCTATATTCTACAAAAGTGCACTCGATTTGTATAGCAAAACCGCAGAGCAAACGATCGTACGTTGCAGCAGGCGGTGAACCCACATACCGATGGGAGATTAGTTAGTGTTTGCGAAATAAAGGAAGAAAGTAGGAAGAAAACACCGAACGTAACCGAGCTTTGCAAGCGCTCGAGCAAAAACGTAGAGGAGAGGTGTGCGTGTGTGGGTTTTGTTTCCCTTTTCTTTTTTTGTTTGCGGCAATCGGTTCCGCTTAGATGCGAATATTATATATATACACACATTCTATAGGAAGCTATTTTACAAGAGTAAAAATCCAGCAATTATATGCCAAACAAGCGCGTCGTCTCTTCTTACTTTACTGCATCCGAATGCGAGAAGCGATTGCGTCTTATGAGTTTGTGATATTTCTCCAACAAAACGGACACACTCACACAACGGGTTTGGTTTGATTTTCCATACGCGCCTGTGGTTTAATGACTTTTTTAAACTATGATAACAGTACAATGTTGTTGTGTGTGTTGTGGTTTTTTTAGTCACTATCAACTACTACGAAAGATATTAATGCACTATTCTATAAATAGCTCGAATATGCTGCTTTGCTTAGTTGTTATTGTAAGTGTTGGTTGTTTTGTTTGTTTGTTTTTTCTTGCTTGACCGATGTTTTTTTGTTTGTTTGTTTTTTGGCAAAGAAATTAGACAACAACAGATAGAAATAGTATTGCTCTTTTGTGGTCCTCCCAGGCTCCCCCACGCCCCACTCAAAAACCCAGCCAAGCACATGAATTACCCATTTTAGTAGAGCTAAAGAGAAGTTGTCTATCCTCTAAAAGGCCTTTTGGCTCTAATCAAACATTACAGCGGAGATAAATATATATAAATGGGTTTCCCCCTACCAACTGGGTGTGAAAAAGATCATGTCAAATAAATTAAAAGATCATTTGTGTGTGTGTGTATGTGTGTGTGTCTGCTGATCACGCTTTCTTTTCCAATTTGTTTGTGTTTATACGCCATCGTGAGTCTTGCCTTGTGAGCATTAAGGAATAATTTAAAACATAAGTTGTTGATTAATTTCACAATTTTCTCCATCATTTTTGCCTCCCTAATGCACGCACAACTAATCTCTAAACGACACCAAACTGTTCACTAACACATACAAAGGGGGCGCTATTATTTCGTTTGACGATTACGATACATTGGAACATTTTGTTGCTCGCTCGCGCTATTCCTCATGCGGGAATGGAAAGTTTTAAAATGTGAAGCCTCTAGGTACAGAATTGCCCTTCTCGATTGGAGGCCACGCCTGTCCATAGCCAATAAATACGACTGGTACCGTTGGCCCTTATATGCCAAAACCCATTGTACACGGTAAGGTGGTTGTCCACATATCAACTAAAAAAAACTAAAAACTAACTGTATCTAGTCTAGAAATAGCCGACTGACAATAAAGAAACGAAACGATTCTTGAGATTTGATCAACTTACGAAAAAGATAAATTCTAAATAAACACTATAGAGAACCAAAAGCTCGATAAACGCTTATGCAAAGCGGCATGTTTTTTTAACTTACTTTGCTGCTTTTAAATAAAATCCTTTACCACTAGCTCTACAATATACCTAGACAAAGCTAGCATTTTATGTTGTGCTGGAAAGTTGCTTTTCCTACTGCATGAGAGCGTGCAAAAGGGCGAGCGCGCCGCCATCGTGTTCCACACGTTCACGCTACTACTACTATCTCCCCACGATTGCCGATAAAACATAAAACCAAATGCAAAACCACACACACACACAATGCTTTCATCAACAGTGAAAATACTTTCTTCAAATACCGATAAATGGGTAAAATATATAAAATAATATAGAGAGAATGAGAGTGAAAACGAAACGTCATTTAAAACGAACCTAAACCTAAACCTAAACACGCCTGCAGTGCGCGCGCGTGTGTGAGATGGTGTGAAATTTGCGGAAATGGAACAAAGAGCATTCAAAACAATGCATCGATCTACGCGCAAACGTCTGAGTAAGTGACTAAAACTTAAAATAATATTTATCTGCATCTGCCCACGCAAACGCCTTTCAAACGCTAACTTTGTCAGCAGTATGAGTGTATGTTATGTGCGCTTGCGGAAGAAGATATCCCATTTTTATATTAAAACGCACACATGGCGATAGTTCAATGCGTTCCAGAAGCGCTTTAAAAATTGGAAATAATTTGGTGGAATATAATATAAATAAAATGCGCTCACAATGCTCTACACAATGAGCGCTCCCTCTCCTTCCTCCCCGCTCTTAAGCCTCTAACCCTTTTACTGCTTGGAAAAAGTCCTCTCCAAAATGTTTATATACATACACATACAAAAAATGTTCCACACGCACCTTTGTGATTCTTCACCCAAAAACAAGAACAGGAGCATTGTCCTCTTCCTCTTTCGATTGTTTCTGACTTTTTCTTCAAAAAAGCTTTCACAAAGAATATCTCCTCTTTTTGACTCTTCTAGACACACACACACAATCATTACAGTTTTGTAGTATTTACAATCTTCTTCCCATTGTCCCACCCGGTTTTTGGGTGGTAATTTTCCGTTCATCCCTATCATTTCGTATCTTTTTCCCGTAAGGTTTGCAAGGATTTTGGCCACATTCGCTTTTGCGTTTTTCCCCCGCTTCTTTAGTAATGTTAACGTGTGCTGTGTTTGTTTGTTTGTGTATGTATAATGCACAAAAATCCCTCCGCAAATGCACTGCTCCGTTACACAGGTACAAGGAAAACACGTTACTGCTACGATCTGCCCGGATCGTAGGGTAGAAAAGCACGCCCTTCCTGCTCTTTTAATTGCTTAGCAGATCACCGACCCGGGGCTGCTGTTGGTGTTGCTCTTGCTGGAGTTGCTGCTGCTGCTCTTGCTGCTGCTGCTGCATGTCCCGCGTCTTGAAGAAGCCTGCCTCCGTCTTGCACTCCCGAATCGTGACCGTCTCCAGGTTGACCGTCACATCCGTGATAAACACCTGGTTGGTCGTTTGTGCCTTCGGCAGCCAGAGGCGGGGTGGGGCGGCCCGCGGCGACAGTGTTAGCGTGCTGACATGCTTGTTGATACTGTTATTGTTGTTGTTGTTGTTAAGGTTGTTGTTGTTGTTGTTGATGTTGTTCGGACCGTTACCGTTGCTCAGCGGAAATGCATCGCCACCGTTCGCCGCGGCGCCCGGTTGCTGCTGGTGCTGCTGGGCCTGCTGTCCAGCAACCTGCCCCTCCAGCGGGTTTCCCTCCTCTCGACCGGCGGGCAGTCCGCCGGCTGCGACCACCACCGCCGCCGCCCCGCCCGGCAGCTGTGCGTTCGGTTCGGCCGGCGGCGGAATGTTCGATTCAGGCCGGGAGGCGGGCGTGTCGGGCGACAGTGGGGCGGCCGCCTTCATGTCCAGCTTGCCGAAGGTGGTACTGATCGGGGCGACGGTCGAGCCGCCGGCGACGGCCGGACCGCCGACCCCGGATAGCGGGCTCACCTCGAGCCGCTGCGCCTTCAGCAGCGTGCTGCTGCTGGGCGATTCGTCCCCGGGCGAGGACGTTTTGATCGTCACACCCACCTTGCCCCCCTTCGACAGGACCTCGGCCTTCCGCTTCGTGCCGATCACGTCCTTGTGGCTGAGCGGTTGATCGTCGCTCGAGTTCGAGTTGGTGTCGTGATCGTTGCCCACCAGCTCGGCGGACCGGTCGGCGGAGATGGAGATCTTCAGGCTGGGCAGCGGCTGCATACCGACCGTCCCGGTGACGCCGCCGGCTCCACCAGCGACTAGCGACGGGTCCGCCGCGCCCGTCGCCAAGTGTGGGGACGATTTTTCAACCTTCGTCGACGAGCTGCCACCATGATGGTGGCTCGGGCTGATGCTGCTGCTGTTTCGCTTTGAGCCGTCGGCGCCACTGTTTAAGCTGCTGTTGGAAATGTTGGCCACGTCCTTCTCCTTCTTTGCACCACCCTGGTGATGGTGGTGATGATGATGGTGATGGTGATGATGCTGCTGCTGCTGCAGCTGATGCTTATCATCACGATCCTTCTTGGCCTCCTTGCGCTCCTCCTTTTTCGGCAGCTCCGGTTCGGGCGTGGGCGACATCGTGCTGGACGGCAGCTCGTCGTCGTCCGAATCTTCGATGATTGCTTTCTTCTTGCGCTTCGGGGTGGATGAGCCGCGGACCGACTTTTCGAATATCTCGATCAACCGCTGGTCGAGGATGTTCTCCTCCGGCTCCCAGGTGTTGTGGCGCTGGCTCCAGCCCTTCCATTTCACGTGATACTCCGCCTTGCCCTGGGAAGGAAATAAATTATTAAATTAATTATTCTAAACAATTATTGGTACTGTATTGTTGTATAAAACTAAATGAGTCAACGACTCTTTTCTGCTGCTGCGCGGGAGCAAAACCACACTGTAACAAAACGATTGAATTGCTGTAATAAACCATAACAAATAATTTTACCATTTTCATACCCAAAAATTGAACTAATGAGCGCAAAAGCTATTTAAAATGATGAATATTGCTCCACTGCCTGGGCCTCTGGCCATAAAACGAAGCAAAAAAAAAGAAAGGACAAGAAAGTGCACCATCATAAAATTAAACTTTACCGCACACATGCAGGTGTGGAAAAAGGTAGGCCATGCTTGCATGTGGGGCGTTCGGTTGATGGTGAAAAACTAACTACGCAATAGGCTGGAACCACACACACACACACATACGTGTGTGTCCGTGTGGAGAGGAGTGAAGAAAGCGGAATACGAACATGACGTCCAAGGACCCCACAAACAAAACAAACCGGCACAGCCAAAAACTGTAGGGGCCCGCCGTGTCGTAGGGTTTTTGGCTTTTTTTTTCCCAAAATTTATTTGCCTTTATGCGTGTGTGTGAGTGCTACAAATGCAGCAGCAGGCGGTCAAGAGGGCAAGAGAAAAGAGGCATGTGGCGAAGGGACCGGGGGCCTTTAAATGTGTGTGAAATTGTATGTAACGACGGCGCATCCGGCGTACCGGCTTCAGTGTGCATCATGCCAAGCATAAAGTAAAGTCGCAAAAACGTGGAATTCGTCGAAACGGTCTTACAACTACACACACCTAGTGTACCCCTGGGGTGGGGGTAAGGCAAGCCTAGTCAAGGTCAGCTGCATTCGCAGAAAAGCGGCTCACACAGCGCCGTGCGTCCTGCTCGCTCTCTCTCTCACTCTCTCTCGTGCTCTTTTCTTCTCGCATCCTTATCCGGCAGGCCAACCAACAACAACAACAAACGCGCTACAAACACACCATCATAGCAACCGCTGGTGTGCTGTGGTCGCCGCATGCAATTTATGCTACAACGCGTTTGTGATCATCATCGCGTCGAATTTGCGGGATGGTGGTGTGTGTGTACGTTTTGTGGGGTTGATTTTGCACACTTTCGCCGAAAAGTGTCCGCAAAAAGCGTATAATAACCAGTGAAGGAAGCAGAAGGAGACCACCTGCCTGCCGGCCTGCCTTTCGATGGCATCGCGTGGGGTCATGCCCTCCAGCATTTATTGGTGAAAAGGGAGAGGAGGGGGGGGGGGGGGGCTTTTTTCATTTAACCGATGCACCTTGCGCACACACACACATCTAGTTGGCGACATTATGTTAGGAGAACAGAACACAGGAAAGCTGGCAACAGTGGAACACCGAGCATTCATTTCCCATTTGCCGCCTTCCGTTGCATTTTATTTTGCATCTTTTTTTGTTGTTGTTGGGTGCATTTCTGTCTTTCTCACACCCATACACAGAGCCAGGCACATGTGCGGGTATACGCCACGCTGATGACGTAATAGGGACGCGATTGTAAACACGGTTTACACGGGTTCTCGGAATGGGAAGGGTACTGTTGTTTTTGGTTTGGAGTGGGCAGGGAGGAGGTGGGAAACCAATATGCAACTTATGCGCTACACACACACAGTCACACGAGCACACATCAAATTGAACACTTACCGCCCGGATGCGTTTTTTCATGATTTTCTCCGCCGCATACACCCGATCGTCGGATCCGTTCTCCATTTTATGGCCTTTGTAGACGTTTAATCCTTTTTCCGTTCCCTTGCTGCTGCTTCTTCCCGGACGGTACAATTCTTCGCCTTCTTTGCCGTCTTGACCGCCTCTAATCCGCACCCAAAGAAGGGATCTTCGGGTCTTTCGCTGTTCTCGGAGTTTCTCCTATTTCTTCCGTACGGTGATTATTATTCTCTTCACACTGATTTTCTTGGTTTCTTCTCCTCGCAGCGGGAAATTTTTACAATACTATTCGCACACACACACACACATCTAATTTCGCAAACAGCTTAAATCCACCGCATACACACACGCACGCACGCATACACATGCACAAAGAAGATGGTACAGGGAGAGGGTGGTTGGTGCTTCCCGTGCGCACAACAGCGCAAAATAAATTCGCTTTCGTTTTTTTTTTTTTTTTGCACTACGCACCAAAAACACTCCCAATGTTCACTGATAAAATGCACTAAATTACCAAACAAACCGATTATTGCATCACACTGATCGGCCACAAACCGATGTTGCGATGGGGAGTGGATTTTTTTTCCTCGCTTGGTACAGCCTGCTTCGCTGTACTCCGCCTCACGTACGCAACACAAACGTACGCTGCTCTCTGGCGCTTGCTGATGCTCTCCAGCGTTTGCGTTCCACGCAAAACCAAAACAAACTAATAATCCGTAAAATAAAAAGCGTACGATGCCGCGGTACGATTCGTTTACATTTTCGCAGGGGTAGCGTTTTTCTTCGTCCGTACCCGATTACGGGAAATGCCGTTTGAGTTTGGGGGATGGAAAATCTCCAGCAACAAAAGCTATTCCGCGGCCAGGCGTCCGAATTTGCGTCTTTTTCGTAGGGGGAGAAAATATATTTTGAAGCAGTGTAGGGTGACATTTGCACACTGTGACAGTGGCGACGCAGGTCCCAGTGGGCAAATGTTTGGCCTATTTGACGTCACGTACCTTATTTGACCAGCCCATAGTGCAGCATCGCGGAAATGCAAAACATTCGTTGCAGAACAAAATAATTTACTAGAGATATTTGGAGTTTGTAGTCGGTATTGCTGTCTCTTTTAATTTGATATTTGTTGTTATTATATTGTTGTTATATATTTATGAGATCACAAAAAAACAACTCTTGGAAGCAAATCCTTCCCCCGATCATGTGCCGTCATCCACGCGACTATTCCAATTTGAACTTGCACACTGGGATGATGACACGCGGCCAAAATTGGTCACATTTTCTCGAATATTCTAGCGCTGTCAAGAAGTGCGGCGGCAACGGCCCAAACAAGAAAACTTATTTATTTACGTTTCAGCGCTGCCGCAGTTAGCCGAAGTGCCGTGAGCGTGAGATTGTACATATTGCAACCGATTTCCACTGGTGTGACACCACAGTTTGCACAACAAAGTAGCCACCCACGATGGCGGAAGCGGAAGGAAAATTCGACTCAGTATTGTTTGCGATGGCAGAACAACATTCCGGCGGTGTTCCGGAGGTAAAGTAGAGGCAAAATCATGCACGTCCTCCCCTCAACGAACCTAACCTAACAAATATTTCCTTGCTCGCTCGGGCGCACACAGATGTTGGCCACATTCGCCGGGTTCCTCAACAGAAAGACTGACTTTTTCGTGGGCGGAGAGGAGGGTGAGTGGGAGAAGCTGGTGCTGCAGATTTTCCGCCAGGAGGCGGCCAAAGCGCAGGAGGTGGCGAGGAAAAAGCGCGAGCAGCGCGAGGCCGAAGAGCGACGAAGGCAGGAGGTGCTGCGCAAGAAGCGGGAGGAGGAGGAACAAAGCAAATCGGCCACCATCACCGAGCTGACCGAAGAGGAAGCAGAACAGCTGCAGAAGGAGCTGGATGCGAAAAAGTAGGTTATCTCCGTGTGTTGGTTGGAAAAACGAGGGTTGCTATGGTGACGATGGGGCGTGATGGACGGATTGCTAAGCACAAGTGTTTCTCTGTTTGCTTTGTCACAGACAAAAGGAAGCTGAACCGGTGGTAGAAAAGGTTGTGCCAGCCGAGGAGAGCAAAGAAAACAAGGCCGGAAGTGATACGGAGGATGTAGAGCCGGGTGATGAAGGTAAGCTAAAACCAAACCGTGGCAATGGGTGCGATCTGGACAAGTACAGCTGGACGCAGACGCTGCAGGAACTCGAGGTATGTAAAAGAGAGTGTATGCACTGATTTATGTATACGAGGCGCCGTGAAAACTTGTACATAATGTCCGCCCCCTTTTCCCGATGCAAACAGTTGCGCGTACCGTTCGATGTAAAGTTTACGCTCAAGGCGAAAGATGTCGTTGTGAGCATCCAGCGCAAGCACCTGAAGGTAGGCCTGAAGGGCCACCCGGCCATCATTGATGGGGAGCTATGCAGCGAGATCAAAATCGAGGACTCGCTGTGGCATCTGGAGAAGAACGCGGTCGTGGTGACGGTGGAAAAGATCAACCAGATGAACTGGTGGGACCGGCTGGTGACGACCGACCCGCCGATCAATACGCGCAAAATCAACCCGGAATCGTCCAAGCTGTCCGATCTGGACGGTTCCACGCGCAGCATGGTCGAGAAGATGATGTACGACCAGCGGCAAAAGGAGATGGGTCTGCCGACGAGTGACGAGCAGAAGAAGCAGGACATGCTGAAAAAGTAATTTGTCGTTTTTTTTTCCTCCACCGCTGCTAGTGCCGCACTTCGTCCGCAAGCGATTGCTAACACCTTCCCTCCGTCTTTCCGTCCGCACAGGTTCATGGAACAGCATCCCGAGATGGACTTTTCGAAGTGTAAATTTACCTAAGTAGGCGGCTGTCCTCCGTACTCCCTTTCCTCATGCTTTCCACTTTCCACCGATCGGGGGCGCCGAACGGGTCGGACGATCGATCGGGTTGTGCATGACAACGTGTGGCGCGCGGGCACGAGGTTTTTCCTTCGATTGTATTTACTCTACATAAGCCATCGCCATTCACCACCACACTACGCCGGTCGTGGCTGTTTGTGCGTTGTTGTGATGATAGATAGCGCCGCAGGTCTTGCAGGCTACGTTCGCTTTCCACTGTACTGTATTGTACTTTACACGCATACACATTTGACGTAGAGAATAGAGCATTATCGTTTAAGCGTTCAATTCAATTGCTAACCGAACTGTACTGAAGTGTGTATGTGGAATGAAAATCGAAAGAAATCCTGTATCAAATTGGTGAAGATCACATTTTACTTCAATTTTATATATTCAACCTTTCTTTCTATTTCAACTGGCACGGGCCAGAGCCGTCAAAACACTGTGCACTTCATGTTTTTTCCTTATCATTTCTTTATCCTCTCAACATAAGTTAAATAATTTAATAAATATCACAGAACTGAATCAGTGAAACATGAAACTGGATAGTTTTTGTCAGATACGTTGGAGGAGGACGCTTCTAAAAATGGTAAAAGTATGTGCTTGTAGAGAGGAAAAACATGTTCTGCTGCTTGAGAGGCTTTTGGCATTTTGGCATGTTGTAGAGCGCATGCTAACTCATTTTTATCGTTACAATTACTATGCCCTAAGCGAGTCTAACACAACACTAGAGTATCGCGCTTGTCTCGTGGACGTTCGGCGATCTCTAGCTGATTGTGATTTAATACCGTTCCTCACCATGAAATCATGCACGATATAACAAAAAAAAAAAAGCTACATTGTTATGTCTCTTATCGACCTAGCAGTAGGAATAGTGTGAAGAAAGTTCGTTATCTGCGCATAACGCTCTTTCGCTGTGTGAAAAGTATGTTAAGATATGCTTCTATCGGGAAGTAGTACGTCGCTTGCTAACACGACTGTGTAAGTCACGCATAGATCGGTCTAAAAGTAGGGCTTGGGGATAGTAAAAAGTAGCTAAAAGTCTCTTCCTATGTGTATACGCTATAACTATAACTCTTATTAACTCCATATGGCAACGCGTTGTTGCAGGGCGATAGCGCTTAATCTATCAGTTTTTGATTGCTAAATCTACTTCGAATGTAAATCGTAAACTCCTTCCTGCGGCCCGCTCTCTCTCTCTCTCGTATCTTCTGGTGGTGCGAACATATGATGATGAAACGAAAGTCGTTATTTTGGCATTTCCCTGGCACGCACTGTAAAGATTGCAGAGGAAAAAAGAGGAATTAGAATGGATGATTCGAATAATCCATCTTTAAAGGTTTAAAACGGACACATACTTTCGAGCAGGAAAACAGCCGAACAGATACCGATCATGAAGATGATGCTCATCGTAATGATCAGTACCGTGATCTGGTGGCCCCCGCTCGAGCAGATCCCGGTCTTGATCACGCGCTGCGGTCCACCGATCCCGTTCACCATCGTGAAGTGCGTCGAGCTGGCAACGGACACCGAGTCCGGGTCCACCTTGCCGCCCTTCAGCGAACGAAACGGCGACACGAGACTGGGCCCACCGCCGCCACCACCCGCTCCTCCGACAGTGGCAAGCTGTAGCTGCCGTTCGCTTCCTCCACCTGTTTCGCCCTCGTCGATGGAAATCTCATCGATCGGTACGATCGCATGCCCATCCTTGCGATAGTCGATCGCCGCATGGTCGGCCGGATGATGATGAACGTCAACGTCGTCGTCCTCTTGATGGTGCAGCAGGATGTTGCTGTTGTAGCGCGATCGCCGCCCAAGCGTCCCGGGATGCGGGCGCGGTACCAGATCGAGCGTCGAGGAGAGGTATCGTTCGAGTGTTCGGCTGCTGCCGGCACCGTCCAGCTTGGAGCCACCGCCGGCAGTGGTTTTACGATGTATTTTGGCAAAGTTCTCAAGGTTTGCTACCGTCAGCAGTAGCGACCCGGATGATGCACTCTGGGAAGGGGGGGGGAACGAGAAAGCACAACCATTAGACGGACTGCGAGCTACGAGCTAAAGAGCAAAACATTACTTACATGTGTACTATTATTACTATCGGTGGAACCCTGCGACGAGCGGGAACCGCGCTTCGGTCCCTTGCGCTTGTCCGCCCGTTCCTCCTCCACTAGCACGCGGTCAAGCGATCGGCTCCCGCTGTACCGTCCGGCGCTCTGCCCAAAGGAGAACGCCTTCCCGTACGCGATGGCCGGTGCCAGTGGTGGTGGTGCATTGGGCGGCCCCAACGGTCGTGGCTGTCGGCTCTTGTGGCGATCGAGCGTGTAGTAGCCGTAGTACGCTCCCCTCGGCACCGCGGCCGATGAGCTGTACTCGTCGAACCGCTGCCTCAGATCGTCCAGCTTCGACGAGGGGTTAAAGTTGGCCAGCTGATGCACGCTGTGCCGGCGTCGCTGCCGGCGATCGTACTCGAGCGAACGGTACGTCGGCTCAACGTAGTATGGAAGACGTCCACCGCCACCGCCACCACCACCACCCGTATCGTCATCGTACCCGTCGTCTACCATCCCGGCGATCGGGGGATATTCCCCGTGGTACATGAAGCTACGATTAGCATAGCCGGCCCTTCGCAACCGCCGCAAGCTGTTGGTCCGCTCCGCGATGGCATTGGCATTGACGGTGGTGTCGAAGTAATCGTACGGCTCGTTGTTGGCCACTTCTAGCGGGACCGGTGGTGGTGGTGGAGCGGCTTCTATCAAGGCGGAAAGCGATACGGGCCCCGAGGGTGCATTATACTTGGCCATCGTCGATTGCTTCTGTTTCGTGTGGTGATGCGGCTCGTGCCGCAGCGTAATGTTGGAATTGCCCGAACTACTGCTACCAGAGAGGGAGCCTAGTGAAGCCCGAGCAGCCTCCCAACTGTTGGTCATCTGTGTGTGGAGGTAGAAGGTAGAAAAAAGGGAGTTGTTAATTTAAAGAGTGAGCATACTAAAGCACGGTGGTAATTGAATTTTACTAATAAAAATAACTAATCCCTATATTTACAGCACAGCACGATGGCGATGGTCAACAATCGGAAGCAAACAACCTTCCCTACCCTGCCTGTTTACCAACTGTCTCGTGCTGCTGCTGTGGCATTATTATTGCGCTAAGCTCCACGAATGCTCCCGCGAACGCTTACATCGGCACGTAGCCGTTTGCCCGGGCTTGTCCATTTGAACCACGACTCGTGTCGTGCCCAATTGGAAATTAGTTTGGTGGCTTGCGGATGACTCACCACTACCTGGCAACGCTGTGTGTATCTTTCCCTCGGGCTGGGGGACATGCAATCTGCGCGCCAAATCCCATCGAGTCAAATGTCCGGTGAACCGGCTTAACCAAAGAAAAAAAGAAGGCATTTGTATCTCGCGTAACATCGTCACTTCGGAGGCTGGACACACCTTGCCTGCGAATCGACCCGCCGGACGACCACACAAAGACGACATGTTTACGGTACGGTTTGGGTTCGGCGTTTTTGCGGTAACTCATGCGCCTTCGCGCCACTTCTTCCTCGCGCCAACGTGGTCAAAGATAAATTAAACAATTAATAGCTTTAAACTGAGGTTGTTTTGGGGGGTAAACAAGGTATCTATTGCAGGGAAGGATCTCTCCTGTCCAGTTTCCAATATCGGTGGCAATCATAGTAATAACTTCTCCCATACCGCATGTTGCTGTCTGGCGTACGCCTAGGGAGACACGCGGTGTATTGCGCAATGCTACGCGTACGCTCGTACGCCGCGTTCGGTGGTTTTCCTTCCCTTTTGAGCGGAATCTTGCTCTACTTGACACTCCTGCGCCACAGTGCGCACACTTTGATATGTGTCCCCTTCCGCGTTCGGCGTACCGCGCCGTGTTCCTGCTGCTGTGTGTGAACGCGCAAGAAGTGAACGGGTGGCGCTCGTCTAAAGAGAATGGAGCGCCCCTGGAGAAGTGTAGGTGTGTGTGTGTGTATGTGTCTTAGTTCACCCACTATTTACCGACCAAAAGTCAGTTCAGTTCGTGTTGTATTCTTTGTACATTGTGTACTTCCGCTGCAACAGCACGTTGCTGGTTGTACGGCGCTAAGAAAGTCACTTCCGATCATGGTTAATGGCGGGGTGATCATAGCACACCATGAACGTGTTCGGAAGCATGGGAGGGAGGGGGCACTTGACACAGACGTCATAGCAACGGTGTCTATCTGCGTTTCCGCTGTCCTCCCGCACCCGCAGTCGGTGCGGTAATGGTAATGGTGGCTTATTGATTCTTCGGCATTGCGCTTTGGTACTGTTTTCGGTCTTGTTAAATGCTTTACTGCTACTGGAGTTTATTTTTGGAAGCTATGTTACCATCGAAGAGGCTCGGGGACGGGTGGCTAATGAACGACCTTGATGGATTGGATTCATTGGACGCGCCGGACTGTGGACTCTTTTTCTTTGCCGTGCGCCGAGTTCCGGATGGAAGATTTCGCTGTGCGTCTAAAGTGGATCCGTTTTGTATTGCTTCTGTTACCGTTCGTGTGATCGCTACATCCCTCGGCACAGCAAACGCGAGAACCTGAAACACACAGACACCCAGCAGCAGCAGCAGCAGCAGCAGCAACAGCATAAAGAGCAGAATCGCCCACCACCAGCTGCGCTTTTCTTCAGTTTCTGTTCAGTCGGTGGTATCTTGATCTCCCCTCCGGCTCGAATGACACCAGTTACCAAGAGTGTGTGCTCGGTGGTACTTTTTCTACCCCCTGGCCGTGTTCTAGAAGGTGTGGATGATGATGATGAACTGACCAAAAGGAAACTGGGCTGCCGCATTCGATCCGGTTAGCACGACCCGGATGCCCCGGCGATCCTGCTCCAGAATCCGGGTTCATTGGTCGAGCGTTGTAATTAGTTGTTGGGTGCGGTCTGATCGGAGAATATCTCCCTTTTCAGTTTGCTCTCTGTGTCTCTCTGCTTCTCGAGATATTCCTTTCTTTACCCTTTGTCTGATTTATTGGATCATTTATTCAAGGGGGGTATGTACGCGGGCTACATGTGGGCGCTTGCACTGAGCGGTACTGACCGGGTCAATACTCTTCATTTAGGACGCCGCTGTCATTCATGTCCGCGGAACCGTTTGCCAGATGATTAAATCCTTTCCCAATGGTTCCATCAATAAAGTCGCCTTCCTTTTTAACCGATTTTAACCACTTCTCTAAAAGCCTTTGGAGCCGGATGAGTGCGTCCTACCTTTTTTCGTTTATTGCTTCGTTGTCCATTATCTCGTGCCATGTGTTCTTTAACATAAGTTTTAAATATTTGCTCCATTCCATCCTGCTTTTTTAGGGGGGTAACTCACCTCACCCGGGACAGGACAGCTGATCGAATCGGTTTTCAGTGAGTTTTTCCTTTTGGGCAGAAAATGCGATAAAAGCAAAACGGCGATATGGTTACGCTCGATGAATCCCGCTTCCGTGTGTTGTGTTAACATAGTAGGCCGGGGTTTTTTTTGGTCGTTGCTAGGCTTCTACCACCACTGTCAAGCGATACTCTGTCAGTCGCTTCAGTCTGGTTTGCATTGCACACTCCTCGGCCCGGCCGCCGGGGGTTCGCTGTCTGCGCGGTGCCTCGGTGCTATCGAATGACCTCGAGCACGGCCTCAAGAGTGTCACGGTTTGGCGACAGCGCGCTCTTTATTGTCCGCCCGTGTTCTTCGTGCCATTCAGCAAGTGCTGTGTGTGTGTGGTGTGTGTAGAATCAGTGTGGTGGTATGTGGTTGATGCATTAAAGATGAGCATTTAATTTTGCGGTTGGGCTGTTTGTTGATTGATACACTTCGCTTATTAACAGCATTTGGAAGTTGCTATTGTTAATGTTGTTGCTTTCATGCCGTACAGCGTTCTTGAAGCCAGTGCCCATAAACAGAGATAATCGAAAGTGTGATAAACGGTTAAGGGTAGGGATTTTGTGTTGGTACATTTAAATTCAACGTTTAAAAAACCCTCATATACTGGTCAAACGCAAAAGGAACATATTAATAATGGTAATACTTTTTTTTTTGTTACAGAATATTCTTCCTGTGCCAATGCCCTCTCTCCACCACTCCGGCGTGCAGCGAAGCTTCCCTACAATCGATGAATAATGATGCCATAAAAATGAAGCTTTAATTCTGCTTAATTGCCAAGCTCCATACAGTGCCGCAGGCGTCACTACTCGCTTGATTGGAGAATAAGCGACACGAACCGCACACTTTATCGAACGGGCTCGATACGCATCCTGAAAAAAAGTAGCGGCACGACGATCCTTTCATTTCGCTTCCTTGTGCTAGTGGCCACCTTTCATGTGTCCATTTATTTTATTGTGCGTTGTGATAAAACAATATTAACCTTCACGGATGCGTATCATAATCACCCCTCTTTTTTTTTTGCACGCAACTGTTCAGACCATCTTCAGACCGGTGGTTTCCGTCATCGCGCCAAACAACAAAGCGCCCCACGGGCTGTACGACCTTGCCCCTTTGGCAGAATCTCTAGAGAGAGAGAGAGGGAGCCCCCGGAGGCATCATCGAACGGATCCTATTATTGTTTGCGGATCCGCGTGAGTAGTAAAATCATGAAAAGAGCGCGAACCGCACGATCGCGAACATTCCTCCCAAAAGGTAGTGACCGAACCAGAAACAAAAAAAACGGCATCCCCCGGGCGAAGATGTCGTCGCAAAAAAGGATTCCCCCTCAGCAACGTAGAGGAGTATGGTTGATAGTAAATCACGTCACTTTAAAAAGAAGAAGAATATGATAAGAGAATGAACGTAAAGCGCAGCTTTAAAGAAAAGACACATAACAACACCCGGAAACAGGTTGTGGTTCTCCCGGGGTCCCACAATCAATGCTGGTTGGCTGTTTTTGTTTCGACGTCACCGAGCCGCGAAGGTGGTTTCTCTCCAAACGTTGGGCCCTGCTGGCTGTGTACCGTAAGAGGAAAGCCGTAAAAATCTGGAGGGTTATTCGATTAGCATTTTCATATGATTTGAGGCTGATGGCATTGTCCGACCAGGAATCGTCGGCTGATGGTGTTTTTTTGTTTATGGCCATCAAGAATTCCGGACAAGTCTACGCCGGCCGAAGAGCAAGAAGCCCCGTGTGTGTGTAGAAATGTATTTTTTTGCACCTAATCACATGTAAATGCGTTCCATTGGCAGAGGGAAAACCTGTTGCTGCTGTTGCTCAGGAATACTTGGATCTTCTTTAAATTGCCTTGGCGCTACGTGATTCGACTTTGGGTGTGTGTTATTTTTAAACCTAAAACCACCCCCGGCCTGCTGAGACGAGAAACAAACAACATAGTTCGGGTGAACAACAACAACAACTCCAGATCGTGATGATGACTCCACCGCACATCCTTCGACGAAGCGAGGCCAGTGTTGTCGAATTCTCGCGTTCTTCCTCCCGTTTGTTTATCTCCGACAAAAACCAGTACGTTGTATTAATTTCGGACTTCAAACTTTTACCTTTCTTGGGTGTGGTGTGTCGCGATTGAGACGACAAAATATCCGCCAACGCGTTCGTTCTTGGCGGCTGGCCTAAATCTTTCACCAGCGCGATTTTGGACGCGCGGCTGCGGCTGGCACCTTGGTCACTGAACTAACGGGCAACGACTGACCGTGCGGGCGTACCGGTGGACTAGTTTTGTGCATTCTGCCGGATGAATCATGCCTCGCCTCGTTCTCGTGTAGTTTGTATGCAGATCAGCGAGCCTACGAGGCCTGGTGGATTTTCCTCCGCTGGATGCACACTCAATGTGTTGTAAGACCAACAAATGAGTCATACGAGGCAGCAAGAACTGAAGAGAGTTCAACAAACGCTACCAATGGTTGTGGTGGCGTTGGAATGTATGCGGTTGCTGCAGGATGTTTTGCTGAATTCCAATCAATCGATTCGGAGGAATCCTTGAACGATTCGTTTGACCGGCTGAATCTATGAAAGCTTAGTCAGCAACCAAAGCTAGGGCTAGATTACGTGGGCGTTAATTGAATATTGATTACCATTAGTTGACACTTCATTCTGAACAATGCCTGCATGAATGCCTGCCAACATATGAAAACATACATATTGGCCGATTAGCATAGGAATGTTCGAACTTACCCGAACAAACGAACCGATCATAAATAAGCGGTCTATGTATCACCATCACCATCACCTTCCCATTAAATATCGATCATCTTCGGGGCGGATTTCCTTGGCTGATGCAACTCCGCCTATCAAATTGGTATGTGTGTGTGTGTGTGTGCGCGCACGCGCAATGCGTCTTTGCCTGGTCGGGGCTGGTTTCTTGATCGCTAACCTTGATCGCTACCGACTTGATCGTGGCCCTCGAGACCTACTCGCGAGGCTATCGCTCAAACGCGCTGGCGATGGCGAAATGCTGCCGTCCAAATGGTCGATGAACTCGTCCCTCCGCTGGTCAAACACCATCCCAAACTACAAAACCTTCAAAACGGCATAGACAAGCAGCCAGGTCTTCACACACACACACACACCCTTCGGACACCGCTCAATCAAAACGATCCATCGCGCTTTGATGATCGATGCAAGATGCGCGATTAGAGTGCAGCGTGTGGCCTCCTCTACCCGTGGATGTGGCGATGACGGTTGCGTAACGGAAAAAGCAAATTAAATTTAAACCTTTCCCGGGCAGCTAGCTTCACCGATCCTTCCTTTCCTTTCCTCGTCGAGTTGCTCCATCGTAAGGGAGAGCAACAGCAAAACAATCAAAAATCGCAACGCCTCGCCTCGAACGACGAAAGCATTCACACGCCGAAAGTAAAAGTGACGCTCGTTGGTTGGTTCAACACTTTCAATGTCATTTCTTTTGGACGTACGATCGTTAAAAAGAAGAATCGGAACAACAACAACATATTTTTGGGGGGGTTCGGTGGTTTCGCTGGACAGGGTGTAGTAGTAGCGAGAGGGAGCAGGTTGTGTTTCTTGCGCGTTAAAATGAACACAACGAACTCGGGCCGGGCCGGAGCGGCAGTTTTGCAGATTTGTTTTCCGAACAGACCCAGAAAGCAGAAAGGGGGGAAGGTGGACGGTGTATGTGAAGCGTTATGCAAGCAGCTTCGTTCGATCGGAATCTGCGTGACGAATGAAAAGGTATGCCTTGTGTGTGAATTTGGTGTTATTGTGTCACCAGACAACGAACCCCTCAGATAATCTGGCGTCGTCGTCCGTGTTTCGCGTGTCCTGCTTTCGTATTGCGGGTTTAAGGAAGCGAAAGACACACAGGGACTGTGGAAGGACACATATTCGTTTAGACTGTGTGTGGTGCACGATGAAATAATACATTTAATTAGTGTATTTATGTAACCTTTGCCAGTAGATGACTATTCAAGTTTAACGAAAACCTCCCCGATTACATTTTGTTTCCTCCATTTTTCTCCAGTTACGATCCGGTTCGTTACAAATCTTTCTTTTAGGCGAATTATCAATTACTTCAAAGAGAAGAGATAATCGACAGAAGATCAAGCGAGAGACAGTGTCCGATGTTTGTTGAAGCGCATCCACCGAGGCAGTAGGATTGATACGCTGCTTCTTGCTGCTCCAAACTCGCTGCGCCTATATTCCAACAGACTTCGACCGGTGGCAACACTTTCAAAACGGTAGTGGAAGCGGCGAGCGTACGAATGTGAAGGTTAAGAGCTGCGTCCCGTACAGTTAGCGTCCGCGTTGTGGCTTAAGATTGGCGCCCGAACAACGCTACGTCGCGCCTTGATTCTTGATCCTGAATCCCGATGGCAGCTGCTGATGGCACGGATGCATCCGGGTAGATGGGAGACACTCCGTGTGAGATGCGTTCCAGTAAAAATAGCACGCCATTTGCACAAACATTAGAGGAGAAGATTTATTGCCCAAGCGGCTTAGATATGCATAGTGAAGGGAAGGGAGCAAACCTTCCTTGTTGGAAATTAGTAAGTAAGCTCAGTATTTATCTTCATTTACAAAAAGGTATATAAAATCCAACACAGCTCAAATACAGCACAAAACCTGAACGATAACGGAGTAGTGCTTCAAAAATCCCTTTCAAATGCTACCGCCAAGAGCACCACCAGGCGAACCACATTTACTGAACAGAGCAAATAAAAGTCTATTGCTTTGCTTGGTTACCGCTTCCATGTCCCTGTTTGTGTGTGTGTGTGTGTTGGTTTGTTTAGTGTTGATCAGCACAAATTCTTCATTCCTCGCAATTGCTGCACACCGATGTGCTCTCTGGTTTGTTGATCGGTTTGATATCGTGAGCCACCGATGGAGCAGGACGGGGGGCGAAGGTTTGCCAATTTATTTGAACCTTGGAACCTCCCTCAATAGCCTCCTACACCGATTGCTGGCACAGCGGTGTGCGCTCGTTTTCCCAGCATTCTCTAAGCGCAAGCAAAAAACACAAGCGATCTCTTCGGTCCCGCGATCACCTAGCCCAGCGGGTGGTGCGATTTTCAGTATTTCGCTTTTGGGGTGATCCATTTCCCTCAGCCCTCAGCAGCATGTCGACTGCGGTGCGAACGACTTCTTCTAGCGCAAAACTGTCGTCATTTTCATGTCAGAAGGTCACTCGCGTGTACTTGTGTACTTGTGACGATGATGATAACCTCAATCTTTGCGCAGTTTTATGGGCCGCCAGCCCAAGGCAGAAGGATGTAGCGGCGTCACCTTTTGCATGGGAGATCTGGGGGATTGTTGAGCAATCTGTGGTGTATTTTTGGGGTGACCCCATGCGGCTTGGGAAAATGTTAAAGTCAACGCCACAACCTTTGATAGCGGACAATGTGTAGCGCCTTTCCGCCGCTTGTCGTCCACTTGACACGGCCCACTGGTACAAATTGGTGTACAAAACGCAATGTGTCGCAGTGAGTAGTGCGCAAGCGGGAAACCCGATGGCCTCCGAGCACAGGTGGGCGTGCGTGAGTGACACCGCGCAAAGGCAGATGACTCCCATAAGCCCCCATAACTTCCTTCCTGCGCGCCTCGGCTGGGTTCGGTCCGGTATGCTAATGCAGCTGCATCCATCATGCACACGCGTGCATGGTCGCATCTTGTCCCTTTCTACTCGCCACCGTGTGTGCCGTTGCATCGGTCGTGTGCTTTCGAAGGTGAGAGTCAATGACGCGTACAGCTCGTTTGCTCGCTCGACTGCGCTCGAGCGGAGCGGGCTGGAGCGGGCCAAAATGGACTGTGACCGCGAAAATGCTGACGACAACGGCCACCGACGACTTTTTGACGCGGGCGCGCGGATTAAGAATTCCACCGCGTGGCTAGGTGGCTGTGTGTGGCACGATTTATGTGTCGTCCGGACTCGCCGCTGCTCGTGCCGCTCGTGATAATCACTAACCTACTCAATTATGGCATCTCCGCAGCAAACCGATCGGTAGCGTAGCGTAGCTTTGGTACGGTAGTGCCTGCCCGAAGGACATCTTCGCCGGATTCACTTGCTACTAGCCATAACACAACACCCGCAGACAACAACACCACCGGGGCTTACCGATCGAACGTATCGCATACCACTCGATTCCAGTTCGATTCGTATTGGACAACCAGCAGGCCCTTCGCAACCCGAACCAGGGCCCTGGAACTGGCTTGATCCCGGGGCTTGCCGGCTCACTAACCTTCGGCCACTAATAATAGTAATAATTATTCAATGTTGTGCGGTGGCTAGCTCGGCCGATCGAATCCCCCCATCGGCACCCGCTCGCACATGGACGTGATCGTTACAAATCGTTATTTCCTCCGGATCTTATGCCGGCCCGGGGACAATCCATCACATTGTCGTGGGGCTGCTGCATAAAGGAGCATTCTCGCAGGTGGCAATGATGGTGGCGTTTTCACTGGCGACCGGCGTGCCGATCGCGGCCGATGGTAATTGAATTAAAGCGAGGTTTAAGAACGATCTGTTGCTGGCCCAAACCCAGGCGAAATCGAAATTTATTTGTCTCTCTCTGTTTGTCCGGCCAGTGGCATGGATGGCAAGATATTTCAGGGTTGTGCCGCTCGGACATTGGACGAAACGAAGAAACTGGGGTTAGATTGTTGGAGGTGGAAAATCCGACTCAAACCGATTATGAACGCCACCACGAATCGCCGGTACTAACCTGGAAGAGAGAAGGAAAAGAGGGTAGACGACGAAAGGTTAATTGAATGGAACCCGCTATGTGAACGTGTCTGTTAGATAGCTGAGAACGAATGTTTTGGGACTGTGTAATCAAAATGATTGTACATAATTAGTTGTTTAAAGCACTAAACAAAGTCCTAAAGGAGCGTGTTTTTCTCGCACTCCATGTGTGTCTCCTCACGCTGTTTACTATTCGGTGATAATTTGTACTGCTTTTGGCACTAATTATCGCTAAGAAAAAAAGCATTTCTTTTAGCAATTCTTCCCATCTGTGCCCGGATAAAAGCATCCCGTTTGTGTCAGGCATAAACAAAGAATATGACGCTTCCTTTTCAATGTGTTTGTCACAAAACGCTGTGCCTAATGCACTCACCACCGCTCAGTGTCATTGTACGCCGTGGCTTCGCGTCGCCGCGACGTGCACCAAGTGTAAAAAGATCATAAAGAAAACATGATAATTTGTTCCGTCAAGTGAAGATCGCGTAGTGGAGATCGGGAGGACAAGTGGCACACTTGGGCGAGGGCCCACAAAAAGGTGATCTCGGCGGTGGTACGATCGGCTGGTCAGGGCAGCGGTGTTAAAGCTGTGACGATAATCTTTCTCACCGGTAGCAGCCGCTACCTTGTGTGATGATGATGGGGTCTTTATAACCTCCTTCTCTTCCTCCTCCTGCTCCTTCCACCACGATGCTGTGTGTAGTGACGATGCAGAGATGTGCAAGGTGTGGATGGCGCCGGGCCATTTCGTCTCTCTCAACAACAACAACAGCAGCACAGCTGATTGCATAATTATGCCAAGGTCAGCAAAAAGAGCCCTCCCGTTTTGAGATGTTATGTCTGCTGGGACGGCGGGTGGGGTGTCGGTAGTGGTGGCCAGTTATCGTTGCGATGGTAATTAGAAGCAACGCGGTGCAGGGAGAGAGCACACAGCTTCTCGCACGGTCGCTTTTTTTTAAAAGAGGCATGAGAAAACATGCTGGTTGGAGATTTTGGTGTGCTGGTGCGTAACATGATACGGCATCATCCGGCCGGGCACCGGGAACGAAGGGCACTTTAAAAGCTGGTGTAGTGTCGAATAGCAACCGACTGACATTCCCTCACCATTTCGTTTGCTTTTACCCAGTAGGTCACTGGTACATGTGACTGGGATAAGATGACGAGTCTTTTAAAAGCATTTTTACTTCAAAGAGAGCCTTCGGAAATGCCTCTTCTATAAGTAAGAAAAGACAACTGTCTGGCAGTAGATACACTGCCGCCCGTCCGTGATGTGATTAACTATTCTGCCTTCGAAACCACACCGTCGAGATACGGCGCGAGCTCGGTGTCGGCTGCGCAGTGTTGTGGCAGCAGGGCTAATCTCACCGATCAATCTCAGCCGATTGCAGTGCGACCCCGACCTTCCCGGGCCTGATCGGTAGCTCCGAGCTCCCTGCGACTAGCGAGATACTGCGTTCGAATCGTTCGATCGTTGCTCTGAGCATCGGGAATTCTTTGTGAGCGCCCGCATATAAAGGTTCTATTAATTTTCGTTCTTGTACCGGCAGCATGAATTTGAAGGTTGGGAGTTGCTTTTAGAACGTTCAAGCAACAGCAGCAGCAGCAGCAACGGTTCATTGCGTTCTAAGCACGATCAAAGCACGAAGATCGATGCGATCTATATCGGTTTTGTAGCGCATTTTGTCGTTTAAGGAATAGCAAACACTGTTGCGCAAACGCCTGGAATGTGCTTAAAATAATTAATTAAACCCTTTAAACATTTTAACCGAACCGCGTCATTCGATCGGCAGATCCTATTCGTACACCTTATCCACAAACAAAGATTACAACAGCCTGTGGCTTGTGGCAATACTCGCACGTACTTTAGCCCGTACGACATCGCCGCAGCTATTACATCACAGCTTAAAGTCGTTCTGTTTTACGATTATCGTTCTGGTGCCGTTTTTGGCGGGTACGGCGGGCTTGTAGTGATCGCATGCGCAGGGATCACTTTATTACACTCGGCGCGTGTACTCGGCGTGTACTCTCTAACCATCCCGAAAGTGTGGTGACATCTTCAACGTGCAAGCGCTGCAACGAACACCGCTTGACAAATACCGACCGCCGTCGAGCAGGGATCACGGTTCGCAGCGCACTCGCATGACTGACAGACAATGGGGCCTGACGGTTCAGGATACTGCGCACAGGAGGAATTAGGTCACTATGGAGTGTGTCGCTGCCGGTGTGTCGCAACGCCGGCTTGAACCTTTCGGTAGCAAAGTGTGACGCTCCAAAACCGCACCACCTTGGCGTGCGGGAATTCTTTTGGCAAACGCTATTCAGCAAGAGGTCAACGGCGGTGTCACAGTGGTTGTGACACGCAAATCCTGATGCTTCTCTCTGACTAGGCAGCGTTGAGGGGCAATTATAAAAACAGTTCGTCGCCGAGGTGAGTTAGATCGTGATGGGAATGTTAGTACATGGGTTGGAGTGAGGATTGTACCAAATGGCAGGCTGTACAAGAATGGTTAAAAAGGCATTTGCTTTGCCTAATAAAATTAAGTCCTCCAACGTTGCACAGTGTCATCCGTGTTTGAACGCCCATCTTTTCAATCTTTTCAACCTCCTCCAGTAAAAGAAAAAAGGTGATAAAAGTATGTATTTGCCCTCAATTGCATCGATTAGCATTTTTTCATCTTTTTATCTCACTTCAGTTCACCCTCGAAGGCCACTTCTGAAGGCGGGCCATATCATACTCCAATGGTGGTCGTGGTGAAGGCATACAGGCGCTGGCGCTTCCACACGTCAACCCGAAAAAAGTGCGTCTCTTTAGCATACAATAAGCATACAATGCGGCCGTAGTTCATCGTCACCATGCAAGAAACCGCCCCTCTCTCCCTTTAAAGCCAAAAATTCAAACCAGCACGCCCCAAAGAAGGAAATATAAATGCTGCGCTTCATTCACCCACTGACACAGAAAACGCGACACGAAAGACTTCAACGCTAGCATCGGCGGGAAGCGTGTGCGCTTCGGTTTGTTTGGGTTTTTGAGCAGTAGCGTAGACGCCGCGACTTCAGCGCTGTCGATTCTTTTGTCTGGCGCACACGGCCCTTTACTCCCCAGTATCCCCCACCCTCCGGCCGTCCCTTTTGCGGTGGGAGATGTTTTGAAAAATTAATTTACGATTTGCGCTTCGCGTTTCCCTTCGGCCACGATAAATCTCCTCTCGCGTGATAAATGTTTCATTGTGGTGTTGGGGGAATGGCACCGAAAAGAAAAGAGGTGGTAGTGCTGGAATGTGAATCGATGCTGTGCTGTGTTTTTAGAGTTAATATCGAGAGATTGAGCTTAAATATCATTCAGAGTGACATTCTTAAGATCATACTTTTTGTTTGCCGTCTGGTTCAATGCAGCAGCTGACCTTATTCTACGGTCTGATTTATGTTCCCGCAGGCAATCCGACTGTATCCGGCACGATCACTGGCCGGCCGAGTGATGACGCATGATGTGTGCCGTGTAGTGGTGGGAGCTCGGAATCTGATCCATCGGAATCAATTTCAGAGCCGATTCCGATACAGGAGTCGACTCCGGTTCTGGAGCCGACTCCGATTCCGAATCCAGATTCGATACCGGAGTAGATTTCGTAGCTGACTCCGATTCCGGATTTGGATCTGGAGTCGGAATTGGCCTAAAAATCGCAATCAGTTCTGGAATCAGAATCATAATTGGCCCCAGAATTGGAATCGGAGTCAGAATCAGAGTCTAGGAATTGGTTCCGAAATCAGAATCAGTTCTAGAATTGAAATCAGAAGTTTTAAGGCCGGGCTACATTGAAGCGTAATTTTGATTTTCACTAGCGCATCTGGCGGCGGCTGGTGGAAGCTTTTTTTGGTCATCGAGGGAATGGACCTGCCGGATCTCAAAATTTAGTAGTTTTTCCATCGTTTTCCATTGCAAAAATGGATGCAATGCGTGCAAGACATGTGTATCTACGTTTTACAAAACTTTTCTCCTCCGATTTAAGTAAAAAACATGGAAAATTAACGTATTTTCTGGAGCGGCTCCAAATTGTTTGGCAAAATGCTTCGATCAGCCGCCGCCAGATGCGCTAGTGAAAATCAAAATTACGCCAAAAAGTACGATCAATGTAGCCCGGCCTTTAGAATCGAAATCAGTCCCAGAATCTCGAATACAATGGATCGTTACAAGTAAATTTGGGTTCTTGGCGCCGATCTATACAATTCCGGAGACGATTCTGATTGCGGAGCCGACTCCGATTCCGAATCCAGATTCGATACCGGAGTAGATTCCGTAGCTGACTCCGATTCCGGATTTGGGTCTGGAGTCGGAATTGGCCCAGAAATCGCAATCAGTTCTGGAATCGGAATCATAATTGGCCCCGGAATTGGAATCGGAGTCAGAATTGGCTCCGGAATCAGAGTCAGTTCTTGTAACATAGTTCTAGAACCGAAACCGACAACCAGTCCCGGAATCTCCATGGGAATTGGATCGTTACAAGTAAATTTGAGTCCTATGCAGCTACGATTGAATAGATAGCTGCCAAGAACCCAAACGCCTATTCTTATAGAGATACCGAAAACGAACTTGATTCCGGAGACGATTCTGATTGCGAAGCCGACTCCGATTCTGGAGCCGATTCCGATTTCCGTGCCGATTTCGCAGCCGTTAGCCGAAAACTGATTCCGAACCTACTATTTGGAATCGATTCCACACAACTTAGGTGCTAAATCAATTCCGACCAAAAAAAAATCCCAACACTAGTGCCATGGTTGCAAGCCTTTTTTAGGAAGTTTTGCTACAACTTCCCCCCGGGAGGGTAAGCGATAGAATGGTTGATTTGTAACGCACACGTGAGTCCCTTTCCTTGTCAATATCCTGCCGCAAATCGTGAGCACAAATTTAGCGAATGTTGTGTGCTGCGCGTGTGTCAGCGTGTACAAGACAACGATCGTGTCCGGGGATTCCAACAGGGGAAGGAAAAATGAAACAGAGCAAACCGGAGCTGGTGCCATGTGGTCATGTTTTATTTAGTACCCCTGTTCGAATCCAGAGAAGGGGAAAGAATAGTGTGCACATTAGAAGGTAGTATTTATTACCGTCATTATGCAGCGGGGATATACTATGTAGCAGAATGTTTGCTGGCGAAGGTGTACCCCAAACAAATGCGTTTACGCAGTGTGTTGTTCCTAGCAGCTCCGGGCCACAAGATCCGGCTGTGTTTGATTTATGAATTTTACAGTGTTTTTGCTTGTCTTTGGCTTGCTTGAAGCATCAACAATGTGTGCCTATTTGTTTGCACAAAAACACGCACACACAAAGGGCTTCCCTAGTGAACTATAAACCTTCTCCAGTAGCATTCAGGTGCATCCAATCAACATTGCAAACGGAGGGTAAGGTGGGTCTCTGATAATGCTTCCAACCGATGCAGCTCATTAGAACATTTTGCGCAATACAAGCGTGTGGGATAAGCAACACGATGAAGAAGAGTAGCAGAGACGTACAAAATGCACCAAACAAACTACTGTACTGCTGCTGCTACCAGCGACGAGCCCAGTTTCTTGTTGCGGTTGCCAACAATGCGCGAGCACCAAACAGTTTCACAGCCACGTATAACAGCGCACATTAAGCAAAGGGTGAGCTGGTGGTGGTACAGTGTTAGTGCACCCTTAACCCACCCGAAAGCAAACCCATTTTGTAAGCCCAATGGGTGGAATGGGTTTTGCAATGGGAGCCGCAACGCTGGCAAGCTCCAAGCAGGGTTGGGATGAATGGGCAAAAACACAGTGGAAGAAAATGCTTTCTATTTGTGTCACACTTGATTGAAGCAAACAGAGCAAGAGACAGGTGTATTGGCGTTTTTCGAATTGCTCAAATTAAGGGTTTTTTTTATTCGCCTCCCTAGGTCACAGTGTTGAGGCTAACCCCCCCCCCCCCCCCCCATGTGTCATATGGCATTTTCTCACCGCCGTCACGGTACACCGCCAAAGATTGATCGGAGCCGATAAGTTTATCTTTCCCATTTCTATTGTAAGCTTTCCGAAACACAACACACCACCAGCAGTGGCAATAGTTTGGCAATAGTAATTAATGCTTGTTTGCCAACATCGTCATCATGCTTGCTGCTTGCAATTTGTCACATGAAAAAAACGTTGCATTAGCAGACAGCATCGGCGACAGTAAAGATAAGATCGAACTGCACTGTACCCGCAACCCGGATCAAGACGGCTGGACGGCCGCTCGGCTGTTGGTTTTCGCTGGTACCGCTCGATGTTGCTACAACAATGCGTCACATTCAAAACCAAACCCCATAGGCGCCGTAGGCGTGTGTGATCCGGCTTTTGTACGGCAGCACACACCGTTATTTTACAGCTCCCCTTTTAGATTTAGATCCTTTTCCGTCTGTTTTGTGTGCACGAGATCTGTTGTTCTGGTCCGATTTGTCGTCACGTGATTTTACAATCCTTTGCCCAAAACACAAAACAACTAAATCCCCGGATACAGTAGAACCGAGCTAAGAGTGCACACGGCGGGCGTGTTGGGGCAGTGTGGGTAACGCTTAACCGTTCTTACTCATTCTCAGGCGCCTCCGTGCGTTTTATTTTTAGACGAGGCGGATTTTACGATCCGTTTCGTTGTTTTTTCTTTCTTTTTTGCTTTGTCTATGTACGAGATTAATGCTCCACGGTGCGGTGTGTGTGACGAATGGTGGCTCCGTACGGGTGCGCTGTTAAAGCTTGCTGACGCTTTGACTATTTTTATGCCAAGAACGTGTCGCGAACCGTTACGTTTCGCACGGAAGCATTCGCTGGCACAAGGGTACCGGATCTGGCTGTGGTTTATTTTAGTTTTAGTTGTTCTTTCTATTCACCTAATGCCCAGATGAGAAGATGGGGCGCACGTTTTTATGTGAGTAGATGATGCTACTGACAAAGTAAAGGGTGATTCCCCTCCTGGGGTAACGCTATTCGCGGTGTTTAATATTCTACGTAACGAACTGAGCAAACAAAAACAGTCACCCCGAAAAGGGCAACGAACGTTTTGTTGCGTTTTGTTGGTGGATTTGCGCACCGTTCGATCGTTAACAGTGACCTATTTTTGAACCGATCGCGACGTATTACGTACCGAAAGCAGCCGCCGCAAGGCACATGATTAATCCTGAACCATATCGTTAGCCTTTTGATCGATATTGTGAGGGAAAGTATCGCGGTGTGTAACTGCGTAATGTACCGAGAAAATTAAATTGTCCCTCCATAGAGAGAGAGAGAGAGAGAGAGAGAGAGAGAGAGAGAGGGCGAGAAAGTCGTGCCGTTGCATAAGGGCACCGAAAGGATCAAAGCAGCGAAAGCCCTGGGAGAGCAAACACGAGTTTGCCGTAAGCACGGGCAAGTATTAGCGAAAAAGGAGGCGGAATGAATTGTCATTCATTTTCTATCAATCATTTAATCTGCCAGAGCGAGCGCTAAAGCGCGAACCGAGCGCTCGAACGGGGCTACTAAGGTCCAGATCACGATCATACGCGACCGTGTTGCGTGCGTTCGATCCTAGGAAATGAGCTGTACAGTGCAATGAACTCTCTCTTTTTCCTACTAAAGGTGTGCCTAAGGGTGTAAGTCACAACATAATCACTCGTCGCTCGTCAAGAGGAGATTAAAAATGAATCAAAATATGGCTAAGCTATTCGGTGCGTCGGTGCGAGGATCACCCGTGGTTGCGCCGTAAGCACGTTCGCTCGTTCGCCCAACACCCGCTGTCAACTGACCTACAAAAAACCGATGTTGCACCGCTACATTTTAGGGCAGTTCTCGGGCCACGCTAGCAAAGCGGGTCTTCTCACGCACCCCGGCGTGGAGATGGGTGCAGCAAATGGACGATCGGCATCCGATAAGCACGCCATCGATCCTCGCAAAATCGAGCGCACGCCGGCGCGCAATACCTCCAAGTGCGCAAGTGCATGCAACTTCGGCGGCACCTTAAGCTTTTTGCAGGTTGACCAACACACACACACAAGCGCGCGCGCGATCATACTGTGGACAACGACTCCACTCCAAAGGGCAGTGCAATGTTTGACGTGATATCGCGCGTGTCCCATCATCGTTTGCCGCGAAAGAAAGGCATGAAAACTCACACACCTGCTGGCGGGCTGGTAGTGATGGTGGTGGTGGTGCGGTGATCGTTATCGCGTGCTGCAACCTGTGGCCGCATGAAGAAAGATACAAGGCGGGATAGTTTTGCAACGTGTCTCTAATGGTCAGGGTGCTGCTGGTGCTGCGATGGAGGGCTACTCCCCGTTGCAGGGTTAATTAAAACGTTTTAAGGGCAACCGAGAACCACCCATCGGTTGGAATGGGACGGCGCAAAATATTTCTGCAACACTGTTGGCAACACTTACATACGCACGAACGCGCTCTCCATGATACCGATTAGTGCAGTTGACAAATGTAGCTTAGCTCGGAAATGGACGGGTTCGTCGCTTGAAGTCTTTCGACTGAAAGTAAAGGTTCGTCGCTTGAAGTCTTTCGACTGGAAGCAAAGGTTCGTCGCTTGAAGTCTTTTGATTCGAATGATCACATTTTTCTCCTCGTCATAATATAAATTTAATTTTAATCACGCCAACTCAATTGACGCGTTGACTGTCACTTCTTATTGCAAATATAATGCTCCGATCGTTCGCGGCTGACATTTAATTAAATACGCTTATAATTAGATTTCAGTTTATCTATCGAATCGCACAACGCATCTTGTTTTTAATTTATTGATAGCAATCTAGAATTCCTTCGGCGGTTTGCGTGACGAGCGATGCCGTTTCATGCCGTTTCTAATAAATATAAAACAGAGATACCAACACTCCTTTTAAATGATTCCAACACACAACACAGCGGCTGTGTTTGTAGTTTTTTTTTCTCTGTAGTTTTGAATCTATGTCACTGCGCAAGAAGAATAAGAAGCATCATGCGGTCTAGAACGATACCTGTACCTTCATTTTTTTACACGACACCTAATGAATGTGCAAAAGACGAGATGTTCTTTTTTTGTTTTTGCATAACAGCGCCCAAGATGAGTTCTAGATGTCGGTTGAGATCGGTTTGTTCTTTGCAAGCTGCGAGGAAGCCGGGCAAATTGACCCTATGGGGAAACGGAAGGCGCCGCAGGAGGAAAGGGAAGTTTGCTGCCGATACGAAGCGGCGGTACGATCACCATTGAACCGTCGGATCCGCGCTCGTTCATCGGCGGAAGATGCAAATTGCGACCGACTGCAGTGGTGGCGCGGTAATGATCGATCATCGCCGCAAACACTCTTCGCGAGAGGCAGGGCAGCGGAGCGAAACCTTACCATCGCCATGCTACACCATCATCGTGCGCCAGCGATCGCATGCTAGCTACGTGTTCGTGGCCACGTTGGCTGGGGCGATCTCCTCTCCTGTGCGATCGATCGTTTGAACAGCTGATCTACATGTTTTGAAGCCAGCTTGGGCCCTCGGACTCGGTGACGAGCAAAATTGGAGCGTTTACTGGAAAAACGGTCGACCTTGGTAGAGCGACAAAGGGGGAGGGGGGGTGAGGGGAGGGAGCGGTAAGAAGGTCGCCTATTTTTACCCTACTTCTGGCTCTCCCCCTTTCTGGCAGTTTGCCTGGGCACTGTATATTTAAATATTTTCATTGCCACGCACGGACGTGCGGGAATGAATATAGCGCAGGCCATTTGTACGTGGTGTGTAAGACATCGATCGCTTCTCACAAGTCGAACGATCCGTGTGCATGTTGTGGATTGCTATTTGCTTTCGGTGGAGGCGATACTGGCATACTTCCGGATTGCAAAAAAAGACACCACGAGAGTGCAAAGACTTTGACACCATTCAATTACCTCAATTTTGAAGCCGATCATGTGTGGAGAGGGAAGTATTAAGACGCGTCTCCTCTTTTTAAAAGGTCAATTATGTAAGCTGTAGTCTATTTGGGAACTGAAATTAAGGCTCGATAATCCTCTTAGCTCGATGATTGCGGTTTTTTTGTTTCCCTTTTGCGCTACTGTGTTTATTCTCGATACTTTAATGGGTCTTTTTTTATTGATTCGATGCGAACAATTTCGCACTTTATACTTTTTGCCAAGCAACTCGAGCCATGTGAAAAAAATTGCAACCAACACAAAAATCTTCAGCAACCATCAGCATCTACATTACTAAACAAAATGTATGCAGGCGTTTGCCAGTGTCCAGTGTGGTGATGGCTGTTGTTGCAAAATCCCACTTTGGAGTACCATTTCGAGGTCTTTCTTTCTCGCGGGTCCGATAAGACAAACCTCCACAAGAGCGATACGTGATGGTTGCTGCCTATGCGCGCAAGAGCTCGTATGCAAATCGTTTGCGCATATGCATGGTGAAGAAAAATCCACCCATTCTCGGCTGCTGCGGGGCCGTGATGGAGCCGCGCAAGATTGGCCGGTGTTAAGTGTGCAAAAACACTAGCTAGTAAGCAGCAGCAGCAGCAGCAGCAGCTGGCTCAAGCCATTGTAGGTGTGAAAAAGAAGAACCAAATTGTGGTGAACATCATGCGATCAAAGATGAGTAAGAAAGGCCACCCCGACTGACGACAGAAGCGTCGTCTGTCGATTTATCGGGTGAGGCGCGCGAGTTGCTGCAGTGTGCCAGTTTCCATGTTCTCCATCCATTGTCCCAAGCGGGGCTTGGATGTGTGTTTCCATGTTTACTCTTTGCGCCCCCATCGTGGATGCAAAAAGCAAAATATTTGAATTTAATTTTGATTATCTAACGCAACCGGTAATAGGCGCTCTAGAGGGAGAGAGTGCGACTTGCTCGCGTGAAATTGAAGGCACGCGGTAAGACGGCGAACGATTTTTACCGATTAGCCACGCATCATTTGTCCTGTGCAGTTAGTGTAGATTCGCTACGATCATTTCCAACGATAATAATATCCATTGTTTAGGTGCGCTTAAGACCAACGCCGCAGCCAAAAAGGTCACGCTCATGCGGGCGCCACAGGGCTGGAGAGAAAACTGCTGGCGTCAACTTTAAATCATAACTGTAGGCCGACTACCCTCCCTTACTCTGGCTGCTAATATCTTAATTTTGTGGTGCGCCCTGCACGTCTTACATCACACCGAGACACCGGCTCGGTCACAACGGGATATTTACCTGCATGAAGGTGTTAAAGCTCATCGTGTGTTGATGGGTGCTTGCTGTTCGTGTAAATTGAACCTTTTTTCAGACACGCACGCACACACACAAAAACACTAGTATACACAGCTTTCTTTATGTTATCTTCCGTCGAAATCACGCAAAGCATAAAGTTTATCACCAGCAGCAGCAGCAGAAGAAGCTTCTTCCTTGATCGTTTGTTTTGGATCACTTCGGTTGGAGCCTTCTGGCAGCCTTTTCAATGCACACTCGATTATTTCGGCTTATGACAGGCTGCAATGTTTGTTTGGGGGTTTTGCACTTCTTTTCCCCTCTGCCTACTGTGCAATACACACTTTCACACACTTTGGCATATTCTCTATCTCTCTCGATTCGATGTCACTCCGTGTTTTTATGCATTTTTCACCAACACGAACGTTGCTTGCAAAATACCGCGGCACCGCGCACCGCATTTGCCAATCGTTGACTCTGCTGCACGCGCGTATGGTTGGCGCAGCCCGTGAGTTTACGTTTAAGTTTCTTCCCAGCTCACTCAAAACGTACGCAAGCGAGGTACGAGGTTATTTAACTGCAAGCACGCTGCCAATACTTTGCGACGCGGGAAATGGGTTACACACACATATGCGGAATTGATTGACATTTACCCAGTCAGTTCAGCATCACCGCACGACTCGTCTCGTGCTGCGGTCGGCCAATGAATCATGCGTGTGTGAGTCGGGATAAAACGGCCAACCCCGAAAGGAAGGTTAAAGAAAGTCGGTGAGTTCTTGGCTGGGCAGGATTACATCACACACACACACCCGATGCGGGGTCCTTGAAAGTGTCTCTGTCGCGTCGGGATTGCGCAACGAACCGCACACTTCCTGCCACTTCGCGCTATTCTGCAAGGACCTTCACACGCAAAGCACTCCAACAAACGATTTGGGGCGCACACACTGCACACTGTGTAAGTCTCTCGTGGCACGCGGCCTTACTTCTGCCGGTACACTTCGGTGTGTGAACTTCAAAAACTGCACCACCACGCAACCACCACTTTTGGATGCAGTTTCCAAGCTGGCGGAGCTGGCACGGAGCGTTAACGAGCCTGGAGGAGTGCGGAGGAGTGCGGGCAAAACCCCTGGGCTAGATCTTGCGCAACAAACCCCAACCGGCCTAAGGGGGAGGGGTTTGGGATATGGATGCTGGGGTATTTGTGTTGGGTTGTCCCTCCCGGGAAGCTCTGGTGGTGCGGGGCACGCAAACACGATCAATCGGTTGTCCCACCTCTTCTTTTTTTGGATGGCTAGCGGATCCCACCACAACTTTAATCACACTCCGCGGCGCACTCACTGTACTCTCTACTACTGCTGGCTGCCTGGTGTGTCGGCACACTCCGCAAAGGCTGTGCATAAACTGACAGTCGGCCGGCTGCTGGCGGTAGAGTTATATGGGAATTACATAAAATTTGCAAACCACACACTCTCTCTCTCTCCCGCTCTCGTTCTCTGTGGTGGTGCCTTTGATCTCACGGAGGCACGGCACAGCCGTGTGAGAGTGAGCCGTGCGAAGAGATCAGCTCTCTGCGTGACCTAGTGCGGATGCTGCGAGAGCGAACCTCAACCGCACTCAGTGAGCGGCGATTGCTCTCAAAATGAGATGAAACTCTCTTGCAATGCGAGGCCCGGATCGGATCAGCTGTTGCCTGCCTATAGTGAGCAGGTGAGCAAGCATCACTCACAGAGCTTCTCACTAGCAATGAATTCTTGGAAGTTCTTCTCACTATGTCCTTAACGATCATTTTTGTAGTTGAATGTTAAGTAACAAAATAATCCAAAATTTATTAAACCCCTTCGTTTGGTCATTTTAATTCATTTCATTATATAACCGGAACTACGTGTTCGACACAGAACGTTCGAGCCGCATGCGAATCAACATTAATCCAATCACGCTCATCGCACGCATCCCGGACCTACCCGCTGTGGCACGTGACGAAGCAAATTTCTTTACAAGCTGTACAGCACAACAATTCCAATTGGAAACCTTGGCAGTCGAAGTGGAAAAAGTTCACCGACCATCGTTGGACAATTCCGGTGGTAAGACGGTGCTATAAATAGGGACACACGCCTGTACAATTATCATTTCCCGGCACCAGGCACAGGCATTCGACAGGTTCGATCAAATTGGTTCAAATAGATAAGCAAAAAATGTTTCTACATTCTTTCCCATTCTACCCAACCAAGCAAAAGCTAATGGATGTCCAATTCTTGAAAAGGGGGCTGGTACGTGCCTTTTTTGAATTATGTAATCACTATAAATGGTTCCTTCGCGATGGGACGATGCCTCCAAAAGGGTGGAGAAAAATGACCTGATCTTACCTGAAGTGCTGTTACAGCAGCAAAAAAAGCAGCGTTTAACGAGCTGGAAGACGGAACGGATGATACCAAAAAATAGCCACGACACACAAATTACACATCACGCGAGAGTTGTTTAGCAATCGCTGTTAGCAAAACAATCAGAATTGAGACTTCTTCAGCGTAGCAAAACTGATGATATATTGGATCCTGTTCGCGTACTTATACTGAAAAAGCCCTCCTTTTTCTATATAAGAACAGATAATTCCGGCCTAGGAAAAAAGGTCTTCTCGGCAAAGAATGCACATTTGCTCCGACGCCCAGATGGTGGTGGATTAGACATTTTGTAGCATCATCACCTCGGTTCATCATTCGCGCTTCAGCACGAGACTTCACGGTTTCGTTGAACCTTTGGCGAGGTCGTTTCGTATCCGGGTGTCGAGTGCTCGTTATCGTATCGTAACCTGCTTGTACTCTCCTCATGTGCATGTATGCTGCTGAGGGGAAGCAATCCTCTAACCAGAGCACACGGCAGGCTGATCAGATACAGGGGTAAAGATCCCCTGGGGGTAAAGAATGAGATCATACTTTTAATTGCGACCGTTTCTAATCGGTGTCTTTGTCCGCTCTCTCATTTTTTTCTTCGTACAAATAAATATTATATTTTATTGTGTTAAAATATTGAAAGAAAATTAGCCCACCCTAAGGGAAGGAGATGGAGATAATTTCCATGTCTAAAAGGGAAGCTTTTTTTGCTGAAAGCACTGATCGTGAGTCAAGTTTGATCTTGCTTGAAAGATCTGTAAGGGATCAGACTGACGCCCTGAGGCTATTGAGGCTGATCGTCTCTTTGTTTGGCCGTTTGTTTGTTCCGGTTATTCCACCTGGTCAGCTCACGCGAGAAGTCAGCGTCAGTCTTAGCGTCGTTGAACATCCTCCCCTTTCCTTCATCACTCGACAGCAACAGAGATCCCCGTTTGATTGACACTAACATCGTCGAGTCGGTATCAAGCATCGCAGAGAGTTCATTTTTTTTGTTACCTCTTCGCTTCTCAACATTGTAACCTTGAAGATGCGCCCCCCTAGACGAGGTGGAAGATCTTTGTATTGTATTGAATCCATGTCAGGTAGCGCGCTTTGGAGATGTTGTGTCAAGCACCGGCAGGAACATTGATCTGCCAGACCGCCTCAAGCATCATTAGCAGTCGCCGTCGTCCGCGGATGAGGTGTTGTTGCCAGATAACGGATCCTTCTGCGGAACAAAACGCCTAATTCAGCAATTTTAAGGCAGAGTGAGTAACGCTTTTAAGCGTAGATTTAGCTGTATTACGAGTGGATCGATCACAATTGAGAAGCACTTCCTAGAATGAGATCTTCCTGACGTTGGTGCTTTATTATGCAAAATTATGCGACACGTACGTATCACCCCGTTAAAGTGCACGTTATTTATTAAAACGCGTTCTCAACACAAGCTAACTGTAACAGTTGAAGTGGCCATTCTCTTCATGAATTTATCGCCGATCGCCTCAGCGCCTTTCAATGTTTCACCGAATGCCATGAAGGTACCATAAATTAATCATCTTTAATTCGCCACCATGATTGAGGCATGCGAACTAACGTCGACGCAAGGGGCAACGGGTTGTCTCCGGCTCTAATTACTTGCCTACCTGCCTGCCTGCCTGCCTGTCTGCCTGTGATCGAACTCTGAACCACCCGCCTCCACATACCGAAATTAAACTCCATTCGCTAAAGCGCTTTATTCGTCGCATCAGAACGATTAAAAACACGTGCCCCATCATCGAGCATGCCGCTGCATCTCCTGCACATGAGTGTAGTGTAGGCGAAGGAGTGCATTTTAATTGAAAACCCATTCGCGGCGATGATGTGCCACTCCACGTGGCATGCGATATTGATTAAGATGGTTCGCCCGCATGCCACTTCCGGGGTTGGTGGAACAGTCAAACATCAATAAAAGAGCGTCGAGAGTTTAATGTGCAATCGCACGATCAAGCAAACGATCATCCCGCAACCTGTCCTGAAACGTTTTTAGATCTTCGTGTCGTGGGGTTTCCTCCAAAAGCAAACACGAAAATAAATATTCAGTTATCTAAACCTCAGCTGATGAATGGTAAATTGGGAAGGCGAAATGAGAAGAAGGTATGGAAAAACACGACGCAGCATTTAACTGCGATCGAGGCTAGGACAGCCGGGCACGACCGGGCCACCCAGCGCACGGTAATTTAATTTCCACATTCGCCTGCTACCGTGTCAAGTTCAAGGGTGGTTTGTGATGCTACGCTCACCAAGGTGTGTTTATAACACCACCCCCTTGGTTGTAACTGGAGCATGCAAAAGTGGGTCCAGAGCGAGACAGAGACAGCCAGCACCCCATATTTGTTCGATCTACATTAGCACCGGGAGCATTATCACACCCGCTGAAGCAACCATCTGTGGATTTCCACTCCACGAATATACGAGACGTCCCATGACGTAACATGGGTGACCTCCGCCTCTCGCTGTGTGTGTGTGTGTCTTCCACTACTCAGCTCCCTCGGTTCTCCCGGTCGTTAAGTGTGCAAATGGGGCTCTGCAACGACCAGGGGATGAGGTTTTATGCAACAGCCCAAGTAGCTGGCGAACTGCTTATGCGTGTTTTGGCTCGGGAAGAAGGCTCGCTTTTGCTGCTGTAGCTGAATGTCACAACACGGTTAAAGGCGACATTCGGAAGGTTGGATGGGATGGTGCGGTGCGCAAAAGATAATGGAAATATTATGCCCACTTCGTGAGTCGGTGTTTGTGTGTGTGTTGAACCGGCCGGTAAAACGGACATGGAAATGTGTCACATAAATCGTGCGGGCTTGTAGCTGTATTTTTAGCAACTTTTGGAATATTGCTAAAAATTATGAAATGAACGGTGTGCATCCGCGTAACAAACGTGCGTGCGCAAATAAGGCTAAGCTGAATACCGTTGGTCGTTTAATTGATATTTACCGGCAGCAAATCGGTAGTCTAAATGGCAGCACAATGAACCGCCAATTCAGCCAAATATTGACACTTTGCGTACGAATGTACACAGCATTTTGTTCAACCGAGCCGAGCGATGGTGGTGTGTAGTGTTTTTTCTTACGACAAAATGTACCTCATTCTGCACGGGAATGCGAAGGTCACTGAGCCAGCCAGCAAACAAAACGGTGGAATCGCTAGATCATGCTTGACACTTGAGGATTACGAAGGGGCTTGGGGTTTTTTTTTCGCTTCCCCCCCGTATCGCTTCCGTCAAAAGAAACAGCTGTTTTGGGTAAGCCGCAAAGTGATATTTGAATGTATTGCTTTAGAGCAAACACTTCAACTCGGATCGTATTGGATGGTGGGTGGTGCGTGTTGGGGAGGGTTGGATGTTGATTGTAACTTCAAAATCGCTTTAATTTCTAAGCGTACAATTCCTCGCAGCTTAAATGCTTAATTTGCAGTTGTCTTTTTGATGACAGAATGGATAGCAAAAGCATGATCACGGAACGAGCCACAGCCAGAGCTTTATGGTCTATGTAAGGTAATTTGCATCGACTAGGAAATAGTTCTGTGTTTGGTACCTTTTAATCGGTTTTAACTTCAAGATCTTGATAAATAATGGTTGTATTTTCAAGTATTTTATCTCCTCCCTAGAAAGGCCATCTCGGCCAGCTCCGGCCAGGAACGGATATTTCTCCCGGCTTCATAAACAAACTACCCCTCCCAAACCAGTATACAAAGCAGCTAAAGCCTCTAGCTCATCACAAATTAATGATTTATTTGGGTCTGAGCCTTTTATCACCCTCCCCAGAAATGGCATGTGGCACCTAATTTGCTTCCGTTCAATCCTATACATAATAGGAATATGAAGCCATTAAAGCCGTAGCCTCCCCGAGCCGCAGCAGTTCCGCACAGCACAGTAGTAGTAGTAGTAGGTTCGATCGAATTGTGATGATGGTGTTGATGATGGTGCATTGTTTGACCGCGCTACCGCACTACTCCGGTCGGTAAACGAGCGGTATACGGTCTATGGTTGAGGTGTTGAGAGTACCGTTCTCGATTGTGTTGCGGAATTGTGTGCCGGAACTGCGAGAAACCGGCATCTTCTGGCTGTTTAATTTTACGCTAGGTTAGTGTTTAATTTGTGCGCGTAGACTTTTTTGGGTGGCCGTTGTTGTGGACGCCGCAGCGTTGATGGGTTATTTACATAACGCCGCGCTCCATCTGTAAGCCTGTCGATGCGAGTCTTCTTTTGGGGGAGAGGGTTGTTAATGCTATCGACTCATCTCACAGCAACGCAGCCAATTTCTGTCACCGTGAGGAACAAAAGCCACGATATGTCCTTCGAGGGCAATTGCCTGTCTGCCAGACGTGATGTGATGTTTTTTGAAGACGTGAAGTGTGAAGCTGGCTTTAATGATGTATTAACCAGGCAGCCCTATGCGTCTGTTGTGCTGAAAATCAAATAAAGATGATCGGATGGTGTTTTTGTACATGCCATCACGCGAAACGCGACCGCGTTCTGTGTTGGCACTCCCCGCTCCACGTGCACATACCGCACGTGGGTAAAGTATGCGCGACCAATCAATTTACCCGCTCGATTTCACGCACGAGAACTGATCGAAACAATCGATGAGAAGCGTGCAGGAGCGCGTAGATCATTAGACGCAATCCACAACGTTAATGTGTTTACGCAGCGTGGCTCGGCTTGGCTGGGTAGGAATTGATCGAAGATAAGCTCGGTTCCAAATTTGGCATGACACACACACACACAAAATGACAAGAACTGAAACATAATCCAAAGTACCGTGTCATGCCGTTTCGTTAAGGATCGCCATAAAAACCGCCCCGTTACTAAGGATACAATCCGTTCGCTTTCGCAGGGTGAAAATATCCTCTAATCCAGAACGATCATCTCAGTAGGCCCCTGGGCTTGTTTCTGCTAAATTTCTGCTGTTTTGAGGGATTATCGGACGATCGAGAGCAGTGTCGTTATATCGCCATCACCCCCGGAACCTGATCTTTCCCCACCCACTTGGTTTGGTTTCTCAGTACTCTCTTTACAACTCGCCGATGGTGGTCAGTTTGTCCGTAGACCCCCGGTATCTTGAATCAATTCCAAAGGGTACTTAAACCTGGGGCGGCCCAAGACACCCGGATAGACTGGGACACGGGGAGAACATGGGTTAATTGATTTCTGGCTTGTCGGCACAATCACTTCCCGGCGTTGTAAGCGTTGGCTGTGGGCTCTGACTGACAGCTCCCCCCGGCAGTACATTCACCCTCTCTCTCTCCACCCGCTGGAGTAACATAATTGATGAACTTCAAACATTCTCCACGCCCTTCGTGGTCAAAATGTTGAACCGAGTTTTGGGACTCAGTACTGAATGCTGAGAAAGTTTGGCGTTGTGACGTCAAGCCGCCTTTCTTGTATAGAAACCCACACTTTTTGGCCAACATTCTTGTGCGAGGGCAATGAGTCTTTGTTGTAACGTTTGATAGACTGTGTACCGGGTTGTCGAAAGCGGTTAACCGCCCTGATCAAGAGGGCGTTTATCTTTTGATTGTGCCGTGTCGTAGTGTCTTGGATTGGTACACAGTGAGACTAAAGGTATGAAGGTCCTAAACGGCATTCTGCCGCACACTGACGTCAGAACTTTTCGCAGAGCAGACGCCTTTGACAGCAAGTGCATTATTGTGATTGGGCAATGTGATAATGGACCTGTGAAGACACAGCAGCAAAAAAGCATAATTGAAGCTTTTGACACGTGTGCTGATTGAATTGAGCTTTGCCGTGCTTAACGGTCATTACGTTGCGATCATTTCGTTGCAAAAAAACAAACACATTTATTCATAACACTATCACACCTCGTTCATGCCAAAACTTGCCAAAAATGCATCACCAAAAACTTCTTCTTTCATTTATTAACATCTAGGTGTTGAATTTTGCAGTCTGCAGCATTGGTGGACGCCAAACGTTGGGAGTGCATTTACCAGCTGTGTCGGAGTGTGGGTTGTACCCCTTCTAAAATAATGGTTTTGTTTTTATGCCACTCCAAAACCCATTACCATTTGGACTAAAAACAAATCTAGTCTTTTGGAGCATATTCAAGGTCAGTCGCTTGGGCATACACGCGGGTTCATCAATCTTCCAACATTGTGTATTACACCGTGATGATCAGTTGATATCTCAACACGCGTTGTTTTTTAAGTCCCAGCCAGCATAATTAGAACCTGCGAACAGTGGACCAGCGTGTGGGACGTGTTAGGACGCTTTCTGTGTTCTAAGGGCGACTGTTGCTAACTGCCCCAACTTACAGCAACTCGTCCAAAAGGCCTGGTTAAAAGTGAAAGGAAGCTTTGGTTTGGTAGAACTTTTTTTGGTTCTCTCTTTAATTTGTTCTTAACCACGTAACCCCACCGTTTTACTGTTGATTACTTTGTGCCGGTTGGACTAACGCTAGAACAAGAGTGAGCTTGTGGCAAGCAACATGTTCTTAGAATGGTGTTTCAGGCCCTTTTTTTTTCTTCAACCGAACCAGCTTCGAAATTGGAGCGTTCACATTCGTGGAGCGTTTAAACACACACACACACGAGAAGAAATAAATGAAGGATGGCCTGATGATGATGATGGTGAAGAAGAAGGCTGACAACGCTAACCATTAAACGGCCGCATTCTTGACGTTTTGCGGACTTCGACGCCCAAAAAGCTTCTAACGCGTTCTAACGCCCTGTAATGAGACATCGCGTCCATCTTGCCGCTCAGCACGCAGCAGGCACTTAACATCCTTGGCACATTAAAACAAAGATTGTGTGTACTAAACGAGCAAAACTGTGGTTCTTGCGAGGGCAGTAAAACTTGATTCCCATTTTTTATCTAATTTGAGTCTTGAGTATCTGGAATTGCTCCCCCCTGTTTTTGCTTAAAACATTCATGGTTCGACCTTCTAAATTGGATTCTTTGCCTTCCCAAGCCTTTCCAAGGCCATTGCAGGAAATGTTCCGCAGGAGGTTATCTTTTGAAGCGAATGAATCGCGCGAATGGTTTGTGGCACAAAATTGAACGGTCTTCCTGGTCGACATTTGCTGTTGTGCTATTAGACACACATGATGTGCCACTAATTGTGCCCGGTTTCTCACAAGCGGCCCAAGAATCCCGCTGCATATTTTACCCCATTGCAAGGCAGCGCGAGAAGTATTAGCAAACGGTCACCGCAGCCCGTTGGTCGCCATTCGCGATCGGTCGGTCGCACACACCTGCTTGTGTCCTGATGATGAATGAACATCATCCGCCGATTGCGTGCGTTTGCGTCTGGCCAGCTCACCCAACTCACCACAGCAAAGGCCCGCACGCGAAACGATTATAAACCGATCATTCGCTCATGACTATGCAGCATTTGCCCATACGCCCCAGAATGCGACGGATATGGTTGATTGCTGGTGCTCGATCACGATCTAGTTTGTACCGTAGCACGTTTGATTGAATCTATCTGTCACACGGCAGAAATAGACTGGGTGTCGAATGGGTGTCCACAGATGGGGGACGCAACACCTGCACCGAGCAGGTCAGTGGGTGCTAGCTACACGTGCTCTGTTATTTGTGTCCGGGAAGCTTTCCAGAATGCTAAGAATGCACGATCTCTCCCTGTACGTTCGCGGTGAAGGGACACGTGCCCCGGACCAGATCAGCTGGAACCGTTTGACCGAGGCTCTCCCAGTTTTTTTTGTTTATAATAATGCCTTTAGAATCCTTTCAAGCACAATCGATTACGCGCTGCACACGCTATATTCAGCTCATAATTGAGCTTGGGTGGAGTCTGTTCTTGTTCGCCCGGTCTCTCTGCTTAATACTAGCACTACCAGCACACACACCTGCACATAGCTTTGCCGTTTAAATTCTTCAACAACAGGTAAGCCTTCTTTTTTTCTTGCATTTTACACTCACTCAATTGCACTAACTGCTCCTAATGAGCGGCAGCGGCAGTAGCTAACACCGTTTTACGTCTTTATTTCTACTTTTCTCGCTCACCACATTCTAAGCCATTTAGCACGGTGGCGAGCAAATGGTGCGGCGTGCGGCCCTTGCTAGAATCGTTGAAATTTCTCAAACGACCAAAGCGCTGCTAATGATTGCGTATAAATGCTTTTCATGACACTGATTACGCTCTTGCAAACACATACACACACCCACACGCACCAACGTGGTGATTATATAATGGGCAATTCGTTACGCTTTTGTTCTGTTCTCCTGGTGTGCTTTCGCTTCTTTCTCCGCTTTGTTTAGAGCGCTTTTCGCTCCACTCTTTTAAATGATCCATTACAAACGTGTTAACGGGCGCTCTTTGTTGCGGGAAAATGCCTGCAATGGTGAGCACAAATAGACACAAAATAGACCGTTAAACGGGCTCTGTGTGTGTGCATTAGTTAAATCTGTCTATTTTAGTCGAAAGGAAACGACACTTACCCGCCATCGCTATTTATCGTCAACCAATTTTATGCGTTTGGGTGTTCAAACTTATCGTTAATACCTTCGCTTTGCGCTTATCGAGCCCAAACTAATGCAATTATCGTGTAAATCCGCGATCGCTTGATCATCATGCTGCGCAAATCTTCTTCCAAGCGAGTCAGTATCGTGTCGGATTGAAATATGCTAATCTCAGTACGTAAGGTATGGCTGCATCAGTCCGTCTATGTGTTCACCATTTGGTGCCGCATTGGTTTGCAAAATAATTGCATTTTATGCCATAAAGTAGCATCGCGCGCGCGCGCTCGCAACAGTACTCACGCGCGGTAAACTTGACCTAACTTGCCAAAGCGGCAGTCCTTCACCCCGCGAAGGACACACGCTGGTGCGGTATAACAGCGACACTTTTTTTTTATCTGTGCGACACATCCTATGCGCATGGTGATTTATGGTTTAATGGTTTGTGCAGACTAGAAACCAAATCAAATAAACGGGCAGGATTCAAGCGGACTTTGCATCACAGACTGGTACTTGGTGTTGGCAGACTTTGTGTAATATCAATTCCGATTAAGCAGCGTTTGGCGTTTTACGCGCTATAAATTAACGCTTTATGGGGATAATCTTCAGCCTAAGAAGCTAAGAAAGCGTAAGCTGAGAGATGATCATAAACAAAAACCTGTTCATATCTTAAGTATACTGGAGTTCTTGTTGAAAAGTTTTGAAGCCTAATCTTTGAAACTAAAACTGCTCATAACAATCAATATTATGAATATCGTGTGTGACCTTTCCATTCTCCAAATCGAGTTCAGTGAGCTCTAACACATGAGATAAGCTTATTTAAAAGAGCTTCCAGAACGGCACAGCAGCTCGTTATGGGTTAATGCAGCAATAGATAACGCTTCGAAAGACTTCAATGCCAAAAAAGGCGGCGAACCTTCCTATGTGTCAAGTGTTATTCTATAAAAAAGCTACAAATTTCACACAGCTTGTTACTACAAACATAACCAAAACTCATCAATTATATCAGTCCAACGTTCGAGCAGCAGATAATTGCACCCTAAGGTGGGCTGATTGTTGTGCCGATTTTCCTTGACACTGCTCCACAAAATCCTTTACCGAAAGTCAAAAACAATCCTATACCACTATAAGGCTCGGTCGAGCTGGGTCGAGTCGGTCACCGGTCGGTGTATTTATTGTCCATGCCTGAGTAACATCCTTCACGTACCTTTTCTTCCGCATTCTCATCGACTGGCGGCTCCGGCTCTGGTGTGGTGGGCTCTTCCGGAATGGTTTCGTTGCTGACGTTGTTCGACATTTTGCACGACTCGGTGTGTGTGTTTCTTTTTGTGAAATCCTTTTTTTGTTACTATTTCGTAACTGCTTGCAATACACGCTTCCGATGGTCAACGATGATGGTAATCACTAGATTGTATGTTACAAAATCCAGGGAGGAGGTGTTTATTGTAACACCCAAGAATTAAAAAACAGATAAGCACAAAAAAAGGGGAACCGAACAAAGGATCGCACTACTTCACACCCGATCCACCAACAGATCGTTCAATTTACGTAAATCTTTCAGCAATTGTATGTGTGTGTGTGTGTGTGTGGCGATCATCACACTTTACGGGCGCACTAACAAAAAGAGTCGATTTAATCCTTGCCGATCGGTTTGCCACTTTCAAAAACACTTATCAACACTTGGTGGGCGTTCAAAAAGCGTATCCTCTGCTCTTATTCACTTCACCCTCCACAAAAACCTACGTCACAATGCGGGCGGGCAGCACATCGACCCAGGAAAGGAAGGATATCACTCCGTGATCGGGTTAAGTCATTTCAATTAATTAACTATCTCCCAAGTGTAGTGTACCACCGTAGCTGGCTCTCTCGTTCTATCGAGTGTAGGGCATAGAAAGCACGATCGCTAAGACGCTCGACGCTGATTGACGTGAGCACATCATTCCGCCGTTCTACCCTTGCTTTGGGGGGTGAGGGATTGCGCGAATACACTACACTCTACCCCGGGGGCCGCCGTTCACGACTCACGAAACGCGAACATCACTCACAGGCCATATCATTGAATCACCACAGTTGGTTTGACGCACAAAACCGTTTGACGCGCTTATTATTTGAAATCGATCATGAACGCGACGCTATGTGTATTGAGCGCAAGTACAGGAAGAGGAAGGAAACGGTACAATTAAAAAGGTAACCAAATCGACAAAAAAAGACAGGCGATCGTCAATTACAAAAACTAACCAAAAATTACACACAGCAAAAAAGCACAACAAAATATTCACCAAATCTAAAAAGGAAAGTGATCTAAAAAAGCAACAACTCCAACTTTCGTGCTCGATCGGTGGAAGACACCAAGCGGCCACCTGCCGGCTAGCGTACGATCGAGTGACTGGGCGACGCATTCGCTCAACGGACCAACCCACCCAACCGCCGTGTGATCGGGTGGCGGTGGGTGAAGAAGTTTTCTTGTTCACTCCTTGTGAAAATTTCGTTCATCCTTTTTTTGTATTTTTCCCACCACCACGATTTTTTTAACGCGAACGCGCGCGAACACCTACACACAAGGTTCGTCGCCGTTGCGAACGAGCATCGAAGTCATCCGTCCATAAAGTTAAACGGTGCCGCCGCCGAGTCCACGAAAACTGTTGGATGGTGGTGGCCGATTTCGATCGTTTTTTCCTGCCGTCTTTTTCTTTCATTTGATGCGCTTTACGTGCGTGTCTACGCGTGTGTGTGTGTGTGTGTGTATGGAGGCGCTTGTTTGCATTGTTATGTCGTCGGCGTTGTCGCTGGTACACAATCGGGGGTGGTTCTTCTGACTTTGATCCCTACCCTACACCCATTTTATGAGTCAGAGAGAGAAAGAGAGAGAGAGAGAGAGAGAGAAAGAGAGAGAGAGAGAGAGAGATACATCGATAAACGGAGGTTCAAGCGGAGGCTCAAGCGAAGTGACCCTTACATTTTGTTTGTGAATGCAGAATGCATCGTTTGGGGAATGAGTTTTTTTGGGAATGAGCTTCCTTTTCTTAAGCTACTTGCCAATAAATCACCCTAACAAAAAAGTTAATTACATCTACCCACAATGCATGTTACAGTTCCAAAACTCTAGCTCCCCAGGCCAACTAATAATGTTCTGTAATGTTCTCTACATTACAACACGTCGTGTGTATGCTCCGTATTTAAAACGATTGCCTCACTGCATGTGAGTCCCATCCATTCTATGGCGATCGAACCGCGCTGACCTTGATATATCGGCGCTGGCAGGCAGACAGCGGCAACGGCAGCACGACACGAAGAGGACACCCTCTTTTACCCTACAAAAAACACCCCCCCATACAACAGTAAAGCCCTACTGCAAGCCCTCCAGTGTGCTGCCGGTCGAATGATGATTGATCGATGTAAATATGCTGACACGTTGAAATGTTTATCGAAAGTAGATGATGAAGCCCACCAGTAAGGTACGTTCTTCCGTTTTGTACCGAGGAAAAAAGGGCACGATTTATGGGCACGCTGAAAGGAGGCCACCCACCGAAAGATCGTCATGCGACGATAGGACGCGATAGGTAAAGTGCGGTCCCTTTTTGTTTGTGATTTGTTTGTTTGTTTGGGGTTGTATTATTAAATGAACAAAAATAGAAAACCCCCCTCAACATTTACACACAATTTGGACGGTTCTGAACCTACGCTTGTGTTACATATTGCGCCCCCTTTTTTTCAATCATAATAAACCTTCCCACTAATGCCCCATTGGTAACTTCAATAATTCTCTAACGCCTGCGATCTTTACTCATGTAAGGGGGGGGAGGGGAGAGGAGAGCGTATGGATGGATTTGCACCCACTTTAATAAACTTTGACCACCGCTTCTAATTGTCGTCGTGTGTCGTTTACGTTGGCACAAAACAAGGGAGCGAGCGAGAAACACAAGCCATCGATGAAGCGAGCAAGGAGTTGAAATTAAGTTTTAATCACCCACAACAGCTTGGTGGTTTGTGATTGCAAAAAATAAACGAAAAGATTCTCGTTATATGCATGTGTGTGTGTGTGTGTGTGTGTGCTAATCCTAATCTGTGCCTAATCACGTCACCGGCACCTCCACTCGGCCAATGCTGGCTGATTGACCGACTCACCGTTGCGCTTCTCGCAAACACACACAAGAGTTCGCACAATCGGAATTGCGCTAATCGGACGCGTGCACACAACCACAAGGGAAAGGGAAGGGAGCGGAGGCGTAAGGGTACCTAATATACACGCTACGAGCATGCATAATTACCGCGATCACCAGCACACGGCGCAAACGGATCGCGGTGGAGTTCAATGTCAACGCCACTGCACGACGGACGGCTGTGCCGTTGTGCCGTCCGAGATTCCAAACATCCGCCGCAACGGTCTTTTCCGGTGTTGCCTCCCCTCCTTCCCCTCTGATTGCCCATCGTCCATCGACACCGTGGCCATGTGTGTGAATGTGTGTGTGCCACGGTCACCGATATTTGCGCGTCTTCTTCGTCTTGCGCCGGGGGCTTCCTGCTTGATGGTGGTGCGTACCGGAGCAGAGGGCCACCAATGGCCCCCCCGGGTGGCGGCCGCCTGGCGGAAAAGGGTGGAATTTTAATTGAAAGGACAATTTTAATTGCCGGCTTCGGCCTGCCTGCACTCGATCAAGAGCGCGATCCTCCAAAGTCCCGAGCAGCAAAGGTGGGTTTTTGCTTGCCTGCCCGCACCACGAATTAAAGGGCTACCCCGTATGAGCGACTGCACCAATGATTTATGACATCTTCGTTTGGAGTGTGTCGGTGTGTGTGTGTGGCAGCTTTACAATTCGAGTGCGGGTGTACGCAGAGTGAAACGATAAGTTGCTAGAATTGCCAAAAGGCAACGAGCTTTCGATCAGAAGGAAGCGAGCAATCACAAACCATTAATTGAAAAGCGCTCGCCAGAAAACAGTCCGATCAAGGTGTGCCGTACCTCTGACATTTCTTAAGGTCACCGTATGTGATCGGTACAGGAACACACCGATCCGCAAACAACTGCTTCCGGTGATGGAACGCCCCAAAAACCATTCGGTTTGTTCTCGATTTTGTTCTGAAAGGTTTTTAGAACGGCAGCCAAACGGAGCACAGTATGGTCGAGATTATTTATGCTCTGATGTGTGCAAGCTGCTGAACCGGAGCTCCGGAAAAAGGTCAAGTCCCCCGGGCGACAGGCAGGCAGTATCGGTGGTGTACAATCTGCCAATGAAATCAAGTATGTCATCACGTGCAATGGTTCAGAAGAACCTGCGCGCGGTGCTAGAATCTTGGACGCGGGAAATGTCATCCTAGTTCTTGAAGCTGCAGTTTTGCAGCTGCAGATTTATGTCCACCGATGGCTGGATTGGATTGTGCAGACATTCGCGTTCAGCGTTCGGGAACTGAAATGTATATCTTTATTTCTTCTGGAGCATGCAATTACCTGGTGCGTACTTGAATTTATATCCCAAACAATTACATTCCTCATGCGTTGGAGTCGATTGTGAAGGGTTTGTATAATTCATCTTCACATGAAAGCTGAGCTAAAACTCCAATGAAGACGGAAATCAGTTTGACCCCATTTCAAGTTGACCATGTGAAAATTGTACCCCCTAAAGAGCCACTGCCTCTCCTCACAACTCCGCACAACTCGATGCCGATTTCCAATTGCTTGCATCCGCTTGAGCGGATCCCTCGTAGCACCCATAAAAAAAGCGCATTACGCGAGCCAAAGAGCACCATTTTACAGCCAGATTTGCCGGCCATTGTGTGGCGGTAAAGCGAGAGCACTTTACACCCCAGGTAGAGCAAGTTCGCACCCAGGAATCGATCCGATCTCTCTGTGCCTGATCGATCAGGGTGGTGGTGATTTATGGACACGGTTTAAATCGATCATCATCTCGATCATCATCTCCACCCGGGATGATTTGCCCCGTAATGGGGCCACTGATCGGGTCGTAATCGAAGCGCGATCAACGCGATTGCATCCTACTATATTAATTAGCTATTAACGGCTTGCAAAATTGGCTGCAATTTTTGCGATTTCAATCATCTCGCCGGGATGGTTGAGCTAAAACGGCGTTCTTTGGTAGTTACATTCCCGCCTCTCTGTGTGTCTTTATATGCAGAGGGTCAAGAATAATTTGAGAAAGATGATCGCTATTTAGCAATTCATTTCGATTTTATTGCGAAACTTTTATTGTAAACGCTTGGAAGTAGTAAAGGGATTTTAATCGAGGTCATAGCAGGTATCTTGATTTGAATTGTTGATCGTTCACTGCACACAGTTGATTTCTATCTCCATCAATGGTCAAAATCTACAAACATGCATCTCTAAAGCGCTCTCGATTAGTTGGGTTTTATGTAATGAAATGTATTAAAATGTCTTGCAAAGCATCAGTTGCTTAATCGGTGTTACCAATCAACGGCGTTGGCACTCCTCCACATCCAGCGACAGGACAGTGGACAGAGACAAGAGACAAAAAGCAAACAAATCCACACATAAATCATCTTCGCGCGAAGGAAAAATAGACACTTTGTGTACACATTTCACCTTCAGCCCGGGACATCGTATCGAACTCGCCCCGGTGCGAGGCTTTGGATCATTCAGCAGCAGCAGCGAACATAGAAGATGCCGCTTGCTGCCTAGCGCCTAGCGTTTGCTGAAATGACTTAATTAGCGCCCTCGAGCCGCGGGATGCCGCGTTGATGAGGTGATGGCACCAGGTTCGGAAGCCAGTTGGAACCGGAAAACATACACCCCATCACCATCAGACGATCATCGGTCGAGGGCTTCGGTTTGGGTCGCTCGCTCTCAAGCTCTCTCTCTCTCGACGTCTCATTGTTGTGTTTCACCACTTGTGTTGTGTCACCGGGCTGGCCGGTTGACGTGGATGGGCAATCACAATTTTGCACGGTGAAGTTCTAGGTCACACGATACCTAATCGCGAGCTTAAGGACACCTGTCCGCGAGTGCACGAGCCCGCGTGGAGATGTTACGGACGAGTAGGCAGCAGAGGAGGCTCACCGGTTCGCTCACCGTGGCACTGGAAAACTGGATCCAATTTCAAGGGCAACCGTCACCGAAGGGAATCGCTTTTCGTGATCTTCAGAGCGTGTGTGTGTGTGTGTGTCAGATGTGTCCCACACCCACAAGCCAGCGAGGATGAAACCCCGCTAATGTAGGGTAGAATTATAGAAACGAAGATGATCGTGAGTCATCCTCATCGAACGAACCGTGTAATCGAGGTGTGATGTCAAAATTGTCACGATAATTGCAGAGTTCGCACCATGATTGCATCGTTTTGTTGCATTAGGTCCTTCTGTTTGCACATCTCAGTTATTCTAAATACTTTTGGAGGTTAATATCTTGTCTTAAAAGTTAGATTGTATCATTCTCTTGTCCACAAATATGACTTAGATGTTATAAATTCTACCTGTGCCCTAATTGTGCCACTTTTTCATTGTAATAAAATCGCTCACCCGCGTCCCCATTGCTGCTAATAAGCGAACTTGATCCATCCCGTGATGAGCAGATGATTCATGCAGCAAATGAAGCATACCAATAGCAAAAGATCGACGATCTACCGACGATCATCATCATTATCCGATTGCTCATTGAACTAAGCAAGCGAGAGAGAGAGGAGCAAAACGGACCGATCGGATCCAAATTGCGCAAATGCAAAATAACGCACATTAATCATAATCGCTACCCACCGTTTTCCCACCTCATAGAGAGAATTGGATGCAATTTAATTCCTCTTCTTCTTCTTTTTTTTCTTCAATTTATTAGCCTACGGGGCACACATCAAGCGGCGGGACCCCGTTTGGCGGAACGCGGGAGCCAACAACCTCCCGTCGTACACATTCCGAAGGCTAAAATCGCTGCAGTCGCTTCAGCGATCGTTCTTGGGTCGTCGCTGTGTTCTGACGGGCATTCCCATTGCCCGCGATACCGCACTTGTTCGGTAGCGGATTAGTCGTGGAATAATCGTTCTATTTCTATTAGCCACGGTTACCCGTCGGCCTGCCTGCCTGCCTGTCTGCCTTCATCCAGTTCAATGGCTTGGTAGACAGACAGCAGTCTTGGTGTGTGTAGAGTGGGTCTTTGTTTGCTGGAATTTTGTCACCTTCACGACTCACAAACACACACAAAGGCACATGTTTATGGCCGCGTGCTCTGCAGCAAGAAGCGATTATGAGTCCGGAGTAGTACCGCGCGATAATCGTTACTTTATCGTGCGCCAGCCGGGGGTTGCTGTTGGGCGTGTGAAGGCTGCCGACAACAGATCGCTGGCGACGAACGCTCGTAAAGCGCGATTGTTATTGGGTTCGTTTGTCAAGCGATTAGATGCAGCATAACATAAAGACCGAAATCCGCACTGTTTGACTGTCTTGAATGGGGGAACGAAACCTCCGCGATTCTTCGTGTCTTGAAGAAGTGTATCAGGAATGTTGGGGAGAAGGATTTATTTAGCACAAGTTATTTCAATGTTTGCTTACTACCACCTCTCCACCAGCAGCAGCAGTGTCACTAGAAGAAGAATTATGATTTGTGTCAGTTGTGGGAAAAACTAGCTCAGGGAATAGGATTCCTTTCCCCTACTCCAGGTAATTGGATTCGATTAATTGAAATCGTTTCTTTGCATTTCGCGTTACGTTACTGCATTTCCGTCCCATTCCGATGTCCACGGGAGGCGAAATGACAGACCGTTAATCATGCACTGTGAGCGCCGTTGCATGTGAATTTACTCTTTGGTCAACTCCAGGCACCTAATATACATCCAATCATGCTTACTATTGCATTTTTTGTTAGCAACCAGCCTGACAGGTTGCCCTCAATCCGCGATCAAAGCGCGATCCATCGCTCTTGGAGACAGTTTCTGACAGCAACAGCAGCAGCAGCAGGCGATCAATTAATTATCCTTGTCCTCGTTCTTTTGTGAAGAACCCGAGGCTGCCATTCTCGACCCAGAAGAGATCCTAATTCTTGATGAGATTCTTTTAATATGCTTCGTTTTTTTCTGGTTCACTCAACGATTGGATTTTAATGGGCTAATGACACGGAGGGAGGGATTTACGATTCTTTGCGACCGACCTGCCTTTGAGCGCAGATCGTGCCTGCAGTGTGATGGTGCGATTTATGATCGCCTTTGAAATATGACGACTTTACCGCCATGAGGACGGCTGGATCGTTGGCTCTGTTGCCCTTAGAAGCCATAAACTCCATCCCTCCCAGGCAAGCAAGCACACGTGGTCGTCGTGAGGTCATTGTTTCGAAGGTGTCATAATGTGTAGGCTCTCCTCCGGGCAGGAGGTGGGGGAGTCCGCGGGATCGTAAAACAAACACGTTACAGGTACGTTCCTGCTCAATTCGCTTATCGGCAGCCGTTGCCCCTTTTTTAGAGAGCATAAAAGCATTCTCCCTCAGTTTTATGGGTTTGTTGCTTGCCGCGCTAGAATCAACCCACGTGACTGTATCCCGAATTTAATAGGAAACAATCATCAAGAAAAGACACAGAAAAGAGGGAGGTTCAGTCTCATTTTTTGCACTTTATGGGGCGTTTTGGGCGTTAGTTTGCCTATCTTCCGGTCACGATCGCGAAAAACCTTTCACCATGGTTGGCCAAACCACATTTCATAAGGCCCCGTTCAGCAGTGTGGTGTACACAGGTTCGTTAATCATTGTGCCTCCCACTGGAGCTGCAGAACATTCCACCAAGAGGGACCCAAGAGCTGTCCAAGACCAACACGAAACTTTAATCAAAGGATCAGGAGTGCAAATTTCACCCGACGTTTGACAAATGAAGGTCCAAGATCCGGGCCAGGAGGTTTCATTTTACATTAAAAAAACTGGAGTTCAATTTAATGGAGTACTGAATGGGGGTGGGAGGCCTGAACCAGAAAAAAACGCCACGATTATTCAACCTGAACCTTATATTGCTTGTCCCTTGGGAAAGGATTGCCACGCATACATTACCACAGCGCTTTGTTAAACCAAAAACGTGTGTGTGTGTGTCTCTAATGATGTGTTACGTCTGCTGCGAAAACGTCATTTAAAGCCTTCGAACACGGCAAACACAACGGTGCAAATATGCGGAATTAAGTAGAAAAGATAAATTTGATTACATATTTCCCACAACCTCAACCTTCGCCCGGCAGGGTCATCTCGTCAGTGTGCCATCGCGCTAACGAGAAGAAATGCGAACCGGACCGGAAATGAAGACACAAAACAACAATGCTGCCCTCCCATCATCCCCCCCAAAGCCACCCCTAAAGCAAAACGGCAACCCCAGAATTGGCGAAAAGTGTGGAAAATTAGAGCCACAAAAAGCGTAGCCCCAACGCACCACCGTGTGCCATATAATCCAATCATCTCCGTTCCATCGTTCGTCTTCTGCTCAAGCAAAACCCTCCGTGTTTTTTTTTGTATAATTGTTGTGGCCACTTTTAATAACCGGCGATGTCCAGCGGAAGAAGCACGTAGAGATCGGTTAATAAACTAGCTCCCCCATCACAAAGAATATTAAAAGCTACGCTTCCCTCCTCCCGCCACAAGCGTCTACTAATCCAATGCCATCCAAAAGGCACAACACCGTTGCTCTGGCCACTATTACCCACTGACCCAGTGAGGGGAGAGCTCGTAGATGTTATCCACACGACACACGGGGGCCGCCAAAACACCCAACCGTTGTCCACCCACAAGACGACTGGCCGACGTGGAGTGACGTTCGGGACGGCGGGGACCATTTAGTGATCGCACATTGTGACCAGGAGGAGAGAGAGGAGGGGGAGGGGGGAGGCTCATTTGCATCGGACCGGCGCGATTAAGTGCCGTGATTTCAATTAACAACTGGCCAATAGAACACGCTCGCCGCTGTGCCTCTGTGTACTTCCTCTCCAAAGACGATGGTTTGGCCCAAGTTGAAGGGTAGCAAAGGGTAGTAATTAATAAACGCACCGGAATCACCAACTACAGTCAAGAAGCCGTCAGTTGGTCTCAGTCCAATTTGCATGGAAGGATGCAACAGGTGAAGAACAATGCAAACCTTCCGCAGTGCTTGGCGTCAAGCGAGGAACCCCTTCACGAGCAAATGTGCATTGTTGTTTGTTCTATTTTTTTCGGTAAATAACGATGCAAAAATTAAATTATTCACAGCTACGATTTTCACTTTGTTGAAATCACTTTAAGGTTCTCGTATGAGTTTGGAGGTGGCAGCTTTGTCAGGAGGTAACGCAAGCGGATTTCCGTTTCCCAGTTCGCCGGCTGAGCCCGCAGCAGTGTTCAGTTTGTTGGTCACTAATTAACTCATCAACTGATGGAAAAAGACCAGAAAATAACACGGTTTTTGCATGCTTAATGCAAGCCGTCTCTCTGTGTCTACTCCCATTTTTTTTGCCTCAAGTACAGTGATTAACTCCACTGTGAAGCTGTGAAACCTCGACAAAGCGGCAAATTAAGCCATCAAGCCAAACAAATTCACGCCTGAGTGTGAAACGCAATTTGGTTTATCTGCGTTTTGGGTGAGATGTTGATCTGGTTAAGAATAGGGTCGACATTTTTACCATACCTGATCGATGCTTGGTGCTTGCAGGTCCAACAAATGGTGCAATCGACAAGCAACATTACGCGACACAGCATGGTCTCTTGCACCATACCATTGGGGGATACATGTTAGTTGTGTGCTGTGTCGCTTAATTTTATGTAACGTGCCTTCTCCTCAGCAACCTTGAAATTTTGCGCTAATATGCTGATCACTTCTCTCCGTCATGGGAGATGAGATTGCGCGGATGGTCCGAAAGTGCGCTATCTTCGGATGCTTCGCATGGTAAACAAAACGCTTGTACCGGGAAAGCGCTCCACTCGATCGTCGTCTTCCGTCGGTCCTGTCTGACGACACATATTCGAAAGTTTTTCGCACAACCTGTTGAAGGTCGCTTCTTCTTCTCCTACTTGAAGAGGAACACCGCTGACATTGACCACGTTGCGGCACGTTGTGTCTAATGCGCCCTCCCGGTTAATGTCCTCTCTGTCGCGCGGACCGTGCGGTATCGCGGGAAGGGAAAATGTAAACAAATGTTGGCCGAACATTGCCGTCTGCGCTTCCTTGGCGCTACGTGGCTTGAATCACATCGCGTATTAGCGTACCGATATAACGTGCCATGTCGGTGGTGATATGCCCGGCGCTAGAAGACCTCGCTCGATGCGTCTCGATCGTTCGAATACGCGCGCGCGCCCGCCGCACACTGTAATCTAAATCCAATTGAACTTCTTCGCCGGCAATCTTAGTAGGCCGGCAATGTCTTCTCTAACGATTTCCTTCGCCATTTGCGAAACACTAAAATTGCACCCTGATGTGTGAAGGTTTTCCGCGTTCATCATAATCAGCCTTGTTAGCGTGGCCATTGCGGGGGCACACACCAAGGGCACACACCAGGGGGAACGACATATGATACTGCACGAGCGTGGAGCTGCTATGCGACATCGTTATGGTTACTAATCAGATATGCATCTAAGGTCAAGTTCAATGAATTGATTCTATTTATAAGTTGAAATGCGATCACAAGCAGAGTGGGTGGGGCAGTGACCTGTAAGCAGTTAATTAATTTACATTTACAGAAATATTTAGTATTCTGGTAACAAATTTAAATAATCGAACGAATCCTTATTCAACTGACGTTTCAATTAAAATTAAATGCTCAATCGCTATCTATCGGCGGAAGCAGACACTTCATGCTGTCCGTAAGATACTGGGACATATTGTGCGACATTTGCATCGTCTCATCACCCGTGGCTAGATCTTTATCAGCTTCCTCCTCATGCTTAATATCCAACCCCAGTGTTTCGGAACCGTCCGGAATGTCCTGTATCTCATGGTACTCGATCACCGTGCCGTCATTATCCGCCCAGAAATCGATGCTCTCGTACAGTTCCCGCATATCGGCAAATTGGTTGGCGTGCTCCTGGCACTCAGCATCTGCTAACACGTAACATTTGCTATCCTCCGACGTTGGTTTATTTTCGTCTTTCTCTATAATCGACTCATCAGTTGCATTTTCTTGTTTAGAAAACAAAAAAAAAGAATTAAATTTATGCAACTCATTTAAAAGCAACAAATCACTTACCTTGTTTCGTGGTGGGATCGTAATAGATAGGCAGCCTGCTGCCAAAGAACTTCTGCAACTCTTCCCTAGTCACCGGGCCATAGTTACCAGCAATATCGTCACCGTAGTGCGGTGCCGGCATCGTTACCTGGTCCACATACTCTGGCGGTATATCGACGGTCACATTTTCCTGCTGGCAAATGCTATTGCGCAGGTGCATCTCGATCTTCATCTTCTCGAATATGATTTCTAGCCAACTGTTGTGGAACTCTTCCAGTTCTTCGCCCACTGGCCACTCAAAATCTTTCGGCAGCGTGCAGCAAACCTTCTGCTCAAAATCATTCTCGCGCTCCTCGTGCCAGCAAAGCCACTGGTTGAAGAAGTCACAGTTGCTGCCCAGGAACTGATGATGGCAAAAGACCCGGCAGTCTGTCCCTAGTTTGGCCCGCTCCGTCTCTTCCAGCGACTCGGTGGCGCACTGCTGGAAGCCATTAATTTTCAACATCAGCAAAAAGTCCTCAACACGATTGAGCAGGAAAATGGTGGTATCGCCCGTCCGCCATTGTTCCACCATTGCGGGCACGTTGACGATGAGCCGGGTTTGATCGTGATTCCAGCACAGATAATCCACCAGCTCGGTGTTTACCGCGATCCAGAGCTTTAGCACGAAGTGCAGCTTCAGTAAATCCGATTCCGGGATGGAATCGTTATCAATTGTGATATATTCCATTTGCGTTTTTGATACTTTTTGCACGCCAAATTACGATTCGATGAGGTGCTGCTGAGGACGAAAAACTCACTAACCCGATACATGGCATGATTTGACAAATTTGGCCTTTTCCCCTTCGTTGCCATGGTAACGCAAAGTCAAAGGCCGCCAATTTTAGTGTCCGTCGCGGGATACTGCGATGACGTTTCTCCGAGAAGGCTCTTTATTTCCCCCTCTCCCACCGATTAGATTAGACTATTTGACATCCTCCATTGACGTGTCAATTATACATGTAATTTTACCTAATTTTATATTAAATCCCGTGAATTTCTTCTTTCATTGAACAATTTAGAAACGAGGTGGCTCAATGAAAAAGATAAATGCTTTAATTTTACTTCATAAAATAGTACACCAGCAAAGCGATCAGCAAAACGATAACCGCTACCAGCCCTCCGACGACCGGCAGATTAAGCTTACCTTCAAAATCATCTTCCGTGCTGGTTTTACGCCACACCTCCTCCTCCCCGGCCGGGCGTTGTTCGTCCTCTTTCACGGCAGGCACTAGCTCGACATTACACTTGAGATCCCTCGCGGTAACACCTACATCCAGTATTTCCTTTATCCGCACCAGCGGCGTTTCGACACTTTCCTCCGGGAACAGATAGTCGCTGAACTCTACCGGAAAAACGCCCGGGCCCTGGCGCACCGGGAAGTACACGCGGCGAGGCAGCTCGTTCAGCGTAATCTTGTCCTGCGGCGTGTCCTCCGTCTGCACCAGCGAATCACAGTGGATTTGAATGCGCGACATCAGCGACCGTACGATGTCGGTGACGATGAAGCGTTCCGCTTCGGCGAACGTGCATCGCGAGTGGATGTAAATCTGTGAGCTGACGATGCCGTCGAATTTCAGCGTACCCTCGAACTGTTCTATTTTCGCCTCGCTCGCGGTAAGTTCGGCAGACTGCAATGAAAATGGGGAAACATATTATTCTACCTGAACGATTGCTGTACCACGCGCTACAACCTACCGTCGGCAGATAGACGTTTGCCAGGAATTTATCTTGATTTTTCATCGTCAGCACACCCTCGACGGTGTCGGCGCCCAGCTTCGGCGCTCCATCGAACAGAATTTTCGCATCCATCAGCTGCCCTTTCAGCTTTTTGGCACATTCCGTCAAGTTTGCCTCCGTGTCGTACTGTTCCTGGTCGGCCTGTTGCTTCAACGGGTACACCTCGTCCGTCTCGAAGTACACGTTCAGCTTGTGCCAGGTCGTTAGGCGCTCGACAAACTTCCAGTCACACGGCAGGACGGTCGGATTTTCCGCCGCCAGGGAAACGGTTTTGCACACGTGCGCTTTGCTGCCGGACGAATAGTGCAGCACCAGCTTCTCGCCCTTCTCCAGCTCCTCGCACGTGCCCATCAGCAGCGGGTTCGCATCGAACGTTGCCTTCATGCTCATCAGGATGAACTTGATCGAAGACAGCAGGGTCGGCTCTTGGAACACATTCTTCGGGTGGATCACAAAGATGCCCATCACGTACATGCCGCCCGGCAGCATTCGGGTCGCATCCAAAGCGTGCTGCGCAGCCACCGTTGCGTTTAGCTTTTGCGAATCGTCCGCTGTTTCTTCGTCCGTGATGCGGCTCGCGTGGACAATGTAATCCTTTCCGCCGGCCGACGGTTGCCCGACCAGCAGTCCCATGCAGACTCCGGCCTTGCGGCTGAGCTGACGCAGATAATCCTCCACGAACGATTCGCACAACACCGAACGACCCATGCTGGAGCCTGGATGCCGCTTTGCGCACAGTAATTTTGTCCAAACGAGCAAGATGCAATGATCTATAGATGTTTCGAAAGCTGTTTTAAACCTAACATCTGCTGCAAGTTTTGCTCTTTTTCACGAATTGCAGTTTGTATTCCCCGGCAAATGACGTGTCGTGTTTCGGTGACGTGTCGTGGATGGCGACTTTCTACTGCATACATGTGCGCTGTGTTCACGTTAGCATGTTCGTGTGTATGCTTTGAGCTTAGAAAACCTTTAAAGAAAGCAAAACGTGTTTTAAGAACAACGCTAAAAGGTGGCACTCTTTGCATAAAGAATTTGCAAAATTCTTACCGACTTTCGCTGCATTTGTAAACAAACTTCTGCGAACAATTTGACATTTCTCTGACAGCGATTCTGTGCAGTTCCCAGTTTGGCCACTGCAATGCCATGTGGCGCTAGCATCGGCAACGAGGTGGAGAGATTTTTCAATCGTGCGATTCAAATTTGCAATGAAACGCCGTTATTTCAAAAGCTCAGTTAATTTCTTTTTCATTTCCCACTAACAAGACGGCAAGAAGACAAAACACCAATCACGTTGTAAACCTGTAATTATCACTTTATTTCTTTTTTCCATTTAAACAGTAAATAAACTATACACAGTAATCTGGCTTATTCGCAAATAAATAATTATCAAAGATCATTGTTCGTCGTGTGTATGCGGTCATTCGACAATCCGATGCCGTCGTCCCTTTCCTACTTCTTTTGATGCCACCTCGGTGCTAATAAATTAATTCGTCAGAGAATCATTTTCCTTCGATTTTCTTTCGTTTCGCATTCCGGGCCACAGATCTCACGTTCGACAGTTGCCGTCGCAGTTAATTACGGACCAGATCCAATCGACGTAGTTCGGCACCTTGGTGTAGATACCGAACTTGTTCTGCTTCCCACACCCATCCCCGAAGCTCGTAATACCATAGATCGTCCACGGGCTGTTCAGCTTGGTCGCATCGCGGCACAGCAACGGCCCCCCGGAATCACCCGCGCACGTATCGATTCGGCCCCGCTTGTGCCCGGCACAGAACATATTCTTCGTGATCGTATAGTCGTGATACACCGCCCGGCACCGTTCGTTCGGTACGATCGGTACCTCCGCCTCGTGCAGTATGTCCGTCCCGGCGTCGTCGTTATGGCGCTTCTTGCCCCACCCAATGATGGTGCAGGTGTGCCCGGTCGGCAGGGCCTGATATCGCTCCGGCAGACAGGAGTAACCGATAAAGTTGGACCGTTCCACTTCCCGCGGCAGCTTCAGCAGTGCCACATCGTTGTCGACCGTTTTCTTATCGTACCGTGGATGCTTAATGCTCAGCTCGACGCGGAACTCAATCTCCGTGCCGTCCGATTGCTGCAGATTGTGCTCACCGAGCCGCACGAACAGCCGTTTGCGCACGCAATGCGCAGCCGTTAGAATCCAGCGCGAAGAGACCAACGTTCCGCCGCAGAAAGCCTCCTGAAAAAACGGGGGAAGTGGAAAGAAAAGATCCATCAGTGAAAAGGATACCAATCACCTACAGTATCGGACATTAAGATAGGACCCTTTTTTTCAATGCACCGTGCACTTGTTTTGCCACGTTACTCGTGTTTGTGTGTGTGTATGTGTGTATGTGTGTGTATGTGTGTGAGTGTGTGTATGTGTGTGTTTGTGTGTGTATGTGTGTGTGTGTGTGTGTGTGTGTGTGCATGTGTGTGTGTGTGTAGTAGTAGAAAGTGAGTGTGCTTTTTAATGTGTATTTGCAAGTGCGCGTGTTTGTGTCTGAAAAACATAGCTTGCCATGATGTCATATTGCGTTGAAATTATTCTTATTATGTGTGTTATCATGTGAAACATTGTGCGTTTACACTTGGATAAAAACTAAAGTTTGCATCGACAGCAGCCCTTGTTCCTCGAACGAAAACGCAGGTGTGCTGTTTCATGAATGTGAATGCGACACCGGTGCGAAATGGACACACGCACAATAGCAATGAACTCGGCATTCTCTCACAGGTGTTTCTCCAGTGCACGCCATTGAAAGGCCTTCGTGCATCTCTGCGTTGCACGTTGTGTGCGAATGGTAAACTTTGTGCGTGCATTGAGCTGGCGCGCAGTTGTTCTTTTCAATGGGCGTTTTGTTTCATGAGCGCGGCAGTATTCTGGTCTCGATTTTGAAGGGAAGACGCTTACTCGCGTAGTCGTTGATAGTTTTTATCCATGCGATGTTTTCGCTGCTCGACAACGATGTAATTCATCGCGTATAGAAGTAGAACGCAGGCAGAGCACGGGATCAGCCGTGTCCAAGTTTTTAACCAGCGCGTTCTTGACGGTCCAAGCAAGCAATGTTAGTAACAATGGGTCGAGGTAAACGTTGTACCGATTATCAGCGCCATATGTAAAAGCGAATGGCTGCTGCTGGCATTAAGCGCAAAAGGATCGAGTTCGTAATGGAACGATCGCGCACTTTTGTGGCAAACGCGCTTCGGACAACCGAAACGTGCTTAGACAACTGAAACGCGCTTGGACAACCGAAACGCGCAAGTCAACCGGACGTCCTCAGAAGACCACGGCGAAAGAAGACCGTAACATTGTTAATATATCGAAAACACACTGATCGCGAGGGCGGTGGTCCTGCTTATCACACCAAAAACCTAACCCAAAACACAAAAAAGCTACTTACAAATCTATCCGAAACGACCTACTTGTGAAACAAACACACACATCAATACACATTCAAACATACATCCACACACACACACACATGCACACACACATACACACACACACATACACACACATACACACACACAAAAACACAAACACATACAAACCACACATAAACTTGGCCCAACGGGTGCACGGTGCGTTAAAAACCCAATGCCCTATCTTTCTGTCCGATACTGTATGCTCCCTCCCCTCCTTCCCTACCTTAAACCGATTAAGTATGGCCACCTGCCAGGGCCACTGTCCCCGGCGGCTCGTTTTTCCACCGATTATACGCAGCATGTTGTAGAGATAGTTCTTCTTTGGCTTGTCACGCACCATCGGCAAACCGCAGGTCAGCGGCTGGGGCAGGTACTCGGGCTGCAGCAGACCCCGCCGGTTGGAGAATATCTGGGCCGACAGGGTGGATGGCACCGAGACCGTATCGCTTCGGCTCAACCCATTCGGATGTGGCCTTCGCGGTCGGCTGGGCCGAGGCGTTGTCGTCGTGGTTGTGGTCGTCGTTGTGGTGGTGGTGGTCGTGGTCGAAGGTGGTGCCGCCGGTGGGGGCAGTATGATGTTGCGGCTGTTCTGGTACAGCTGATTGCCGATCCACTCCTCGCAGAAGCTGCCCTCGGTGTAGCAGTAGGCAATCTCTCGTATGACATCGTTCCCACAGAAGGACGGGATGCGGCAGCGTCTGCAAAAAAACAAGAGGAGAAAGATTGCATTCATATCTCTGTCACCACCAGCATCATCAATAGTCTCTCGGACTTACTTTAATCTTCGCGTTGTACACTTGGCCGTACACTTGGTCCACTTGCTCCACTTTGTGTAGGGGTTCTCCACCTTCCGCGGCATCTCGAAGACGGCTTTCTCGCGTGCTCGCCGCTGTGTCAATGCCGGGCCGGACTTTAGCATCCTCCCGGCCTGCTCCTCATCCTGCTCACTGGACGAACTGCTCGTATCGGTTGAATCGTCATCCACTTCACGCTTAGCCGTTCGAGCCTCCTCCACGCCCGTAGTCGCGGTGGAGAAGGACTCCAGCAGCTGTTGTTGATAGCGCTGCGTACTGTTGGAATCATTTACCAGCTTCTCCGTCGTGTGTGGAAAGGTATCTCCTTCGTGCCTGTGCATCATCGTCTGAAATCCAACGTGTTTGCTGCTGTTCGACAGTGGGACAATCGGACGCCAATCTTCCTGGTCGTCCGTTTCGGGGTACTCCTCCCCTTTGCGGTTCGAGAATCCCGTTCCATCTCGATACAGATGGTCGTAGTAATCCTCAAAGTAATCGCTCAACTTGGACGGTTGCCTTCGCGGCAGATGATACTGCTGCTGCTGCTGCTGACGGTGGCGAGGATATTTCACAAACTTATGGGAAGCCGTCTCGTACCCATTGTCGTAGTGTGGGGCCAGCGCCAGGCTCGGCGATAGAATGCGCTTATCGTCGAAATCGTCCAGATTGATCAGCAACGGTTTGCCCTTGATCATCTGCGACAGTAGCTCCTCCTTGCGGTGAAACGACGGATACTTGGACGGACTTTTCAGTATGACGTAGTCGGTATCGCTGTCGGAATCATCCAGCTCGTCGTCCTCCTGGATGATGATCTTCTTCTTCTTCTTCTTACCATGCTGCTGGAGCTGCTTCTGCACGTGCCCGTCAAAGTTGACGATCGTAAACTGGTTCAGCGGCAGAGCCGAATGATGCTCCTCTTTGGTGTCCTCGATGTGGACGGTCGGAATCGGTGGAATGTGCAGCGGGACGCAACTGATGAGTAAACAAACAAATAAACAAACATGAGCATAAGAAAGGTGTATCTGGAAACAAGGGCCACACTGCTTACATGTTCTTGGGACATATCCGTTCCTCCGTCTGGATGTGATTGCCACACTTGCGCTTGGCGATGCAGTACCGCTCCCGCTTCTGGTGGCAGTAGTAGTCGCACGGTCCCCATTTCGTGAACGGCGTGAAGAGGTGCGGATTCAGCCGACGCTTCCGGTGCGGCCAGCCGGCCGATCCGGGCTTGATTCGTCGCGGCGCCGCCGGATACCGCCGGCGGTGTTTAACGATCTTCTTCACCTTCCGGTAGCTGCGATCGATTCCGTCCAGCTCGATCGACGTTCCGGGCGCTCCGAATCCGGTCTCGCCGGTCGCCGGTACGGCCGACTGTTCGGGGATAAACAGTTGCGAGCGTGGTTGCGACTGCAGCTTCCGGGGTGTGAAATGTTTGCCATCGATCGTACCACGATCGGACGGCGTGGCTAGGGGTCGTATCAGCAAGCTGCCACTACCGAACACCGGCGTAGTCTGTTGCTGAGGAATACTGTAAGACTGTGAGAGCGAAGCAGAAAGGGGAATGGAAATTTGTTAGAGTAATTTTTTTATACAGCTTTAACAATGTAAAGGTTGATTGAAGTGCTGCAGTGCAAAAGGAAGGAACAAGAAAGAAGCCCCGAAACTCTTTGTTGATTGTGTAGGAAATCCTTCCAACAAAACGACAATTACCGACCACTCGACCCTTTTTTCCGTGCCGTAATTTCCAAGAAATGTTTCCCCCAAAACAACCCCCTCCTCACTCCAAAAAAAGTCCACCCGATTCCCAACGACGATTGGCGGTCGGAGATAGTCGACCCTCAGACAGACTCACGGATTATATTCACTGCGGCACGCCCTCCGTCGTCGTCGTCGTCGTCGTCGTTGACAAAACTCCAGGTCCAGAGCAGCAGCAGCGCGTGCGCGCATGATCAGAAGAGTCCACCTTACTACTACACACCTTCAACTTGTCGCACCGCAAATGCAATGCGCGTTTGTCCGTCTTTTACCGTCCACTTCTTCTGTGAATGGGTGGAGGCTTTCGGTCCTTTCGTCCTCTTCCCATTCCCATTCAATAAGCCAAAGCACGAGGCTAAGTAAGATTCATGAATGGAGATAGTACCCTGCACACACGCCTACTTCTTCCCCGCTTCAGAGAGCTGCCGGGCCCTCATTACCGAACATCATCCAGCCCAGGTTTGAATGGGTGCCGGCATGCGCGTATTCGGTCGCAAGCAAAAAGGAAACAAACGAACAGAGAGACACGAACTGTGCGTTTCGTTTGCCGGTGTTACAAAATCGTACTGTAATCTCTGGTGTGTCTGCAAAATCGTTCCCCACCACCAGCACCCACCGAAAGAGAACCCACCGGCACACATGCAGAGGGGAAGCATAAATTTTCAATGTTTATCGAACATTAAACGTTTCGTTCGCGGCATTCGCCAGGGTTGCGGTTGCTTTATCATGCCGTCCATTTTACTGCACACCGTTTTTAACTGCTCGTGGGTGCATCGTCGTTCACCACGGCATCGTTCGTTGCTGGTTGGTGCCTCAGGTGAGTGTCATCTTGCATAAAAACGTGTTCCCTTTAAAGCTGCACCTCTGTGAATGGTTGTACCTGGGGCAGCAAAAGGTGGCTTATCTCACCCCGCAGAGTGTGTGCCTGCGTGTGTGTGTGTGTGTGTGTGTGTGTGTGTGTGTGTGTGTGTATATTTACATGCTACCGTTGTCCCAGAATAGAAGAAAAAACCTCTCTCTCTCAAGACACTACAAACATGAAAACCACTCTTAAGCGGGAAGACACTCATTAGGATTAAGTTCAAGAATCGCCGAAGCAATCTGGTCTACTTCCAGTTCCAGCTGCGAGCTCCACATTAAACGGCGGTGTAAACGAGGTGATGAAGACAGTTCCCGTACCTATAAAACTACAATTAAGTCACATTCGGAGCAACGATAAGAGCCGGAGACACTGGCTCAATACGATCAAATTGCTCAATACCCGCTGATCATCGGTATTCCGAGTTCCAAGAGTTGCTTGCGCGGAGTTGAAGTCACCAAGCCGCGGCTAAGCGTCCACCAAGTCCACGTTGGCGGACAGAGTGTGGGTCGATCGTTGGGGCGATTGTAGTAATGGTTGTGGTATGTGCGTGTGTGTGTGTATCTGTATGCATATACCGTACATAAGCAGGTGTGTTTGGGAAGCTGCAGAGCGTCTGATTTCGTGGGTGGGTGTGGTCCTTCTATTTGGACCACGGAAAAGATGGAAAGTAACGCAAACAACACACCGACCAAACCACCGTACGTCATCGACAGCAAACACAGGGGGCTCTGGTCCATAAAGTCGTCTTAGCTTTGGTTCGTGAAGCTCGGCAATTGATATACTTTCCGGGTGGAAATACGCGATCGTTAAAACGCAATAAGCTTCTAGGATTAGAGGTTTGTTAACTGATGCTTATTGCGGTGGACAGTTAACGGCTTAATCGTGGATCAATTGAATCATGTGCCATAAGCAACCAATTTCACAAGAAAGCAGATCACGTGCTATATTTCTAAACCTGATAAATCGACACGTTAACAACCCCACTTCATCTCCATACAGTGAGTAACACAATTTATGCTCCCCCAATACAGCTGTCCATCCGAAAACAATCATCCATTCATCATCTGCTCCATTCAAAAACCTTCAAACCCACATGCTCGTGGTGTAGAAGAACTTCATTGATAGTGGAGAATCGACCCCAAAACGGCGTGATACTGTACAAGGGGGGAAAAAAGGAGAACACTGTTCAAGCAACGCTCTGAGCACAGCGCAAGTGGGTTGCAGGATTTGCATAAACGCCCTGGCGTTGTGTGCCAACGCGACCGGACTCGTCGCACCGTCAGGACGCCAAACGTGCCAAAATAGGGAACGGAACTATAATTTATGAGCGGCTCAATTTCTAGGTTACGTTATACGGGGTTTTGCATTTCGTGTGCTGCATGCCTTCGTGCCCGCATCGAAGAGAGAAACTTGCTGTCAGATGCAGAAGGCACCAGTTTTGGAGGGAAGCCCAGAGATGAGCATCAGAGAAGATCGGGTTTGAAAATGAACGCATCTAGTTCTCCACATTTATACTCCTAGTGGTACTTGCATCTATCTTATAGTAGTCGTTCACCAATGGATACTACCCAATAAGTGTCCCAATCATCTCTGCGTAATAAATTAAATCCTCTAAGTATCGATAAATTACCAGCAACCTTCCTGAGTGGAAACGTTAATGAAGCTCTCTCACAAGCCATTCCCTTTTTGTTGAATCGTTTCGCTTGCGATAAGACATTAGTTAGGCGAGTCATCCAAAATCAATCACCAACCCACCAAAGCCTAAACCATTGGCACAGTCTCTGCCAGAGCCAGACCCTCACCCATCGATCGACCTGCTCATCCGACGAAGCACTCCGCTAACGTACGATGCGTAAAGCTCGCGCATTGGACCACAGGTATTAGATCGTAAATTAGTCCTTTTCATCGTTACCCGGTCCGACCAGTTCCAGGCGATTGCGTTTAAACGAGCGTAATGGTGCGGCAGCTCTCAGCAGGTGTCACACGCCTCGCAGGCAACAAGCTTCACGAGATCGCGATCACTCTACGTTGCAGTTTGTTGCAAATAAAAACTACTCACAACATTGCATCGGCGGCACCCATTTACAATCGTTGCGAGTGTACGGCGAGGGTGTGTTACAAACGTGAAGGATCATATTTTTTTCAATTAAAATGTAACCAAATGCAACTGTTCTACGCCCCAAAGGTCATCCGCTAGCGGGGCTGCCACGATTGGGCTAGGGAGGCGATCTTTCTCGAGAAGTAACGATTTGCCCGAGCTTGTTATGACTCGTTGGCCCGGTAATGTCATTGCCAGGCGATAATTATCATAATTATCACAATAAATGATTCCGCGAATTCCAACGCGGCGTGATCTTTCGCTTTTACCCAGCAGGTGGGGAAGCAGGAACACTGTGGCGTGAACTATGTCATTTTGTGTCATTTCCCACTATCATTATCGGATGTGTTGTGTAGTGTGCGACACGGCATCATTTATCTTACACAGTAACTATTGAAATGTCATCCTGATTAAGGCCCGGCGAGTTGCATAACGGCGACTTGGAAGTCGGCGATTTGCACCTAGATTCCTGCTAGCTGTGCCAAGGGATACTATTATAAGCAATTTTGAATGTAAATTAGTGCTTGTTTGTCGGATGACATGTGGAAACTTCTGAAGAAGTCATTTATGTAGTCTTCCATTCCGGCTTTACTAAACTAAAGTGCTGATAATTGTCACGACCATGGGTAAAGAGGTAACGAAATGGTCATTTTATCATTCACATTCAAAGATTAAGCACGATCTCGACACCACAGCATACCAAAGCCCCGTGTCTGATCTCCGTTTATGTAAATGAATCCATATCTTAAACTCTGAAGTCTGTTGTGAAGATTAATTTCTGCGATTGCGTCTTCCTCCACAAAGAACAACGCGGCAATATGAATATCGTCCCAAACTTCTTCACAAAAAACATTAGTCCACTTTAAGCTGAAACCTCCCCTTTCAAATTTATGACCCATGTCTGGGGCCCGGTATTAGCTGATAAGAAAACTAGTCATCTCGCTGTATCAAACTCACCGACCATTTTCGCACACTCCATAAATTAGTACGGCTTCCAGCCACAATACCGACCGGCCGGCCTAATTCGTGGGGTTCACCCGGGTTTCGGATTTCACACCCTTCCATTAATGGCCAATTCTGAGTGTACGAGTGTGTGTTTGATGATTCAAGATCGTTGAAACGTTTCGGAGTGGCTTCTTGTGCAAAGAAATCAGACCAAAAGGTAACAACTACTTCTCGAAACGAATTCACCAGATCTCGACCGGTAAGCGACGAACGCGGAGCATCCCACGCAAGGCCCCACCAGCACTGGGAGGGATGGCAACCTTTTAGGTAAGCATCGACCTGGACATCCATCGGTTTACATCACCCATTGTCCCCAGTCCAGGGCGGTTGGATTGGCAAACCTCTCCCCGGGGTGGACTCCCTGCGGTGCTGTTTGATTAATTTCGACGGTTCCAATTTCTTCGTATCCCTCCCCTGCGAGGGTATAGTAAACATTTTTCCACCGGAAACCGGAGTCTACACGCTGATACGTGTGTGTGTGTGTGGCCAACCGGTATTCAATTAACTGCAAGCTTCTGCACTCGGCCAATGCAAATTATTTCCCTGCCAGCGGCAAGCGCAACCACCACCACCGTGATCATGTCTCATTTGCGATCACCGCTGCAGTACAAATAATAATGCAGCGGCAGTTTGTAAAATGTGCCGAAATTAACACCGTAAATTATACCTATCCCGCGGCGTGCGCACTTTGTGTTTGTGTATGCTCGGGATGCTGCTGCGTAAACGAAATGCGACGGCTGCCCAACACAGCCAAAACCCACTCAGATATCGCAGCTGACAACTTAACAAACACATTGACACTCGATCTTCATCTTCGAGCGAGAGAGAGAGAGACGGAGAAAAAGAGCAGGAAGAAGACACGATCTCTCGAAGAAGCACAATTCATTCATAAAAACTTCCCACCCTCCCGGCCCAACTCGGGATGCCCTTCCGCCCTTGCAGCCATAGGGGGTTTGCCAATCCTTTCCAACCCCCCTGTCGGATGTAGTGTGGCTTTATTTATTCATCTCTGTCGTTCCGCTGAGCGCGCAGTTTGTGTTTGTTTTTTTACTTTTGTTGGGTGGGGGGGGGGGGGTGGAAGGCGATTTTTTGGGGGTGTGCGTATGTTTGCTTGGGGGTGAGTTTCGTGAAGGAGAAAAAAATAAAACCACAAAACCATACGGTTACGCATGAGACACCGAAAGAGACTCTGTTCGCCCACAATCGGGCTGGCGGGAGTGTCGGGAACTTCGTCAACATGACCCCCCCCCCCTCCCCTACCAAGAACGGTGATTATAAATCTTCGTTTGACAATCATCCGAACGCGATTTGGCGCTAGGCGTGTGTGCGTGTGTGTGTGTTCAGGGCGATCCTCTCCCTATGTGCAAGCCAACGCGCATGGTCTCGCAAGCCATATGGCCCGAGCACCATTGGGAATTTGAACGAGGTGCTGGCGGTGTTGGAGTTCCCCCGAAACGCGTTCGCTCCAAGGATCGGTTCGATCCGGGGGCGAATGTTGACGCGTGAATCCATTACGCCTGTTGGCGGAATAGTTTAACCGGTCGTACACGTATTGTTGAACAAATGCTTGATGTGACGCGATCTACATAGGGTGCGGGTTTGGGTACCGCAAGCTCTCCAGTAGAGTGTGCTCTCCGCAAAGCCTAGCCAGCTCGGGCGTTGGAGGATAGAAGGCATTTGCCCGAGCACTTCCGAAATGGAATGGGCGGTAGAAAGGGGGGGGTCGTGTACGCATTATTCATCACCAGCATGGAGGGAAACAAGTTGCTAGCAACACGCCGCCAACATGAAGCCTGAAGTGTGTTCATTTTGCACTCACTTTGGGATGGATGACGTGTCAAAGTACATCCTCAAGAAATTACAAAAACAGATACTCAAAACCACACCAAGTTCGCATTAAACTGTTGCAAATTGTGGTCCGTGTCCCAAGCAACTATTGCTTGTAAAAAGCCTTCTTATAAACCACCAATAGTGTACAAAGAGCGCACGAGACATCACGGTGCCCTTTTGCGCGAGACTTCCATACCCGAGCGGGAACGTGAGCGTGACAGCGCCGTGAATGATTTATACGACCCGCACGAATAAATCAGGGGCTCCAGCTGGTCTCCGGGGGTTGGGTGGGCATAGTGCACAATCGTTGGAACAACCAGCAACCGGATTTGTGCGCCGGTATACCGGTTCGGTCGTGTATTACAGTGACACAGTGAGCGCCTGGGAGAGCTGGATGCAACCAAACTTCTCTGTTTCACCGACACAAGCGGGAGTCATCAGTAGTTACTGGCCCTTACAAGTTTAGGCCCTGGAAAAGCAGGTTTCTTTACGTTCATTCATCGTGGTGCGAAAGAGCTACTGCCGGTGAAGTTGCGCCCTTCGGAAGCGCCGCTTTGTCTAAGACAGTGTCTAATAGCTGAGGTTGTGTGGCTTTAAGCATTAAAAGGGGAAAATGAATTGCTCTTCCAATTTATAAGATAAAGGGATTAATTTGAACATGAAAAGTGAGGTCCGATTGATCACCGTCTTTTGGAAAGTATTGTTCTATTAACAGCATCATCCAGTTTGAAGTTGCTCCCGTTGCTCTATCACTTTCATCGCTACACCAATCAGGTACATGTTTTCTGGTCCGGTATTGGAGTTTTGTGTTTTGTTTTTGCCATCTTCTGCCACTTTCTCCCGGTCATTTCATTTTTGTCTATTACCAACCAATGTCTCCCAGACGTCTGTCTGCCTTCCCCTCCCTAAAGGGGAGTTTGCATTGTCCCCGTTTCGCGATTCGCGATCACTTACTGAATTTCTCAAACAAAAGCGACAACGACTCGTTGGCTTCGTTCGACCGCCATTCGGGCAGGTCTAGCAAAGAGCAAGAGGAGGATCATTACTTTCCATTTCGTTACCGCGTCACCATTAACACACACAAACGGTGCTACACGGGATGAAAAATGGCTTGTGTTTTTTTGGGGAAGGAAGCGAAAAGAGAAACACTCCCTGAGTTACAAAACGATATTAAAAGTTGTTAGAGATCGCGCATAACTCCCGCCTGAAAGTGAGTGGAGGACATTTTTCAAACCCAAACTCGCGCCAGAGCGCTCGGTCAAGTTGGTCCCAATAATTCCCCCCAAAAAACACAAATCGATGATACGTTAAAGGGCAGCAAATTTGTTATGACACGCTTCGAAATGTCACCGAAGGTCAGTTCACGCCGACAAATAAACAACGCGTGTGCGCCCTTTTGCATCCTATCGCCCTGCTAATGTGTGTAGTAGATCAAGATCACGAATTAGCGCGCATTAGGGAGGCGCGCTACAAACGGCTTGAACGATCACGCAAAACCCTAGGTCACGGACCACGCACACGGTCCGCCAAAAGTAAGGTGCAAAATTGGACCCCCTTGGCGTGAAAGTGAAAAACGTTTTCGATGAAAGACGTGTGTGGCGGGAGAAAAAGGGATGAGGAGAATAAAATTTATGTGTTCTTTTAGAATGAAAACCTGCGGCGCCAGTGCGTGTGTGGTGAAGGGGAACCAATTTTCTAACCGGTCCAAACAAGCTGAATTATTAGAAAGAGGGAACCGGTGGAAAACGGTTGGGACACACTCAACGCTAAGATTGGTGTTTTCGTCCCAATCTGCTCGGACGTTGTTAAAAACCGTCGCCGCGCCGGCAGGAAGGTGCACACCATCTCTAGACGCTGGTCGTGTGCTCGCTTATAATTAGCCTTGAACATGACTGCAACATGACAGGGGCGGCGATAAGAAAGCCGGCGGGAGATTCATTAGCCGGACCAGGGCCAAATTCTTCCACTGGGGTGGGGGGGGCGCGGGTGGAATTTACATTTTGAACGCTTGCAATGTTGTTGCTGTCACGTTTCGGAAGAGCGGACAGAGGGGGGAGGGGGCCAGAAAGGAAAAGAACAGAAAAGTATTGTAATTCTTTTGTCCACCCCATATTCATACACAAAGTATGATAGTCAATTAATCAATCTATAAGTAAACGTTTTTAGTGTATACTATATCGGATGACACTCAAGGAGCGAAAAGCTATAAATACACGGTTTGTTCAGGACGGGAGTAAATAGGCTGCAAACAAATCGCTTGTAATGTATGTAAATTTATGCTTCACGGCATGAGAATTCAAACGCAGACAACTTCATAATGCGCGCTAATCCTCACCAGCGCGCCGGGCGCATTCTAAAGACCCGTTGAATTATGTGCTAAAACATCATGTTCTCTAGCGCGTTATCTTTATAACCCGAACCCGCGTCTTTTTTGTTCAAATGCTTCTCACCTCATCTTTGTCCCCGACCTCTTCTTTTCCGTTGAACGGCGCCTGTACCGAGTACCCAACTTGCTCTGAACATCCAGCCTCGCGTTCGTTGGCGAAGTTTAACGTTTAGCCATTGGCAAAAATATGACTGAGCAAAATTGCAGAAAATCACAACGACAGGACGCTAGACGTTCCCTTGCTCTAGCACTCGAAAAGGGGCCCGGTGAAATCCACCCCAAGCCGTCAGACCGCATTAGAGTCGCGTTTAGATCAAAGCCGCACAAAGCGGATATTGGGCGCATGTAAAGACAGTTTTTGCCTGCCAGGTCCGTGCGCGCGCGCACACACTAGACACATCAGTTTTAATGGGAAAATGGTGTTAATTTTGATGTGCTCCGGTTTTACGATCCTGGTGCCACTGGCGACTGAGTGTGCTATTTTTTGTGCGTGTGTGTGTCTATTTGTTTCAGCCAGCTAAACACACAGTTAGACGCCGGGGCCACTTTATGATCCGCCTTACTGGGCCGCACACACGAGCTTGAAGGGGGAATAAATTCTGCACGCTCCAGAAGTCACTCCATAAAATGAAAGATAAATTATCTCTTCCCCTCTAAACAACGGGGGCTTTCGTTCGCCTTTAGGTTTCAAATATTGCATTGTTAATAACTAAAGTCTAAACGCCTAAAGCCTTTGCTAACCTTAACTGTTGATTATTATACAGAGATTTGGGTTCCTGATTTTATAGACAGTTTTGGGTTAATAATAAGCAGCTCCTCAGCTGCAACAGCTCATCCCAACATTCTTATCAACCACAACGATCAATTACTTGCTAACGGCAATACATGCACACCTGTTCGGGGGCCTCGAACTTCGGATCATCATCATCGCCAATCTAATCAATGCGCAGCGTGTCGTCTACCATTCTTCACGCAAGGGCACTAGTTTTTTTGGGAAACATTTATGCATTTGCTCTTTGGTCTTTTTCCCAGTCTTGCGCTCTCACGATCGTCAACGATTCATCGATCATGCCTCGCTGCTAGATTACACTTGCCTTCCGCGTAGCACCATTCCTCGTGCTCGATCACGTGCTCCATGTGTCCAGTGTATGTGTATGTGTGTGTGTGCGTGTTGGGTATGCTCACCGCATAGAACATAAATCAGCACGAATCCAATCAGTGCCGCGCGACGAACCAAACCAAACAGTAACAAAAATGAGACATGGAATTCAATCAATCCTCCCGCGAGCTCATCGACCGGGAAAGCCGAATGATTTATGTAAATTGTCTGCGCGCGCATGTGTGTCTGTATGTGTGTGTGTGCATGTATTGATTGTCTCCGGGTGCTGACAGGCTGCCGGTATGTGCCTTTAGATTGTATCAGCTGACCTTACCGGGTACGACCGTGGCAGAGAGGTTTGCTTAATCTAACTGCCCCGAAACGAACATTCAAGCGCCACACTGGTACCACGATCGCGCTTCCAACACAACAGCGCCTCATTGTTGGCAAATTTTGAAAGCGACACGCGAATTTATGTTGTCACTGATAAATTAATTTGACAGCTGCATTTATTTCAAACAAAACGCCGCGTATCTTACGCGCTCTTCTTCTGCAGCAGCTCCGCTCCGTTACACGTCCACGCAACGGGCGGATGAGCGGATGTGAACGCACGGAACACCGGGAACAGGCGAGCCGCACGTGTAGGTGTTACATAAATTTATGAACTTAAATATTTAAACTTCCCTCCTCCCTGGTCTTTGCTTTTCGCCATTCTTTGTTCACTTGTCACTTGCGCACAGTGCAGCTTCTTGCGATCCCATCTTGCCATCCGTTTTCGACCCGTAGAATGTTTTAGTTTTGCAACATTTCCTGCTCCCCCTCGTGCGCTTGTTGATCTTCTGCCTAGCTGCTTCTTAATCGCACTTTTTATCTCTACACACAAACACAAAATCGATGATCATCTTAAAGCGCGGACCTTTCGAGAGGCTGTGCGCTGCTATTAGTTTGTTTGCTCAGCTCGATCGTCGCCGTCGTCGTCGTCCTCGTTGGCTTCATCTCGCGTGTGTTGAAGTTTACCATTTCACGTTTGCACAAACGGGCCTGATCCAGATCTGCTGTCCGAGATCAAGATCATGCAGCTCTCGCACAAGATATCTGTACATCGAAGATATCACCCGGTGTGGATGTTTCAACACATGCCCCCCCTCCGTCCGCAGACACAGACACATCTGTGCGTGAACTCTAATATTTGATCGCCTATCGCCACGGCAAGATCTCGCAGACGGAGTGCAAATGTTCCGCGTAGAACATCGAAATTTGTTTTGCATTGGAAAGAAATTTGATACCTTTCCCGCTGGTTGTGTTGACTGTTTTTTGTTGCTTTGGGGGTTGGAGATTGGAGTGCAAGGAAGCATACACCAAAAAAAATCACAAGAAGCAGCAAGACAACATTTCCGGTTATAGCCCGGACAGCGTCGTGACTGACCGCGCCTGAAGCACAGGAAAATGTTAGTGCATATTAAGCGAACGGGTTTTGTGTGCTGCTGCGGCCAACGTCTGTGGCTCGGGGACGGTGAGAGTTTTATGGTACCCCGTACCGGGATCCAATTTGTGCAACGTCCCGGAGATCGAGAGCAGCACCCGATTAGCATGCGAGTTTTTATAGCAAATTTATGCTTATGGCCGTAATCAAATGATAATTTTTCGGAACCTAATTTTCGATCCTATTGGTCAATGTGTCAGACAAAGTTATCGGTGAGTAGTTTATTGTTTCATCAGCGGGCGAACTACAGTTCTGGAGAAGAAGTTTAAGAACTCCAGAGACCCGTAAGATCTATCCATACTATTGAAACATCGAAGAACCCATCCCATAATTACATATGTATCCACTTCGCATCAGAAAAAGTTCAACCTCAAACCAAAAACCGTTTGGCTGCAATGTGTGGAAATGTTTGCCACATGTTTACCCTCAAACGTTTTGTAACGATAATCCAACAAATCTAACAACTTCTTATGCCACTTCACCGCCACTAATCGGACACGAACAACCTTACCAGAATAGAATAAATAATTGGTATCCAGCTCCTCCGAAACTGCTACCAAACTGCAGCGACGCAAGCCACCCGAACCCATTATCCACCATCTGTCCGCGAGGGGGAGGACTCCAAGAATTTTCTCACTCACCCGCCCCCTGGGTAGACGGCAAACCGGGATTCTGCCCTACCGAAGGGAACAGATTTATTGATATCTTAATGCTGCCGGTCCAAACAATTCCCAACCCAACGTCGTGTATCCACGTTCTCCTCCCACTGACAGCATAATTCATAGGAGGGCAGAGTCGTAACAGGCCGGCCCCTCGCCTTCAGGGGGTAGATTAATTGATGCGTTCGATGCGTACGAAAGGGTGGCCGGGGAGAATACACGGGATGAGCCCCCTTTGCTTCGAGGCAGAAAACCTGAAAACTGAAATCAAATGATACTCTAATAGGTTTTTATTCGTTCCTATCGACAACTTTTCGTTCGGGGGATGCCCTTGTAGGAGATGTAGGGACAGGAATCCACACCGCATTCTATGCCTATGATTTAGAGGTCATCGATGATGATAGAATGTTTATCCGTCCGACGATCGGTACTCAAACGAAAGCTGGGGGACTTGAGTAGAGGACACGGAAGAGAGCTTTGCTGCAGATGCACATGTCTTCCAGACAAGATCTTGCCACGATCATGTGTTGACGACCGACAGACGGTGGATGGTTCTGTACGAACGCAATGGAAATGGACACCAATGGAAAAGACAAACCCATTCAGCGACAAGAACCCATCGGCCCCACGTTCTTACGTTTTAGTAGCATCGTCTTGCTATCAACAACTGTGCGTCTGCTGCGTTTAATGCTGCCGCGTGTCTTTGGAGAACTTCCACCAGCGACCTCGTCACTCTCTGCTAGCAAATATGATATATGATCGTGTTTTGAAGAACTCGAGCTCAGCTCGCATTTGATCGATCGATACCGTACGCCCGTTTTATGCCGGTGTTCACTCTGTCAGCCGCTCGCTGTGTGGTCCAACAGTACGCCTTCTTCCACGTACTACTTCAAGATATTCTCCATCGTCAGCGGCTAGCGGCTGGCCTCACCGTACTTTCGTGGAGCGAAGGGCCAGTCCCAACCAGTACAGTGAGGTGATATTTATAGACAAGCATTGTAGTCCGAACACCACCGTCTATCAAGGCCAGCGTTCGCGTGTGTGTGTGTATTTAGGGCCAGGGAAATGTAAACCATTCCCCCTAGCACCACGATCGAGATCGCGTGCTCGTGCTGGAAGAGTACGGAATCCATCAGCAGCGACAATCTGATGGTTCGGGGGTGGTCCGTAATCGATTTCACAGCCACTTTCTTCGAAAGTTCCGCGCCGCCGCCGCCACCACCGCAGGTTTTCCATCACTTGTTTTGCCTTCACCCCCGATCAGACCACAATGATGCCTGGCCAGAGGGCGCCAAGGTTCGTAAGCAATTCAACAAGCGTGTCGCAGAAAGTGTCAAAGAAAAACCGCATTAGCTGCGCTCGGTTCCAAGCGCACGCGGGGAATTGTGTACCAAAGTGGAGTGGATCGAAAGTGCAGCCACCGTTGCAAATGCTGTTTCTTTTGTTTTTTGCCTTTTTTGCCAACCCAATGCTCGCCCCAATAGAGATCAATCATGCGTGGTAGGCTTTCGTTACGCACGTAGCATTTCCTTCCCCAGTCCCAGGAAGTGATCATCGGACTGATCGGAGTGAACACAATGTTTCTCGGCTGGCGGTGAATTTGAGCCGCCCGCTGTTTGCTAAACCGATGACACGATGCCGCCGAGCCGTGCCTTAATGCGTAAAACATACGCCGCAGAGCAGAAAGCAAACCATAAATTGTGTCTTTCCAGCGGGCACTGGACAAGAATGGCCATAATCCGCATTCATTAAACGACATTCGCGGACCATGCGCTTCCGGCCATTAAAATGTGAAATGTCGCTTACGAGTACGAGCTTGAGGTTATTGGCGTCTGCAAACTTAATGAGAATGTTGGTGGTTTTATAAATTGAATTTACATGGAGTACCAGGAGTACTTGAGTACATTTCTTCAGACTTTTTTGTTGCGTATTCATCCAATGGGTGGTCCAATGGTGCTTTATCGGGTAACTTCAATCGTCCCTCACTGTTTACGCATTCTTCGCATTGTTTACCTCCACGGCAGCTTTTGTACCCTTTTCCCTTATCGATTGCGTTGGATCACACACAACAAATTCCGGCACGTCGTCAGACCCACCGTGTGTGCGGGCGCGTGAAAATCGAATTAGTATGCGACCACTTTTCCTCGCGCGAGAGACCTACACACCGTCACGTGAAAAATCACCCCCATCGCCACCGAGCACAACGAGCAGTATGCAAAATTACGTGAGGAATAGTGCTGCAGGAGAGTCAAAATCTGATCCACACAGCCGCCAGCCGCCGGTCCTGAGCGGATCGTGACTGGCAGCAGACACCGCGCAACAAGCCAAACCGACCAACCAACCGACCGATCGGCTGGAATGTGGGTTTTTCGCCTCCGTACTGCACGATGTGCCAGACTTTTGCATTTGTGCTCGGGGAGGGGGGGTAGCAGATAGTGGTAGACTATAATGAACTTTCCGGAATAGAGGCGTTTGCCAACCAGAGCGACGTTCGTGCGGATCCCACCGATTTGCGATTATTGTACATAGAAACCGATCGCACAGCAATGGAGGGAAGGGTTGCCAGTGTGTTCCGGCAAGGGTTGGGTGCGGAAGGGGTGTCCCCATGGGAGTGCAATACCTGTAACCGCTGCTAATATATTGCACCTTTTTTTAGGGTGTAGCGCTGGTGTGCGCGTGTGTTTCTCTCGCGCATGTTTTCCGCTTGGAGACTTGGGGGCAGGGAAGAAACAAGGGCTTATTGTTATTGTGACTGACAGGCAGGAGAGAGAAAGAGAGAGAGTGAAGTAGGGAAGGGGGGAGAAGGAACATGATGTGACGCACGTCTCGCAAAAATTCAAATCACTCTCGTTTAAGGGTAGGAAGCGGTGTGCGAATGCAAAAGTTGGAGCTTGCATAGATGCTAAACAAGCGCCCGGACTAGATGCGCCATCTCGCGTTATGCGCGTCAAGCTATAGGGTTGGACCGAGGGGGGCAACGTGTGTTGTGACTTGTGGATGGTTTGTTAATCAAATCGACCTGAAAATCGTTCCCAACACGGTATCTCTCCCTACAGGCGGCGGGCGGTGTCTTGAAGCGAGGGCTTCTCACGTCAATCTAGATGACATGATCGCGATCTTTTACTATTGCTGCGCCGTGTTTATGAGTTGGCTCTTTGGGCCATTGGTGTGCTTTGACGCATAACATGCACACCTTTCATCGCTTAAACGGTAATAAAAAGAACACTTCAGCGTCTCCTGGCTGCTTGGACAACGGTGCGGCAGTTGCTGCAGCAGTTGTGTGGCAGAGAGCGTAACGAAAGAACAGCATTTAATTTAATTTCCCTGCCGTTATTTCCGGCCCAAAACAATATCATCCTATTTCGTGAATGCGCATAGGAAGTAGGTTACGAAACGGGTTTCGTCCATCTTTTTTTTACGACCCCACCCCTCCGACAAGGGGTAGTAGTTCACAAACGGCATCGATCGCGCAAAAGCAATCGGAGCGCACAGCGCAACGCAACCAAAGTGTTGTTTGTTCACCTCTTTAAGCCATAATTTAACGTGCAATTGGCCATTTTTTCCTCTGTATTTTTGTTCGTGCTGTAAAAGTATTCTGCCCAGTGCGCATTTGGATTGATATTTTCGCGCAGGAGGGACAAAAAAAAAGCGCACAATGGAAAGACAAATTGGCAGCAGTGGCCACACTGGCGCAGGAAAAAGGGGGCATGTTGGTGGTGGTGGAACGAATTCGGAATGAAAACGTCATAAAATAACAGTTTCCACTTTGGCGAGGTGTATTTATTTTTATTTATTATCCCATATCATTACCCGGCTTGTTGCCGACCTGCAGAGCATCGGGTGGAGGAGAACACCACGAGGCTGGAAATTCATTGACGATAAATTAGGGTTTATCATCTCTCGCCGGTGCGTTTGGTGAATGGGGCAAACGGGAATACGAAAGGGGGGGGGGACAACATGGACCAACATTACAATAAATCATTTTCAAGCATTCCTTCCGAGTTTTCGGAATCCGAGAAAAGTGGAAAGAACCACCTATCGCAAAACCGATATGTCAGCAAGTATTTACCATCGTTCGGAGAAGAAAAAAAAAACATCCCGCTACAGATACAGATAAAGCAATTGAAACGAGACAAACCACTCAACGGCCACCGGAGCCTTGGTAAAGAACGGAACGAAGCAAATGGTTATGCTTCTCCGCACGAGCATGTCGTCCGAACCTACCGCAACACTGCCACAAGAGAATCGATGGATTTTATGGACCTTCGATTTGCGGGTCCGTTAAGATTTATTGATAAACCTGACGGTCGGTGAATGCGAGGACAGTTTCCCATCTGCGGGTGGTTTTAAAGCGGGGGCTTTCGTTTTAATATTCCACGCTGTAAATAAGGGGGTTTGTGTCAGTAATTCGCACAATCGTATAATTAAATGCAGCACACCTACCATGCGGCCATTTCAATTTCTGGACAAATTTATTCGTTGAACATTCGTTTTAAAAATTCATAAACTTTTTCTTCCCCCCTTTTTTGCCCAAATCCATGAGGTCGGAATGGGTGAAGCAATCGTTAAATAAACAATCTACGCGAAAGGTGAAGTACCGCCCAAATGGGGAAATAAATCACTTTAAACGAATACATTACATAATGTAGGTATTACCATTTTTTGTATAATTACTTGTTCTCCCCTTGCTTTCCCAACACAATCGCATAGAGCGTCAGAGTAATTAAAATACATTGTTGCTTTGTTTATCACACAAAACACTCTGTTGCAGGAACACCGGCAGTAGTAGTAGTACACCAGCAGCAGCAGCAGCACGTGCATCGTCGTGTCGTGGTAAGAAAATAATTAAAGATAGTTTACGGAAGGCCATCCCCGCCGTTCCATCGTAATAAAAAGAGACTGTAAACAGTCATCTGGGGTCGGGCCCCAAAACCAGTACAGTACAGAGGTGAAGTCTTCTGTCAATCAGGGGCCTTCCTTCACGGGGGTTTTCCTCCTACAAGTCTGATAAACATCCGAAATGCATCACACCGCATGTTGTTGTTGTTGGTTAAGCACCCGAATAAACTTCATTATGCAGTGCCGCGTATTTGTTGGCGCAACTAAATAAATCTCCTCGAGCGATCGCCGCCAACGAGGGCAACTTTGTGGGGCTTTAATTTAAACCCCCCGTTACTGTTGGTGCTCCTGTGTGTGGCGTTGGATCTTCGTTCTAGCCTCTCTGCTTCTAGTAACGGAATCGTTCTGATTGGTGTCTGATTTTCTGGTTCCATAATTCACCACGGGTGCGTCGTGTGCAGACTTGGCTCTGGCGGGGTGGCAGATAAATCACGCCACAAGGGGGAAGCTGTGCTGGAGCTGGAAAGAAAAACACGTCTCTCTAATTGGTGTCCCACGATGTGTCGAATTTCACTCGACGTTTTGGGGCGGGCTTCTCCGCTCCCGCCCTGTGATTGGTAATGACGGTAAGGTAAGAGACCGGAATGATGGAAAACACCTGTACCTCGTGTTCGTATGCGGATTGGTAATTTGGTATGTTAAATCGAACATTAATTTAAACGATCGTTACCACCGCGTATGCTTCGTACGAAAATGCTTCAGCAAACGCTCACCATTTCCCTCATTAGCTTAGCCTTCTGAGGGGGTATAATAAAGGAAAGCGCATTTTAAGCGCTTACTAAAAAAAGTTTCTGCTTCTCTCTCTCTCTCTCTCTCTCCTCTAATTGATCACTGGAATACGCAACTTGTAGGCGCAGTGACTAGCAGCGTGCGGAATTCATCTTCCGTCCTGTCCTGTTTTGTGTGGCTTTTATTTATGATGATTGGCTAAAATTGTTTTGACGTGTTTCGTCTAGCCACAATTATTTCCGTCCGCGGTTAACGCGGCGTTAATCACGCTCAATTTAGATTGTGCAGAGGCGCTCCTCTATTTCCCGTGAGATCCTCACAGTCACCGTGAGGCTTTTAGATGTGATAATCTACAGAATGCTTCATCTAGTGTACAAAATTGTTGAATTATCATTCTGTTGGTGACTCCTTCCAGAGTGGGAAAATTGTGTTGAATATGAATTTTCTACAACTACAACTCTTTTGGTCTAATGAAAATGGCAAACGATTTTGCTCCGTGAGAAGAATAAACGTTCCCAACAATCTTCTGTTCTTTATTAATGTACCGGAACTGAGACGATTCGCAAACAGACCACAAACGATTCCGAAAGAACCGCATCCACCATCGAACATTGCTGCATAAACAGGTTTCAAAGTGTTATTGTCTGTCCTTAAATGTAATTGGAACTTATGCAAAGATCGTATAAAATTACTACCATGAAGAAAAGGTTACCTTTTCCCATTGCAGATCGACTTGTGCAGAAGGTGAGTGAAAAATATGTTCACACCAAATTGGTCCTCTCACCCAGAATGGCTCAGCCTCGGTAGACGAACTCAATCATTCATATCCCCCGGGTGGGGTCACTCTTTCCACCCATTCCCTTTTTGCCGATGGATAGCCGGCGGATTGTTTCGCCAAACATGGCAGTAAAGCCCCACAGCCCATCAATCCGTCATATCCGTTCATGGACGATCAGACACTTTATCTGCGCCCAATGTAAGCGCAGGATTTTAGCCACCAACACCAAGCACAACACCCGCAAGAGAGTGTGTGGAGCAGCAGTTGATTGTTCGTGCTGTTGCAACATCTTCATAAAAACCAAACCTCAGCTGCACCTCACTATAAGCAAACCAGCCAGGGAACAACGTGATCATTGTCGTGCCATAAGACGATGATAATCGGATTGGATCGTAAAAGCAAAACCTCGAAGGATGACCCGCCGGGGTAGGAGTAGACGCGTTCCGGTTAAGGTCAATCTGTTGCCATAAAGTATGGAAATATCAAGTATGTCTTCTTTCGCTCCGAGAGTTCGCAGGTTAACAAATGCTTCGGGAGTGACAAGGGATGAGTTATTCTTAAAAACTGAGAAACAGCCATAAACTACCTTGCTTCAGAACTTATGTTGAATTGCCACGTGTCTCCAATTCCCTAACTCCTAATGATCTCCAATCTCAACTCCCGTTTATTACCAATCTTGTAAAGCGGTAGATTATCACCAGAGCACAACAGGCTTACATGGGGGATTAGTTCGGGGGATTTTCATAAACACACACACTCGCACCAGTTTACCGCTTAACACGAATGTTTAACGCACCGCCGCGTAGAACATGCATAACCTCACACAAATTCCAGCTGGATCTTGTTGTGACGGCTGGCTGACAGATGGACACATTTGCCTCCCTTCGGAAGACGAATGACGTACACCAAACGCCACCGGTTCCACCAAACGCATGTGTGTGTCTGTGTAGTGCAGTGTGTGGGAAATTGGGCAAGAATAACAACAATAAAATAAAACCAACCGGAAGACACAACACTAGACACTCCGTAAACAAATGGCAAATGGTTCGTGGGGAGTGGGAAACCAAAAGCAGTGACACACTGTCTCGCCAGTCCAGTGCCTCCGTCTCGGACGGTGAAAATGTTCGTTTTACACACGACGTAACAATCGCATGTGGACAACATCCGTGGAGAGTTGGGGACACTTTTGGAAATCGTCGGTTGGCAATGTGGTCCCCGATGATGGTACAGGTTAAATGTGGCGTATCATGTTTTCCCGGAGAGAAGCAGACACGCAGTTCAGGCTAGGAAGCTTTACTGCTGCTTCCTTCCACGCCCGGGAGCGTGAGTTATGGCCGCACTTCCTCCTGCCGGGGCGTGTGCAAGGATCATTACATTTCTCTCTTGTTGAAAACGGTAATTAAGACGCTCGAGCGAAAGTTTGGTTGAGTAATGTGTGGTTGATTTCGGTTGATTTTTTTTTTGTTGGGGTGTGGAAATGATCATCCTCATCCAGCAACGTTCGCCCTTTAATGACTCATGCGGAAGGTTTGTTCCATGAATGTGAGATACCGAGCGCAGTTCTCATAAACTTTACACAAAGCAGTATTGCGATCGTCAGAATTGCATTCAAGTTCAATGAACTTTCACCCTCGCGATCTATCGAGTACTGGCGTATCGAACGAAATGCAGCTTTCCCACTCCCCGGTTCAATGAATGACTTTATTCAAATCAAACGATCCATTACGATCGGCTGCCAGGCCATACTACCCATCTGCATTCATCGGAGGTCCGCTATGCTTCAGTAATGCTGCGAAAAGAACCTTCCTTTCCACAGCACCACACCAGCAAAGTGTAATTAAAAGGTTCATCTGTGAAGCATCTGCTCGCATTTGCTCGTGCCTGGTCTCCGTTCCCGATGACCCACAGCTGCAGTGCAAGAATTCGCAATTTGCAACTGCATCACGAACTGTGCAAATCAGTTCCCGGCCTGCCTCAGCCGGGGCAGGACAGCGGACACGGGGAGAAGCGAACGTGTGACAATTAATTTCTTCTTGTCACGAAACATTTAAAAAGAAATGAAACGCCAACGAGTGCGAGATAATCTTGCGAAAACAATCGTGTTCAACACGAAACGATCCCGGAATGGGAAGTTGCGGACGACGGCCGCTGCGCTCGTTGAAGCGTGAGAATGTGCAGACACAGAGAGAGGTTGGTGGTGGTGGTGGTGTTGCATTCGGGGTTGGATGCTGCCTCGCGAGCTCGTGGGCACAAATGGATATGATTAGGGGTGCATAAATTAATCGACTCATTTGATGCCATATTGCTGATGAGTGCGCTCACGCTCTCAAGCGTAAAAGTGGTACTCTGCTGGTGTGTCCCACAGTATTCAAAGACTTCTTTCATTCATTGCAACCGTGAGGGGGGCACGATAAATGTAAAATGTGTGTTTAAAGATCACAGCACCAGGCAGTTTGGAGCTTAACACCGGAGTAAACGCAGCGTACTACGTATTTGCATTAGAACAACATTTGCGTACGCTTAAGATGTATGCACTCGGCCGTACGGAGTGGAAAAGATTGGATGGAGAAAGGATTAAAGTACATTTATCTCTTAGCCATAGCTCCCGTGGTGTTGAAAGCCCACAGACCGAGAGCGCAATCGTAAACTCCACCACCGGGGTACCGTTGCGTGATGGGCGTTCTTATCTTGGCACCTTGGTTGCATTTCCTCACCAGCGCGGCACCAGCACTCCAGCAGTGTAAACAAGCGATCCGAAATGAGTACACAGCTAAGTAACAACAACAACCCCGAAAACATGTGTACACAACAACTTACCTCTAATGCTGGAACCCATAGGATGATCACAAGAACTGGCAGACAGACGGCAGCTACGGTGGTGTGGCGCACATAACTCATCTTACCGCCAGCTGCTTCTTCTTACGTACCAAACACACGTGTACCCGCACACACACGCACACACACCTTCAATCGGGACAGCTTCCGATGTTACGGTTGCATAAATCTTCACCACCACCGCACTCGCCGTTCCTCACTGTGGCGCGCTGTTGACGGGCAGGACACCACACAACTGCCGGGCGCAGTTACACATTGGAGACACGCCTGTCAACTGGGTCAACTGTGATCCAAACTGGTAGGCATCTACACGGAACAGCCAGTGGACACTGAGTGAAAATGGAACGTACACACGTAGGCCCAGGAAGATGTTCCCGTCTGCTCTGTGGAAGGAGTAGGAGAGTGAAGATAATTTCATTAATCGATATTGTCCATTTGGGAAGCGAGAAATGATAAAACAGTCAGAATCAGAATTCCCAAAACAACAGTTAAGTTAATTCGATGAATTCAATCCTCTTTTAATCCAAGGGCGCCAGTCATCCTTATCAGTCGCGTGCTGCTTAGTCGATACATTGTAATGCAAGCAAACCTTTAACTGTAAATCGTTACCGGGTATGAATTACTCATGTGTAGTGCATCATGTTATGGACATGTGTGTGTACAGTTACTCTTCCCGATAAGCTCGATAATGTTAAGCATACCAGATAGCATATCAAAGCATGCGGAAATGTAACATTTTACGCTGGCTCTCGGAGCATATCTGTAGCGATATCCGCATTGCAAGAGCGTATAGGTAACGTACTGTGCTTCCTCGCCATTGAGCTTGTTGATAATTTCTCACTCTCCTTATACAGAGCCAGGGTGAGCTGGAATGGAAATGGACAGTCCGAAGGTCAAGGCACCGTCCGCGACCATTTCACCAGCACTAACCACCAGGAAAGGAGGCAGTCCCTCTCTGTGCGAGTGGCTCAGAAATAAAGAGCCACTAAACGTACATGATGCAACATAATTAACCGCCCGCTGTGCGACATGCTGTGCAAAATGATTCTTTTTTTTATGTTTGAACCCACAGAACATTGCGCCGACTTTTCTCTTTATTTATTTACACCCGTTACCCGTTGGTTAGTGCTGTTTTCCGCGGCACCTAAAAATATGCAAACACGATCACGTACTTTGAAGATCGTGGCTCATTCGCGAGCGCGTATGAATGAGATGTGGAGACGAAAGTGGTGCGGAAATCGCATCGAGAGAACCCACCCGCACAAAGAAAGGGGCTGGAGTTTCATTGAGTTTCGCCTGTAGGGATGTTATTTTTAGCCAAACGACTCTTGCGGTCGGTCGAGGGAAATCGCGACACCAGGCACCCGAACACACTCACACACACGCTTTGCACCAATTATAAATCCTTTGTCACTGGAAGAACCTTTCTGGGGAGGGCAAATGAAATTAAAATGATAAATCGTTAAGTGAAACGAAAGACGACACAAAACTACCGCCCTAAACTGTATTTAGCACATTATGGGAATGGATCTCTCGCTTTGTTCGCGGGTTGTATGCTGACTTGGCGCGACAGTGCGTCTTCTGTCCAGATGGCGCCCCGAATTCGTTGTCACTGTGTGCAGCTTAAAACATGGTTATGCCCTTCATAAAGATCGTTCGACGCAATTCTCATCGTCTCGCGGCTTGGAGCGCATGATTCCGATGGGTTGCTTTTATTTATTTAAAACCATTTCCGTTTTATAATGTGTCAGAAAGAATGTACCGAACCAACTAAGATGCAATTCACATCAATTGCACTATGGCAACATTTTAACTTACTTTACTTTCATTCAATGCTCCAGAATGCCAAAATGCAAGAACCACAAGGCCCACACAAGACACGCGGCTTCCATTAAACCAGTGCGTCCCACCATCCTCTAACGGTAGTTTCGATACGCTATCGAAATGATCTGACCGCTTCCACTAATTATCGTTCCACTTCAAGCAGCTACCGGCTTTACTAATTCATTTTAATGCGATACTTTTGCTCCCCATCTTCGCCCGTAAGGGCAGATCATTACAATAAATTGTATTTATTTTACTCTCTCTCCCTTGCCCGGATCCCGTGTGTTGGCTTGGGAATGGGCCATGCCAGACGGCTAGATGTGTGTCTGACAATCTACACACTCCAATGACGCACTCATTGTGACGCTGGCGAGGTAAAGTGCACCCCCGTGTGTGTTGGAGTGTGTGGAAGCAAATTGCTAAATTATGCATCTTTGCCAGTGCCAGCACAGCTGACAGATGCGCTGCTCCCCTTTTAATGCACTCTCTAGCTTGGCTCTAGCTGACCGTTATATCTTAATCTGCACCACACCGGCCCGTGCTCTTCGCTCGCACGGTTTGGTGTAGCTGGACAGAGATCACGTCATAACACGCATTAGGTCGGCGATCTGTTTGCAGGGGAAAATTTGTTCGGTGTGCTTCGGATGAATACTAATTTGTAGGCGTATTGGAAATTAATTAATGCCACTGTGCAGCCAGGCTGCTTTTGGGCTAAGGCCAGTGGGAAGTAGGTAGGACGCAAGGGTAGCAATTTATGTACTCGATGTGACAATCATTCACCGTTTTATTTGTTTTAACAATTTCATATTTCCTCGTTCCACTGATCGAAAATATGAGATATGCCCTAACAAGGCGCGCTGAAGGTAAAATTCGGCACCGGTATACCACCCACCACAGCAAAAGCCTAGCCTTCACCGTTGCTATCGAAGCATCTCAATCAGTAACCCTTCTGTGTGTGTGTGTGCTTTTTTGGGGCGGGAGAATCGCCCAATAGTAGTCGAAACACGCACGGATCGTTTGCTCGGCGCGTGTAGGTAGCAAGGGTGAACAGAAGGGTAGATGAACCGTGGCTGATAGTGTCCAACGTCTTCAACCCGTTCAACTACACACACACACACACACACACACACACACACACACACACACCAGTACGCACTCGTCATTCGCAAGAAGACCACCCCACTGTCGGGCGATCACTTATGCTACCAACACCCGAACCCCCCCTTCAATTTAATGCTCATTGGTGATGATCGTGTGTGCTTCTCGATTTCCGCCATCCGTTGGACTTCAAACGGACCCCCAGGGGCGAGCACGACGCTCCCTTTCACCGTGCTGCAGCACGGGTTGCTGCAAAAAGATTCAATCTTCTCGCAAAACATGCCCGCCGGGCGGTGGGATAACTGGCTCATATTTCACTGCCACTGCCTCAGCCATGCCGAATGATAATTTAAATTAATAAGCAAATCTTCTTCACTTCACTTCGCACGGGAGTCCCGATCCAGGAGGAGCGCGACACATTTTTGCTAACGTTTACGAGTGACGTTAAGACGGTACAAACATGTTCCTTTCCTTTTGGCTTTATACTACCCATTCGGGCACATACGGCGGGCGCGAATCAAGCGTGCGATTAATTGAAATGACAAATAAAGCGCGATAAAGTGAAATTACATACCAGCGCATAAGCTGCAGCCATGGATGGAGGCATGGATTTCTCTGGCAAACACCATTCCCACCGCAGCTGCAAGCAGTTGCAACAAAATGCTGGCTGTAATGAGACGGCTGTACGGCGGAATACGAACCTTTAATCTTTTTTTTTTTTTGCCGGACGGTGGCACCGCACGCATGCCGCAAGTGAGCATTGGCCCGGGGCAGTGATGATGACAGTGTAGTTTGACAGGTTTGGAGTTTAATCAGGAGCAAACCTGTCAAATGATCATATTACAGGCCTCGCCCGCCAGCATCGTCCAAGCCGGCAAACGGTGCATCGATTACGATTTACATTGATACGATATCACCTTCCTGGCTTAAGTGATGGAGCTTATTAAACGGACAGGTAGGCAGTAGGAATGCAGTAGTGCAATTAACCAACTCAACGGCCGAAACAAAACCAAACAAAAAAAATGGTACAACAAGAACGATCGTTTCTCATTTAACCTGTGTCGCTGGTTGATTATGCGAAATGCCAGCGAGAGAAAGTGTGAACGCCAATGGCTGCCTGCCAAGGTGCCAAATATTGTTTTCACATTCACGAGCCTGCTGAAGAGCGTGAAATGATGTCATAAAGAGTTTTGTGGAGGAAAAGTGTTAGGTGGAACGGATTTTACGATCTTGTTTATGTCACCAAATCGTGTCTGGTGATTGATCAATCGTCTTTGTACTAATCAAAGCAACATGACACCGTCGGTATGTGTTTATAGCACATCATGATCATGGCAGTGCCTAATTGTCAGCATCGCACGCATTACTTCAAAGCCACACTAACCGCACGCGCATAAGTAAAGCAATGTGTTCGCTGCAAATAAGTTGCCTTGGCTCGGTATTCTCGGCCCTTCCTGTAGATACACACACACCAAACAGGACACAAAGAAACGTCAGCGGACATTCCGAAAGCAATCAATTTTCCTCGCCGAACTTCTGATTGGAATTCTTTTCCGTGCACGACGACGTTACACCATCCGCAGGGCGCGCTCAGTTCCCGCACCTTCCCTGTCGCTGTTTCCGTCCCCACCGTGATCGATAATATTAATAATTCATATAATTACGCCAAAGAAACGCTAATGACGCAACGACGCAACGACATAAAGGCGATCGCAAGATGAAGAGTAAAAAAAACACTGCCATGCGGCGCAATACTGTCATCGCATACGGTCCATGCTGCGCAAAGGAAGGACAAGCGGTCGGTTCAACCTCTTGCGGCAAAACTGGAAAGGAATGAGGTTGTATAGAACGCAAAAGTAAAACCACACACACACACACCGCCTAGGAATTTGATCTTTATAAAATGTACTGATCCCTGCAAGCAAGAAACTCCCTTCCCGCTGGTATTACTTATCGGCTCTTGTGACGACGCAAGCGTGGAGTTCGTTTCAGCACAAGCCGGGCTACAATCAATTATGTGTTCCATTTTTGGTAGGTACCAATTGGCCTTTTTTGCAACGACATAGCGCCAACAAACGCAGGTCGGTTCCACTCCCTAAGGCGCGTGCCGGGCAGGATTTGTGACCCTCGGACGGGTGCTGGTAAGTGATTTCTCGATACGGGGGCTTCGGGGCCAAAAACTATAAAAGATCCCGTTCACGCGGGGGGGAGGCCATTAAATCATTAGAGCGATTAATTTACTGCCCTCGATCTCCGATCTCGACCCAGCAATCGAGGGCTTTTTTCAATCTACTTTTTTTTTTTGCTTTTCAAACTTATGATCCTATCGATTGTGCCCGAGAGAGCTAATCGGTCTAGGCTTGGCAGAAAGCTGGAATGAGCTGGAATGTGCATTAGCTCGCCTATCGCCTTCCCATCCATCGATGTAAATGTGCATCGGCTGCAATCGATAAGTGATTCTGTTTTATATCACTGCCCCACCCGATAGCGGACGCGGGGGGACACCGCCGATAGACAATGTATGTGTGTCGGTCCCGATCACGATCACAACGTTGATCGACGTTTCGACGATCGAATGTGTCGGTGCACGTGGCCTTAGGGATGCATTTCTTGCCGCAAACCGGAAGGCAAAATCAATAAATCTTCCCGCCTCGAAGCCTCTGATAGACGCACCCCGCCATAGACGTGGCATAGGCGTGTGCATGTCTTGCTCTGCCCCTTTACTAACCTGCCTTTCAGTTTCAATTTATTGATTTATTTGCTCGCAGAGGCTGAAACTTGCCGTGGCCAGGACAGTTGCTCAAAGTGCACGACACGAACGGGGTTGCGCTTTTACGTCATAAATTATTGCTCGTTTTCGATTTCGGTCAGGTAAGCGATGGAATATCTGATAACTGATCTAAGAAATCTATCATCTCATCGATCAGTTTGCGGTTAAGTTTCTAATTAATTTTCCAATCACCTCTTCGTCTAGCGTGTTATCTGATTCCAATAAATGTTCCAACACGAGATAGGAGTCTCTGAACTGTATAGGATTTACGGAACATCTTGCACTGTGCGCACTTCCGTAGGTTTCCTTCTACTGCTGCCCAGCCTTGTAGCTGGATGCCAGCACGAGCTGGCTCCGGTCGAAAAAAGCGTGAGAAAAACACGCTGTTAAACGAACTACCTCGCCTTCTACGACGGACAACATACCAAATGTGACAAGCGTGCGATTGATTTTCAATTTGTTCATGAACGAATTGCCTTTCTTGTGTTGTTACTGCTTCTGCTGCTGCTGTAGCGGCACCCCATGAAGGATGGAATAAATCATCACCCCATGAGCGGTGTTTGAATGATTCATGTCAAAACAGAGTCCGTCTGAAACGGTTTCGAGACAGTGGGCACACTCCAAAAAAAACAAACCTTTTTAAAGCTACTAACAACGTTCTGCAAAACCTTATCACCAATGTCATGATCTCAAAACGCAAAATCAATTCACTCGCTTGTTATCAAAATTACTCACAGCAAGCTTTAGGCGCCAACATTTGACTTGCTGAACATAGCATCCCAATGATTTACATTGTACTAAGACTATAAAGGGAAATTCATACTAAATCATGTTTCCATTCTATAAACACACAAATGCTCCAACGTTGGTATTGTTTTCCTGTAATGCATGTCAAGATCAACGAGTGTAACGATCGTGTTTGTAAAAACCACAACTGTAGTTGCAGCAAACTGCACAAATATTTGAGTTTAATTATCATCGTTCCAATGCAAAAACAGACCGTCCTCATCTCAACTAAAAGCCAAGGGTTATCACCGACGACTGCGGTCACTTTTTGTTCGCTCTTGAACTAGCTGTCCAAGATGTTCTAGTATTTTTAGAACTAACGCAACCCATGGGCCGGCCCAGCAGTGGGTCATTTGCGTCGTAATTAAGTTGATTTTAATTCGCACACAGCCGCCCGGTGTTGTCCGGAGTTGCATTGCAAACCCCCTCCATTATGCAACTGCGTGTGATGAAATCTATCCAACAGTGCAGCGCGATCCTATCTTCGTCACCATCCGTGTTTGGGGGATTAGGATATTTGTTTCTCCCAGGTCTGCCAGTCGAATGCCATTAATTTGTGCGCAACAACAACGGCAACAAACGCGTCGGGCACAGCAAACGCGCACAGTCCATACTGCGACGCTACGCCGCGGCTAATTTATGCAATTGTGCACCGTTTTGCACGACCTGTCAAACGGGCCCCCGTCAAACAAGTGATCTGTCAAAGTTTAATAAGCCTACCACGAAGTCCGTTCCGCAGACTTCGACACCCACCGCGGCGTGCCAGACTCGTGTGGAACACAGCTGGTATAATTGCAATGGCAGCCTCGCAGGACCGTGGTATGGTAAGGCTAACGCGCAGGTTGCACCTTCTACCGTACCAGCAGTCGAACGATCACTTTCGTTCGGAACGCTACGACAAAGCAATTTACGATCGAAACGTCCCCAGTCGATGAAGACCACGATGTACCACGATTTTGCACGCCCCGAAACACTCGAACCACTCTGCTTCTTCACTAAAAGTACGGTACCCGTTGGGTCTTACGCTTGAGACGATGGTTCAGCACTTCCTCGGAGCGGATGTCGTCCCTTGCTTGACACAAGCGGAGTTTGGCTTATTGGAAGGTGTAGTCCACGGTTCCAGTATGGACAGGCACAACTATTGCAACATTGCATTGCGTTACAAGATGCTTCCTAATTGACTGATCAAACAGATGTAAATGGAATATGGAAACAAATTGGAAGAGATGCTTCAGTGTAGTTGCAGCGGTGCCGTTCTTAATTACTAATCCGCTTCGAGGTAGAAAGAGGTCAAGTAAAGGAAGTTGCATGCGGTGTTCTCCAATAAGCACTACCAACTTCGTGTGGTTTTGTTTGTGGATTAAATTAGGCCATCTGGTCGACATCAGCTATTGGAGGTGGAAGTTAACGATCGATCTAGGTAGTAGGCGATGCACAATAATGCCTGGACTAAGCTACTGTGCTCTAAGTCAACTTAGTTTAATGTTTGTGCACTCCATCTTTAAAATAAAACACAATGGAGAAATGGACCGATCTACGCTGTCTTCAACTACAATAACTCTTTGACAGGAAAGCATCAATGTACTACACATACAATCGATGCTCATCGTCATGTCACCGTCGTCTTCTTGTCGGCGTTGTCTGCGCATTGACCATAAAAAGCAAACGCAACCTCGTAACGCATACGAAGGTGTCACTTTTCCGGTTTTGCCACTTTTTCTCCCTCTCAGCACAGCCCTTTCTTCCCCCGAAGATCATCGGGAAACCTCAATCCAAACAAACTGGCGGAGGTTGATTCATTCATTCATCAACGATTCAGCTCCCCATTCACAGAATGCACCTAGACGTTCCTTTTTTTTGCGCTGCACATCCGTCGAGAGCTCTGGAGCAAAGTTGTTGGTCTTTCCTTTTTCGTGCCTGTGCGCATGATGTATTTCCTTCAATATTTTCCATCATCTGGCGTGTGTGTGCCTTCCCCTTGATTGGTATTTTCGTTAAACGTGTCGTTCTCCCTTTGCTGGACCGATTCCCGCTTCCCGCTCGGGGACTTATCGCATCCCAAGCAACAACTTGTTTACCCGTCCGATCAGGGAAGACCCATTCGGCAAACGGGCAGTCGATGCACTTTAAGCATTGCTTTACCTTTCAGGAAGAACCCTTGCCGGTGCCGGTCGATTATCGGCCGCACGGGAACGGTTGTGCTAAGATGGATTTACACCCGACGTACCATCATCATGCTCGTTTGTGTCCGTTAAGAGGCTGAGCAATCGAAAACCGAAGCCCTCTAGAGTGGAGCTGAGCGATGGTTAAAAGGTTTTACGTGCACTTTCCAATGCATTTCCCCCCTTGTTTTTGTTGTTTGGTGCTACGTGGATGAGAGCGGGCACGATCGAGCAATGCAAGCAAATGTTGTATATAGTGGCTGACTGCACAGTTTCACTGGAGGACACTGTTTGTATTGATATATATATATATATATTCACAACAACATTTCGTTTCAAGATGATAGGGAAATCCCTGCGCAAACACACTTTAAGAAGCCTCAAGTAGATTGTGATCGGATCGGTTTGGCGTCCGCGGCTATCAAAAATGGTTCTACTTGTGCGTTAGGCAACGAACCTTCACTGTTCGACGTAACAGTTCATTCTTTTATTCCTCTGTGTCTGTGTATCGCGGTTAGTTTGTTTGAAACTTTAGACATTGACCTCCATAGCTGCTCGGCATGTCATACGCGACTTGCGCCTCCGACGCTCCCGGGTCCGCACCTAACAACATAATTTACTGCACGAAAACCCCGGAATGGCAATCTTTATGGCTCGCATCCGATGACAGCAACAAATGCTTCGGGGTCCTACGGGGCCTTAGGCGGGGTACATGCAACAGCGAGCGAAACGGGCCGAAAATATTTATCGTCTAGCCGTCAGGGTCTAATTCTGATTGCGCTCCACAATGGCTGAGCTGAACCAACAACAACTACAACACATGCACAAACGCCCAATGATACACACCGCTAGACGAGCGCTGACGGTTCCATAGAATTTGATCGCGGTTCAATGATCGTACGCGGTTTTGCTCGCGGTAAAGTTGCTTTTTTCCCCCCTTCCCAGGGTGGATGAGTTTGTTACGCTGTCCAAAATGAAGATGAGGGACCTTCTTTTTTTAAACACATCATCACATGCCAGACACATGCCACGGTGCGACGATGCGATTTTCTTTTTAAATCTTTCCCCACCGTTGGACTGTGTCACACAAGACAAATTTGTTAAACAGATTCACTCTTTTTTCTCTCTCTCTCTGTTGTGATTCCTTGTTTGTTGTGCTATTTTGCGAATGCCGGCCTATCGAATCAACGTTTAGCATACTGGTTAGCATGTGCTTGATTTGTTTGCCCAATAAATAGGCTACGCAGGGCGCGCTCCGGCACACACACACGCCACTCGCGGTCGCGATTCCCCGGGGCGTGTGGAGAACCGCCGATCACATGGTAGTAGCGCGCGCATCAAGTGGAAAACCATCGAAAAGCACTCCAAGAAGATCTTCTTCCTTCCGTGCTTCCTCCCGACAGGGCCATAGAATATATGTGTACATGTGTTTCCAATATGTTGGCCGGTTTCTGGGCGCGAATGCTCCGAGAATAAATAGCTCTGGCACGCTTCAATGAATGCCACCGGAATGCCATTCGGTTGCATAAACCGGTGCGATACGGGGAATCGATGGGCGGATCCACGGCCCCCGGGTTGGTGCGCATCTTCTGCGTAACAGTCGCGAAATCACATCCCTCCCCATTCAAGTGTGTGCGCAGTTTCACCAATAAAATGTTGTTAATGGAGGGTTCTTTTTTATGGCAAAGGCAAAACTCTCAATTAGTACTCGGAAAATTAGCAATAGACTGGTGAATATGTTTCTTTTACTACAAGTACCAGTGTTCACAAGTGTAGCCTAATAAGTGCGCATAAAGAAAAATGTAAAACAGTGTACTACATCTTCACTCCAAAAGATTGCTGGAAGCTGCTAACATGATTCACAAAACACGATCTTCTCCAGCAAAATCCCAGAAGACGCTTCCACAGACCAGCACCGAACCACTCGCTACACAGCTCTAATTATTGCTGCCACTCTACAGCTACCAGCCTCCTCTGTCGCAAAACTGCGCAGGAATCAGGAAGCAAAAGCAACAACATAAATCGACTGAAACGGTGAAACACTGTGCAATCTGCTAAACTCCCGGTTTACACACCCCTATGCACCGTCGGGTACGAGCAGCCATAAAACCGGCTACGTTTTTCTCCCGCACCGACCGACAGACCAGACATGACGGACGCACTACGACACGCTGTACGACAGTTGACCGAAATTAATTTGGCCATCTAATTGGCGGTGCCAATTTTCGCTGTCAGCAGTGCAGTGCATCTCCTCCTGCCCGCCGGTAACCAGGGATACACCGTCATCTTTTCCCGAAGGGGACCGAACTAGCCCGAGGGCTGGTTGTTCATTACTGGGCTTGAGAAATTGCTGTCACAGGCCCGAGGAGCACACGCGGGAGTTCATCATGCGGACAATTTGTCACACACGGCCGTAGTTCTCCCCTACTCAGTATGCAGTGGGCGAGGAATTTTACACTTTGTACAACTCACGAGACGAGCACTGCCCACTTAGCTAAATCAATAGTATGTCTGCGTGTATGTTCAGTTTCCCGGCCAAGTTCTTGCCAATACTTACAATCGAATGGTGTTGCTTTCCTGGGAGAATGCTGCTATAAGGCCACGATGACCCAGAAGATGTGTGGTGATAGGCGCTACACTACTGTTTGCACACCTTGGCCACCTTCGGTACTGAGATTATCCAACCGCGTGCAGGTACACACTTATCGGGAGATAGAGCCTCACGTCTGCGCTCTATCAGTGAGCCACCGGCACACCGCCGGTATGCAATAAAACACAATTCTACAAAATTGTCACACTCGTGACGCTGCACCCCAATTTCTTTCCCAATTGCAAGCGCGACTACAAATTAGTTACCCGTGGACATTACCTAATGCACAAGTAAATTCCCCGAAACTTACACATTCACTCATATACACACAAAAACACACACACAAGCACGCCTTTTTCGTCAATTCGTTATCAAATCTACTGCCAATCTCGTTGGCCAGGTAATACTGGAGCACTTTTCACTGGAACCGTTTTCCTTCTGACGGAATATGAGGTTCGCTAGGACGTGTTTCGCAACACGGACCGATGCCCGAAACTGCACCCCAACTCACTGTGTACTACGATGAAAAGGGCACTATTACAGATGAGCTGTTCTTTTTTCGCGCGAATCGTTCACGTACGTCCGTCGCTACCGGGAACCAGAGCGCTTGTAACACAGGCACAGACTACGCACCTCAGCGTGAACGCGAACGAACGGCGGCCCTCGTGCTGCTCGTGCTGTTGATAGCGGCGGAATGAGATGAGCTCGAAAAACAAACTCGGGGGTGAGATACGCGTTCCCTCGCGCAAGCACCGAGCGAGCATAAATTGGGGAAGGGATGATGTTAGGTGAGCACCGAGATCGTGAGCACGATCTCTGTTTACAACCCTTGTGTGAGGAGGAGAGATCGGCGTTGGTAGTCGTTTTTTAATTGGAAATTTTGTTTCGCCTTGGACACTGTTGTTAACTATTTGCAGATGACTTTGAAGAACAATTTGCCCAAAGAAAAAGCTCAGGATCATTTTATTAGTTTTATTTTATATTTAAACATACTATTTTGTAAACACTGTGTTAAGCTACACCACGTGATACCGAGACACAAGGGTTAACTCGTGGAGTTTTTTACTCTCCTAGCTACTAAACCGGTAACACAGGAAAGAGGCGCACGAGAGAGAAAATTGAGAGTTTTTGTAAAGTGAGAATGCGGTGCCGATCCCATCTGATTCGATCTGCAGAGATTGCTACCCAAACATTACGCTTTAAGGGTTAAATGTATCTTTTATTTTACTTTAATTTGATTACATTATCAAATTATTATTTTTATTTTATTTCATTTTTATTTAACCCAAATTTTGGAAAATGAATCAAAGCTGAGAAGGCCCAAAATGTTCTCTTCTAAAAGACACGCAATAAATATTTATTCCAAATTCATAAGTCGTACACATAAAAGTATCATCATTCCGTGCAGTATATTTACAAACATATGGCCGCAAATCCCATTTCACCCCCCCACATTCCCCCGTTCAACCGTCCTACTCGAAGCTGTGCCAAACCGATATCGGCGATCCCTTGTACATGATCATCTTGCGCCACTGGTCCTCCATGGCCGGGTTGGATTGGCGCGCCTTCGGGCCCAAAAACACCGTCCCCAGGCGCGTCTTTTTGCCCACCTTGCTTTTCGCCGCCAGCGCAACTTTAATCGAAAGATTGTCCAGCCCCGCCTCGCCGCAGAGCGGCACCACCACCGTACAGTCGTCCACGTTCCAGCGGCTCGACAGGGCCGGCCGGAACGGGTCCGACTTCCAGCTCGCCGCCAGTATCTGATGCTCCAGCACGGTCGTCTTCAGGTAGACCTTTTCCGCGACCGACTCAAACTCCTCCTTCACCTTGATGCCGCAGCGCATCTTCGCGACCGAGATCTTCAGGCACAGCCCCTTATGGTTTTTGTCCTTGTTCTTGACGCTCCGCACGATCTTGCGCACGTCAAAGCTGAAGCGATTCTTGTGCGCGTTCGAGACGGGCACGGGCGACCCGTTCGAGTAGCCGCGCCGCATCTCGAACGGTGCCGCCGGGCTGCCGGACGAGCAGGACAGCGGCGAGGTCGGCGGGGACGAGTACGGTCCGTCGATGTTGAAGCTGCAATCCTCCCGGGACGAACTCTTCGCGTCGATGTGCACCTCAGTGTAATCGCACAGCTGCAGCGTCACCTCCACCTGGCCCCGGGGACTGCTTTGAACCTGCAGGAGTGTGGAAGGTAGAGAAAGAGGGTAGACAAAAACGAGAGGGCTTTAATGTGTACCGCTGATACGCTGGCTCCGAGCGCCGTGGTTTCGTTCGTTAAATAGGGCATGATTTTGCATTGTTTTTAAATATATTTAAATAGTTTTCGCCTTTGCCGGTGTGTACCGGCAGGGCATTAAGGTTAAGTCGCCGTGCACGGTTTAATTATCGGCTGAATGGGGCTTTCGGTTTTTGCTTATCATTAACTCTCCACACGGTTTGAAAACGTTACAGGTTGGGGGATTCATTATATTTTACACTTTTTTGTTTTTAATTTAATTAATCAGCTCCGGCAATCTGCACCCATGTGAGTCAGTGCTTGCCACCGACCGATTTGAAAGTGCGCCATTTTAAGATTTAATTACGATCAGTTTCGACCGGCGCTTCGTGGCTAACCTTTTTTTAAGTTTTTGAATAAAAACTCTCCTCGGCGGAGTCGGACTATTCAGCCTGCTTGTACTTTCTATTGGGTTGTTTCCCCCCTTTTTGGCTACCAAGCGCTACCGCGTCCAAAGTCGTTTGCGGAAGCACTTGCATATTGAGCAAACGAGGCACGTTTTTCTTCACGTTTAATCGGATTCGAACAATACACAATGAGTGAAGATGGAAGAAATTAACTCAAAGATTGAACCTAGTGGTTGGAGCGGGTGTGTAACTTAATTTAAAATTTGCTGTACAGTTGTGCTTAGAAATGCGCTTTTCGAAAAGACGCCAGTGTCTTCAACAGGTTTGTTGTTTGAGTGCAAATTACATGGAGCGTGACTGCTTCAATTAAATTAATCCTTTTAAAGAATCGAAACTAATTTGCATCGCCGAAAGCTTGTTTACGACACATTTAAGCTGTTAAATCACAACTTTCCCACATACGCTCTAAAAACACTAGAAAAAAAATCGTTACCCCACCGTAAGCGACAGATCAATTTCAGCTGTCGATCGCGCCTGCTCATTATCGTACTTCAAACCGCGTTGGCACCATTTGGGGCCATTTTCCCAGGTTTCAATTTTACCCGCCAAAACGGGAAATACTCTCACACACCCCAATTGTGCACGGAACTCACGCGGTAATTGTGATCCTTGCTTATGCAACTTTCTTTACACCTAATTATGGCGCGCGCGTACCATCAAATTAGACTGTTCCGTTTGCTAGATATCCATTTTTTGTACGCCTGCAGTAGCTTTGGAACGAGCCTGTTTGAATTCACACTTTAAATGTCAAAAAAATAACATGTGTTAAGGTGTGTACTTCGCTCAAACGCCACCACAAGAAACAGCTGTGTGAAGTAATCGTTTCTCTTCCTTCCAGGCTGCAAAAAAAACGGTACCGATTATGTTATCGATCCCGAGGCCCGCCCTCCTGCCGATCGTTTGCCAATCGAATCGAATTAACCAGATGAAGCTCGCGGGCGTTTGAGCACCTGGCGATCATGATTTGATCGTGATTTGCACTGCTCAAGCTCAACGACTTCGTGCAGAACCATCGCTTTGGACACACTTTCCATTTTCCGCTCGGGGCGAAATAGTGAAGGAGCACCGATCGCCGCCCGGCCATAAATGCATGCCTAACGCATGCATTGTACTGTTTCCGCGCAAAGAGAGCGAGAGTTGTTGCTCGGGCTTGCAGCCAAATCGTGCAATCGAGCACTACGCTGTAACACAACAGAAAAGTATTCCACGCTTACTTACGGTGATACGCGATTCTGCCGACGGTGTGACGGTGATGTCTTTGATCGGCAGCCACAGCTCCTCGGTGGCAAAGTCGAGCGGATGCTTCCGGCTGCCCGTCTTTTCACCGCCGACGAAGCACTTCGGATCGAGAAAGTACGTTACCGAGCCGATGTTGCGCTGGCTTTCGCTCGTGGTAAGCCGCTTCAGGTTTTGCTTCTGGTCAAAGTTAGCGTTCCGCTCCGTGGCCGGCTCGATATCCTTGACCAGCTTCCCGATCACCGGCTTATCCTTCAACCGCTGGCTGCCCTGCCGGATGAAGGTCATCGTTTTGCTTTTGAGCGACGACGTGTACTGTAGCGGAGGGTAGGAGAAAGGTGTATTATTAGCCAATTAGTAAATTATTACATGCTGCCGGCAGACGCGTTACCCCCGGTGGAAGCTCCAGCAGGGCGAACACGGTAAAGACGACAAAGTTCCCGTTGAAAATCTTCTCCGGAAGCGATAGCGTTGCGTTGTTGTCCTTCTGTTTATCGTTCTTTTTCACGCGAAACGAAGACCTGCCGGGTTTGGGTGACAAAAAGAGAAGGAGTTAATGGGTGAATTGTGTTGTTTCACATTTTAATAATAGCATATTAAGTGCCGCTTTTAAGAGGCAATGTAAGAGGCATGCTGATACTACCTTGAATCGTATAAAAAAACTTAAACTAATAACCTTTTCTTACGTACATTGCGCAAAACTTTCCTTTTAAATATTGATCTTTAAACTCATTTTAAGATCTATTACGTTACTGTTAAATCGAACGTTTCTTGCCATCAAAACCTTCTGATTGAATGATCAAATAATTAAAATTGCATTTGTTCACCCCTGAAAAGCTCCTGCGCGAAGCTTTCGTAAGTTTCTTTTCAACGGCAGCTTCCATCGATTGCTCACCCCTGGCACAAGACAGTGTTCGTACCGCTGTACAAACAAAACCGCTGTAAGAGCAAAATTTGTTACATAGCAAATCTACGCACTCTGAGGAGATATTCTAGGCGTTTACCATTATTTTTGTAATTATTTTCCTTTTTGTAAGCGAATTATCATTATTTTTGAATGTCTTAAATCCTATCTATTGAGCTTTGTAGGTAAAAGAAACAATACAGATACTTCTTCAAACACAATTCCACTTACTTGTGCGTGGTGACCAGCGGAAATCGAAACGTTTCATTGAACTCGGGCCACGAATTGCTCTGGATGGTGGAGTCGAACTTGATCGCGCCCGGGAACAGCTTCACCTTCACCATGAAACCTTCCACACTTTTCAGCCCGAAACTGGTCGGCAAGTGGCGGGCGCCGATCAGATGCACATGTAGCTCGGGCGCGGACGAGCCGGTCTCGTTCGTGTCGTTACCGTTTGAACAGTTTGGATGGAGCGCAAGCCTAAATCCCACCACCGGCTCCACCGGCCCATTATTGTTTAGCCGGCTCATTTTTTACCACTCATTTACATACGATGCGCGGTGTATGTGCTCTGGAAAGATACAGAACATTTTTGTTTTAAAAAGTTGTACCGAGCTCGATCGTACAAGGGGATTAACTTTAACGTGCACGTGCGAATGTCATTTACAAGCTGCCGAGAGGTTAACTGAGGCCTTATGAGCTCATATGCCCCGTCTCCTCGATCAACCATGCCCAGCACGGGGACAACAAACGCCACTGTTACGACGGGGAATGTACGTTAACGATGAGTCATATTAATGGAGATTGATTTAACACCTTGAACCCAAACAGGTAGTCGGGCGGAGGTTCGAACAATGATTATAAATTCAAATAATGATCCTCGGAGATGTGTCACTGGACGAGTGAGATCATTGCAGTGCATACTGGCTAAACCCATTAGCTAAACACTTTCGTCCAAACAAAGCATTTCGCAAATCGTTCGTGTCACATTTGGCGCGAATGCCAAAATTACTTTTTAGCATGCTGTCCTTTTACTTTCACCAGCCCACCCGGCAGCAACGTACGACGACACCATCGATCAGCAGCACCACTATCAGCACTATCAAATCTTGACCGAACAAAGTTTCTTGAACCTTCCTCGCACCCTGCGCTGTTCCAGCAGTACCACCAAAACCAAGCCACCGGCACAGGTAAAAAAAACAACGCGCTAATAAACGTCGACAAGCTGTGGCTCCATCGTCGGCCGTACGTCACGGTTTAGTTTCTAATTCGCACCGAGACACACTACACGATCACCAACCGGGGGGTATCACCTGAAGGCACGTTTCTCCGCAAGGTTACACAATTGCACGGCGTACGAATGCCGCTCTTGTTTAGCTCGTAGTTTTCGCTCTTGTTTACCTCGTATCTGGTGGGGTAACACGGCATTGCAAATCTCTCACCCTGGCTGATCGGTCTGGATATATTTGCTCTTGGTGCGATCTGAAGCACGCGCGCGCGCAACGATCAAAGAATGGAAAATAGTCGCACGGTGCTAATTTTTGCAACTGTCAAAGCTACTAATCACTACGCTACGTACGTCTTTTGGACACTCGGTGCTACGACGATCAGCTTCTCTAAATGTACTTGAGCTAAATTGGATCAAATTTCGCAAAGAGTGTTTTTGCGAGTTGCTGGGTCAATGTGGCTTCCCAGCCAGGGCTGTCCAAATGATCGTGTCGTTCAACAAAATGATTTTTTCACAAAAATAAGAGCTTGGACTATAGAAATCGTTAGTGTGTTTGATTATCAGATAGAGATACAACTAAACAAATAAACGTTTTTCTTAAACACTCCTCTCTGAACTCACTCTGACAACCCTGCGCATCAAAGCTCTGGCAAGATTCGAACCCAGAGATAAAGAGCATCGAGAACTCGAGCGGGTAAAGCAGAGCGTCAAGATGCGGTTCAATTGAGCCGAGTGCACTCAGCGAACACACAAAACAATTGAACATCACGGCACGGAAGTCGTGTGGATGCGTTTTTTTTTGCCAGTACGTGTCTCTCTCTCTCTCTCTCTCTCTCTCTCTCTCTCTGTTTCTCGCCTCATTTGTGTGTTTGCAATGGAGCGCAGCTTCTTGTTTTTTGTTTGTTTGCCGATCCTCGTGTATCGTGTGAGAACGATCGTACGATTTGTCAGCCAGCCGGAGAGCCTTGCCGAGCGTTAGATGCTTGGATGTATCTACACATTGTCTAGCACTAAGCTGGTCGATATCTTGAAATGCATCTAGCCACTAGTCACGATGCAAAGTGATCACGTTTCACCTGAACCGATCGTCAGGGCATTAGAATGGTTGTCATACCGTCTCTACCTTGCGGAAGCTACAGTGAAGGCTTTCCCATTGAAGGCATACCCATTCTTCTAACGCTTAGATGACGCAGTCTTACAGCGCTTCAACAGCACAAACACGTTTGGCGCTTCCCCGTTCGACTCAGTTGTCCAGTCCAGTCAGTCACCGTCCCAAGATGAGTTCATCCATTTTTCGAACCTCCACCCCGTGCCTGTATATGAATAATTAATTGACTCCATTTAAGAACGCAAAACAACCTTCCTCCAGCAATCGGCACACCAATGAGTCGGAACATACACCCATACACACAGACACAAACACACACTCGATGTAGATATATATTGTTCCCGTGTTTCTTGGCTGGCTCGAGACGCAAATGCATCAGACACCGACCGAATGGGTTGGGTGCCTCTCTGTGCCTTTTTTGCATGCGACTAAAGAGGTCAGCGCCGATTTTGACACTCCACACTTCTTGGCCACTTCAATTGCCGTTTATTGGTGTTTAGTACACTTTTCTATTATATCACGGTGCTACAGTGACTGTCGTCCTTGGCCATTCGTTTGCTTGCAGTACGCTCGACGCGACGAGCGTGTGGTTTTTCTTGCTCTTATCACTGCACAGTACAGTAAGTGCTCATTCACGTCATCTACACCTTGCATATGACACACACACGCCCAGGGCCGAGGTGCGATGAATTTAATATTGAAATTTGCATTCCATTTGCAGCAACGTCGACAGCTGATTTTCGCACACACAGACACAGACACACATCAAAGCCTGAGCTTCCAATTGGCGCTTATCTTTGTTCACTGCTTGCACGTTACAGTAGGAAATACCAACCAAGAAAGCAACGTACTAAGCGTATCACTGCGTATCGCATAAAGATGGCATCCAGCCGGCGGGCAAGGAATTGAAACGATTATCCAATTGAAGCACGGTGGCAGACGCAGGATTATAACAACAATTCGCTCATCCAAAGCCACTGCTCCGTGCAAGGGCAAAACACTCGCTCACACACACACAACGTGCGTGCGTTTGTTCGTTCGCGCAAAGGTGATACCGGAGTTGCGTGAACCGTGACGGTGCGCCGTCAGTGTTTACGTGCGTACTAAACGACCGACTGACACTGAGAGGCGTTTACACGGCCGTCACGTTTGCCGCGGAAATGTTTGCACTGTGTGTGTGTGAGAGAGAGAGGCAGATCCACGAGAGAAGCAATCAACCGCCGGTCTAGAGAGATTGTTGCGAGAGAGAGCATTGATTCTGTGTAAGGGATGCCTTACGAACTGTTGGAAGATTTGAAGAAGCATAGTGGATTATCGTTGTAATATTGTGCTAATTTTTTATGTTTTCAAAATGAAGAGCTTTTGCAATAGCTTTTAGGTTCAATTATCTCCAACTTTGATTCCAACGATCAAGCATTAGAAACATCACACCTACTCCAAAGCTTTACCGTTTCTGTGAACGATGATGTCATGAGGTGCAATCGTTTATTTCGCTCTCTTCACACTTATCGTCAATCTTGTTCCGTTCCGATATCGATGGGCGTTGCTAATACATCCCAAGAAACGCTCGTTATCGTTTCTTATCATCTGCTGCCCAGCGATTGCCCACAGTGATTGTCTAATGTGTTTGCTTTGTGGGAGCAGGGAGAAGAAGTCTGGAGGGGAAAAAAGTCCCACCAATCCCCACTTCGCAAAAGCACCATCATCACAGAGCATGGAGGCGAAAGACGGTTTGTATTTATAGCCGAGTAATCGAAAGGAATCGGCCGTAAAACATCCGCAAATACGCTCTTCCGTTTCTCCCCTTTTTTTCGTTATCCTGTCCATCCTGTCCATCCTGCACGGGAGAGAAAGAAGATAGCAAATGGGGATGCTAAAAATAAACCCATCACCGTCCAAAGGCAGTAGATGCAGGCTCGATGCGACCGTTATGACGTACAGTGTGGCTTGCTGACCACTTTCCTGTGACTGTGAGGGTTTGGGTTGACGGGCTTTGTTTCCATGATTAAATCCTAACCGATCCTGAAAGCCGACCCCCCTTTTAGCCGACCGGTTAAGGTCATCATAGGCGAAAGACTCTTCTCCTTCTACTGCTAATGCACAACAAAGCCAAACCACAATGACGCACTGGTGTCGAGTTCATGCTTTCGACATGACAGACTGGCTTGGTTCGCTCTTCAAAAGGCCTTCCCCTATTGAGTCACACTACTCTTAAGTACCTGGTTGGTTCCTTATCATTATGCAAACGTCACCTGGAGCCACAGTAAACACTCAGTACTGAAATTCTAATCTGTCACACTCGTCTGACGCACAAACAAACTGTAACGATGTACAGTTTCTGCCGTCACTTTCAAATTCTACCTTTGGCCCAACAGTAGTAACAGCCTCTAAAATACTTCTCCCCTCAAACGCATGCAGCATGCTGGCGTCGCCGCCGGTTGTTGATGAAATATAAATGCTCTCCATATGCGCCTTCATTTCAGTTCTCACGCCATTTTCGATGCTAGTTCCGCGTGTGTGTGGAGGAGAATTGGTGGGGAGTTTCGTGTGTTTACAGAGCACACGACAAGCCACATGATGTTCGGTCGACGTCAGCCGTGGATCCGACCCCACTGGAGCCAACGGACTGGCTATTTTTAAAACCACAACCATTCGCAGGAGCCACACCGAGCGGTGCGCTGTTGCTGATGATGTGTTCGTTGCACATTTTTCCCGTACATCTCGCAGGATGATGATGCACGTAACACATCCAGCCCAGGGTGGTGGGTATGTTGTTTTACCTCCCATGCTCGCCGAAGCAACCGTTGGGCTGTTGCTTTTTTATCACTGCTCAAGCAACACACCCGCAGCGCATCGGCGGTTTGTGGGTTTTGCGGCTGATAACACCCCAAAAAAACACTCCCCGATGGACCTACAGACACACACACACACACCTTTGGGGCGGTGGTCACTGAAATGAGCTGATGATGAAATGGTGCCCCGTGTGGTGGATGTTTACTCATCGGTTTATCGATCTTGCGATAACGGGGAACGGTATTGGCAAGATTTCACGATCTTTAGTGCACTTCTGCCAGCCACAAATGACACTCTTCGTTCTACACATTAACACTTTGAGTGAAACCAACCAACCAATACTTTAGAGACACTTAAACAATCTGCCGGATTTACCTTCTGCACACGATACAACAATACACTTTTCACACTTTCAAAACAAAACGGTTCCGCTCGCGTCGCTAGCCGGCACACGACAAAACGCGAAGCACTCAAACAGCCTGTAGCCGGCTTCACGATGGAAAACAGTGTGCCATGACAACGAGCTTTTGATGGTGGCAAAAAAAAGTTAAAAAATAAATAAATTTCAGAGTACAAACACTTTTACTCCATTATGCAGTGTGTTTTATGATTGTAATTTCTAAATTATTTAGAAATAATAAAATATTATTTAAAATTACTTAACAAATTTAATTCCGTGTTAATAGTACAGAATAGAAACCTTCTAAATCGTTAGTATCTCTTTTTTATTTTTTTATTGTAATTACATACAAAAACTCATATTTTCTCCCATTGTGCTCTGTTTGCTAGTGTGAACGATAATAATTATCACACACTCCACTGTACTATTTCGCTTGTATGTTTGTTGTACTCTATGGTTGTGTTTATGAATGATACAGGGTTACTGCTTTTTGTTATCTTATCTTTTCTGTATTTGTTTTGTATTTATAAAAAAAAAAGTTTCGTACGATCTATGTCGAACCAGTCAGAATCTTTGAGTCAGAAGTTTGGGTTGTACATCTTCAACTCTAATAAATCAATCTTCTAGCCCTGTATTCTGTTTTACAGTTTAATAATGTATTCATTTATTTTAAACAATTCTTGCCACTTCCTAATACAAATCTAATAGATTTTTTCTTACGAATGATATGTGGTACTCTTCATGAATCGTTTTATTTTTGCACAACTACAATGTATAGTTAAGAAAGGATCGCGTCATTTCCAGCTTTATTGCAGTTGTAATCAAAGATTTCAAAGCGCAAACTTCCCCGAGTATTAGGCATTCTTTTATCAAAACATGCCTTCGACAAGATAACTCAATTAGCAAATAGCACAAAGCGACACCAGGTTTATAGCCCCGGTCAAGCAAATGATGAGTCTTCTAGGAGGAGTAATACTTTCACCTTATTAGAAAAAAACATCAACCACCTCAACCACTTGATAAATCACGATAAGATAGTGCCACTCGAACGCCCTACGAATAGAGGATGCTTTTGTTCTTCGATCACAGCATTCAGAGCTGACGGGTTGTTTAGTTCAGCACCAGGAGATTTCCGGCCCAGTTTGATGTCAATGTAGGAAGGTATTGGTTTGGTTTTTAATACATATTACGCAAAGAGCACACGAGATGAAGATGCTACTCTTCTTGTCTGTGATAACCGTTTGTTTGCATCTCTACGCAACGCAAGGTAACAACAGGTGCAGGAGGAAAAATCATGACCAATAATACCAATATCTTCTGTCCCAGTGTCGGCAGAATGCTACTCCCCATCGTTCAACTTTGCGAGTTACACCCATCCCGAGCTGTTAGATCTCACAACTCCACCGGGTAGCGTGATTGCAAGCTTCCCCGTAGAGAACGTACGATCGGCCACCGTAGTGCAACAGCCCAGCTACCTCGAAGCACGCATCGTCGGAACGGATCTGCAATTTCTCACTACGGCGGCCTTCGCGCAGTACGAAGAGCGCGAGATACAAACAGTGATAATACTTCAAGTTTCCTATCAGTGCACCACCTCCACAAAAAATGGACTCTATCGACACAATCTAAAGCTGGCCAACAATCATGCGCCGAGCTTTCTGCAGGATGCTTACGAAGCCGTAGTTCCGCTACCACTACCAAAACACTTTGACGTTACGCCGTTCATTACGAACGGAGCAGGAATAATGGCGCGGGACATTGATTTGATAAACAATGCTGTTACGTTCAGTGTGACTGAGAACGATTACATGCTTATAGAGAGCCACACCGTGCTGAATGATCCGAAGCAGTTTAAAGCAATCCTGCGGCTCAAGGAGCAGGTGTTAAAGATGCCCAACAAGCTGGAACTTACCGTCACGGCCACTGATGCTGGTGTGCCTCAAAAATCCACCCAAGTTAGTGTTGTTATCGATCCGGATCTTTCCATCGTGTACGATGATCCTCCCGTGTTTAAGGAAACGTTCATTAACACTACCATCGAAAAGGATCTACTTCTTCGGGTGGAGTTAATTCCCGGTACCGAAACGTACGATGTACAGTACAGCTTGCAAGGTACGGATGCTCAATACTTCACACAAACGGTGTGGGAGAATAATACTGGGATGGATTTGAAAATGATCGATCTAGGGGACATCCCAAAAGCGAAACCAATACTCAATGTTGTCGCCGTTGCTAAACGTAGTCAGTTACAAGCGACATCCTGTGTGGTATTGGTCCATATTCCACCGGATAGCGATCCGGAAGTTCCCGCCACAACGGTAGACAAAGTGTTGAGTGTGTTGCATTTGAACGAGATGTCCGAACATCAGGACATATTTCCTCTCGCGATAGAGAGTTGCACCTACAGCATACAATCTCAAACGCCTGGTGATTATTTCTTCATAGAAGATGCAACAATACCTTCGCTATCCTCGAAAGCATTCGATCGAGAAGATAAGGATCTGTTTAGTGGTTTGGATTTTCCTCAATTTTGGATTGTGCTTAAGCTAGCTTGTCCAGTCCCATCGACGACTAAAACGGAACTGGAATCGCATACCAACTGGAATCGTTCAGGACCGATGAGAGATATTGAGTTTTCAACCGATCTAACGCACCTCAACATCATCGTGGATGATGTAAATGACAACAGCCCTGTGTTCAGCTTTCCACCCAACGATGCACAGTTCGCTTTTCCAACAGCTTACCTTGCACGGAAAATGCTTCCCGACCGATTGCTTCAAGTCGAAGCGAGTGATCTGGACGAAGGACTCAACGCTGTTATTCGATACTCGCTGGCAGCAAACGATCACTTCGATATCGATCCACGAACTGGTGTGATTTTCCCACTCAAATCAGCGCTTGACAGCGAAGAAAGTGTCTCGCTGGAAATAATCGCGACTGATCGTGACGGAGCTCAGGATGGAAATGTATCCAAAGTGAAGATTCGCGTTTTTAAAGCTACCGATGAACAATTGGTGGTGCTGACAGTGAAAAATATTGATCCAAACACATTTGAAAGCTTGTTGAATGAGATCAGCCTTAAGGAGGGCATTCAGATGGAAACGGTTCGAAATGTGTTCTCGGTTGATGGAGAGGAGTTGAAAGTAAAACGACGCTCGACAAACGAACAATACAGCACAACAGCGATCGTGTATGCTTTCAAAAAGGATCGACTGCTGCCCCGTGATGATCTTATAGGGTACGAAATGCGGGCCAATTATGAGCAAAGAATTCAAAGTGTACTTAAATGATTTTTATATATTTCACTCCTATTTCACAGAGCTTTCAAGTCGATGGACGCCAATTTTACCATGATTTTCACAAAGTTAAATGACTTGTACGCTGTACAACCGAAGATCGTCGAATCCGATACAACCGCGATCTATCCCTACATTATAGTTGCTGCCTTTTTTGGCACACTTGTGGTTGCCATGGGAGCGGCTGCACTCTACTATCGAAACAAAATACGACGAGCGAACAATTCTTCCACTTCCTCACTTTCACGATCGTCGAACATTTCCGATTCAATAATAGTGCAGCATGATCATAAGGCTCCGTCAAGCACACCACCGGTGGAAAATGGCAGTACACGTAAGTGCAGATGGAATGATCCTTTAGTTTAGTTTGGTATTTACATTGTTTGCTTGTGTTTGCTTTAACCTTTCTTTCGCAGACCCTATAACCAATGCACGCTCACTCAGTGATCTGTTGGCTATTGTGGAAGATACCGAGCAGGAGAATGAAAAGACGGAACCTAAGCCACCCACCCAGCAGGATCGTAAGAAGAGTATCAAGTTTAGCGATCATGTGGAACGAATTGAAGTGTTCGACAAATACCCCACAAGCTAGGTATTAATCTTGATTTGGTAGATCCTGAACTATTTCACTGTTATCAGATAAGCTTGTTTAGTACAAAACATTGGTATTACCATGTACATTTAAATGTAAAACATCTTTGATTTGCCGCTCTCATGCGCCACCAGACGAAAAACGGTAGTTTCAAATAAAAATAGTTAATGCTGGCAGCGCCATCTAGCGGTGGGTTACCTAACTACCTAAGAGGCACGTCCAACGTCAAACGTCAAACAGTCGAAAAGGTAAACAACAGACAGCGTGGTTTGTTTTCCGCTCCAATCGAACCCAAAAAAAGGTAACTATTTCGCGCTTGTTGCAATTAAATTAGTTAAAAGTGATTTGAACTCCGTGCTGTTGAGTGCGAATGATTATTACAACGAAGGCGCTCGCTGTATTACCGCATTCCGGGCTCCAAACGACGCATCGCTCTTTGCTTGCACGTCTCAGGCATTACTTCAAGAACATGCTCTGTCCGGATCTGCATCCTCCGGCAACTGTGCGGGGAATGAAGCAACTGGACCGTTCGGCTTTCTCCAAAACCATCAAAGTGCCTCATCTGCTTGTGCCTAAGGACAAAAATCTGAACGATATCTGTCGGGCTAGCAAGAAGTACCTGCTGAAAATGGAACGCTACAAACCGGTAATAACGGAACAGTACAAAATAACCCTCCACCCGCTGGCCGTACAGAAGTGGGAAGATTTAGCTGAGCTGAACCTGGAAAAGTTAGACATCGGTAGTGAGGCGCTGGTTTGGGAGGAAATTCAACTGAAGTATGAGAATTGGAAGTATGATGAAATTTTCAAAGCCGTTCTGCCGGCCGACAAGGAAGCACTTTCATCGTTCAGCAAAATTGGCCATATTATTCATCTGAACCTGAAGGATCACCTGCTGCCGTACAAGGAGTTGATTGGGCAGGTGATTTGTGACAAAATAGCGGACTGTCGGACGGTGGTGAACAAATCGCTCTCGATCGATAACACCTACCGGAACTTCCAGATGGAACTGCTCTGCGGAGAGCCCGACTATCGTGTGTCGGTGAAGGAGAATGGATGTCTGTTTGAGTTTGACTTTTCCAAAGTGTACTGGAACCCTCGTCTTTCTACCGAGCACGAGAAGATAGTGAAAATGCTCGCCAAAACCGACACTCTGTTCGATCTTTACGCCGGCGTTGGCCCGTTCACCGTGCCTTCAGCACGTCGCGGATGCAAGGTGCTGGCAAACGATCTCAACCCCGACTCGTACGAAGCGTTGGTGAACAATTGTGCATTGAACAAAGTGTCCAAACACGTGACATGCCACAACAAAGATGCGGTCGATTTTATTAAGCACGAGGTCAAACAAGCTTTGCTGGAAAAGTGTACAGATGAGAGTATGGAAGGAGACATTCACATTACCATGAACCTACCGGCGATGGCGGTGGAGCATTTGGTACACTTTCCAGGGTTGCTTAAAGGCGAGGATGTTGTCCTGCGCAAACAACCGCTCGTGCATGTGTACTGCTTTGCGAAAGGGGTCGAAGATAAGAAGCAGATCGCGCGCGAGCTCGTAGAACATTGGATTGGGACGGATGTGACGGATAAGCTAAAAGAAATAGCCTTCGTGCGCAATGTGGCCCCTAACAAGGACATGATGCGAGTTAGTTTCTACCTTACGGAAGATTTACTGTTGGGTCGCATTGCGGTTAAAAAACGACAGCATGAAGAGGAGGACTCGCCGCAATCGGAAGAGGCTAAGCGACCATGTAATTCGAATGACAATAATAAACCGACCGAGTGAATGTAAGTTCTTTAGAACGTTTGAATCTTATTTATTTTTTTATCTTTTTTCGTTTCATATCACCCACATCCGAAGGCAACCGCTAGAACAAATCAACAGTATGGCCAAGAAAGCGAACAAGATGAAGGACCAGCGAAAGCAGTTGGCGAAGAAAGCGAAAACTGTGTTCTCGGTATCACAGGCCAAAAAGGGCAACCTTAAAAAAACGAAGGAAGTTTCGAGCAACCTTAAAAAGGTAATGTAGGCGTCCTGGACGTGAATAGATGGAAAACTTATCATGGCTTCGTTTAACTTTCAGATCCAGGTCAACGACAAGCGCGAAAAGGTGGATAAAAAATTTGAGGATCTGCACGCTCAAATCGTGTCGAAAAAGGCTGCCAAACCAGCACCGAAACCTCTTCCGGTAAAAAACAAAAGCAAACCGGACACAAAAAAGATCGAAGCCGATCTGAACGAAATGCAGATGTAGAAATAAATCCGTTATAGAAAGCGAATCACCTAATTGCCATGTGGTAATGCATCCGAAAGAAAAATCTTATTGGAATTAATTTGAAAGTTTCGATTCGTATTAGGCAGCGGAGACTCTACTGTAATTGAAACGACAGCTTGACAGAGCGGTGACAGTTCAACGTAAACAATAAATATATTCCACCTCGTTCGGCGAGTACGCGCTTGCAGCAAAGCAAAAGGTAAGACATGCAGCCCAATTTCCCGTTCGTTTCTTACGAAAATTGTCCCCCGGACCATCGCTTTCAGGTTCCTTTCACACGCGCAACTCTAGCACAGCCATGGCGTCCGAAATTCCCGAACGGCTAATCATCGGACCGAAGGAAGGTGTAACCTATCCGCTAACGGTAGCGTACTGTGGCAACTGCTCCATGCCGCTCGAGTACTGCGAGTACTACCCGGACTACGAAAAATGCAAACAGTGGCTGGAAAAGCATCTGCCGGATGAGTTCGAGCGCATGAAGATGGGTGCGACGGGCGGCGGCGGCGGTGGCGATAAGGGTGGCACCGGCGCAGGTGCCACCTCGAACGCTGCCGGTGAACCGGCCGGGGATGGCGCGGACGACGCGAAGAAACCCCAGAAGCGCGGCGGCAAGGGCATGATGAAAACGAAAAAGGCGAAGGACGACGTGCCGAAGAAGATAACGCTGTCCCGGTCGGCACGGGGCAAGCGGAAGTCCGTCACGGTGGTGACCGGTCTGGCGACGTTCGATATCGATCTCAAGCTGGCGGCCAAGTTTTTCGGCACCAAGTTTGCGTGCGGCTCGTCCGTCACCGGGGACGACGAGATCGTGATTCAGGGCGACGTTAAGGACGAGCTGTTTGACATCATCCCGGAAAAGTGGCCCGAAATTGATGAGGATTTCATCGACGATCTGGGCGATCAGAAGCGTTAGGGTGGTGGTGTGCGCGCGGGGAGAGCGGCAAGGCTTTTAGGGAACAACTCGCCGCAACAAACAACAACAACAAACACTACTTGGCTGTTGCAGATGGTGATACTGTGGTTCGAGTCTTTCGCGCAGGAAGCTTACTGTACTGAGGGCAAATTGCTGCTGTAATTCGCTGCGTAGCAACGGAAAGGAACGGAACGGCGCGTAAAGTCATTTAAATGTAAAATAAACACAGAGCCATGTGCTTTTACAATGGAAATAGATTTTTAAATTAGCAAACACATTTCCGAAATGGCGAGGGACCGATGGAAAACGAGCGACACTCCGAAGGGAATTGAAATCCGTTACGTGCCCTAGGCGCGACAAATTGTCTAAGGTTTGGAAGAAAAGAACTGCCCTTCTTATCGGTTTTCCAGGTACAGAGTTCATGAAGGCTTTCGAATAGTAACGACCACGTGCCACGTGCTCTTCTCAATAGCAGTTAAATAGAAGTGGCCGACACGGCTTCAAAACACCACGGGTACTATTTTAGTAGTAATCCCTTACAACCATACCATCTCCCCACCGTTAGCCCGCCGACTATCGTTGGATCCGAAATCCGATACTTGCCATTTAATTGGGACTACAATTGCAACACTATCGGATATAAAATCACGCAAATTTCACTTCTATGGCTGCGGCAACGGTGTGCTTCGGCTTTGCGAACAAATTGAGAACTAAAAGAGAGCCAAAACCAATCCCCATTTGTCCCGCCGCCCATTTAACTGCAACACCTTGTAACTAGGTTGTAACGGAACTGGCAATCCCTCCCGTCCCGGTCTGTATAGAGCGCGTTTAAAAATAAGCCACCCAACGCAGACTGCATTGACCGTATCGAATGCTAGAAGCAAAGTGTTATCAAAAAAAGAGGACCAATCCCCCCACCCCTTGCACCCACAAAAGTAGGACGTTCTTATTTTTTGGGGGCCCGGTAATTAAATTAAACCAACACGCGAACGCATGTGATTCTTTGGCAACCTGTACGCCACTTAATCAAATACTTACTTCCCTTCGATTTAATCGGCCCCCAATCGGTCTATTGGCCCCCTAGAATCCGGCCGGTAATCCTCCCGGGGGGGACAAACAGAGCATGTGTGTGTGTGTGTGTGTGTGTGTGTGTGTGTGTGTGTGTGTGTGTGTGTGTGTGTGTGTGTGTGTGTGTATGTTCGAAGCCCTAACTGCCAGCCGGCACCGGGAACCCCGCCCGAGAACTGGTCGGTTATGCAGGGCAGGGTTTGATCCATCGTTGATTAAATTATTTGCTACCTTTTTCCCCGGGACAGGATTTGCCAGCACCGTGCTCCGTGGGGAGGAAAGGGTAGGACAGTTGCAGGCAGGTCACAATTCACAAATATACCACCAGATTCGTGCTTGGGCCTGGTCCACCGCTTGATGGGCTATAAAATCTTTGACCACGATCGTCCACCTCGTCAGTAGGCACAGCGAGCGTGTCTAGGGCGGTGTGCCAGATTTTGGGTTCCGAAAATCGGTCAATACGGTTCCACCGATTGCGAAAAAACAGAAAGGTAACGTACGATTACAGTGGATTGGTTTGTGTGTGTGTGTGTGCATGTGTTTGGTTTTAATTTAAATAGTGACCACAGTGATTGTGAACCCGATCGTCCAACAGACAGACTAATCTCAAGTGCCCTTCCTTGGTCCACCAAAGGTGAATAACCAGTACCGGTGAATTTGAAAATCTACACCCAAGCACACCGGTACCACCATCGCCAAGCAATTCCACCACCACCACCACCACCGTCATGGGTCTTGTCCAGCTTGACAACCAGACCGCCTACCGACCGGAAGCACTGATTGGCGCGGACCAATCGGGCCTGCGCTATCTCGGCTGGAACGTGCCGCCGGAAGAGCTGGTGCACATCCCCGAGCACTGGCTGCAGTTTCCCGAGCCGGAAGCTTCCCTGCACTACCTGCTCGGGCTGCTGTACATCGCCTTCACCATCTTCTCACTCGTCGGCAATGGACTTGTCATTTGGATTTTCATCGCGTAAGCGTTTCTTCTGTCTACCCAATAGACCAATGTCCTTAATGTACTCTCTCTCTCTCTCTCTCTTTCTTGGATTGTTTGTAGTGCGAAATCCTTACGGACACCCTCGAACGTGTTTGTGATTAATCTTGCCATCTGTGATTTCTTCATGATGGCCAAGACGCCGATCTTCATCTACAACTCGTTCACGAAAGGCTTCACGCTAGGGAACCTGGGTTGCCAGATTTTTGGCTTCGTCGGATCTCTTACCGGTAAGCCCAACGGTGGCCGGTTCTCGGCTTTACGGGACATTTTGAATGCAACGTGCTTTTCGATCTCTTTTCCAGGAATTGGAGCAGGTGCCACTAACGCGCTCATCGCTTACGATCGGTATGTCTTAACAGGGGGTTTCTGTTTGAGATTATCTAATATGCAAGCAAGCAATATTCTAAACGCTCTTTTACAGTTACAACACCATCACCCGCCCATTCGAGGGAAGGCTTACGCAGACGAAGGCCATCATCTTCATCTGCCTCATCTGGGCATACACCATTCCGTGGGGAGTCCTGCCGCTGCTGGAAATCTGGGGACGCTACGTACCCGGTAAGTGCTACGCTGCCATCCTTGGTCAGATTCTTTCGAACTGCTTCCCGCCGACACCCTGTTTTGATTAATTAGAAATCAAAGTATATTTTATTTGCAGCACACGTGTGTTTCATGTCGAACTGGTTTTTAGAGTTTTGAGTATAATTATATCCATCTTCCCATCTTCGGACACTTCGACATAGTATTCCTCCCCCTTCTTCCTATGAAACAAACGGGCGTAATAATAATATTAACACGAATTAGTTCCTCACCACTCGAAAAATTCAACCAAAAAAAAAACCCCTCAATCACACTACTAATGGGTGCCACACAAACACTCAATATTTCAGTTGAAAATGATCTGCTCGCCTATACAAGTTCCCTCAAACTTACTTCACACACACGCGCGCGCGCGCGCACGTGCTACGCGATCATAATATTCGATGATCGAACGAGGTGGTTTTGCGCACACCACGTGGTTGCTGTTCTGGCAGTTTGTAGTTTCATTTCATTCTTTCGGCTCGGCCCTGAGCAATCGCGCTTTTGTCTTGCTTTAAAATGTATCTCGTTTTCTCGTCTTCGCTGTGACCGGTTAGGGTTAGAGTTACAGAGGGGCGGTTTTTTGTTAAATGTACAGCAAACGTGCTACAGCAAATTGATATACGGAACGGAATTTGAACCAGCGCGCGCGCGTGCGAACGCGTGGTTTGAAGTTCCGGGAGTTGTACGAAAGCGATTTGCATTTCCGGTGACCTGATCTTTACCCACTCGTTATGTCTTCTTGTTCTTTGTTTGTTTTCGTACCATCTATCTTTAAACCCACCTTAAAGGACCTTAATGGTTGGGTGCGCTGTATCAGTTCCGCACAACAAGTTCTTCTTTCTCTCTCTCTCTCGCTATTTCGCTATTAATTCATTAGGTGTAGAAACGTGTTTAACATACTTTAAATGGTAAAGGAGTGTGAAGTAGTAGCGATGATGCGATCCCACCTCTGAAAAAGGATGGCCCGCCCTTCTTCCACGGCATTCTCTCTTATGGTGTGTTATATGTGTTACTACGATTAAATGTTTAATTTACAGAATTGTGTCTCGATCGATTTCTCGCCACACTAATATTCTTCCTAATTCCCTTAACGACTCACTCACGCAATCACGCAATCACGCACGCAACCACACCACTAACTCTATCACGCGTTCACGAAACGCTTGCACACGGGTTCACCAAACGCTCCTTTGGTCATGATGCAAGCGGCGTAACATTGATTACACCATACAAATCATTACTTTGCTCGTTCGCTCATCCTTCCCTTACACACACATACACACACACAGTGTTTGTTTTTGCTCTTATCTATCACCTTACTAACATACATACGTATTACGTTTATCGCCATAATATCGCGGAGTATCGCACGAATCGATCGTTTTGATGCGCACTGCGCTACACTAGCATGTACGGCTGCGCTCTCGGCTTTCGACCGCTCTGCGCTTAAATTATATAGCTACAGGAGGTTGCATTCATGTTAAAAGCAGCAATACAAGCTACAAGGCTTTATTCCCCACTCGTGCCCTCCTCGTTTAGTGTGTACTGAACTGGAGGTAAAAGAATCCTTTTTGCAGTTTGCAGTTTGTGTGGTTTTAAAACGCGCTCTCTTACTCTTTCTCTTTCTTTGCTGGCACGGGATCAAACAATGTTGCCTCCCGCATCACATTAGCAAAGCAAACGCTCCCTGCTCTATTAAATGACATTTATAAACTCATTTATAAACTTACACACCTCAATGCAAACGGCAGCAAATTGCACCCGCACAGAGAGAAAGAGGAATTGAAAAGTAGAAGTTACAAAGAAAAATATACATGTTAACGTAACCTTAGGTAAGAATTGTCTAGACTTGGGGGCTGTCTATCGAAGTCTGGTGGTGGTCCCCTTCCCTCAGTCGATTCGGCTAAATGAGTACGCGTGAGTGTGGGTGTGTGTGTGTGTTTGTGTGCGTTTAAACGACGGAAATAGTAACATTGATGCCGAGATTACCATTGTCGGCAAAGAGCTGCGCAATCGACGTGTCGAACACCAAACAGTCGGAGTTAAGGATCGCGCTCGCCACGCCTTCGTGGATCGAGCGCGGCATCGCTTCCCACGTAAGCCGACGCCTGTTGCCGTTCAGCTCTAATCGGTAGGCAAAGTTTTCCGCCTCCTTCCGCGATCCGATCAGCTGCACGATCGCGTAAAACTGCTGATGTCCGTCGTACTTTTCCTGCTTCTCCAGCACCAGCATGAAGTGGTGCCCGAAGCAGGACTGCATCATCACCCAGTCGACCGCACCGGGCAGGTTGATGTCGGTGGCCAGAAACACGATATCCTCGCCCTGCAGCGTGGTGATGCTCTTGTGCGACATCATCAGGTGGGGCATCACGTAGTCGAGCGAACCCTGCCACTTGCAGGACGCGCCCGGACACGGGCACAGGTACGGCCGGAACTCGCACGCCTCCTCGTGCTCCGCCTTTTCCGTGTAGACGAGCGACACGGTGCAGCCGTGGTTGGAGTGTTTGCAGGGGAACTTCACGTTCGAGGCCACCTTCTCCATCGCCAGGTTGCGGATGTTGCCGAGCGAGCCGCGACAGGTCGGGCAGCAGGTCAGCTTCGAGCGGCAGCTGGTGCAGACGAGATGGCCGCTCTGGCACTGCAGTATCGGGGGCAGCACATAGTCAAAGCACACCGGACACTCGAACAGTGAGGCCAGGTCGGCCGAGATGCCACTGTCCCCGGCACCGACCGACGAGATGGAGCTGTTCGATGACGACGAGCCCGTCACCTCGCGGCGCTTCGGGTTGTTCAGCTTGTTCGACATGGTGGTTGTGGTGGTGGTGCTGGTGGTGGTGGCGGCGGTGGTCTCTGCCGTTTGCTCCGCTGTTTCCGTGTGGGACGGATGTGTAGCCGTACCAGCCGTCACCGTCAGCATGCACTGCGGGTCACTGTGTGTGTTGCCACTGCTTACGGAACCCGAGCAAAGCACCCCCTCCGTCACGGGCAGTGCGATGATGGTGTGGTGGTGTATTTGGGTGCACAATCTATGCTGCTTCCCGTTGCGCACAGCCCCCCCACGCGGCTGGTTGGTCGGTTGGTCGAGCTTTTGATGGATGCGTTTTCTCCGTACCGTTTGCCACACGGAAACCAAGCGGAACACTTCGCGATCGGTGGGCACTCTTATTTACCTACCACGTAATTATAAACAACACTCTTCCAGAGGCACAAAGATTTGTGCACAAATTGTCAATCGATTATCGTTTGCTGTTGCCCAGCGTTTCTACACGCACGACGTATGACACCGCACAAGGTTGCTACAGCCAACGTATGAATACGTCGAAGGGGAAAGGCAACAATAATTATCTACAAACGACACTCATTGCTATTTTTTCAATACATTTGTATCGGCTTATCATCGTTCTCTTCTTTTGCTTTCATTTCAGAGGGCTTCCTTACCTCCTGCACCTTCGACTATCTGTCTGGCACGTTCGATACCCGCCTGTTCGTGGCCTCGATCTTTACCTTCAGCTACGTACTACCGATGAGTCTGATCATTTACTACTACAGCCAGATTGTGAGCCATGTCGTCAACCATGAGAAGTCGCTCCGCGAACAGGCCAAGAAGATGAACGTGGAGTCGCTGCGGTCGAACCAAAACCAGAAGGACGCCTCGGTCGAGATCCGAATTGCGAAGGCCGCCATCACCGTTTGCTTCCTGTTCGTTGCCTCGTGGACACCGTACGCCGTGCTGGCGCTGATCGGAGCGTTCGGTGACAAGAGCCTGCTAACGCCGGGCGTCACCATGTTCCCCGCCTGTGCCTGCAAGTTTGTCGCCTGCCTAGACCCGTACGTGTACGCCATCAGCCACCCGAGATACCGTATCGAGCTGCAGAAGCGTCTACCCTGGCTGGCGATTACGGAAACGCTACCGGCAGAGAACGCCTCGACCTGCACGGAGCAGCAGGACGGCAACGCTACTACGCAATCTTAAGACGGGTGCTACAGACAGGCAGACAGGCAATACGCGCATATAGCTCGGGATAGATACACTAGCAGGCACTTTCAAATGATACATACGATACTAACAATAAGCCACGTCTAATGGACCCGAGCACGGAAACTTCTGTTTGAAGTGTGAATTTCTAATTGTTTTCAAATCATTATTTGTCGAAATCATACCAAAAAAACATTCAATAAAGAAACTTAACTGCAATCTTGGTTTTCTGTTTTCTTGCATACTATATTTGGTGTTTGAATTCAGCGTCCTGACCGTTATCTATTGATTCAGATATTCTATAAAATATAAAATACAGTGAGATGACTTTTATCCGGCTGTCCGTATATCCGTGCTATTAAGAAATGACAGTTCAATACAAAAGTGACATTGCGTGCTCAGGATGATATTTGAAGAAAAAAGCCGTTTTCACAGCACATTTTAATAACCAAAAACACTGAAATCCATATCGAATTTCAAATATTTCTTTTGAACCAATTTAAAATTCATAAAACTTACAGGTTTTACCAAAACTTAACACAGATTAAAAAACACTTCAAGAATTAATGATACAAATATACTTGCACCCATTATCGTTATTATTCGAGTATCCAGGTGCGGTCGAGTCCCGATGAGCCCGGATGAACGGCGTTTCACTTTAAAATAAATTTAAGTATAAAATGTAATCTGGACAAAATTTCGTTTCTTTCCCTATTTTGAGCCACGAGCATTGTTGCCGTGTACGTGTAGCTTCACAATTAACGGGCAGCTTGCTCTATATGAACCTTGGTCGTATTTATAGGCGCTGTCATGCTGACAATTCCTCGTTCTTTCATTCTCCGCGTGCAGTAGGAAAACACAAAATGTGGTGAACACGAAGTTTCACGACAGTTTAGGTTAATATTAGCTGTTACTTTCACAATTTATTCTACACTTTCAACTAAAATCATCGTGCGCACTGTTCTGCTATAAAATGGTAAGTAAACACGCCGGCCAACACGCTGCAGCGCTATCATATATGTTTCGCCTTATGACCCACTTCATACTGTTGCATCAACACAGGATTTGGAGGAGCGAGATCTGGCCGCGCTAGAAGAACGGCTATATTCCTCCATCCATCATGCTTATGAGAATCCGCAAAGCGTGTTCGATCCAGCACCGGTCACTCCTTCCACTACTGCACGCGTGGTTTCGAGAAACGCGGTAATTAACAATGGATCCGGTACGCTGCCCGCCAATATGAAGCGGTATTGGGCCGGCTCTGCCGTTCCCAGTTACGGTGATCGTGGCGCCCCGTATCCCGGGAACAAACCGCAAACGGGCGTCGCCCCGAAACCATCCTCGCCCGCAACGACTGCCCCAGGAAACGTCAGCGAAGGAGGAATCACAGAGGTTACTAAGATGTTCATCACGCCGTATCAGTCGTTGCTGGGCAATATGGGCGATCCACCGCCCGTGGAGAGTCAATCAGTGCCGGTTGAATCTGCCCATCAAAGCACACCTTCCATAGTAGCCCCCGCGGCTAAACACATCCCACAGAAGGATCCAGGACTGCAGCTGAAGAAGAAGAAGCAAACCAAACAGCCGCTGCTGGCGGTAGAAAAGAAACTGGCCAACTTAACGAAGCTCATCAACAAAGACAGGAAACAGAATGCCGCACAAACGATGGAAGTGAAGAAGGCAAAGGCAAAGAAAATGAGACACCGCAAGCAGCAGCAGCAGCAAATCGTGGCTGAAATCATACTGAACTCATCCGACGACGAGGTGTCCAAGCCCTGGCCAGCGAGACCGGAACGTACCTCCGCTCCTGTGCCATTGTCCGACGATGAGACGGATGAGGTCATAATCATACCAACACCACCGCCACCGCAAATCTGTATCGATTGCAGCGACGAGGAGGAAGAACAGCCCCCGCCCAGCGTCCAGTTTGCATTGCCCAAGTCTCAGAAAAAGAAGAAGAAAAAGCCTACCTCGGTTTCGCCGCGTTGCCTTAGCCCCTCGAACAGCTCGATCATGTCGGACGATTTCATTGGCCAGCACGATCGGTCCCGTTTGAACGACAGCTTCACCGAAAGCATACCGAACGACGATGAGCTGGAATGTGCCGTCGAAGGTGCTCCCCGGCCCGGTGCCTCCGGCAAGGGGAAGAAGAGCACACCCGAGGCGCGGCAGGAAAGAGTCCCGTCGATCTCATCGGAAGACACGGTATGCACGAGCAGCGAGACGACCGACCAGGAAAAACGGCCACCAGAAACGGATAAAGGAAGTGCGTCCAAATCACAATCTCAACAGTGCAATGAATCCGCTACGAAAGGTAAAAAGGATAGCGCGACAAACACTAAAAAGACTCCATCGAAAGTGAAAGCATCAAAAGCGGCTCCGGCATCTCCCAGCATCGTAGCAGCAGCGGCTTCTCCAAGCGTTGCTAAGAACAATGCAAACAGCAACAAAGCAGTGGCTGCTGGGTCCAACGACACTGCCAGCAACGCTAAACCTCAGGGAAAGACCAAAGCGAGAAGCAAATCGCCCCTCACATTAGTGCTGGAGGCTGCTAGGAAACATTTCGAAATGGAACCGAAGCAGCCGCGTGATGGTTCGGCCAAGAAAACGAAATCCAAAAAAGATAGTTCAGTGCAAAAGGAACCTACGGCAACCCCGGGCACCCTAACAGACAAGGTAGTAAGCGAATGTGCTGCAAATGAACCCGCACCAAGCAAAAGCACCGCCGGCCCGAAAGGGAAGAAGAAAAAGAACCTCACCACCATCGCGCCCGTCGACGATGTCGTGTCGTCTGAAAGCGATTACGACATTGCTCGGCCGGCCAGCAAAGCCAGCACCCCTAAGGGACCACCGGGGAAGAAATCGCGCCGCTCGGCCTCCAATTTCTTCGAACAGATGGGCGACGTATCGTCCGAAAGCGATTACGACGAGAGCTTCCTGCAGGAGGAGAAGGGCAACGAGAAGCACAAACAGGCGAAGGAGTCGAAGAAGCGGCTCGGCCGCAAGCGAAAGCAGTACAACTCGGAAACGTACTCCGACGAAGACTTTGCCTGTCTGCTGACCGACATTGTGCGGGCGGTTTCCGACACCGAGGATGAGGAGGACGAGGATGATGATGATGCTGACGCTGATGGCGATGTGGCCGCTTTGCTAGCGAATGAAGGTAAAACAGGCACCAAAGCGGCAGATACGGTTGCTACTAGCAAGAAACGAAAACAAAATAGTCTCACTGAACAGCAAACGCCCTCGAAAGCCGCTCGCAATCTGAAGAAAAAGAAAAAGCTTAATGAACAACCAACGCCAGCTACCAGTGAGGAGCTTCCTGCCGATCAGGAACAGCCAGAAGTTGTTGTTGCTAAGAAGAAGAAGAAACAGAAGGAACCGAAAGCCAGTGCTAAGAAGCGGCTCGCTGGCAGTGGTTGCAGCACTCCCGAGGTTCAGGCCGTTTGTTTGGAGCAGAGCAGCACGAACACGCCCGCACAACGGTCAAAGGATTTGATGGAAGAAGATTCGAGAGCTGTGCACAGCGCGACTTCAGAGCCGGACCAAATTCAAATCATTGCCGATTCCGACGTCGATGGAGACGATGATGATGATGATGATCTACGGATAATCGACAATAGCTTCAACGGTCGATCTTCCGTTGCTTCTGGCGGCTCGTGTTCCAGCAAAGCACCACCGGTCGGTCCCGACTGTGCGTGGAACGACGAAATGAAGCAGTTCTACAACACATCGTGGGCGGATGAGGACCTCAATTTGAAATCAATTCTGAGACAGATGCCCCGTAAGTAGCGACGCTGTGTATGAGAAAATTTATGGGCAGAAAATTCTTTTGCTAACTGTTCTGTATGTTTTTTTAGGTGATAGCAGGCATTGGTACTTACTGCTCAAGGATCGTTACCCGGACCCTCCCAGGAAGGAAATCATTTGCAGCAATTGCGGTGAGCGGGGACACGTGAGATTCAAGTGTCGAAACGCGCCGAAACTGGTCACCTGCTACATGTGCGGCGAGCAAGGACACAGGGAACCACGCTGTCCGAAAACGGTCTGCCTGAACGTAAGCATCCACGTTTCAACAATCAAACGGTTGATTTAGTGCCTACACGATAATTTTCTTCTGCTCTTAGTGTGGCGCCAAGACGCGCAACTTTGTCCGTGGTTGCAAAACGTGCGCACGGGATGCTGACACTATCTGTTTCTCCTGTGGGGTGCGTGGTCATACTCAGCGTAGCTGTCCGGATCTCTGGCGGCGATACCACAGTACGGTAAGTATTTGTTTTTTTTAGGTATAAGGAGCTTTGCAAAATGACACACGGTGTCGTTGTGGGCAATATGAAGCTCTGATAGATCGATCAAACAGTTAGAGATCGAGAGGAAAGAGAGCAAAACCATGTTTGGCATGCCAAACGAGTTGCTCCACCAATACTCACCCTCTATTGCTTGACAATAGCGACGTGTGATCGGAACGCAATCCGGGATCACTGGTACAATCTGGGGGAGAAATTGAAGATAATGTTTCACTAAGAAATTTGTTTTCTGCACCGGATGGCGTGTGCGTGTATGTATTTCATGTATGCTAGATTGAGGATAATGTACCGTTGAAAGAGGATTTCGTGAAAAACCCGAAAGCACGTTGGTGCTGCGTCTGTTGCCGGCACGGCCACCAGGCCCACAAGTGTAACGATGCGCGTCGGATCTTCGGCCACCCGATACCAAATACAAGCGTGAGCTCCTACCTGCCAGCCTACCGTGGCGAGTACAATCGCTCCAGTAAGCGTCAGACGGAGGAACAGCAGCGGCGACTGGCGCTCGATCCGACCGCTCGGTACAATCTGCTCAGCAGCGACGCCAACGGGTGCGAGCTAAACTTGTCCGAGATGACGCAGAACGAGAACGGGTTCTACTACAACTTTCTGCGAACTACTGGTCTGCTGGAAAAGTACGAAAAGCGGCCGAGTGTGGATGATGTTGTGGAAGTTGTCGAGCAGCAGCAGCAGCAGGAAGAACCGCCACCAGAAGTGAAGCAGGAAAAGGATGAGGTACTACTGATAGAATCTTCTCCGCCTGCGGAGCCGGTTGTTTCGCAGCAGGAACAGGACGAAATAGAACCTAAGGAGGAAGAGATTTCCCCGCAGGTCACACCAGCGCCATGCAACCAAACTGACAGCCAACGAGCTGCTCTAACGATAGTGGAAGAAAATTCCAACTACAGTTTTTCAGAGTTTCATACCGAAGAAGAAAAGCAGCCCGAAGTGGCTTGCGAAACCAGCGGCGGTGGCATCACATCTCGCCCATCGGAGGATCGAACGTCGGCTAATATTAACAGCAGTCAAAGTGAACAAGCAGCGCTCTCTCTTGATTTTATTCCACTTTCTACTGAGGCTGAGGTGCCGGATCTATTTACACTACCACCACTGCCACCCAGACCGCCGCGACCACAGCGACCGCCGCTGCCAATCCTACCCACTGCCGAACAGGCTACACTACCTTCGCCGCCACAGACGTCGGAACCGCCAGCAAATGCCATCGTAACAGTTGCTGAACCGGATCGTTCAATAATGCCAAAGGCGGGCGAACCGGTCGAAACGGATGCCAAAGTGGTGCTCAGCAAAGACCATGCCAAGGTGCTGCTGTCGCTGAAGGGTAGCGAGTTTCTTAACGAGGCCGGCCAAAGGCACAACGTGCGGTTAAGCATAACGTTCGAATCGGTCGGCAATATGTTGCAAATTCACGGCACAACCGAGGCGCAGGACCGGTTTCATGAGGAGTTGGTGCGCTACCTGTCGGGCGGTACGCAGCAAAAAGTAATTGCAGACAACAACAACATCGAAATTAGCAACTGTCCTAAGCTTTCAAACAAAATGGCGAAATACATCAGAGGTCATTTAAAGCAGCTGGTATCTTCACAACATTTGCCAATGAGTAAACTACTGGAGAATTGGTCCAATGCAAACCAGGCAAACATTGCGAGGCATCGCCGCAAATTGAACATTCTGCTGTTCGGTGTGTATGGAATGCGGGAAGGACGAAAGTACCTCAATGTACTGCGAACCCAATTGGCATTATGTTTGCAAACGAAGCCACGGGACAGTGAGGTCCCGCAAGCTCAGCGTGACACCGTAAATGAAGCGATTCGGTACATATTTACGGGATACGATCATAAAGATTATGCAACATTGGCCGACGAGTTTGAGGAACTTAAGCATTCAAACAAGTTGAGAAGGATAACATTCTTTGATTTGGAAGTTCAACAACGACCACTAAAGGCTGACGCCGTAAATAAAAATAAAACCTGCTGTAAACGCCCTACGCAACATGCAGCCGATTACCATTACCTAAAGTTTATTGAAACTCTGAAAAAACAGCCACAGAAAAAGCAAAACAAGTCGCCAATCGTGAAAAAAGACGCGAAAAAACCTCGCACCAGGTCTAACAGTATAGCAGAGAAACGGGCCCAACTAGACTGGAATCACCACCAGGAGCAGCACGAGGAGCAACGTTTCAATCAAGAAGAACAGCAAGCCGACGATTACATTGATACCGATGCGACGATGCATCATAATGGTGAGGGCAATAGGAGGTATGCCGATGATTTCATTATGAACACGTACGCCGATCAGCAGATTGATTCGGATCGTCTCGACCAGCTGGACAGCTCAACGCGCCACGTGCAGGAATCGGATTGGATTGGAGCAAACGGGTCCAACTACCAGCAACAGCAGCAGCAGCAGCAGCAGGACTTTCCGCAACATGGCAACGAGTGGTACGATGATCGCGATCAAAACCGGTGGGCAGTGTTCGATAGCACGCCACCACAGACGGAACATCGTTTCCAATGGTTCGGACAGTCGAACGACGTGGGCCCTAGCGGTCCGTCGGGTGCTTTTCCCGCTAGTGTAGCACGTCTGACCGAATGGGACAACACACTGCGCGAGCAGGAGTTGAGCCAGCTGGAACGACTGCAGAACATGTTGCGGCGATGAGAGAGGTGGTGTGCGTGTGGTGTGCTTTCGCGAAAGAACCCCACACACCGGTTCATGAGAGTTGGTAGCAGAAATACAGGCGCTCATGAAAGTGTACGATAAATACGCAACAGATTTTTTGTTTTGTTTTTCGATTGCAACTGATGACACCGCTGAAGATGCGTTCCCACGATTTAGTCGGAAGAATTACGGTTTAGCATGTTGTTGATTTCACTCTTGTGCATGTTTTTCGCATCGTAACGCCTCGTTTATGGGCAAACAAACTCCGTCGTAGCTCTTATCTCCCTCGTGCAATGTATATTTTACTAGAATTCTGCAAAATGTGTGTGATTTATTAGAGATTGGGAAGGCAGCTTTTTACGGACGTTATAACGGTCAATTTGAATGACAGGACAGCGGGAACGATAAGCAAGAAATCAAGCATATGACATAAACGGTACACGCCGGGCACCATGCCACAAATTTTCTTGCATTCGCATTCAGCTCGCAAGTACATATCCAGCACGGAAAAGATCATATTATTAATCATTTAAATCATATTCAAGAGCTACAGCTTTGGAAGATCTAAAACTCCGTCCGTGGGCTAGTAGGTAGCAAAGGCAGAGAAGCTGTTGGAACGCTTGGTTAATCGATATCGACAGAATAGGAACCGAACGAGACTGAACCGGTACTAGTGCTTGTTAATAGAAGAAACATAAGCGATGAGTTCAGCACGGCAGGTGAATGACTCTTATGCATCGGAGGATTTCATACCATTTGAACGACGACAACAGTCCCATTCGTCGCCGGATTTCATACCATTCCAACTAGAACAGCAGCCCCATTCATCACGGGACTGCAAACCAAACCAACGGCAGCAGCAGCCCCAAACATCACAGGAACTCGTACCAGCCAAACGACAGCAGCAGCCCCAAACATCGCGCCATCCTACTCCAGCGGATGATCCTGGCAACGAGAAATACTACAGCATAACCGGGCCCCGCTTTTCCAACCGAATGGTGCTGTACATGGCCAAATTTCTGCGCGGTCTGGTAGGGGAAAAGAAGAGCATACGCTGTGTGCTGGCCGAATATGAGACGACCGACAGCAGTCAGCGCAAGGCGCGGGAAGCTTTACGCCGTCAGCTCAACACACTGCTGCTCGGCGTGTACGGGTTGCGCGAGGGCCGTACGCACCTGAACTATCTGCGCCATGAGATGGACCTGTGCATGAACGCCGATCCCTGGAAGCAGGAATTGCCACCCGAACGGCGGAACAAGATCGACGAAGCGATACGGTACCTGTTTACCGCGTACGACCACGGCGACTATCAGACGCTTTGGAAGGAATATGAGCAACGGTGTAAGGCGAATGAGCTGCAACGGCTAACCTACTACGATCTGGGCATACCACGCATGATCTTCAAACCGAAGCCGGACAAGAATGGGAAGCAAAAGAAGAAACACAAGAAGTTGAACAACGTTGATTCAAATTATACCAAAGGCAAGAAGAAGGAGCGCCGGCGAAAGGGTCGCAAAGGAAAGGGCGACTATTCTGATGATGCTGGCAACATGTGATAATCGTACTAATGCTCCTAACTATAAATATATGTTAAATATAAGCGCATTACTGAAAAAAATACCCCAAATTGCATGTCTTTCTGTAAAGTATGATGATCACGGTCGATTTCATCATTCTATTCCCCACCGATGGTAACACTCCCATTGTCCTCGGGGACAAAAACCTCAACGACCTCGTACTCCAGCGCACCACAGCTTTGCATGTGTTTTTTCTTCTGCTGTCGGGTTGGGAACTCTTGCTCACATTTTGGACAGCGTTCTGCTTGTTTCTGAAAATGGCCAATGAAAACAATAAATTGCTAATGAAGCCTACTCTTCCTATTCCGCTTCGAACCTTACCCGCTTTGCACGATACTGTCCCAGCAGCATGCCATCCGCGGGTTTGACGCGCACGTTCGTCTGCTGTCCGTGCGCCAGGAACATGTGTTTGTTGTAGAAAAAGTGATACCTAAAATCGCGCTCGCAGCATACGTAGTTTTCACTGTAATGAAGAGAAGAAAGCTTATGGGTGCAATTCGAATTCACGCTGGTTTTGCGTCCTTCTTACCGATACGTGATACATAGATGGTCGTCGAATTCCTCCCTCGTCTTGTACGCCCCCAGACACACTCCACACTGTAAATCTTTCGGATTTTGATGGTGCGCTTTGTGCTCTTGCAGCTTTTCATCCGTATCGTACGAATGGAGGCAAATATTACAGACAAAGTACGTTTGAATCTGGAAAGATAAAGTCCCGTTTTAACAATGTGTGTCCCGAAATTTCGACCCCGTCCCCTCACACACTCACATTATGCATTTTTTCCACGTGCATTCGGAGCTTATCCTTGCGCCGGTACGACGCACTGCAATGATCACACTCATACACCACCCCCCGGTGCAGTTCCTTCGTGTGCCGGTTCAGGTGCGTATGTGATTTAAAGCTAAACCCACAAACTGTGCACGTGTGCGTCCGTTGGTTCGTGTGCGTTTTCATATGCTGCGCAAGCATTTGCTTCGTGCGGAACGTTAGCGCACACTCGGCGCAGCTTACCTCGAACGCTTTCAGATGCAGCCGGCGAACGTGCAGCAGCTGTTCCGCCTTGGTATAGTACTCCAGCGGGCAGTATTCGCACTTGTACGGGCGTACTGGTTCGTGCCGTTTGCGGTGTGTTTCCAGCGCAAACTTGGTGTCGAACGCTAACCCGCACGTATCGCACATGTGATCCCGGTGGGTGGACCGTTTGTGCTGCAGCAAGTCGCGCTTTGTGGTGAACGTTTCGTTGCAACGCTTGCAGGTGTGTTGGGTGGGTTCTTTGCTGAAAGAATGTTAAAAAGTCATTAGAAGCGAACGATTGGAAACGGTTTCACATTACCATTACCTTTCATGCTTCTTTGTGTGCTGCTTAAACGCTTTCAGCAGATGTGTTGTAAATGGACAATGTTGACACTGATGCATTTCTCCTTTCTGTCGCCTACTTCGTAGGGTTCTGGTAGACTTATTTTCAGCCGATTTTGCTACGCTTATTGCCTCCAACACGTCGACAGATTCTTCAGCAATATCATCTTCATTGCGATCGTTCATTCCTTCGGGGAGCATTTCTTCATCCAACTCAAACATTTCAAACTCTTCGGGTGTTGGACTTGCACTCTCATCGTCGCTCGTTGTTTGTTGGAATGGTGTGGAGCTCTGTTCAGTTCGTTCAGCATCATGCATTGAGTCCTGCGCCACCTTGAATGCATCTATCAAATCTTGAACGACTAGCTCAAGTTTATCGGTAATGTTTAGCTCGTGCAATACACTCAACAATTCCGTCTGATGATCTCGAAAGACATTTTCCAGCGGTACTGTGTGATCGTTTCTCAAATGAACCAGGGCATGTACAAACTTCCCTACGAGTTTTAGCCGATTTCGGTAGTTTAGAAAAGCGATCAGTTCTGTGGAGCATGATTCACAAATACCGGAAGGAGTATGGTGATGCAGCTCCTGTAAAGTGAAGATTATTAAACAATTGTCGGGTGGAGATTATCCTTCCATTACTCACCGGTAAAACGGGACCCATCAGCTCGTCTATCACATCGATCATTTTCACATGGTTGTAATGCAACGATTCCACTGAGATAAGTACATTCTCCGGCTGGTGCTGCAAGCATATGCGACACACATTTGGAAAGTGTTCCAGCCGGAATGTAGCCATCCCGGATGATTCCGTACGCAGTGCAGGAAGATCAGGTGAACACGGCGGTTTCCAAGCAACTGCAGGCGAAGGAAGCGACCCTTTTGTCGACCAAAACATAAACAAATCAGCATGACAAGCGGAAAAACGTCATTCAATGTCGACGTGAAACAATCGAGTTGGAATTTCAAATTCCTATTAGCTTTCTCACATTTCTCAAATCAATGAAACGCGCACACAGTAAACGCTTTGGCCGGGAGCCTTCCACAATGGCAATACATTATTTATTGCTGAACTGCGAATGTGCACTCCGATGACTCCCTATTTCTAAAAATTATAATACGATTTCCTGCTCTCTTCGCGTGCGAATAAGTTTGCTGCAGTCCGTCCTCCTCGTCACTTCTCTCCTGCCGCGCTCAAAAACCGACTAAACGTAGATATTGAATTGTTTGCAATGTGTATCTGGGTATGCTGCTAGATATAGTATAGAAATGAAAATCGTGCTGCTGCTGCTGCTGCTACTGCTTATCTTTTCCACCCCGTCACTTAACCCTTGATGGCGTGCAGACGGCGGTTCAGGTCTTCAAACTTCATGACCTTACGAATGAAAAAGTCACCGTAGCGGTGCGACACCTTCGTGTCGGCGATGTGAATCATGTCCTTGTCGATGTAAAAGTCCAGCTCCGAACCGGACTGGAACTTGCCCTCCAGTCCGCTCGAACCCTTCGTCCACACGACGTTCTTCATCTTGTGCTTGAAGCACAGCAGCCGGGTCAGCAGGTTCTCGAGCTTCTGCTCGTCCACCTCGTCCTGCGGCTTGCGGTCCATGAACGAGGCCAGCTTCATGATCGGCAGCGTGGTGTACAGCTTCAGGTACGACCGGATGGTCGGCAGCTCCTGCTGCTGCTTCACCTCGTCCATGAACACGTTGATCTGGTGCTCGAGCGCATCCTTCACGTAGTCCTCGATCGGTGCGTCCGGCGGCGGCGGCACCGGCGACACGAACTTCGGACAGGCGAACACGAAAAAGTTGCGGAACACGTCCAGGTCGCCGCACTGCATCTTGTACATGTTGTCGTGGTAGTTCTTCTCGCGCAGCACCTGCTGGATCGACTCGTCGATGCACTGCGGGTGCAGCACCAGACAGATGGCGAGCAGATGGTACATCTGGTCCGTCTGCTTGTTGATCTGGTCGTTCTGGTACGAGCGGGCGCTGTACAGCTGCTTGGTGCGCTGGATGTACAGCAGGATCGACGAGAACGTGCGGATCGCGTCCGAGTAGCGGCGCATCATCATGTACGCAAACCCGACATAGTACGACGTGCTGATCTGGCACGACGGAATGTGCGAGTACTGGCTCTTCTTGTGGATCTCGATCGGCTCCAGCACCTTGATGGCCTGGTGGTAGTCGCCGAGCAGCGAGTGGACGCGCAGCAGCCCGACCAGGCTGAAGTAGCCCAGCATCTTGTAGAACGAGTGGCGCCCGAACTCGCCCGCCACCGCCTCCGGGTCCTTGCCGGCCGCGGCCGCCTCCAGCTGGTCCTTGATCTTCGACATCGACACGAGCGAGTGCAGCACGTTCAGGATGCAGAGGATGTTCCACACCTTGCTGTTGTTGTTCAGCAGCATGTCCATCTCCTCGTCCGTCTTGTCCGTCAGCCGGGCGCGGTACTGCGCAAAGTTCTGGAACTGGTACACGAACTCGTCGATCAGCTCCCACAGCCAGATGTCGGGCAGCTCCAGCTGCACCGGCTCCTTCGACGGCAGGATGTAGTTGAAGAAGTTGCAGTAGTTGTAGAACGAGTTCAGCCGCTGCTCGAGCGACGGACCGCCCTGGATGCGGGCGTGCAGATGACGGTAGTACAGCTCCTTGTACAGGATCAGGAACAGGTTGTCGTTGTCGACCAGGTGCGCCACCTCCTCCTCGCTCGGCCAGGCCTTCTTCTCGAAGTGCTGCTCGCTCAGCTTCGGGAAGGTGTTTTCGTACAGATTCTGGATCTCGTACACCACCCCATCCTTGATGACGGTGCAGAAGTACATCAGGAACTTCTTCACGTCCTCGTGCATGGGGAAGTAGCCTCGATCGTACATGCCATCCTCCGGCATGCCCATCTCGTAGCCGTACTCATCGTAGCCCTACAAACGGGGGTTCCAGCAAAGTTAGGTTATGTTTTAACAGGGGGTGCATTTCTCTTCCACGATCTGCTCGGCAGATGGTGGAACAGTGAGCTGATTTTAGCGTGTCACTCGTGACGATTTACTTACACCCTCCCATGGTTCTTCGTTCGAGTACATCTTGGATGCTGGTAGCGGTCGCTTTCGGGGAGAAATTCACGATTTTCTTCACAAAACACCAGCTCACACACCGAACGATTCCGATTGCTTCGTAGCAAGAGGAAAAAGCAGAAAACGCCAATACGCTGGCAGCTGTCAAAGCTGCTGTCATGCCAATCGCACAAGGTACGTAGAGAAAAGGTAGGACAAATTAAAAAAAAATCAACAAATAACAACACAAGAAATGCGATTGCACAGAAAATAGCTGAAAATAAAGAGAAAAAATATTCCAACCGGTCCAACGCATCCATCCTTCGCTTCGCAAAACCACACGCTTGGACTTTGACTCCCGCGCGTCATCCCGCTTTGCATCCACGTTTGAAGCATTCGGCCGCGGGTGCAAATGTCATATGAAATTCAGATGTTGTTAATTACCCACACCGATCAGCCGTGTTTCTGCGTGAGGTGTCGTAAAAGTGCGTGCCAGAGCATAACCGCGGCACTATCTGCTGGCGAATTTGTTTCACCCTCTCCCCGTGCGAACGCTGTTAATGCCGTGGTGTAAAACAGTGATGTAAGTGTCTTGTGCGCTCCGATCCGGCGGTCGCTCCTCTGGGGCCCCCTTTTTGATCGGGTGGGCTTTTTTATTTTTGGAATGCGAGAAGGGGTCTGTGAAGTGAAAACTCTGGACGGGCGAGCCTTTGAACTCCGTGTTTCACTCTCCCCCAACTGCGATGCCTGCGCGTGTGCGTGTGAAGTGGCTGGTGTTTATTTTTAATTTCGGACCATCTTTCTCGCCTTTCGCTTCGCACACCGCTTACTACGATCGAGAGATGTTTGCCTTTTCATTTTCCGTGTTCTGTTCGTCATCAATATTCCCCGCTTCGGTCAAGCAACCGATCAACAAAGGGCTTTATTCTGTTAACGTCCTATTTCCCCTTGTTTTAGAGCGATACCAACAAACAGCAGCCGCCAGCACAACAGTACGCAACACCGATGGCAAGCAAACGAAAACCAATCCACACGCCATCTGCCGCCGGAGCAGCGGGCGGCAACGCCGCCCGTCCACAGATGAACTTCCGCCAGGGGTTAAACGATACGACCGCACGGGCGGAAGCAAAGGGCACGAGACCGACCGCCACACCGACCTCCATCCGGGAAGTGCTCACGATGATGGTGCTGCACGTGTGCAAAAAGATCATCTTCTTCGACACCAGCCTGAAGGTGCCGCTGTACCTTGGCTCTTTGTTCATCGTGTCCCTGATTGGGGACTTTCTGCCCTACCCGAAGACATACCTCGCCCGCACGGACAATCTGTTCAACGTGTACTTCGTCAAGCTGGGCTGGGCCTGGACGCTGCTGTTTGCCTTCCCCTATCTGGCCATGACATCGATCACGATCTGCTGCGGCGACAATCAGCGGCTAATCCGGAACCATCTGCCCCGGCTCGGCATAGCGACCGTGTTTTGGTTCGTGTGGACGAAGCTGTTCAACGTGATCGAATCGAGCTACGGTCGGTGCAGTGTGCGCGGGTTCGATGCCAAAACGCCCTGCCTGAAGGCGGGCCACCTGTGGAATGGGTTTGACATTTCCGGCCATGCCTTCATACTGATCTACTCCAGCCTGGTGCTGATGGAGGAGGCGCGCCCCATCATCGGGTGGGAAAGCATCAAAGATTTGCTGCGCAACGAGGAGCACAACCGGAGCAACAACGACAACTCCCAGACGTCCAATCCGCTCAAGAACCTAAAGGACGAGGATCTGAAGGCGCTCAAGTACTTCTACAATCGCTTCACCCCCACGATTCGGCTGTTCTTCATCGGCATGACGATGCTGCAGCTGCTGTGGGACCTGATGCTGGTCGGCACGATGCTGTACCACCATCGGATGGTGGAGAAGGTGCTGAGCGGCATCATTGCCGTCGTGACGTGGTTCGTGACGTACCGGGCCTGGTACCCGCTACCGACCGTGCTGCCCGATCCGGTTGGCAAGGGGCTGTTCAACTACCAGTCCATCAGCAAGCCGGAAATTGGGCTGCGCCGAAGGGCCAGCTTACTGCAGCCCGGTTCCACTGCAGCGGCCGGAGCCAATGCGGGTGGCAGCCCCAAAGAAATACCCAAGTTCATGGGCATGCCACTGTACGCCGCAAGGCAGCAAATGTCTGGCGGAAGCGTTGGTGCAGGTGCATCGCCGCTGGAAGGTGGTTCGGCCAGCGGACAGCAGGCCGCTTTCGTAAGTAGCCATCTGTACGGTTCACGCATTGGTAGCGGTGGCATTGGCAACAGCAGCAGTAGTGGTGGTGGTGGTGGTGCTGGTGGCGGTAGTAGTGGTAGTTACTATAGCAACTCCGACTTTAATCATCCTTCGTACGCTCGCTATCGTAGTCGCTTTGAGCGATTTGAACCGTAGTTGTCTTCTCTGTTTTGCATATGTGATTGCGTGCGTGCATGCGTGCAACAACGCCACGTGCATCCTTATTAATTTCTGTGTTGTATGTGGTTCGTGTGCATAACATTGGTTGTATAGCGTCGGAAAAACGGGGGTGGTGGTAATTCTGTACATTTGGCAGGTGTGTTCAATAGTGCTTTGCAGGTTAAAGGCAATTCGGCTCTTCTTAACCCCTTCTTATGTGTGGTGATGGTAATGTTTTCCGTTGGAAATTGTCCACGCTGTACAGACACGCACGCTGCTGTGTGGAATAGAATTAAGGCGCATGAACAAAATTACAACTTTTTCTACCAATGCACCACACTTTTTCCGATTTTTTACAGATCTAATTTGATGGAGATCCACCGACGGCTCTATGTGTTGACAATACGGTGCAATTAAATCGTTACATTACTTACGCACGATGCGAACAAACACGACCCGGAGCGTGTTGATGGAGAGATTGAAAGCGTTTTCCTCTCCAACCACCACTTCTTGCCACTACACCAGACAATCGGTGACGGGGAAGAATTGACACATGAGGCTGAGGCAATGAGGGTGGCGTTTATGTGTAGCAGAGCTGCAATGATTTATTACTTTTGGCAATTGTCTAACAGCACGGTCTTGAACTAAAATTTTCTTTTCTTATAAAGCTGACCATAACGTGTAATCCTCCCTAGGTAGGCGGGAGGATGAGTTAAACGACTCCTACCGCAAAGGAAGCTGCGTAACACGCGACGGGGTGGTTACAGATAGTTTAAAGGGGTTTCCAGGGGTTCTCATTGTTGTGGGACACTTCCTTGACTCTTTCCTATTGGAAGTGATCTTTATCTAATTGGACTCTATTTTGCTCAGGCTCCTTGAAAAATCCTACCAGATTTGTGAAACAAGGGTGCTATAGAGCCCAATTCCCATTACATTAAGTTCATTTCACTTAAGAAAGAGTCAATAAGGCGTCCCACAGCTAATGAGCATACCTGGAAAACCCAGTATAGGTTTATTGTGTTCTTTCATTGAACGTGTCTTTGGTGATTTGTTTAGTTTGATACTTTGATACTCTTACTTATTATGAGGCAAGACTTACGTTAATATTTATGTTCATCCCCCCTTTATTTCTTAGTTGTATGTTAATATTATGTTTCTTTTTTGTTGTTATTGTTGGTATTACTATATCCGTTCTATTCTGTTTTGTAAATCTTCGATCGACCAAATACAAGTAGGAAACTTAATCAACTGTGTTGAACGTATCTATTATTTATTATTCGTTGTGTTGCACCACCTCGCGCGCGTAACCATTTGTGTTTGTGTTTGACCTGCATGCGCTTGTACGCTTGTATGCTGTTTGTTTATCTCTCATCAGTTGATCCTTTCATAATTTTCATTCCTAATAATCATTTATTATAGTTCCATGTGTTTCAATCCGGCTTGATATTTATGTTTTTTTCTGTAAACACCCCCCCCATCCGTTATCGTTTCAAAAGAGTAGAACTAATTAAAACGGATGAGACAGCCGCCAGCCCAGCCTTGTACACGGGCGGCGTATTGATCCACACCGTGCGCAGGATCGACACCTTCGACGGTAGCACACACTGGAACGATTCGCGTTGGCAACTCTTCGCAAAGTACCGCGCCACTTGGGGCCGCTTACCCTCGCCCCAGAAACGATCCTCCAGCCCGAGCACGTACAGGCGATGCAGCAGCGTCCCAATACTGATATCCACCATCGTGAACGTGTCCGCCGTCCCTGCCAGCCAGCAGCGGTCGACGTCGATCGTTGCGAGATACTGCTCGACGCTGGTCAGAAATTCGTCCAGTGCCGTTAGCAGCTTGCAAAAGTACTCCTCACTAGCGATGATGGCGCGCTTGCGATCGTGAAAGTCCGCCTTCTTTAGCAAAACCTCCGCAAACGCAGGATATGCCGTCGCGTACGCTCGTAACCGGTGGGCAAGCGTTTCGTCCCGCGCTAGGATCGTTTGACGCACGGGCAGCACGAACGGGAACTTTGGACTGCTCGTGTGCTGCGAATGCAGGAAGGATCCGATCGTAATCACCCCGATCGGCAGGCGTTCGATCGTTTGCCGAAAGCCAACGACCAGCTTATCCGTTTCGATGGGCATGCGTAACGATTTGTCTGCAACAAAGAAACGGTTTTAAAAAAACGTATGTGTACGTTCCGTAGCCGAATGCTTTACTTTTTGGGTAGTTTTCCTCCAGATAGTCCAGTATGCGGTTTGAGCCGGGCACGATGAGCAAACCATTTTGCAGCACCGGCAGCTCGGCACGTGGATTCAGCTCCAGAAACCATTCGGAGAAATGTTCATCGTTCGTGACGTCGATCTCATACTTGGTGAACCGAATCCCTTTCTCGTGCAGTGCCTGTAGAACCTGCGGGAGTAGGAAACGGTTATTACGACATGCACTCTTGATTACGCGATCTGTTTTTGCGCGTGAATGTAACTCAAGCTCAAGCAAACATGATTCAAACTACCTTATCATGCTTGCGTTTAGCTCAGATAACACAAGCAACAGGAGGAAATGATCGGTCAGTAGAATGGAAAAGCGAGTAAAGAACCAGATAAATCCCTCCACACCTGTGTTTCGCGCATTGTCTTCCGGTGAAGCGTGACCGGCGTAACTTCCTCCCCCCCCCCCTCCCAGTGTATACGCTACTACCACCCCTTGATGGTACGGTACACGCATCATATGGAGCACATGACCCTTTAACTATCATCATCGCGGATCTCTAGTCACAAGCTCTAGCCGCCGTCTCTTATTATTATTGGTTGAGTTAAACGCCGCGATGATCTTTTGATTTTCTGTTATTGATTATTGTTAGTTTAATTGCATTATTATGCTCGTGCAGCAAAGATTTTAAATACTGCGATCGTTTCTAAAAGAGCATATCGTTCCATTTCGCTCCACGTTCGTTGCGTAATGGATATGAAAAGCGGCACACGTTTAGCGTTTGGTGATGATAAAATGAAAGATAAATAATCACATCATGTGTGAGAGATGGCGGGTGCCTTCGTTGGACTACCTTCAATAGATCGCTACTAAAAGCTGCTTACCTTGTGGCAGTAGTAGCTATACTGATTGCAGTACAGTATCAATCCATCCCCATTCGCAACGCTCGGACGTTTGAATCGTTTTTCGGACATTTCTCTGCCTCTCTACAGTGACACAGTTTTTTGTTTAAATGTTCGCTTTTCTTTGGTTTCTAACAGCGCGCCTCGAACACCGCCCCAATGTCACTTAACAAACTTTTCGCACAAACAATGTTCCTCTTGATCACTCAATGGTCCCGTCCGCCGGCTTTACATCACATGCTTTTGCATCTCGAATTGCGTCGAACAAAACCCGATGATCGCGCTTTCCTGGATCGGCTGACGACGGTTGTGATACACCCCGCAAGCGTTCGCTTAGACTGTGATAAGTAACCAACGACCCCCGGCGCGTGTGTCAGTACAGTACAGTCTCTCTGCGCTAACTACCATCTGATTACCGTGCACTTTTACCACCTACTGACCAGCTGATGTGGTGTGTGGAGGTGGGCATGGATACCACACCCGTGGATACCGCCCCATCGCACACCTTGCTAGCCCCATCCGCGTGCGATCTCGTGTGCGCGTATGGTTACTCATTTTTTGTCTGTGCTGTCTACACTTAACACCGTTACAATATGCGTTACAGGACGGATTGTTTGAAGAATTGTTTTGCTATTGTGTTAGTATTTTCATGCTGTATGATCTCCCTCGCTTAATGTTTATCGGTACACTACACACACACACACACTCCATGGTTGCTTGCGTACGATCATTGGCACACCGCTAATCGTGTTGTTTTTTCCTTAAGTATATCACACGAGATTAGCCGTGTGTCCGCAGACAGCAATGCGAAGGAAATGAAATCAGTGATAAATGTGTCCACCAGCAGTATTCAAACCTGTGGGCGGCGATCGAGATACACTTACAGGATGTAACACTACCGGACTGTTCCGCCGCATACCCTCCCCATACCAAGCATGCCACATATCTGCCCCCCATTTTCGTGCCATTCATATCACGCTTTTCCACAGGGTACGGCCACTTCGAAGCGTCGAAAAATGCTGGACAACCGGTTTCATCCCTCTGGCTGATAAGAAGTCGGTCCTTCATATTCACTTTGGATGGGCTACGACGGAGTGGGAAGGGGGTACAGTAAGAGAGATAGGTTATATTTTTGAGAACCACTGTGAATACATATTTAAATAAACTACACTATAGAGCACAAATATATAGAAAACGTCTCTAGATAATGATTTAAAGATCCGAAAAAGATGCCACTTTCTTTCCAGTTCCAGTTGTACGGTGTTGGTTTAATAACCTAATCCCTTCCTTTACATTGTGTTTCGTAAAACGATGTCCCGATTTGGACTTTTATTGAATTTTCAATACAGCGGTAGAAGGGGGATACCTTCTACCCTCTGTACACAAAAAACCGACGGAGTGTAGCGCAATTTGTAAATCTTAGCTGTAATATATATTTATCCTTTCTAAAGCAATAAAATCATTACATTATCGCATATTAATCTGATTTAGTTAGTAAGATGTAATACTATACATATGTATGTACACACATATGCCTTGCTCTACCGCAACTCTACCGAGAAAACGCGTTTTGCATGTTTTGTGCGCGTATTATTGTTGGTTTTGGGCACGGCAAATTCTGCATTCGGGATTTAAAAAAAAAGGCGTTGCTGCTACTTCATCATCCTCGATCCTACCACGGAAAAAAGGGTTTCGCACCGTAAACTAACCGTTTTCCCTGTGCTGGAATATTCTCGCTCGTTGTAACATATCTCTAATTAGGTGAGCAGTAGTAGTAGTAATAATAATAATAATGTAAATATAGCTAAGTGGCTACTACCTGTGATTGTGTGTGTGTGTGTGTGTGTGTGTGTATGACTAAATAGTTAAATCATCTATTTCAAATAGAACAATCGTGTTATTGCTACCATTGTGCTGCAAGAGTTCAAAAGCTAGAGTAAAAAAAAACATTAAAATATACTCTCTTCATAAAACTCCTGTTCCTATCATACAATATATATCTGTGCTCTCTTTCTTATTAGCTTCTCTTCGTTGATTTTGCACACTCTATTTACAATACGCTTGGCACAAATTTGCCTCTCATGTAGTTACATTCGGTGGAAAAACACTAATGAATATCGGAAAACTAAACGATAGCTTCTCTTTCACTGACTATTGCAAGAGCGAATGTGTATGTGTGTCACATTCTTTCTTTACGTATCTTCTCCGCCTACTGTGGCGTCAATCAAAGCAAAGTTCCTTCTCCAATCGATCCACGATCAAACTCTCACAGTGTTGTACATGCGCATGGGACGGGGCGGCACGGTCCAGTCAGAGATCACACACGCTGAATCTATTTGAGGCGCACCGGCCTACTACTCTATACAGTATGGGACCGGCCCATGCCCTCCGTACCGCATACTTATGCGCCTAACGTTTGCAAATAAATACACTACTACTACACCGTTTGCCAAGCCACACGCTACCGTAATTAGATTGCACAAATTTACGTGCAAAAAAGCTGACTTTCTCTCTCTCTCTTTTCTTCCCGTTGGTCCGGGATTTGTGTGTTACCCCCAAAAAAGCCGGCGTTTGCACTACACTGCTGTGTAGCGCCACAATATTCCGGGGTTAAAAGGTAAAAAGTAACTAAAATCTACCTGTTAAAATTGGCAACCTCTTTCTTCATCTCTCTCTCGCTCACTTCGCATGAATAAGCTAACCATTCTGCAGATAGTTGTACAGAATGGAGTTGCTGCTAGACTACGCAATCGCGGTCACGGCAGATGCCTCCGGTGGGCTGGCAACGGGTGAAAGTGAACTACCGCCGGCCACCGCCGCCGCCACTACGTCCGCCGCATCATCGTTTCGATCGATGAGATGCTCGCGGAAGTGTTTGATCTTCTGCACGAAGAACGATTCCAGGCTTTCCGCGCACCGGAAGAACGGCGACTCCTTCGGGTTGTAGTACCGGCAGTTGTCGAATATCTTCGTCATGTCGCCGATAAACTCGGACAGCGTTTGATACACTTTGTTATCGATTTTACCTTCAATCTTTTGCAGGTCTGTTAGGGGGAAAACGGTTTAATAGAATAGAAAAAAAAAATGCTTCAAGATCACGTAAAACACAACAACTTACCCATAGGTTCCTTTATCACACGATAGTAATCCGGTGCCTCGTTCGGATCGACCGGTTCCATAAATGGCCAGGCGCTTTTGTGTTGCTGCAAAAAAAAGGAACAAAGGAAACACAAGGATTAACACATCATCAAACCCTTCAAAAAGGGTGTGAAGCCAACGGGAAATGTTTTCTTACCTGTATCTGTTTGATAAGTTTCTTCAGATTTTCAAACTCCTTTGCACTGAGCGTCTTCATGTTGGCGAAATTGATCGCATTGTTCATGTGGCAGTTCGGGCAGCTATACTCATCGATATTGTTCGCCTCGCACTGCAGAATGCCGACGCAACGGCCGTGGAACCAATCCTGGCACTTATCACAGCAAATGTAAAACCTTTAAAAAAAAAAGATCCAACGGCGGTTAAAATAATTCGGAAATTGCACAACTTAGCTGGACGATCACAAGCTTCTTCTGGCGGGTAGGAGAAGGTACTCTACTTACTGAGATTCGTCATAAGGCTGGCGGCAGAGACAGTACAGTTCCTGCGTTTCCCGGGCATGCTTACACTCACTGCAGATGTATTCAGTGATCTTCTTCGACTCTGCCTCGCTGATGCCGACACAGTCGCCGTGGAACCAGTTGTTGCACAGATCGCACCCAACGTAGAACCTGCCAAGCGGATCGAAAGAATTGCAAAACATGTTAATACAACAATTCCCACATTCCCCTAGAAGCTCCCCAACTTACTTCGAATCATCGTACGGCGTCTGGCAGATGCAATGCGTTTGGGCTTTGTTATTCTTTTTCGCACCCCGCTTTGACTGTCCCGCACCACGGCCACCCGACGATCGAGCGTTTCCGGACTTTGCCGCTGGGGTAGCATGTTTCTGGCCCCGTTTAGCGGAGGCCGCCGCTCCGGTCGGTTCTTTCGTTGCGGCATTAGCACCACTAACGATTGTTCTGTGCAAATTGGAAGGAAACGATTAAGCCCACATTTGTTTGCGGCAAATGCTTTCACAAGCAGCAACAGCAGCAGGTACTCTTACCTTCTTCTGGATGTGGTGGTTGCAGACGCTGTGGAGGAACTCTTATCCGTCGTTTGCTTCGAGCTTCCACGACCGGGCGGCACCAGCTTTTCGCTCTCCTCGTGTTCGTCCGCATTGGTCAGGCTCGACTCGGCCATTAAGGGCGACTGAAGCTGTTGATGCTGCTGCTCCTGCTGCTGGAAGGAAGCTGCCGCAGTAGTGCCTGCTGTGGTCACCATCACTCTACCACCACCACCACCACCACCACCACCGGTTGCTGCTGCTGATGCCGCCCGGATGTTCGTGGTGCCGGAAGCCGACTGCAGCTCGACGGAGAGTTCCTTTTGTATCTGTACCTGCAATTCCTTTTCGAGATGAGATCGTTTCTTGAGAATATCTTTCTTTAACTGTTCCTTGTGACGATTCAATTGTGCCTAGCGCAAAAGAACAATCACACACAGAAATAAGGATTTTATTTTCGGTATTTTTTTTTTGTGTTGCGTATGCTAAGACTGGGACACAGGCAAATTAGTAATCGTAATAATAATAAATAAATAGTGAAATAAAGATATAAAGCTTAAAAGACAAACTGCAACTGGTTCCACGGTGTATGGGAAATGGTGTGGAATCAGAAATGAGGAAAGAAATAAACATTTGCTGCAACACACCGCAGCAACTTACAGAGTAAATAATAGCTAAAAACAAGGCGAGGGAGAAAGAAAAAAAAACAGCAGGACAACGGCGACAAAAGAAGGGGAAGAACGTGGGAGCAAAAATAGCTTCTATGTGGGAAGAATGTTCACACGATGCAAAACGTGCCAAGTCCTCTTCCTTGCTTGGAAAAAGGACACTCGTTTGCATCATCAAACCAGACGCGCTAAAACGAGAACAACATACCTGTAATTTGCTCTGCCGCTGGTGAGGGTTCTGTTGGTGCTGCTGGGGTGAAACAGCCGTGCCCGAAGAATCACAATTCGCGCCAGCAGACGACTGCTGCTTCCGCTTTTCCGCATTTCTATTGCGTCCGGTCGAGGGAGAGTCCGATTTACCTTCAGCAGAAGATGTCACGATCATCGTTGCTGTTGGTGACTGGTGCTGCGTTTGATGGCTTGAAGCTCCTGCTCGCCGTTTGTTCGGCGAACTGGCGGCGGCGCTGCCGTGAGTCTCGTTGTTGGATAGCTTTCTCTCCCGGCTGCTGCCTCCCGGGCTGAGGTGCGTACTTACACCACCGCCGGCAGCGGACGAGGTGCTCTTCGAGGGACGGGAACGCTTCGGCGTATCCAGCTGCCACTCGTCATCATCGTCCTCGGCCCGCGGCGTCGGACGTTTGCGCGTGCGGCTGCTGTTGCTGTGCGATTCGCTCCGATTGCCGGTCATGTTGCTGTAGTTGTGCTGCAGCGCAATCGTACGATCGGACCGATCTTCCGTCTTGGTGTTCTTCTCGTGGTAGCGCTGCAGGTTCAGCAGTTTTTCCTCGATCTCCGGCGGATTATTGCCCTGCTTGCGGGCATTATTGATCACTACAAAAGGTGGACAACACACAAGATTTGTCTCATTATGCTGCAAATCGATACAGATGGCACAGTAGGAAGGACACAAGAACAACTTACACTGCTGAATGTAATCCGACGTCACTACGAACGATTCCTTTCCCTCGTTGCTCTCCTCTAGGTCTCCTTCCTTTTCCTTTGCCTCGTCCGCTGCATCCTGTTGCGGCGGAGCAACGACCGATGTTGCCACAACGGTTGCTTCCGGTTCTGCTGCCGGCACCACATTCTGTTGCTGCATCTTTTGCTGCTGCTGCTGCTGCTGCTGTTTGTTCAGATTATTGCTGACCTTTTGAATCAGCTCTTTCTTCACCAGCGGGTTTATCACGGATGCATTGTTGGCCCCATTTATGATGATGTTCGACAGGATCCGGGGCTTTCCATCATCGATGGCCGAGCTAGGGTTGTTTGTTCCTTGAATCATCGGAACAGCAGCAGGTATCGTCGTTGCAGTGTTGGGGAGAGTGCCAGCTTCTTGCATGCCCAGTTCAGCACCTTCCTCCGTCGCATTATCCTATTGGAAAAGGATAGCCAGAAAGAAACAAAACAAAACGCAATCGTACGACCACACGCGGTGATGGTAACGAATTGTGACCGCATTAGTAACACCGTTCCTCAGTTCGGCAAGGTTGAACCACCCATGTTTTCGCTTATTTCATCGCAAATGATCGAATCATCTACAAACCTAATTCTTTCAACGGCGGCGGCATCAGCCAGCCAGCAGCATCCAACAGAGCGATACTTTTGATAACGAGGAGCACAACTTTTCTTTCATTTGTTCACACACACAATCATCCTACCCCGGTGTCGTCACCACCACCACCACCACAGCACACTCCACCGATCTCCGACCAAAACTTTGTTGAAGGATATTTACTATTGAAGAGGGGAGGGGGAGGGGGACATCAGCAAAATGCCGAATGCAGCAATAATGATCAATTTACGTGAATGAACCAGACAGAGCAATAGGAAGATAGAGTAGTTGGTGCATTTTACTGTAATGATACTTCACGTTATTCTCATGCTCAGTTTGCGCAGTTTCTTGCACAAGAGGGAATTCGTTTGTGGTGAAGATATGCATCCAGCTAAAAGGACAAAGTGCGGAAATTGAAAGGTGTACAAAATATGGAAAGGTAGCCACAGCTTTGCCAATTGGAAATGATTAGTTAAGTCCTTCCTTCCTTACTAAAACGCATTGCTTCTGGCGATTCTTGCCCGCTAGCTGCTTCTTTCTATCCCCTGAATGGTCCCAAATGTATTAAATCACATACACTTCACAAATCTACGACGCTACACGTGAGTTTCAAGCTAATGCTTTAACTTCATTCCACTATTATTGCATTGTGATTGATCTAACGCCTCTTAGCTTCTCCCATCTTAACACCCGTTTTTGGCTAGAAAGGTGCGTAGAAATGCCATTGGACGGAAAATAAAAATAAATTAGGTGCAGAGCTACAAATTTATGCATAAGAGAGAAAAAAACAACCAAATTAAAAATCAGTGGTACAAATGAAAAGAACTAAAAAGGTCTCTACTAAAACATAAAAAATGGAACGTTTTGGAAAAGGAAAACCATTGAACCTTCCAGAGTCGATGATGAGTACATCACATCGACATACAACCTCTCCTTTCAACACACCTACTACTACTGTCCCTATGAATAATATGTGCTTGTGATCCTGATCATTTAGATTCGTTCAATGTTTGTTCGAAGCGAGAATGCCCTATATTATTTGCGGTTGCCGTTCTCTATAACTCAATAGTGGGTGAATTCTAAACCTACAACAGAGCAGCAGTTTGTAATCTCGAAACATTCCTTTATCCTTTTTTTTTTTTAATATTTTGATTTCGCGTGACAAATTAAACTGATAGCAATTGAGAGGGTGGGTGGGGTGGTGGTGGGTCGGAGATCGATGGAAATGCAGAGGTTGTTCTTCCTCGGATCGTTAGATTCGCTTTCTGTTGCCATTATTATTATTATTGATATTATTATTATTGCCGGTCTTTGTACTGATTCTCATTTGCGATCAAAAAGCGAGCACACGGACGCGCACACATAGGAAGAAGAAGGAGCAAAACGGGGAGAGGGGGAGTAGCGGTGGGAAGAATTGGGCTGGGAAGGGCGAAAGGTGTTAAAAAAAAGAGAAATGACTCTTTAATTAAAAATTTAATGCTTTAATAAAAATGTTTAAACTCTTTTGTGAGATGTTAAATAAAAACAATAAAAAAAACAAGTAAATCTTATAATAGGAAAGAAAACAAATAATAATAAAATCAGAAAGTAACAACAAAACAAACAAAAGCAATATTAAAATATTAGCCATATCAAATGCCACCAACATAAAAACAAAATGTAAAACACCATGGGGGTTTAGAAGAAAAGTCAATTTAAAAACACACACACTGCAAAAAAACAAATCGTAGGAAATGTGGTTTAAGTTAGTAGCAAACTGTGGTGTGGATATATAGGTGTATATTATGGCCACTTAATTTTTGTTCAAATTCGTTCTTATTTCTTCGCTTTTCTGCTTTGTTACCAGGTACCAAAGGAAGTGAATAATAACTTTAGCTGCATTTTACTTTTTAGCATTACACACTGCGGGCCTTTAATAATAGCCTTGCGGTAAAAAATAAGGGGGGGGGGGGGGGTGGTGGAGAAATAAGATACAATCAGGAACGGTGTGCCAGTAGTAGAAAGATCTGAGAGACGAGAGAGAGAAAGCAAACCCTGCCCGCCAACAACATTGTCTATTGCCATTGTGTTTTATCTCTATTTCACCCGCTGTTATTCATTCATTCGTTTTCCCTGGTTTTTTTTTTTTGGTCTTTGGTCAACACGTGTACCAGCCAGCCGGCGAACGGCGGCGCTTTGACTCTGCTGCCGCCATGACTTCTATCAATTAAGACACCTAACCACGCGACTACTCCTCTCTTTCGTGACACAACGCACACACATACACACACGCACAACGCACCTCACACATTCCCGTCGCCCTAACGTATGTATAATATGCTTATAACCGATTCTAACCAACGCACTAAAGACAAGGATAAAGGAGAATTGCGTACATTATTCCTGCTTCGGTTGCAGCTTGTGGCTTCCTTTCTTCGCATACTTCGCGACTTCCCCTCTTTTCCGCTTAATGATAGTAGAGAGATTAAAGGTAGGGGTGTAGTTTTCTTGGTAAAACATGTTGTACTTGTTAGCTACCTTGCGTTCTTTTACGATTGTACAACCAACAAAATCGCTGGGGTAGTGGGTTTTTTGTTATTAGTATTGGCTCGGAGACCGGTGTGCGGCGTGAAAATACGGTTTTCAAAAGATTGGTACAACTAAAGTAAAAATACATATAAGATTTAGATGTTGCCAAGGTTCTACTACGAAGCACAAACTAATTTAGCAATAGATAAAATTGGTGCAACATAGAGGTAAGGAAGAGGAATAAACAATAGAAACAAATATACTAAATCCATCATGTAGATCATGAACGACACACCCACATACATACGCGCACACATACACACACGCACACACCGGGAACATAGTTGAGAGTAGATTTCGAGATTTTTTTTGTTTGTTTTCTATTAATCTTGCTCATCAGATATACTTTTATTAGCGTTCTTTGTTCTTTATTGATTACCATTGTGTTTTTGTATTTTTTTTTTTAATATTTTCTCGACAATTGATTAGTTCTCCTCTAGAATATATGTAATCAATTCGGTTTAATTATGTTTTCTCTCGACTGCTTTCTTTTTCTTCTTACAATAGGCAAAATCATAAATCATTTATGTTTTGTTAAACTGTACCGGATTTTGTTGATGTTGTTCTTTTTGTTTTGTTTATATGTCTTACTAACTTTTTACACAGCACGGATTTTCAAAACACACGTGTGTAAAAATTCTACATTCACCCTTCATTACCACCTTGCGCCGAGAAGTCAACTGGCCGTTCTGCTATAATGGATTCGCGCGCGTTTCACTACCACACACTGCTACTGAGCGTATTTTGTGTATTACAGATAACTTACAAATAATTCCTCTCTCATCATTCTTGCTCATTCGTTACAAAACACGCGCTCCGGTTATGTAGTATGAGAAATATCGTAAAGAAACCCATTAGCGCCCGCTTTACTCTTATTGTTAAGGGAAATATTTACAGTACAGTTTGCTTAAATTGATTTAGCTTACTTTGTTTATCTTTGACTCAATGTACAACTTTTGTTTTTGTTTTGTTTTTAAATTGTGTTATATTAAATGGGCGCATATCTTTAGGAGGTTCTGTTTCAGAACAGTTTCAACAAAATATGTTGAGCTTCGGGGTTACATAGGTTAATACATATTCATATATAACTGAAGAGAGTGTGTGTGAGAGAGAGAAAGAGAGCAGAGCACGAGGGGCAAGCAAAATACAGTTGCATTTGCCTTTTACACTGAGAGACGTTTGCAAGATAATACCGAATCGGTACGTACAACTAAAGTATAAACCATTCAAAACTGATTATAATAGGTCTCGAAGCCCGACACGTAATTAGTATAACGTTAAAACAAAGGCAAGACATTCCTTATGGTAGTGTAGTTGTGTTCTGTGTTAGTATCTTTATAATGTTGATGGTATATAAATAATACCCATATATACTACTTCTGGCTCTGAAGTGATAATATTTTGCAAAACAGAACAAAAAACACGTTATATGTTATAAGGAATACAGTTGCAAAATACCAAAGACTTCTGTCTGAAGGAATGTGTTTAAACTGAAGGTTGTTAAATACTTTTAATTTCTCTTCGTTGATGTGCTTCATGGTTGGAAAAGGTACATATCTATCTTGTACATACAACGCTTTAATCTCATAAATTGTTCTCTTGGTTCGATGCGGTGCTTATACGTTTCTATAGGGAGGAAACTAAAACAGAGCATTGCTTTGGTCGTTGCAATAATGCATCACAGAAAAGCCACTGCACTGGAACATCCCCCCCGTTGCATCTTCAGTTCGAAGCCACAACATAATGCATTACAGATGGAATAGAACATACGCAGTGAGGAATGCACAGTGTGTTATTAAAGGAATTGTGCAAATGATCGTAACAACAATACAACCGATAAGTGCATTACCAACCGACAAGACACTATGCAATGCTTAGCTGTGTTCGATCCAGTGAAGAGCAGCAGTGGGTTGATTTAATTGATTACCACTTGGAACTGGAGACTCAGTCCCTGTTGCGGGCTGTATTGCGAATGGGAATCGAACTCCGTTCGACGTTGACTCGGCCGTCCATACGTCGAATTTAATTCCTGCTTACTATCGCAACACTGTTTAACGCACCGTCGTCTCGCGCGTTATTTGCTCTCTGTCTAATACTCTAAGCATTATGTAATTAGGAAATTGAGTGTTTTAGGTATCTATATACCACCACACAAATGGGTGTTGTCATGTTTACACTGTTCTTCCACACTGAAGAAGTATTTAATGAAGTATTTATGTGTGTATGGGGTACCACCTACTACTAACCACGCAAACATTCAGGAATTTGTTCGAAAATAATGTCTTGCAAATAAAACAGTCATTGCAACAACCGAAATTGTGCCGATACACAATCAAACTAACAATAAAAATTAGAAGTGTGGAAGGCTTGTACCTCCCCCTTCGACGTTCATAACAGTCGTACAGACTAAATCTAAAACAAGTACTACTAAAAAGTCACGGAAAGCCAGCCCATTATAAAAAGGCAAGGTAGATTATAGTCCAAAAGTAGGTTCGATCTCTTATCGTGCTATGCTAATGTGCTTATAGCCACACACACAACATGGAAACGTACCCTACAGTAACGTTCCAGAGTAAACCTAAGCTCCTGTATGGTAATCGTTCTGTTTTCTGCCCGATTGTGATGTCCAAAAACAGCTTGAAAAATCTCGTAAAGCCGCAGTGACAGTATTATCGTTTGACAATGTGCTAAAATAGTTAGTTAGTTTTTCTATGAGAAAAAACCTACTTACGAGGGTACGAGTTGTAGTCGTTTGGTTATTCTTATTTCACGAGTCTTGCATTTTTTGTCCATTAAAATACACAAATTCCTTGCCTACATTACCTAACCCCGCACTGGTCGTCTTTGTCGAAACTACTGGTAAATCAATCAATGCACAACATCATCATCAACCACCATGTAAGCATGCATTAAAGCCAATATCTTCACTGGAAATGTTATCATCGTTGCTCGCTCGATTGTTACGCAAACGCCACAACAATATTGAATAAAAGGGCCACCCATGCTTGTTAGTGGAAATGAAAGAAGGGCGAAGAGCTTATTGATATTATATTGCAACACCACGCGGTCGTGGAATGAATGTTCCCTATGCATTGAAGAAACACAGTAATGTCCATTTCCAGAACTAAATTATTCGCCAATCCTAAAAACGTCGTCCGGTCGTCGTGTCAAAGGTCCTATTTTATTAATACAAACAAAAACCAATCTAAAAAAACAAGTAGTTTACAATCATAAAAAATGCCCTAGCACTTGCTGCACGCATGTCACCATTGGACGTTCTGCTAATAATGTTAACTTGCACATACAAATCATAGAAAACAAACACACGCCCCCTCTGTTTTAATGCCGCGCGGCTCTCGTCCTATCGTCTCATTACTTAATCAGAGCAAAAAAGGGAGTTCATCATGGGTTGGCAGGCAGGGGGAACAGTTATTAATACCAGTAAGGTTTGTCAAAATAGTATAACGTAGAACTAACAAATACACATGGAAAACCTCTAGCCTATCTAGGCATGATTGGCGCCCATTAAGATGCCATCTGCAAACACCAAACATACTTGCTTCTCCAGCCGAGCAGCAGCATCTTGATGATGTCCGTGTGATTGAACTCATTGTGTGTACCGCGCCGTCGGTCTCTTCTTTTTTGGTTTAGCAAATGTTAACCCCGAATATTAGGTAAGAACAATTCAGTGTGACGTAAAGGGTAGTAGGGCGGGCGAGAGAGCATGAAATGGGTGGGAAGTGGGGCTTTTGAAGCCTAAAAGCGACTTACTTGATGGTGTATCTGTATCGGCGTCCCTGTTCCGTCATGCTTTATCTGCACGGGCGTCAGTGGCGGAGGCTGGCTGGTAACTGTACCGGCCGTCGCCATCGTGTTCTGTGCTGGCTGGATAGCGAGATAGATTTTCGTTGGACCAATCATACCACCTTGACGACCGTTTGATTCTTGAACTGAATAGCGGAAGTGGGAGAAATAGCGAGAGAGGGAAAAGAGAAAAATATTAATACATCACTTTTAACAATAATACGCTTTTTCCATATGCTTCAGCACTCCACACACTTACCTCGAAGCAGCTGCTGCTTGACCTGCTGTTGAACCAGTGCCGTTTGCTGGGGCGTAAAATCACTGCCTTGCAATCCCTGCAAGACAATCCGCGGCCCTTGGCCTGTATGCACAACCTGTGCCGTAACACATTTGATGACCGTTCCTGGCGGCTGTCCTTGCAATAGCGATTGTTCCACAGAGTTGCTAATTTGCTGTTGTTGCTGTTGTTGTTGCTGCTGCTGCTGCTGTTGTTGCTGCTGTTGTTGCTGCTGCTGTTGTTGCTGAAGAACGACGCTATTAATGTCCGAAGTTGTTTGCATTACTTGTTGTACAGCAGGCTGAAGAATTTGATGTTGCTGAATCAATTGTTGTTGCTGCTGTTGCTGCTGTTGTTGCTGCTGCTGTTGCTGTTGCTGTAATTGCTGCTGCAACTGCTGCTGCTGGGCCTGGGCAGGATCGGTTAGATTACCAACGGGAATAATTTGTGCAGTACCATTTGGAAGTGTCTTCAGATGTGCAACTACCTGTGCTTGATTATTGCTAATCGGCCGCAACAATACCTGCTGCCCGCCCACAGTAGCTAGCTGTAGTTTACCACTAGAAAGCTGCTGGGCAAGGCTTTGCGCCTGGTTGATAACCACCGTCTGCTGCGGTTGCTGAGACGCCGCGGCAATCGTTTGCATACTGGCAGGTTGCTGGATCTGAATCTGTATTTGCTGTTGCTGCTGCTGCTGCTGCTGCTGCTGCTGCTGCTGTTGCTGCTGTTGCTGCTGCTGTTGTTGCTGCTGCTGCTGCTGTTGCTGTTGCTGTAGTTGCTGCTGCTGTAGCGTTGCTGTCGCAATAGTCGGCTGCGCAGCGGTCACGATCTGCTGCACCTTTTGAATCTGTTGCACCGTTCCGGTTGTCGTCAGCTGGCCTCCACCGGCCATCGACACAACGGCCGGCTGTGTTTGGATCTGTAATGGGGTGTTACTCACGATTTTCTGCCCACTGTTCAGGATGATTCGCTGCCCGCCGATCATGATCTGCTGCCCAGGCGAGGCCACTATTTGCTGCACCATCTTCTGGCCGCCATGGTTGATGATGATCTGTTGCGGCGTTCCGCCAGCGCTGCCCGCGTTCTGTATCAGTATCTGTTTGGTGACCGTCGGCTGGCCGGGCGTTGTTGCAAGCAGCACCTTCTGGGTTTGTAGCGTTGGCTGCGCCGTGCTCGTGTTGGCTGCGGCTGCAGCTGCAGCCGCTGCTGCTGCCGTCGGTTCAACGATCACCTTCTGGCCGCCCTGATGCTGCGTACCCTGTAGCAGTTGCTGCAGGTTCGATGTTACCACTTTTTGTACCGGCGTAGAGGTGGCCAACAGCTGCTGATGGCCGCCGCTGGTAATAACCTTCTGCAGTGTGCTCTGGTTGTTGATCACTATTTTCTGCGTTGCCGGCGATACGATCTGCTGTGCGTTCTGCACGGTTGTTGTCGCGTTTGATGTTTGTACCTTGAAGTTACAGAACGGTAAGAAAATTAAATAAATCACTCGTACTTTCAAATATTGCGACTGTTCATCACGTAATCGTACTGTTTGCTCTTAACACATACCTTTTGCAAAAGCTGACGTTGGACCACCTGTTTGACTGGCTGCTGCGGAGTTGCAGCGGCCGTGGGAGTCGATGTAGCATTACGCACCAGCACTCCCTTGTTCAGTATGTGTTGCGTCGGCGTCGATGGATTGCTGGCATCCCCGCTGGTAACAGTTGATGTGGCCGCCGAAGTGCTGGGCGTCCCTGTTGGGCCAACCTTTACGATCTTCTGTGCTATCTTGGTTATCATTTGCTTGGGTGCTGCGCAAAGTGAAACGCCGAGAAGTAAATTAACATCATTTTCTCCCAGAACTGCCAGTATGTAGCGTGCGTAAAAACAAAATGTACTCACAATTTGGATTGCTGCTTAGCACGTGCAGCTTGCCGTCCGGAGTTTGTATCAGCTGTTGGCCCGGATTCAGCCCACGGACGCTTACCTTACCATCAGGGCCACGAATGATTTGAACCTTCTGTGGACCATCCGGTTTCGGTGTCGTAGCAGTTTGCTGCTGACCACTAGAGGACGGAGCCGCCACATTCTGCTGAATGATCTTTGTAGTACCGTCCGCATTCTTTACCAAAATCTTGCGTTGAATAACTCCGGCCGGTTTGGGAGTGGTGCTACCTTCTGTAAAGAACATAACAGCAAAATCTCGTTGGTAAAGTGGCCTTAAAGGCCGGGCTACATTGACCGTACTCGCAGGTGTAATTTCGATTTTCACTAGCGCATCTGGCGGCGGCTGGTGGAAGCTATTTTTGGTCATCGAGGGAATGGTCATGCCGGATCTCAAAATTAAGTAGTTTTTCCATCGTTTTTCATTGCAAAAATGGATGCAATACGTGCAAAACATGTGTATCTACGTTTTAAAAAACTTTTCTCCTCCGTTTTAAGTAAAAAAAATGGAAAAATAACGTATTTTCTGAAGCGGCTCCAAATTGTTTGGCAAAATGCTTCGGTCAGCCGCCGCCAGATGCGCTAGTGAAAATCGAAATTACGCTTGCGAGTACGATCAATGTACCCCGGCCTTAACAATCAAACGCCAAAAAAAAAAGGGCCAAACAAACCTTGCTTCAATTCCATCGCTCGCTTTTGATTATGCGCTGCCCGCTGAAGCCGCAACTGTTGTTCCATCTTTTCGTTAATTTCGTCGCGCGATGCTTTGTTGCCGCCGGAGGCGGACGATTTGTTCGACTGGGCACCACCGCCGGGAGACGCGCTGGAGGAGGAATCCGCCGCCATTCGGTTGTTCACTGGCAGCTTGCCGGTACTGTTCCGCGTCACCGGCTGTGCGGAGGCGGCAGCAAGCTTCTCCTGCTTTTCGCCGTACAGCTTTATCTCCCACAGCTCCAGCTTGTCTTCGTCGATCCATTCTTCCGACACCTGCGGTTCGGTTTGCTGGGGCGATTCGGCACGCTTACGCTTACGCAGCCCCGAGCGGATCGATTGTACCTCCGCTAAATTTTTGTACGCACAAAACACATTAACACATGATTAGTGAATGGTCGGTTTGAACGGAAAAGAACTACAAACGGAATAAACTTACCTCGCACCGTTTTGGGCAACTCCAGCGGAATGACGACCTTTCGGCGCAGATACTGCAATCGCTCGTTGAACATTCCCACATGCCGGTGGCGTAGCAGCTCCAGGGACATGATTTCCGACTCCGTAGTCACCTGATGCTTGCCATCCGCCGTCAGCGGCTTCATGGCCATATCGTCCCACCGCAGGCAGGTCCAAAGGATGCGCAACTGCAAGCCAACCGCGGACAGCGACGTAAGGTTGACGCTGCGGTACAGCCAGCACGTTTTAAACAGTGGCCGAGAGCACGGGTAGGGCCAAACGGAGGTGTTCGTTTTGGCCAGATGATGAAAACCGGACACCGGCAGACGGCCGCCGTGTTTGGCCAGCTTGAAAAGCTCACCGCGCGGCAACACCATTATCGACGATACGCCTGCCTTCTTCGTGCGGAAGTAATTGACCACCGGGTACCGTGGCTTACCGTTTCCCAGGACGGGAATGCGAGTGTCCGCTTTCGGTTTGCCACCACCGTCGCCGGCAGCGCCCGAACCGGTCGCCGGTTTCACCGCCGGTGGAAGAGATTTCTTCAGATAAATTCGACCCTTCGTGCTGCTGACGGAGTACACGCGCACGCTTCCGTCCGGTGCTTCTTCCTTCTCTTCCGCCTCTTCCTTTTTCACGCTCCGCGAAGGCAGTGCGAATCGACGGTTCGGTCTAACCGGAATCAGCACCGCAAGCTTCTTCTCCGGCAGCAGTTCCTCTTCCTTTGGCTTCACTGGCGAAACGTTGGCGCAGCCCGTGTCTTTCGACGCGCTCGTAGCCGCTGCCATGGCCGCCTCTTCGCTGGCCTTCATCGCTAACCGCGACGAGCGGCCCCGGCCCCGTGTAACGCGACTGCCGTCGCCGTTCGATACGTCCGACGCTAGCGAGTTTGAGTTTGAGTTCTCGTTCAGCGCAATGCCACTGGCCGAAATGTCACCCTCGTCCACGTCCATCGGTTTCGCGTCCTCAACGGTCGGCGTTGTAGTTACGTCCAGCATCGCGGCCGTACTATCCATCGCATTGTCCTCGGTGCTGCACACGACCTCCTCCTTTACCACATCGGCACAATCCAGCACGGCGGCTGAGGAGGAGGCGTTCGCCAGCATATCAGGCTCTTCCTTTACCGTGACACCTTCCTCAGCGGAAGCTTCCAGCTTTGGTGCAACTTCGGCGGTCAGTTTGTCCAGCAGCTCGGCGTCGTACTCCACCAGCGTGCGTTTCGATCGCTCCAAATCGTCGTTCAGCGACTTGAACAGATTGACCGAAAAGTTGGTAAGCAAATTTTCAAAGCTTTCCTTCTTCGCTTCCGTCAGCTTCTGCTCCAGGATGGATTTCGAAGGAGCCGCCGCCGCCGCTGCTGCTGCGGCCGCTCCGCCAGCAGCGGTCGCCGACTGTATTGTGCTGTTGTGCTGAATTTCCAACAGCTGCATCTGCTTCAGCAGCGCAAACAGCTTTGCCTTTAGTGCTGCTTTCTGCCGACACAGTGACGAATAGCAAGCCATGGTTGGAGGACTGTTAGCCATGCTGCATCCAATCGAGTAGCAGCGGTTCTGGGCCGTCTTTCGATTGGCGTAGTGGTACTGCACGCGCAGCTCCTGCGTCTGGTTGACCAACGATTGCAGCTTCTCTCGGTACTGTCGATTGCGGAGATGCTGCTGATATGCGGTCACGTGCGGCTTAAGGTTAGCGCCGGCCACTTGTCCACCCCGACTGCTGATGATACGCTGCAGCTGCTTTTCGATGCACTCACTGGGTGGTAGCACACGCACCGTTATGACAGTCGTGTTGCCGCCGGACGGTGCGTCCTTCGACACGACGGCCGGTTCATCGCCCAGCCCCTCGTCCTGCCGCTCCTTCGCCAGCTTGATGCGCTGCTCTTCCGCGTCACGCAGATTCATGCGCCGCTGCAGCAGTCCCTCCAGCAGGGGACATTTGCGCCCCACCTTGGGATACAGGATGCGTCCCTGCGGTGTGGACAGTGCGCGCGACACATCAATCTCGGTGCTGTACTGCTGCGGCACAGCGAACGTTTCAATCTGATGCAGCTTTTGCAGCAGCTTTTCGTTCAGCGAATCAATGTCGGTCAGATAATCGACCGCAGCAAGCGCTGGCTGGTGCTGCTGCTCCGTCTTTACCGCGCGACACTTCTGCAGCGCTTCGTACGACCGCCAGTCCAGCTTTTGCACCTTTCGCTGCTGCGTTTCCGGATGCAGCACTGGCAGCACCACGTGGGCCGCCTCGTTCGTCGTTCGCCCGGGAACGGTCTTCTTTCGGCGCCCGTTTCCCATCCAAATCCAGTCCCACTGCCCGTGGATGCGATACTCTTCGCCCTTCTGCTTCCACACCTGGTGCTTCAGCCCGAGCGAATATTTTACGAAATTAATGGCCGTCCGGTTGCGCTCCTCCTCGTCGTCACGTTCGCGCTTTTCACGCTTTTCCAGCTTCTTCTTTTCCTCCCGCTCCGCCAGCGTGATGCGATACATCTTCGTGTGGCCCAGCTGCTCGTGCCAGACGCTAGCGAACACCACCCCGCGCAGACACGCCTGGATCATGCACATCGCCCGGGCAAACTCGTTCGGCCGGGTGCACACGCCGATCGCATTGATCCACACCTTCCGCAGCCGGTTCCAGTTGTGATGCATGAACGGTGTGGCGACCGCCTGCTCCAGCGCGAGCAGCGTCTGCCGGATGGTCGTGATGATTTGCTGCTGGGTGGCGTACAGCCCACCGCCCAGCCATTTAAACTCCGACACCGGCGTGAGGGAAAATTTGTGCGAAAGGTGCCGCTTCTTGTCGCGCTCCTCGTTGCGCTGCGGCTTGTTCAGCGCGATCGGATGGACGGCGTACTGGTTGACGTAGTTTTTGTGCCCATTCTCCATGCCGAGCTTGAAGTAGAGCGTACCGTTGGACAGCTGCGTTACCTTCTGTCTCGTCAAACGGTCAATTCCATCCTGTGCCGTCGTGGTGGAGGAAACGCTGCCGGCAGTACCACCACCAGCAGCTTCATCCTTTGGATTTTTCTTTTTCAATTCATCCAAATTGAACGTTCGTGGTGTTAGCGATCCCGTCTTCGAGCGTGTCACATGTTTGCTGCCTCCGCCGCCGTTCACCTGCTGCGTGCCGTCCTCTTCCTTCACAGCTGCCGCGGCTTCATCCGATGCCGACGGCTCTTTGCCCGGTTCGGCACCGTTCTCTCCGGTCGCGCCCTTCTCGCCCGCACCCTCCTCAGCCTCTTTGTTTTCCGACCCTTCCTCCGTGTCCGCCGCATTGGCGCCTTCCCTGTTGCTGTCCTGCTGGTGGTCCAGCAACTTGCTGACGCGCTGATTGTCAACCTCGAAGTACGACTTCTTCGAACCCTTGTGCTGGCTGGTTAGCGTTTCGGTGAGCGTCATCTGGCGCACGATATCGTCGCGATACTTTTGATCCAGCTCCTGGTACAGCTCCGCCTCGAGCTCGTCCGGATCCAACTTGGACAGCAGCAGCTCATACTGCTTCACCGTGCTGTAGTACCACACCTGGGACGAGTCCTCGTTCTCCACGAAGATGCGGCGCACCACGAACCAATACTTTCGCCCGTGCCGATCGAAGCCGAGCATTTCCTGCCGCGACAGCAGGCCCTGCTTTTCCTGCATCGAGATGCAGTCAATGACGCCGGACACTTTGTGCGATTTGCACAGATTGCACTGCCAGTCCCCTTTCGGCACGTCCACCAGCGGCGGCTCGACGCACTCCAGATGGAACACGGCCGGACAGGTTTCACAGCACAGCAGCTCCCCCACCCGATGGCAGACGCGACAGTGGTCGTCGTACCGGATGGCCTCCTGCATCACGTCGTCCCGCACCTGGGTCGTTATCAGGAACTGGTCCGTCAGAAACTGCAGCACGTACAGCCGATCCTCGGCCGGCACGTACGGATACTCGGTGGTGGAGAGAATGCGCAGCACTGCCTGGTCCAAGCTCGGGTCGCTCTCGATGTAGCTTCGCAGCACCTCCGGCCACGTGATGAAGTCGATCAGGTACAGCGCAATGTTCACGCTGTCCTTCTGATCGAGCGGCCCGAAGTGGGTCTGCTGCGAGTCCTCCTCGCGCAGTATGCCCTTCAGCAGCATGATGTGCAGCTCGGTCAGCAAGCTGCTCTGCTCCTCGCTCCAGATCGCCGCACAAAAGTCCTCGAAGCGGAACGGCGACAGCCGGACCTGGTGCCGGAAGCGTCGGATGATTTCGTAGATGGACGTGCACTTGAGCACGATGTCCGTAGGCACTAGCAGATCCTGTGACGATTCCGGCAGCTCGAGCGGGGGCACTTCGCGCTCCTGCAGCCAGATCGGGTCGGGGCTCGGATCCTTCAGATAGAGCGCTCCATTAATGCCGGCCCCGCCGGTCGAGCTGATCATCGAGAAATCGCTATCCGACTCGTGCCCGAGGCTGTCGTCCGAGTCGCTCGGCGAGCGCAGATAGTCATCGTCGAGGTCGCTCTTGTCGCTGTCGTCGCCAAAGTCGGAACCGTAATGATATTCCGAATCATGGTACGAGTAAGCTGCAGCAAAAGAGTTTAATAAATTGCATCAGTTTTCTGCTTCTTCTTCTTTCTCTTGCTTTTTTACTCTCTGTTACATTACACAATTTGGCTAAAGACCGTTTTGGCAATCCAATATTTTGGGTGATAAAACAGCAAAACGACCATCAAAAATGTTTACTCTTAGACAAATCCCACATCAAATGTTTTTTTTTTCTTTCCATTCTTCTTATTTTTTTCAAAAACAATAACACAACAATAACAACAACAATAAAAAAGACAAAAGATGACAAGTGGCGTCCAGAAAGAAAAGTAACTTAAAAGGGAATTTCATCAAAACAAAGTTTCCCCGCCATCCATTCTCATCCATCCAAGACGGTGGACTGCGCGTCCTTCCCTTACATTCTCTCTTCCCCTCTCGTTCTGCGCCTTTGCGTCCCTCTACACAACCAACAACTGTCAAAAAGAAGGTTCAGCCGTGGGAGCGAAAAAATGGAGGGAAAACGAACACACGCACGCACACAGCCGCAACGGCGTCGCGCCGCGCACAAACAGAAGGAAACCCGTTTCGCGTACGCTGCTGCTGTTGTGTTTTGGAGCGATTATGATGATGCAAGAAAAGGAAGCATATTCTGCGTGTGTTTTTGGACATACGCAACAACAAAAAAAAAACTAGCCAGAACCATTTTCTCTCGCACTTACCTTTTCTTGCCGACGAATTGTTATGTCCACCGCGTCCCCGACCGCTCGGGCGGCCGCGCGGCGTTGATTTTCGGCCTCTCGTACCCTTCGCGGCCGGCGTTCTCCGGGAGGTCGAGGGGCGGCTCTCTTCGCTTCCGTGCGGCGAGGAGGCCCGGGACGCCGACGGCGTGCTGCTGCTGCCATCCTGCCCGTCCTTGCACAAATATTTCGGCTTCTTCATTAGATGGTACTGGAACTTCTTGGGCCGCTCCATGGTGGCCGTCTTTGGGGGCCGGCCTCTCCGCTTGCCGACGGACGCGCTGCCGCCCGGCCCATTGGACTGACGTCCCGTCATTGTGTGAGTGTGTGTGTGTGGTTCTCGTGCGTGCGTTTTCGATGCAAAATGTCGCGGGCGAACTTGCTGCTGTTCTCTTGGTTTCTTTTTCCCTTAACTTTGCATCGGTAAAGTGTTCATAGCCGGGCTATAGCTGACGCCGAGCGATTATATGCTTCGATTATTTCCTCCTGACGTCTCCGGAACGAAGCGTGTGTTTCTCGATTAGAAAACGATTTTAGCGCAAAGCACATCGATTTTAGGTTCTATTCTCGTTTTACACCACTCGCATCGAAGGCCTGCAAGAAAGAAAAAAAAAACAAAACATAACAAATAAGACATAAACATTGATGTCCGCAGCCAGGGAATGTATGCAGCATAGCTGCAAGTAGCACAGAAGTCGAACATAAAGATAATGCTATTTGGTAGAGATTTTGCTCTGTGACGCGCGCTGTTACCATTATCTAGCCTATTCTATTACCTAGCGACAACATGTGCTTTTTACAGTACACAATTTGAAACCTTTTAAAATAACCGAATCCTTTCTCACTTCGAACGGAATTACCCTGCGTGTTTGGTTCTTTTCTAATCTCATTCGCGGCCCATCGAAACTTGCCCAAGCGTCCTCCTCTCACTGCAACATTGCTGAGACATGCAGCGGGTAGGAGGGTTATTTCCGCCCCATGTTCCTCACCACTTCCGTTGCCGTATCGTAAATGCATTTTCACCAAACCTGCCCAGTGCAAACTGCAGTTTACAAAGGCACAACACACCTGGGAGACACATCGAATTTTCCAAACGACCAGCAGCAGCAGCGCTTCACTTTTCGCTCTCTCACTAGTAGTCCAACACTGCCAGGGTAACCAGCGGCAGCAGCAGCAAGCACACACAGCGCACTCTTTTCTGCCACACGGGCATTATTAACTATGGCGAGCGAAAAAACCTACCTTCCCCGCGCGATAACTAATCTTCCCCGGCTACGCGGTACGCTAATTTGCCTTCCAAGCCACTAAATTGTTGTCACCTTATTATTGCACTTTATTCCCATCCTGACACATGTCAAAATAGTGGCAATTTTCTTCCTTTTTCCCAGCCAAACGGAGGCTCGATTTGCTGCTGGCTCGCTCCGCTAAAACGCTAGCTTTTCGATCCGACTTTGCTCACAGAAGACGCACTTCTGCAGAGCATGACGCGAAGGCCCCGATTCTAAGGGAAAATTCCGACCGTGTACGGCACCGATAGAAGCTCGACGCTGATTGGTCGCTGCGCTCGGTCGCCATTTTGACAACCATCGAGCGCCGAAGCCGTGGGTTAATTTTTACTCGCAAACGATCCTCACCGCATTTTACCTGCCACAAACGATTGTAAATGGCTCGTGCGTGATTTTTCTTGGTCTCTGCTCACTCCAAACTGCACAATTGTTCACGAAATTTCACATTTTCACCAATTTTCACTCCAGCCTGCCAGTCGGCCAATCACAGCGCAGCTTCTATTCCGATGTCGCCACACTAGCGCCATCTTTAGGTAACGCGCACACAACGCATCCAATGTTTCTGTCTGCATCTCGACCTGCTGCCTTCCCTTTTCCGCTAGCGTCACACAATAATAAAGATGCGTCTTTTTCCCTTTCGATTGGAACGATTTTAATGTTTTTTTTTCGATTGAATTCCGCCCCGCACAGGGACAATTGCATGTTTACTATTTTTGTGCCAGAATTAACTCCATCAGTGTAATCCGGCGTAGATCAGCAAACTTTTCTCCGCTTGCTTCCAGACAGCACAACACAACTCCTATCGTCAACGCGCTAAAATTCACCTCTTTATTCGCGTCCGAGCAACCAACACGATTGTCGCACTGTTACTTACGTACTTTATAGTTCTCTGCTTTCCATAATTTACGTTCACGGTCTTAAACTAAACGCAGAAAACACAAAACTGTGAACCATTTTACCATACCTGCTTGTACATTTTGCTGAAAGTTTGGCTGTGTATGGGGTTTGACAGCAGCTGTCATCAGTTTGATGGGCGCGTAATTTTTGCTCCGCGCAGGATGAATGCTGATGGCAGTTTTTGTTAAATTTTGTGCAGTTTTGTAATCAGATTTATTTTCTTGATAAATGGTGTTTTATAATGTGCTTTTGTTTTTGTACAATAGCACAAAAATGCTGTTCGGAAATTCTGCAAGCCGCCGATTATTTGCAATCCCAATTGACAGTCATGGCTCGATTTTGACATTTGAGAAAAGCGGCAATCGTGCAATCGCGCTTCAAAGCGGCTAAATTCTGGCAAAAAATGCTATGCATTGGAAAGCAACGCCATGGAAAATGTACGAATTTTCAAATTTATTTTTTCTCAGGAGCTTTAAGGGACAGTTGTATAGCGCGTGATGCGGAAAGGATTCCACTTTAGAGCTGCCATTAAATCGGAGTAAAATATATATTTTAAAAACAAAGCTCCTCTTGTCTATCTCCCATCATAGTGGTCATGGTTGCTGTAGGGATCGCTTTTCAACGACAGAGAGAAAATTAGTCGGAATTAATTGGGTCCTACTTCTGGCAAGAGAAAATTTTACACTTTCTGAAATTAGTAGACCAAAAAATGACAAAAACAACGCAGATCTCTTTGCAGATTTTTCAACATGCAATTGTTGAAGATAGTGAGGAACTTTTGCTGCATGGGCAATGAAACCAACATCTCGAGCAACGTGATAGCGGCAAAGGCTGACATGCTTACAAAACCACGTGTTTGTTTGAAAAGAGCCGACAATTAAATGAATGAAGATAGGCAGTTCAGATACATGAAATTATTCCCTACCTTATCGATGTAACACTCTACAAATTTTGAAGAATTTTCAATCAATCTCCATCTGTAATCATACGAATAATTTTAACCCGATAACCATCATGTACAAAACTGTATAATTCTAGCGTTAAAAAAAACTTCTTCCATCCACCAATCAACGACCAAATTTAACCGTCCGTTCCAACAGCGCACTGGGCAGGGGCCAGTTCGTTTTCCAACATGTTCGAAATGTCCGCCGCATCCACCGGGGTCGGAGGCCGTACCGTTTCGATCGGTTCGTGAGGGATTGCGGCCGGCTTCTGCTGTGCCTTCAGCTGCACCATCCGGTTGGGGCGCACCGGTGGGAAAAGTCGCAGCTCAGCCGGTGTCTCATCGTTCGTGTACAGCTGATCGCAGAAATAGATCCGCTTGATGCGCACATTTGCATGTATCTGCAGCCGAACCGTCTCGACGTAATTGGTACCGTACGCACGCCTGATAAACTCGGCCAAATTCAACTGCACATGGTTCCAATTGCAGGTCAACGATAGGGGCATGCAGGAGCTGAAATTATCCACGCGCGTTCCACTCTGATAGTTGGAAAAGCGTAGCCGACGTAGCGATTGTCTATCATCCAGGATCTAGGCAAAAGAGGGACAATGATCATATTTTGTCTGAAAACATTAGAAACAAAAAAAAAACAATGCCACCAGCTCACCTGAACCTCGAAGCAAAAGAACTTTTTCATATTTTTAACCAACATCACCAGAAATGGGAGCTTTATCGAAAGCGAGGGACATGGTGCACACGGTGCTACCATGTACGTGGTCGCAACATTCACCCCGATCAGTTCGAAGGCCAGGGAGCGGATATCTTCATCGGTTACCCGCCGCGAGTGCCCGTTTTTCGTGTGCACATCCCAGATGGCCAATGGTTTGCTTCCGGCGCTCGAGAAAACTGTCACGAATCTATGCTGAAAAGCGTTGCGGAACATCGTCAGGATGAGTTGCACAGGAGTAAAACAAAAAAAAAATACTGCCCACAACAAACTACCACACCGCTCTCTACATAACGTTGTCGACAACCACTCGGTCGTGTGTCTTGGGCAGTGTTTGCTGTGATCCTTTGGTCCAAAAATAATCAACCAGTATCGACCATCAATAGAAGCAGCATACGTGCGCTCCAAGCATGGAAGCATCAAAACCAATTTCAATCCCATATTTTTGTGAAAAAATATTACAATACAACTGTAAAATATTTGTTTGAATTTCGCCTTGTAGCCGCCATCTCCTCGGTACGCTGCCCGCAATCTGTTGTTGGTGTATAAAATCGATCAGCAATTAAAATCGAAAGCATTGTATGCTGCAACTTGATCCTGTCGGTAATGGCAGAACTAATGCAGCCCTGCGAAAACGAAAGCAATTGCCCACGTCAATCAGAAACAGTTTGAACCCCAAACCGCCTCCCCCACTACCATCACACGTTGTTCAGTTTCTACCTGTTCGCTGACCTACATTAACTAAATAAATCGATTTTGTTTCATCGCCTCCTATCCGTCGCCAGGGGTAACGCACAGGGCGTAAAATAAGCAGCAGCGCGCTGGCATTCTGCAACAGCACTTCTTTCGTACCGATGATGGTAGTGTGGAACTAGAGAACCATTTGTTTTGTACTGCAAAACATTCAAATTCATCGTTCCGAATGGATCGGACCAGCTCCCAGCAGCGCAAAAAGCGCCGTGAATCGAAGCGCAAGTCGGGCGATAAAAAGAAACCCAAACCGAACCGTTCGGAGGAAAGTTTACATCCCAGCTACACTAATCTGCAGCCTCCATAGTAAGCATTGCCGTACCCTAAGCGTACCTTAAAATGAAGCGTTTGTTGTGAGTAGTGTGAATCGATTGAGATTGAACAACCCCGTTTCGCTTTCAGCTCGGCCATTTGTCGCCAACGGTATCACGCAAACAATGTGCTGTATGAGCAACAGTTCAACTACGAGCTGAAAATGCTGGAGCTGATGCAAAATTCGGCCTACGATTCGATGCGGTTCCATCGGTATGTAGCCCCCCAAAAAGGGGGACCAAAAAGGGAGAACCTTTCATTGATATCACCCTCTTTACAATCGTTTCTTTCCAGCCATTTTGCCATCACGACGCTCTGGCCACCGTTGCACACGCGCAAGGAGATTGAGTTTGTGTTGGATACATTTTTCCGCCATCCGGAGCGACAGACACGCCGTCTGCATGAAATTATGAAAGGTCCTGTCCACTAAAGGTTGCAAGAGCCGTTGTTAGCCACGTTGTTGTTAGGACAGTGTAATAGAGAGCGTTTAATTTGGAGCTTTCATGAGTAAACTATAATCCGTAAATGCTAAAAGAAAACTAGTTTTTGTGTTCGTACTATCATTCCAAACTATTTGTTTCAACATTTATTATCAGTTTATACTCAGCGGATGTTGGCCTATTGCATTGTCTATTGAACTGTACTGTACGGTACGGTGTACACCAAGCGTGTTTTCTAGTTGAAAGTGATCTTTACAGGGGTTTCCAGGAGTTCTCATAGCTGTGGGATACTTTCCTACGAGAAATAAACTTAATGTAATGGGAATTGAACTGTATAGCACCCTTGTTGAATAAATCTAGCAGGAATTTCCAAGGAGCCTGTCCAAAACGGGTACCATGGAGTCCAATTTCCAATATATAAAGATCACTTCCAATAGGAAAGAGTCATGGAAGTGTCCCACAACTATGAAAACCCCTGGAAAACCCTGTAAAGTGAGCTTATGTTGTCAACTGGACTGGAAGAAATATGCACAATCGAGAAACTATTTTAATTCGAGAATTATTTGGCTCTTTTCGGAACATTTTCCCTATTTCCTATTTAATTGTTTGTTTGTTTTTTTTTTCTAATTTAATTATCGATGGGCTACATTGGTATTGGGGTGGAATTTATCATTTTGATATTTTTGTATCAAATTTGGGTTGTTTTACTAATGATTTAGTTGTTTCCCAATTCCCTCCTTATCATTTTTTGTTTCATCCAAGTGTTTTGTTTGTAATGTTTACCCGATATGCCACTAGTGCCTGTACGTGTGTTTGTTTTCTCTGTTTTCTAAGCTGAGCAAATATGGGGGATCGTTTGTTTAATTTGTTGCAGCATTTAGCGCAACAAAACCTTTTTCTATTCCATTCTACTCTATTAAGGTGGGTTTAATGTTACTATTATCGAGTATTTTTTATGTAGCATTCAAGAGAGACATTTGTTGGATTATTCGTTAGATGGATGAAGAAGTCAGTTGATGAAGCTAACCACTACGAAATGGTACTGTGTTTTGGCTTCGAGTTGTTTTTGTTTTAGTGTTTGGTATATGTTAATGTATCCATATAGCCTTTTGCCTAACGATAATTCAGACTTCTATCTTTTCCACTGGTTTTGATACACATCACCATCTATGTATGGGTGTGCTTACTCTAACGCAGCAATGCTCGCCACCAACCATGCGTCCAGCCGCTCTCAACGTTAATATCAAATCTACCCGTCGATGTTGTGTTACAACATTGCACCTTATACAAAGAACATCATTCAGCTCTTTCTGTTCGACCATTTAATTTTTAGGTGGTTTGAGTTGCACTAAACTTGCTTGCTATATTGTGGGGAGGGGTCGCCACAACTGACAACTGTTTTGTACCACTAATAACGTAATAATTAATTTTCTATGTTCAATTCCTCAACCGGGGAGGGTCCGGGAAGTGGGACAGGAATTAAGAAACTGTAAACTAATTAAATATTATAAACTTTTCTTAGTCATGCTAAGTATCACAATAAGACAGAACAAGAAGACAACAAACAGAAACCACTAATATGCCTACAATGAAATGACTTCCGTCACCGATTCTATCATTTTAAGATGCCTTTTTCGACCTTTTTGTTGCACTTAAAGAATTGTATAAGCGAAAACAAAAACCTCTTTCACCAGCTTCATGAGTATTGCCAGCCAAAAAGGCGTACAAAATAAGCGACAGAAACAAAAAACAGAAATGCTTATACAATATGCAATACAATATGAATTGTAAGGATAGAAAAAGTAAATTGAGCAGGTTTGATTTTTACCCAAAAAAGGTGGGAGGAAATGGTTCCAACAGCTACACACCCAGTAGCTTACACACTCTTGAACACCTCCAAAACTCCTTTCTCTATTACACACGCTAGCCACACGTTCCCAGGCTACACTGGGTACCAAAATGTTGCGTTAAAAATATATCATTTCGTTTCTAGGAAACGTGTGTCCTCTTCCTTTGCCTTGGTATACACTCTGTTTAACCTTCTTTTAGCTGTAGCGGATCGCACCAGCGCGCTCCCACACAAAAAGAAAGTCTACTTACAATTACGCTGTACAAAACTTAATAAAACCTAACTAATCAAAAGGCTTTGAACACAAACAGTGTGAGATAAACGAAGGAAAAGGGGAACAAGAATAAAGCCAGCCACCCACATCGCCTTTTGCCAGTTTAACCGGCCGCTGCACCTTCCACCGCGGATGAAACGATGCTGCTCGTGTCCGGAAACAGGTAGGTCATGATGGCAAAGTAGTGCACGGATGCGGCAAACACCACAAACAGATGCCAGATCGCGTGCGCGAAAGGGAATAGCCCATCCGACTTAAAGAACACGATACCGATAATGTACAGCACGCCGCCAAACTTTAGCTCGGCCATACCGGTAAACTCGTGGCCCCACAGCACAATCACGACCGATGGGCCGAGTCCGATCACCACGTAGAAGAACGTCTCCAGGCACTTGTACCGTTCGTGGTACATCTGTACAAGAGAAAAGGCGGCAATTAATTTACAGAAAATTAATAAAAAATGTTTAAATAAATGTGAATTTACCTGTTGATAAACAATGCCGAGCACGGCCATCACCCAAACGCTCCACTTTACCACGGACACTATCTGCGGGTGGGTCGTATGTCCCAGGCTGAGCCACGGATAGTACGAGCCGGCGATGAAGATGTAGATCATCGCACGATCGCATCGATGCAGCGCATCCTTCAGCGGCCGATTGTGGTTACAGTAGCAGACGCAGTGGAAGCAGGTCGAGACAAAGAACAGCATCGAAAGGGCCGCCCCATAGATGATGGCCGCAAGCGTTTGGGCGGGCGTGTGGCTGCGCCCGTAAAGGTAGAGGGCGGCATACATCGACGGCAGTACCCAGGTACCGTGCGTGACTATGTTGGCAATGTGTTCCACCTACAGAACGGGACAGATAAACGGAGCTGTTAGTTGCTGTTGCAAACAAAGCGCTGAAGAATCGCTACGTGATGTTGTGGCAGGGGTGTAAAGGTCGTTTCATACAAACAACATGATTCACAACGCATTCCTTAGCGGTAGCAATGATCAATCACTTGCGCTTTCTTGATGGTTTTATCAAAAGGCTATAAAAAGCGTCCTATCTTGCCGCGATTCCTTTATCGTAATCTCGGTCGTAAACTGTTATCTACCATCTCGATCTTCATCCTTTTGCGATAACGATGCTTCGTGCTTATCAAACAAACAAACAAACACATACCTTTGTCGGAATGTACGCACAGCCCGGTGCGGCACGGGGGTTCTTGAGCTGGATCGTTTGCAATTGTTCCCACGGTAGCGTCGATAGGTCGTAGCGTAGCTGTAGCCAAAACTCCAGCACACCAAACAGGTCCGCCTTTCCGGTACGGCCGGTCAGTGGACTTCCACCGGTGCTGCTTGGTAAACACTCATCACCTAGCGGACCACAGCTCATCGTAGTACCGTCGTACCCGCAGAGCTTAAAGTCTCCACACGGCGTGTGCTGCGGAGAGGGCGGCTGCTGCTGTCGGGTCGGGTGATGTTGATGGACACATGCTTTCGAGGGAGAGTATTGACCCGCTCCTCCGTCCACTGGTGGAACGTTGTAGTTGGCTGATCCCTTGGCAGGATAGGTGTCGTTACAGATAGCTGCCCCGGCGCGGGAAATGAGACCATCCTGCATCTTTGATGTTATACGTGGCGCGCGCTTGTTCTGCGGCAGTTAGGTCCGGTTCCTGGGTTCGCACAGAGCGGCGAGCTGAACATAAATTAAAAAAAAGTTATAAAAATATAGCTAGCTACACACATCATACACGAGCAGCATAAATAAACAATTTTCGATGTGGTGCTTTGTAACGTGATGCCCTTCGTTCGTACGTTTTGACCGTATTCGTCCGATTCGGGATGGGCGAGATAAGCGAGACACAACACCACGACACACACACACACACGCGATAATAACCTCTCGCACCGCGTGTTCGCCAAACGCACATGGCGTGCCTGAGGACTAGCCGCAGCATGATGCTGACCCCTCCGACCGTATCAGACCGGGCGGCGATAAACAATCATGCTTTGTTTACAAATAAAAATGCACGCTTTCAATCATCAACACTGTTACTTGGTTGCTGGTTGAGTTTCGAGCTAAATTTCGAATGCATTTTCAGCGCGTTATCTTTCACTCCTGTGTTCACCACACTGTGGCATGTATGTAATCCGGTTTGGCTCTTCGCTTTGCCGCAACACTTGTACGGAAGATATTTTGCAGACATAATAAATCCATTGAAGGAAGAAAAAAAGGCAGCTGAGATCATAAATCATCCACAGCGAGAGTTTCGTTTACCGAGGCAGGCTGTGAAATGCGAGAACGATGCAAAAAAAAACAGTTCCTCTTCAGTTGAACCGTGTTGAACCCGCGCAAGAGGCGCTTTTTTTTGCGGGCGCCCACTGATTAGCTGCTCGCCATATGACGCACGGAAATTCCTAAAGCGATGCCGCCGCGAGTGTTTAAGGTAATTAAATACGTGTTTTTGTCCCGCAGGGAGAGAGGAGAATCTCCCTGTTTAATGGTTTACACAGAAATGGTGTATAGTACAAAAAAACCCGGGAAACGAAGGAGTTGTTAAAAAGAAGATATTAATGAGTATGAGCAGGTACGTCGTGGGAAGTAATATTTCTTTACTCCCAGATATTGGATTAAAATTGTGTTTTTTTGTGAAAACATTCACCTTTTCAAATATTCCTCTATTGAAAGGTCATCTATTTTCGAGGAAAAAAGGTATATCTCTCGCGCACCCACCCAGCCCGTACCTTGACATTCAAATTCAATTACGCCAATTACCGGTGTACTAAGACGAGCGCTGTGTGCTGGCTGGTGCCTCGGTATGTGTTGCGAAATCTCAGCCATGCTTGGCGCTATACGCCAACCAGCACACACCTGTTCTTGTAAGCTGCGCCTTTGCGCCATCGACCATCGGTTGCAGTAGGAACCTGTACCGCGTTTTTCCCTGCACAATGTAACGGCACGCTTGGCCACATAGTGGTGTTTATTTTTAGGCAAGTTAAACAAATCTCACCTAGTTAAGCGCATGCACCTAGTCGCGTTTCACTTTTCAATGAACGATTCCACTACGGCTGTACAGTTAGTGTGTGGTGCTGAAATCACGGCCATCAGCTGGCCGCACACCATCGTCGCTCGGGTTAAATTCCTTCACGATTAAAGGGGGGAAAAGCGATTGGGGTTGAAGAATTTAATTGTTGCCAGGCAACATTAGAAGAACATGCAACTCGAACGATTATCCCATCCGCGAGCCATCAATCACAGGGTTCAATGGCACACGTAGCCATGGTAATCATTTAATTGGACAACCACAGCATTTGTTGGGTGTGCTTTTCGACACTCTTTGCTTCAAAACGGTGTGCGAAAAGCTCGGCTGCTACCATCGTGTGAAGAAATCTAATCCATCAACTTCACGTCGGCCCCCGCGAGACGGACAAGGAGGACAAACCCCGCATACAGCGCATAAATGGATTTGTGTCCTTAACGTTGCCAGCATGGAGGAAGCAACGCATTTGGTATGGAACCGACCCGCCTGTGTGTTGTGTCGCACGTTTGCCGATAAAAATAACCTAACGGCGAGTCGGAGTCGGAATTGGATTACAGCGCGAACACGCGCGTCGCTCGTAACAAGAACCGTTTGCCGCCGGTCCTCCTTGCACAGCGGCTGCTAACAGGTGGTGGTAACTGGTTATTTCGTTTTGTTCCTGCAGTCGCTTCCAAAAGATAAGAAGGCGATCAAGTCGCTGGCCTCATTAAATAGAATGTTTCGAAATCGTTTAGAACTATTGGATTGTTGATAAGGATAAGCTATGGAATTAGATGCCGCAGGAAGTGTTGTGCTTCTAATTAGGCCTTCAGGGGCGTAGATAGCTGAATGGTTTTATCGATCCTTCGTCCTGTCAGTGAGTTATTTGTGCAGGAGGTTAGCAATGCTACTTATCTCCCTCTCTCTCTCTTTCTCTCTTTCTGTGTGCATTTCCTCTTATCCAGCACGATGCGCATGTTGCCGGGTTGCAGCTGCAGAATGTCGTGTTTCGTTTTTCCTTTTGTGAATTAGTTAAACTCGTTAAAGGCTGGAGAAGAAGCCTGCTGCCGCGCCTGCCCTCCCTACAATGTGTGGTAATTTGCCATCTTGAGTCGATTATTCAATTACCCATGGCCACATGATTGGGAGAACCGTTCCCGTGGTTGTGTGTGGATTCAATTCATTGGTTCAGGGCGGCGCTACTACATGCTCTTTCCATCCCGGTGCGACGAGAAACACGAAACCGCTGTCTGTCTGGGTTTTAACATTTCGCATGGATAAGGCATTTTGGTGGGTAGGTACACGAGTACCGCCGAGGAGGAGATAATTATCTGCTGCCTAATGCAACTTCGCCTCGGGCGCCTGACCATGGCTTGCAACATTATCCACTTGCACTTACGGCACACGCGATACAAGAACAACAACAACAAAAAAACCAACACATGGCACGGCGCATAAAGCAGGCTCAGCTACTTTTACGAAATCCGCTCTAAACAACACTTTGTAGCAGCAGCAGCACCAGTTTGGCCAAAACGTGCAGAAGAACAGGTTCACACACGGCTGCATTGGCCCTGCACATGCACTTTTTAAGCAAGCTCATGGCCACTTTCGTGAATGGGAGAATAATTATGCTCGGCGTTGAGGAAAGTAGGGCACTAACAGATGGGTTTTTTTTGCAAAGAGATACACACAAGACACCACACCACACGAAACGAAAGGAAGGAAGTGCTTCATTTCCATTGGCTTTTCCAGCGATATGGAAATCACCAATGTAAGATACACATGCATTTTCCTACCATGCACTAAATCTATCTACGATTGCACATAAACTAGAAGCTTTTAATTGAACATTTCGTTTAATACTTCTTGAAACACGTACTGCTTGCAGAAACACAGAACAGGAGCGAAGCGTGCGCCACGAGAAGAAGTCAACAACCAACGAGCGAATGAATGGAACGTGCAGAGGTGTGTGTGTGTGTGCATGCTACCTGCCCCCCCGATCCGTGAATGACAGCTGGCCGATGAGGGAAAAAAAGAAACAAAAACTATTTGACACTTTGGGTACTAGCGGTTTGATGCTTTGGTTATTGGAATTGAGAAATTGTGATTGTATGAGGTGATAATGCTATTGAAATTAGTTAACATTTTTTTTACTGTCAGCAAACTAAACTAGTTGCAATTAATCGCCAAAAATCATCACATATCAACGGTAATTTTAAACCCAACATTTCAACGCTAGCGCATAAACTCTCACCATGCTTGTCAAAACCCAGTTTTCACGAGCTCCCCAATGCTCCGAATCCGTCCGATTTTTCCTCGCTGGCGATTGTTTTTGTAAGTCGTTTCAAGCGAGGGAGGGTTCAAGATGATCGACAAAAAGCTCGCGCTTGTGTGCGATTGTGTTGGTGGACAAAATTAAATGGCCAAATAAATAAATACACTCCACTACTCCACCACCTCTCTCTCAAAGACCCCACGGGCTACTCCATTTAATGTGTGTGCCATTAGCATCTGCGCTCCTCCGTCTCACTTTCTCGTACATGTTCCGCTTATGCATCAGCTGATCCTCTGGTGGATTTTTATGAAATGTCTTCATTCGATTGTGGCCTTGAGGCGCTGAGGGAATTGAGGAATGCCGGTATTGATCAGACCATATGTCTCTGCGAGGCGATAATGTGCTCGAAAAAGTGTGCCGCAGTCTTGCGATACAGATCCCAGTATCGTCAACTCTTTCATGTATCGTTCCGCAGTCTTGCGACTGACTCCCGCCGATTCATCAAAGTGTCCCGCGGTCTTGAGTTCCATCGGAAAACCCTGTATCAATAGACAATCTGCAACGTAAAAAGGACATGGAAAAGGGTAAAAAGTAAGACAAAATTGTTCACTCCACATTCACATCAACCACCGAGCTTGTTTACATTTTCCATACGTCCATAAGGTGCGAAAGAGATGGCATGACACAAGGAGCGAGAACAAACACACCTCGGCATATGAGGTGAACGAAAGGCATATGAACAAAAATGGACGAAGCGTTCTTGGTGAAGTGGGAGACTCTTTGAAAAGAGCACTGTAGGAAAGTAAAGGAAGGGTAGAGAAAATGAGCGAGATACAGCAATATTCGAACGTTAAAAATCCTCGCCATGTTGTACGGGCCCCGAACGCTGTCAATTGTGAGGCGGCGTGTTTTGGAATCGGTGCGGGTTGTTTATTTTCCGGCGTGCCGAACTTCAACCAGTAAAATTAATAAGAAAAGCCCGGCCGTAACGATGGATTCCGGACTTTCGAGTCGCAACAGCAGTCTGGGCAATCAATACTCACGCTCCTACATGAAGCAGGAGCAGGCGAAACAGCAACGCCTGTCGTTGCCCATCTACTCGGTGCGCAAATCGTAAGTTTACCAACACCACACTCCCACGCGGTTTTGTTGCTTCATGCTACCCCATCCTCCCATCCGCAGGCTGATGGAAATGGTGCGAAAGTCGTCCACGATCATCGTGCTGGGTGAGACGGGCAGCGGAAAAACCACCCAGATGCCACAGTTCATCTACGAGGCGGGACTGAACGGGGACAAAATGATTGCCATCACGCAACCGCGCCGAGTGGCCGCTATTACCGTAGCGAAATGGGTCGCGCAGGAGATGGGCACCAATCTGGGCGATTTGGTTGGCTATACGGTGCGCTTCGAGGACATGACGTCGGAAAACACGCAGGTTAAGTACATGACCGATGGTATACTGTGCCGGGAGGCGCTGTCCGATCGGCAGCTGCGCAACTACAACGTGATCATACTGGACGAGGTGCACGAACGGACCATCGCGACGGATGTGCTGCTGGGAGTGGTAAAGAAAGCGCAACAGATACGAGCCCTCAAGCGCATGACGCCGCTGAAGGTGATCATCATGTCGGCCACGATGGACTGTGACCATTTTGCGAGCTACTTTTCCGACTGTCCGATCGTATACCTGCAAGGCCGCACGTACCAGGTGAAGGTGTACCAGATGGTGGAGAAAATGCATTACATCGAGGCGTGTCTGAAGACAGTGGTAGAGATCCACCAAACGCAACCGGCCGGCGATGTGCTGGTGTTCCTAACCGGTCAGGAAGAAATAGAAGCCACAGTTGGCAAGATGCGACGCTTGGCTAAGGTATAGGACACGCCTGTGAGCGCGTGCATGCTCTCATACATTCGCTAATGATGTTTTCTGCACTTTTAGAGCTTCTCGCCCGACCTGCCAAAGCTTGCCGTTCATCCAATGTACGCCGCGCTGCCACAGAACCAACAGTTGGACGTGTTCAACGCTGCGCCGGGTAACGTGCGGAAGGTAATATTTGCGACCAACATTGCCGAAACGTCCATTACGATCAACGGCATCCGGTATGTGGTGGATTGTGGCCGCGCGAAGGTACGCTCGTACGATCCCATCACGGGGATGGACATGCTGAAGGTGTCCTGGATATCGCAGGCGCAAGCCCACCAGCGGACAGGCCGTGCGGGGCGTTTGAGCGATGGCGTTTGCTACCGCACGTACTCCAAGGAAGTGTACGGGCATTTGGAAAAGATGACGATGCCGGAGATTCTGCGCTGCAACATGGCCGCCACCATCCTGAACCTGCTCGTGATGGGCGTCAACTACAAAGACTTTGACTTTATCGACAAACCGCCGGAGGAGGCGATCGTGGGCGGGCTGCTCGAGCTGAAGGCGCTGAATGCGATCTCCTCGGTGGAAAACCCCATCCTGACCGCGCTCGGCACCAAGATGGCCCGCTTTCCGCTCGATCCCAAGTACTCCAAGATGTTGCTTTCCGCGCCCAAGTTCGGCTGCCTGGAGGAGATGCTCACCATCATCGCGATGCTGTCGGGCGAGAACGTCTTTACCAACAGTGTGCACAAGCGCGAACAGATGCTGATCGCACACTCCAAGTTTTTCGACCGCTCGGGCGACCACATCACGCTGCTGAACGTGTTCAACGAGTTTAAGACGCGGGCCAAACCGAAGGTCTGGTGCTTCGACAACTTCCTCAACGAGCGCAACCTAACGCACGTGGCCTCGATCCGGGAGCAGCTGAGCGAAATTTGCAAAGCGCTTGACCTGCCGAGCAGCACGTGCGGGAAGGATACGACCCCCGTCGCCAAGTGTTTGCTGACCGGGCTGTTTGCGAACATTGCCACGAAGCAGCCGGACCACCTGTACCTTACCTCGACCAGCGCACTGAAGGCGCGCATACATCCGTCCAGCGCGGTGTGCGGGAAATTCCGGCCCCCGGTCGTCGTCTACACCGAGCTGGTGGCGACGCGACTCAACTATCTGCGCAACGTGACCGAAATCGATCCGGCGTGGATCGATGAGGTGGTGCCGAACGTGAGCCAGTACCAGACGAAGGGCTTCAAGGAGAACCACTTCCGGGCGTTCCAATCGCACAAATGAATACTTTCTGGAAGTATTCCGTTGCGTTAGCTAACTAATTTTCCTAGCGATTAAGTGGGGAAGCGGCGAGTTGTGCGTGTGCCCCATCATCGCACGCGCGCAATCTTTCAACGAATGTTTTGGAAACGTCCGTTGCTTAGTTGAACTAAGTGTAAAATTTGAAGAAAAAAAAAACAATCATCACGTGGCATTTCTCATTTGTAAAATACATTCTTCATGAACTATTTACCAACATTTTCAGAGCAATCGATTTTTTCTTTTTCTTTTGCTAGCGATTTAGAAAAACATCCGAAAATTGATCGTTCGAAACGCGGTAAAGTAAATCTGTAGGTAAACTGTCCTACCCCTCACATTTGGGAATTTGACAGCAGCCATCAAAGCAGAAACTGACAGCAGTCGTCAATTTGTGCTAATTGGACAAAAAAAAACTGATTCACGAACGAAACGAAGAAAGACACCACGAACGACGACCTAGCGGCGCGGAAAAGTGTCGAAAAAAGGGAATATTCTCACTCGCCAGAGCACGGGAAAAGTGCTTTCCCCGACGGTACGAAAGGAAATCGAGGATTGAGTGCATTGTGCGTGCTGTGTGCGGCGCGTTCTTATATAATACAATCGGCTCCAGCGAACCCTCTCGGGCAAGTCCAGTCGTCGTCCTCGTCGTTGTCGTCGTCGTTGTCGTCGTTTGTCTCAACAGAGTTGCACAGCCTGTTCTTGGTGTGGGGCGAGGCGGTGGTGCATTCCACCGAAATTTATCCACTCACTACCCTTTTCCCACTGCAAAAGTGTTCTTCACCACGAAAAGTGGCAACAAAACGCATCTCACACCGTGTAAAAGTGCAGACGAGACGAGAGAGAGAGACAAAAAAACCGCAGACTCACTCTTGCCCCAGCAGAGGAGGGAACGGAAGCCGCATCAAATCATTCTCCCCCCAGCAGTAGAGGTGGGGTCCGGAAGTGGTGTTCTGGTTTTAGGCCCAGACTGTCACATACACACACACACACACATACACACGTCACGTACCGCGTTAATTGAGGCGAAAAGTGTGTAAAGCCCACCGCCGTGTGTGTTCCGCACGAACAGCTTTCACAGAGGCCTCCGTGTGTGTTTGTGTATGTGTGCGTCTGTATGCATTGAGTGCGCGCCTGTGTGCGTGTGTGTGTGTTTGTGTGTGTGTGTGTAGGGGGTGCTAGATTTGGCCCGTATGTTTGTTGTGCTTACACTCTGCCCCCACCACCAACCAGCAGCCAAATCTTAATCGATTGCAGTGCGACCGTGCGGTTCCGGCTGTTCACTAACGTGCGCTTACACTGCCCATATCCGTGAGCCCCTGGTGATAAGAAGCGGAAGTGAAAGAGAGTGAAGAAGAGTGAGAGAAAGAGAGGGAGAGTGCGTGTGTGAGAGAGATAGGGAGAACAAAAGCACCGCACAAAGTCAATTGGTGATTAGGGAGGATAGACTGCGCTGGCTGAATTGATCCCGAAACTCCGAACAGCGGTCGTCCCCCTACTGTGAGTGGTGCACAAACCGGGAAATCCATCCCAAACCAAACCGAACCGAACCAATCATCATGGTAAGCCTTGCACTACCAAACTGCTCGAATCGGCCCTACTGCTGGATCAATGATGCTAAATGGTTTTCCGGGTCTTTTCCTCCGCCTTCTAGAATTTCCTCCGGTTTGGCCAGTCGGCCGACATCGACGTCGTGTTCGATGGGGCCGAAAACCGGCAGCAGGCGGAAATCAAAACAGAGGACGGCAAGAAGGACAAGTACCTGCTGTACTACGACGGCGAAACGGTGGGCGGAAAGGTGAACATTACGCTCAAAAAACCGGGCAGCAAGCTGGAACACCAGGGTATCAAAATCGAGCTTATCGGTGAGTATAGCTGCCGCCGCCGCTGCTGCTGTGCGTTATTTGTATGGATGCGCAGCGATCCACCACCAATCGCTGTATGTGTGTGTGTGTGTGTGTGTGTGTGTGTACGTGTGCCGACCCCGTCGCTGGTCATATCGCTGCACCGCGGAGGGAGGGTTCCGGTGCTGGCGTGTGTATGTGTTTGCGCCAAACGCTGGTTTGTGCCAATTTCGCGTAAAGGGCAGAACAGATTTGACTTGATTTTGTTGAATTCGATACCCTTTTTAAAGCGAATTAGACCTACATATCAATTCCGGTCAATTGGTTTCTGTCGGTGCATTTCGTCACCCACAGACATTGTTGGAATTCGGATAAAAAACAATTTGCTTATAGGGCGAGAAGCTCGCACGGCCGCAGAATTCTTATCAGAGCAGCTAGGCCAAACGGCAGACGTCATCATCATCGCTCCCTCTGTAACAGCTAGTGGCAGGCAGTTTTATCAATTTGTTGACTTTTCAGCCCACCACCAAGATATTAATACACACAAATTAAACCAGTCCACAAGGGTTTGCGCCATTCGATAAATGAATCTGCGTTGTGTGTGTGTGTGTGTGTGTGTGTTTGCGAACACAGCAGCGCGCAGCAACAACAAGCGTCTACTTCTTCTCCCGGCTAAATCGTTTCGTTATGGTGCTGTGCCGCGTTCGTTACAGGTCAAATTGAATTGTATTACGATAGGGGCAATCATCACGACTTTCTGAGCCTGGTGCGCGAGCTGGCCCGGCCGGGCGACCTCATCCAGAACACGTCATATCCGTTCGAGTTTGCGAACGTGGAGAAACCGTACGAGGTGTACGTCGGCTCGAACGTTCGATTACGGTAGGAACTGCAGTGCATTGAGCTTGCCGCTGTTGTTTGCTGTACGATTTATGCGATATTTTCTGTTACTACTGCCTACTGCCAGATACTTCCTGCGGGTGACGATTGTGCGCCGGCTGAGTGATATCGTGCGGGAGGTGGACATTGCTGTGCATACGCTGTCGAGCTATCCGGACACAAACAGTCCAATCAAGATGGAGGTGGGCATCGAGGACTGTTTGCACATCGAGTTCGAGTACAACAAGAGCAAGTGAGTCCCGAGAGGGGAAAAAGGGAATTCATACGAGAATGCTTCTTTTTAACGCCTGTCTCCTGCTCTCCCTTTGCTCCAGGTACCACTTAAAGGATGTGATTGTGGGCAAAATCTATTTTCTGCTGGTGCGCATTAAGATTAAACACATGGAAATAGCCATCATCAAGCGGGAACAGACTGGTTCGGGTGAGTTTTGTTTTCGTTTTTGTTTTTCCACGCTTTACACACATTCCAAATTCCGCTGTTTTGCTAATACACTAAACACGTTTTTCATTCCGCCCAACACCCCTTCTCCCCCCCATTTCATGCAGGACCTAACATGTACACGGAGAACGAAATTATCGCCAAGTACGAAATCATGGACGGGTCGCCGGTGAAGGGTGAAAGCATACCGATCCGGGTGTTTCTCGCCGGGTACGACCTCACCGTGACGATGCGCGAGATTAACAAGAAGTTCTCGGTCCGCTACTTCCTCAATCTGGTGCTAATTGACACCGAAGACCGGCGGTACTTCAAACAGCAGGAAATCACGCTCTGGCGCAAGGCGGAAAAGACGCGCAAATCGCTCACGCCGTCGCAGGCGGCCGCCATTGCCGCGGCCCAGGGCGGTGCGGCCGGGCTGATGCCGGGCCAGCTGGTGGCAGCGACGGGCTCGAGCAATAACCCGCACATACCTCACCATCTCGTCGGGCAGGGTACGATGAGCTCGCTCGCCTCGAAGGAGCTGCCGTCCGGCGTGGGGGGCACCGGTGCGGCCGGTGCTGGCGGACTGCTCGGGGACGGTAGTGCCGATGAGGACAGTGTCGGCGGGCTGAAGCGTTCGGACGATTCCAATCCAATTATGGGACTGTTTACGGAGGACAATTCACAGGCGGGTATGTACGGTTTTTGGCGCATGCTGACTGCTTGTATGAGGGTGTGATTGCTTATTTTGGCTTGTCTTTTTTTTGTTGTTGGTAGATTTACGACCTAAACCGGCGGTGCGACAGCGTAGCGACGATGCGCAGCAAGACAACAGCTCTCGCTCGGTAAACAGCAACTTGAAGCTGGGTGAAATGCCCCTACACGTCGAACCGGATGAAGATTCGCTGCCCGAGCAGCAGCAGCAGCAGACCCAGCCGACCCAGCAGCCCCAGTCGGCACAGCAGCATCTGCACCGGGAGGCCGGCGATGGTGCCGCCTCGATATCGCAAACGACGGACGAGGAAACGTCCTCCCTGTTCGATGCGAACGATTTGAGTTTCAATGCGGCCAGCAGCAGCAACCCGTCGGCGAACGTAGCCGCCGCCCCAGCGACGATCGTGGCTGATCCGACCTCCTCGCCGACGGTGAGCAGCTCGATAACGAAACCAATGGCGGGCGAGGAAGCGGCCGACGATGAAACCGGAGTCTCGGCAAGCAGCAGGGACACCGAACAGCAGCAGCAGCAGCAGCAGCAGGACGAAGAGACTGCGCCCATGCCAGAGGTGACGAGTACGGAGGTCAATGCAAGCAACAGCAGCAGCACCACCACCACTACGACAAGTCCGATGCCGCCTACGGCGACAGCAGCCACGGCAGTGTCGAGCTCTGCTTCATCACCGCCCCCATTGGCGGCGAAACCGGCCAAACCTCGAAAGCCAGTGCTCGAATAAGCGGCAGGAAATGCGCCATTTATAATACGCCAATTTGCTCTTGAATCCTCTGGTCTGCGCTGGTCCATACGTCCATGTTGCCCGCCGTTTTGGTGGTTATGAGGGGAAAGTAAGAAGCAATGGAGTTACATGTTAAAGGAAGGAAGAGAGCGAAAGCTAGCTGATACTACACACGAGCACCAATTGCAGGCACCAGGAGCACACGGGAGCGTTTGTGGAGGTGTGCAGGATAAAAGTGATGAATCGGACGTAAAGCGAACGCGCGATAGCATATATATATATATATATAACGAAATGTTTCTTATTTTCTGTTATATAGGAAACAAATTATCCCTTACTAAGAGTTGGGCAAGTTGAAAGCACGCACCCTTGGGTGAAAAAGAAATGTGCAACAATGCAGTTGCATACTCAGCGGTTCGATAGGAAAGAGAGAAGAAGGATTTTAAAATCAATGGCACACGATCGTTGTAGGGAACGGTGGGAAGCGCAAATCGCATGGCTGGCTGGGATGAATGAGCATACACTTTTGGTTTTGGTTGCTGTATGACAAAATCCACCCGTCCGAGGTGGTTTGAGCGAAATTTCATCGACAATTTCGATGAGGCAAGCAGCAGCAGGCTGGGAAAGACACTTCAGTGCGAAATGATCGTTGCCCACTCGGTTCGGTTCACTCACAGTTCACACACACACAACCCTATCAAATTTATCGATGGTTTACGGTTTTGAAAACATTGCAGATCAGCTGGACAGGGGTTGCTGCTTTTTATTTAGTCAATTTTTGGCTGTACACGGGCACGAAATCGAATTTGTGAAAAAACGTCGCGAAATGTAGGTGTAAAGAGCTCTAGTAGCCGTACGCAGTGTTATATCAGTTGCGTGCGGTGGAAACGGAACGTTAATAATTACTTTGTAAGCTTTGCTAAACTAGGTTTTAAGGTATCACCCATCCTATCCCATCCCTTTGTGTCTGGCAGGTTATTATATCCAAATTTGCCCCAGGCCCCTTTTGATTTAGTAAGGTATATTACATAGTGGCAAATTATTCCTGTTGTATTTTCGACACTGTTTTCTTCTCTCCCTTTTTTGCGTACTACACTACTCTAAGAAGGAACGGGGGCGAATGGGTCGTTGCGCACGCTGGCTCCGTAGCTCCTGTAACGGACTGTTGAAAAAAAAAAACAAAACAAAAACGTTGTTACTACATTTAAGCTAGATGTGAGGATGATTGATTGCAAAACAGATCGTGTGTGCTAATGTGCGGGATGGCAAAAGGCACATGCAAAAAAATAACACATGCTCCTAACACGTATATGAATGAGACAGCAGTAGATACAGGTCTTCTGCTGCAAAGGCGGAATGAAGAAAATCGATTAAAAATTAACAAGCGGGATAATGTAAGCACTTGCACACGTGGTTATGTATGCCGTATTATGAACACAACTGAAACTGATTTAACAACAATTTAGGCAAACCTAGACAGAGGAGGGAGTGATAACAAACAGCAACAACAAAAACTATAAGAAGTATATATATATTGAAAATAAACATGCTAAGTATATGAAATCAGAAAGCAAAGTAATTTGAGTGCTACTTTCCTTTCAATTTTACCGTTTATGCAATTTTAGAACACACGATGAAGCGAACCCTGCAGAAGCTGGTTTGAAGTACTGCACCCGGTGTGCTAAACGCAACCTGAAAGGCCGTAAAAATGACATGATCGGATGTAAACAATAACATCGCCGGATCGCGTTGCACTCCGTTGCCGGTTTTTCTGCTTTGCTGCACGTAAAGAAGAAAAACGAGTGAATTGTGGGAAGCTGCCGACAATATGGTATCCTTAAAAACGCTCACCAAAACCGCTACGTACATAGCGATCGGTGGGATTACTTGTGCGATGATAATGAAGGTGAAGCTGGAGGACAAAATACGCAGCCAGCCGTACTACAAAGAATCGCTCAAACTGCTCCGAGCTCATCCGGGTATGATGGCAGTGGTTGGGAACGGTTCCCGGGTGGTTTATCATTCAAATTCCTCCCCTTCCCCATTCCGTAGGTGCGGTACAACTGCTCGGCGAGCCGATCAAGGATCTAAGCTTCGATTACGGAGAGGAAAGCAGAAAGTTCGGCGGCGGCAGAATCGATAGCTTTGCTGTACCGGTGAGGGGACCAAAAACCCGCGGCAAGTACTACTTCTGGGCGGAAATGCAGGACGAACGGTGGGTGATAAGGCGGGCAGAGCTGGAGCTGAAAAACGAACCGGACCGGCGGTTGTTGATAAGGGCGGAAGAGAGTCAAGCCAAGGAGTAGGGTTCGTTCGTTAAGGTAGTTTCGTAAGTAGAGAAAGCATTCAATCGTTGTTGTTAGTAGAGCTAATAAATAGTAGAAACCGATATCACTAAATAACGAACCATAACGAGCAACATCGTATGAAGTGGACGTGGGTTTGTGTGTCTGTGTGCGGAGGATGTTGTGGTTGTGTTGTATGCGGTTTTTGTATGAATTTTATTTAATTTATATAATATTTTTGTAATAGTAATATACAATTATTTTTATTACTTTTCCCCCCGCTCCCCTTATTCATTGCAACAATCCACATACGTACGGCGTCCGCTCTTCCTCTACCACACTGTCCCGGGGGGAGGCTGTCCTTTCCATGTCCTGTTGACCATTGTTTTTTGTTGTAACTGTGAGTGTTAGTGCGGCAGCGTTATTATAGTGCTTTTTGCATTCGTTTTTATTGGCTTTTAGTAGTATTTACCCCTCCTCTTCTTCTACTCTCCTTTGATTCTGTATCACCTCTATAATTGCACCTACTTTACTACTGCATTACTTCCTCTAGCATTTTTCGATTCGATGAAACTGTTTTCTGTTCTGTTTTCTGCTCTTCTACTTTCATTTGAATTTGTTTAGTATAAATAACACATAATTGCTGCCCTTAATCTCGTACTCTCAATGTTAACCACTTTCGTTCACGTTCACTCTCTTTTGTCTACTAAAACACGACAAGTTCATACACAAACACACATTTCCAGCAGTTTTCAGATTTTTCCTCACTTTTTGGCCACCTTTTCCACCATCACTACCACGTGCTCTGCGGGCAAACGATAGCAGCGCCAACGAAAATGGTAAATCAAATCAAAAACACTCTAAACGGTGGTATCTTTAGCTCATTTACATGTATGTATTCTTCCGTTTTAAATGCATTTAGTAAAAAAAAACAACCCCAAAGCACATCTCTCCTCTTACTCAGGCGTTCCATCAGGTTGAGAAGTGCTGCTGGTCTGTGTGGCACTATTTGTTTTGCATCGAAAACAAAACTCACTCACGAAAGCATGTATTTGTATTGTAACTCTTGAGATTAAATTATAAGCAAGGTGTATGTTTGTTTTTTATCAGCTTAGTCAAAATTGCAAGGGAAATGTGCGTGTTTTTTTTTTTCTCTGTGGCGTCCGTGCTTCTATACTTTACAGAATTTTTCCAAAGTACTCATGGTTGTGGGACACTTTCTTTACTGTTTCTAGTTAGAAATGAACTTTTTGAGAAAATGAAATGGATTTTGTAGCACCTCTCGCCTATTTCCAATCGGAAATTCCCCAAAAGGGTTCTACAGAATCCAATTCCCATCGTTAACGTTAAATTCCGGTTGGAAAGAGTCAAGAAAGTGTCTCACAGCTATAAGAACCCAAGAAAAACCCTCTTTAGCAGGAAAAGCGGTGCACACATCTTAGTCAGAGCACTTCATTCTAATGCACTTTGTTTTTTGTTTTTTTTTTTCAAATAAACTATTGACCACATTAACGGGGTTTGATTTGCAAATTGAACGGATTGAACCGATTGATCCGTCGTGCCCTACATTCCTCAACGTTTATTTGCTCTATTAAATCGCATTTGTTCCTTATCATAGCTCGCGTGCTAACACTGTCCCTCTATTCGAAGCGCTCGATCGTACCTCCCCCCCATTAACCTGCCCCATTAACAAATGGCCACCGAACATTGGGGGGGGGTGGTAGGTAGGTGTACAATATAATGACAAAACTGCGTACAAAAAGTAATCAACGATCGCGCCCACTACTACCGGAAGGACCAGTTCCTCCCCCCCTCCCAACGACTGTGCTTTCTTTGCATAAAAGAAGATGGGAAAAAGGGCCAAAGAACATTAGTAATTAATGTTTTAATGTGGGTTTTTTTTTATTCTTTTTCATTAAAGATATTTATTTCCCATGCTTCGGTTTAGCTTTGCCGTGTTTCGTTTAACCAACTCGCTTTTCCTGTAGTAACGCTACGATGTATGTGTGTCTGTCTGTCGGTTTGTGTGCTTTCGTTCTTAGTAAATTGCCTACCAGCGGGTGTTGTATCGCGCGCGAGTGCTCCACGTGTTTGTGTTATGCATCGTTTTAAATTCTCTCCCCCCCCCCCCCCCCCCCGCTCAACGCCCCCTTTTTTCACTAAACACAGTTCTACTACTTCTCATGGATTCACAAATGTTACTTACACAGTAGTTCATAAAATCAAAAGGTAAAAAAAGAGAAAGAAAACGAACGTCTCAAGATGTTCGGCCGATCGCAAAAAAAAAAGCAGGCTCCAGGAAAAGGGACCATTAAACGCGAATCTAAAGCAGCAAACAGACAGCGAGCAGAGATCGGTATCGTCTGTGAATGGACAGGTTCGCTATATCATTAACCACCTTAACCACCACGAGAGGCGATCGTGGACGATTACGGTTACGCATCGTGTAGGGGGTCTACTATCGCTCCGCTACTTCCCCTTATCATACTTCAAACGGCGCTTTTGAATACTAGTTTTTGAAAGAACTCTGGTCCTTCGTGCGTGTTTGCGGATCTCTCTCTCTCTTTCTCCCTCTCACTCGCTGCGGAACCTTCCAATGCTGATACCTCCATTAGCATTGCGCGCACGGGGGGAGGGATCTTGCTATCATCTTGTACGTACGAAATTAACAAACAAAAAGAAGAAGAAAAAAAGCTTCACCTTGTCGCCTCATTTTTCTAGTTCGCATTCCCTTTTAACTTTCCTCGTGTTTCGCGCGCCCTTGCCCTTTAACATGCGCCTTAGTTCCTTATTTATATGTCGCGTGTTCTGCCGTATCCGACCGGCCCCGGCCAGACTGCCCCCGCCGACTGCAGCGTGTATACGTGTCCGGGAAAGGAGGGGAAGGCAGCGCGCCCGCTTTGCGCTTTTTACTGCGTCTTCAGCTCCTTACCGATACTGTACGATACGATCTTGCTCCAGTCGATTTTCGTTCGCGTTACGGGCAGCTGCCGCCGGAGCGCCTTGAACGTCGTATCGGACATCGTCTGATAGTTTTCCGATATTGCCGTCTGGTAGTCGTGCTCGCTCTCCTCGATCAGTCGTATGATCTCCTTCGCCGTGTTGGCCTCGTTCGTGATCGGCACCGTCTCGCGGCAGTCCTTCGCCGACACCAGCTGCACGTTGCCGTCCTCGTAGTAGTGCACCTGCAGCTTGAGCGAACCCTTCAGCTCGGCCGTGCCGCCCCCGGTCGCGGGGAACGTGATCGCCCACACGGAGCGCCACCGGCCGTTCCAGAAGTTTTTCGGCTGAAACTGGTGGTCCTCGATGCAGACGTTGAGCGTGATCTGCCCGTTCACCGTTCGGCCGAACACCGAGCAGGACCCGTTGCGGTAGTGGTTGGCGGAGTATGTGAGCGTCTCGATGTCCAGCATCGCGCGCCACTGCTCGGACGTGTGGTCGCCGTCGTGGTTCTGCAGATCGGACGCTTCTTTGCGCAGGTGGTCGAACTTGAAGCTTTGCTTGGTGCGCGGATCGAAGAAACGGCCACCACCTGCCAGCAGGGAACAGGGAAGGGGTGAGAGAAAGGAAAGAAGAATAGATTTAGTAGGTCCAGTGTATGCTCAATAATAGTGGTGGGAGCTCGGAATTGGACCTACCCGATCCTGATTCCGAGTTCGGAATCAGTTCCGGAGCCGATTCCGATTCCGGAGTCAATTCCGGAGCCGAATCCGGAACCGAATCCAGACCCGGTTCTGGAGTCGACTCCGGAGCAGATTTCGAATTCGGCTCCGGAATCCGTTCCGGGTTCGGAATCGGCTCTGGAATCGGTTCCGGGTTCGGAATCGGCTCCGGAGTCAGAATCGGAATCGGCCTGGGAATCGCAATTTGCTCCGGTAACGGAAACAAGATTGATTCCAGAAATGGAATTAGCTCCGGAAGGAGAATTAGTTCTTGCATTGAAATAAGAAGTTTCAGAAGCGAAATCAGTCCAGGAATCTCCATGAGAATGGATCGTTTACAAGTCATTCATTTTTTGAGGCTATCACTACTTAACATCATTGGCCCTAAACGCCTATTTCTATGGAGATGCCAAAACCGACTCCGTTTCGAAGCCTTTTCTGATTTTGGAACCAATTCTGGAATCGATTCTGGAAACTGATTCCGGACCTACTATCCGGAATCGATTTTTCGGAATCGAAATTTCGAAGCTAGCCGAAATCGATTCCGACGAAATCTTCATTTATCCCATCACTACTCAACAGTCCACTGTAATTGAAGGAAGAAGAGTGTTGTTTCCATGTCTCCTCCATAACAGAGCTACAATAAACCAATTATACAATTGTGGTAACAGTGCAATGTCCTTCAGTAATACGCAGACGGGCCAGTACATAGAAAACAAAGCATAGCGCGTGAACTAGTTCCAGCGTATCCAGCAGTCCAGCCATTGTAATAGGCTGTAAGTAGTTGCAAATTTCGCTGCCCATAACACAACCATAAGATAATCCGGTGTTGGATGATGGATGAGCCCGACGGCACTGGTACCAGACAAAACTACAATTACCATCATAAAAAGGTGTCAAAGAGCAGTGGCGTTAATGGGACACAATTCGTGGCGACCATCATTAAGAGCTTGGGGTTTGGGGTTGAAACTGTGACCTGCCCTGATGTCACGGAATGTGTCAGCGGGCACGCTAACATCGACGCGAACTGGACATACTAAATGAGACACAGTACAAGGGTGTTTTGATGAGTGTTGGAGCTGAAGACACAAGCTGACCAGGAATGAATGAGGAAAGAGGAGAACATACGCATTTCAAACTGGTCATAAATATATACAATAATAATTTAATAGTAAATTGTTACCACATGTCTCATTAAACAACACGTTTGCCGATCTAACAAGATTAAGAATTTATAGCATTTGGTTCGCAATTTGTGTTGAACGATTCTTTCCCAATTTGAATCCTATTTTCATCGTTCTGTGTTTTGTGTGCATTATTGATCGGAATGGAATAATCAAATAAAACGCTTCACCAAACGCTTCAGGTAAAGGACCATGCAAAGGGTATTTGTTTAGTTTCCCGTTTTTTTTTTCTCTCCACCCCATCATATCCACCAATCCAATCAAAGGCGTAGAAGGTAATTTGATATACTTTCGATCGACGGCACAAATAAAAGCGAGAACCCCGAGTTAACTCCACCATCGCCACTACAAACTGCCAGCTGCCGGACGTACGTACGTACTCAACACATCAAATTTTACCCACACACCACCGCCACATAACAAACGTTCAATAAAAGTGAGTTTTCCTTCCCTCCTCCCTCAGATGGGCTGCCAACAAACCAACGAGCCCGCGGGCCCACCAGTTTCTTCGTTAGATTGAATTATCTGCTACATTTTCCATCCGCTTAAGGGTTCCCTTCCACATACTCATTCTTCCACTCTTCTGCCCGTCCCGTTCCCCCCTCAGTGTGTTTGTGGTGTTTTAATTGGTAGAAAAATCACGCACGTTCGTGTGTTCCATCCAACACACAAGAGCAAAACGTGTGTGCAGCGCAATCTTACGCACCACAAACAATAATCCGTTGCGCGGTTCCGTTGCGTAACCACCACCACCATCATCGGGAGAGGAGGCTCGAACGTAGTGCGGAAATTGAAACGCGCTTGCTGAGATGCCCGCGGATCTTTTTACACATCATTCGGCGCCCCATGGTGACTGATACTGGATACTAGATTCCTCCACTTCCTTCACCCAACTTCTTCCAATCAGCTCCAACTAAAAAACCGATCATCCGCGGAGGTTGGATAAGATGAAATAAAGCAATTTTCTGAAGTGGATCACGTTTTAAGCTGCAATACACGATCGTGATTGATCATCAAAAACGGTGTTTGTTGTTGTTGTTGTTTATGTGTACCAATTAAGAGAGATCCTCCTCAAGCTATACTCATTTCCAAATATATCACACGACACGTTACCGTCGCCCAACCGCACAATCATTACCAAACAAACCCCCCACACCTCCGTGTCTTGGGTGAGTGATTCCGTGGTGGCCTTGCGTGGTACGGCGTCTCATCGTACGCAGCCTCACCGGCGCTGCGCAGAGACAAATCCGTCTTCACATTGCCTTTTTTGGTGTTGAGATTGATGTGGCTGCACACAGCAGGCACAGAGACACGTGTTTTTTTGTTTTAGTGAGCCTTTCGATGCAAGTGGCTAAAACACCAACTTCCATTGCCAATGGCCGCTTTTATGCTACACCGACAATTGTATGAATTCATTTTCCAGCGACACCGTTGAGATATGAATCGAATTGAATATGTTTTACCATTGCTACCCGCCCCGTTCATTGCTAGATAAGCGACGAAACGGTTGAACGCCCCCCCTAAGCGATGCTTTTAAAGTTAATTTTTGCACATGATAGCCCCATTGGACTTCCTCCTTCTGGTCCAGCTGTGTCCAGCACATATTTTCATATCTTTCCTCCGTCTCTCGTCACTTGCCAGTTCAAAACAAAGCGGGTAGGGATGTGGTGCATTTGCTACACCACGAGATGCACACAAACGCCCACCCCCCGGTCTATTATGTTACACCACACCCTCGCTATGATTTGTGGAGGAAAGTGAAAGCGTACTTCCTCGCTCCACGTCATCGACGCCGCACGGGTAGAGGATGACTCTCGGTGTAGAAGGTGAAAATTGGTGGCAATGCGCCAAATAAACCGTAGATAAGTTCGGACCGTGGCTGGCCACACCACCGCCCATTCAATGCAGAGGAAAGCAGTCACTTCGTCATCTGCCACACACTATCGCTCCCGGTCGTTGCATTTAGTGTTCGAAAGGAATGCAGACACGCATTCTCCGTGGCCCCTCACTTCTTCTTCTTCTTATCTCACACGCTTGCTCCAGCGGCAGCAGAGACATTCAACAACCACCTCTGATAGTGACGACGACTCCATTGCAAGCACGTTTCACAAGTTCTTTTCTACTTCAGTTTGCTGGTGTGGTACACGGTGCGTTATCAAACGGGACACACACACACACGCCGGAAAAGCAAATGGAGGAAAAAGCTTCGAATAGGCTGATAATGTGAAAAGAGAAACAAATAGAGTTGGAAATATCGAGCACTTTACTGTTTCGTGCCTGTTGTGCTGTGCAGGGAAACAAATGAAGAATGAGAGCAGTGTGTGTTTTGCGTAACGGTTTTGTTCTATCTTATTGGAAGTTAACTTTATATGATGGGAATTTGACTATATGGCATCCTTATTGGACAGGCTATTTGGAAATACCTATTAGATTTGTCAAACAACGGTGCTATAGAGTCCAATTCGCATGGCATAAAGTTCTTTTCCCCCACAACTATGAGAACTCCTGCAAACCCCTATAATCTGTGAAACCTCCTTTTCATCTCCACACCTTGCCAACTACCGGATAAGGGAATCGAAACCAAAATCTTACCACTTCCCCACAAGATCCGGACACGCTTTAATAATTGAAGATGAGCGGCATTGCTTTGGGGAAGAGAGTGTGTAGGCCACCGGAGCACAAAATGCCAAAAGGGAAGGCAGCAGCGTAGACAAAGCAGCAGCAGCAGCAGCATGAGCTCATTGCAATCCACTATCCATACTTGGGTGGATTATACCGGTGGTAGTGGGGGAGAAGTAGCGTACATATGAATCATGCTCGACGCATGGCCACACCAGCACTAGCGGCCACACAGTGAACAATGTAGTCATCGTACGATCGATCCGATCGATCAACCGCGGTGTGTGTGTGTGAGCGTGTGTGTGTGGATATTTGTTTACATTGCAATGCTTTTGCTCTGAGAAATAGTTTAAAACAAAATTGATAAGCTTGTACGTTGTTTAACGCATCGCGTATCGCATTTCGCTGGCGGATTTACCACCAAACCCAATGCACGGGAATAGCATGGGTTTCTCCAAACCAAGGAGAAGAGTAGCAGCGCGCCAGCCAACCGTTACCAAACTCAATTTTTACGCCTTTGCAAACACGTTTCGATTGCTATCGTTGAAATGTCTCCGTTTTTTTTTGTTTTCCTGACAGATTTAATATTAATGAAGGTTTCGAGGCAGAAGTGATAATCACACATCGACCCGTGGTCGGTGTCCTCTTCCCTTTTGTGATCGTTGAATGACCATTGAGCTACGTTTAGCACACAAAAGCAAGCAACCATTTTGTATCTTCTGCTTCTATTATTTAGGAGAGCAAAAGAGCAATTTTAGTGTTTTGAGTCAGTCTGTGTGGTGGTGTGGTTGTCCATAAAATTGCGATTGATACGAAATAAATCTGTACGCCGGAGAGTGCGTTTATTTTGGCATTATCTAATCGGAAAAGCTTCCTTCCCTCGGCTTCCACAATCCTTATCGGAGTGTTTGATTTGCAAAGCAAATGTGACGGGGGGCGGGGTTGTGCCGATCTGATACTATGCACTGTGATAACAAACACGGGCACTGAATTTTAACATTGGAATCTATGTTGAATGGAACCGACAAACAGAGGAGCTATTATTTTAAAAAGGGCGGCGAGGTTTGCTATCTGCTGCAATGTATTGCACCACCACCACCACCATCCATCGGCTAGCATTGACTTTGGTGCCTTTTTGTTTCTTCTCTTCCCCTTTAACGTTTGAAAAAATGCATCCACTTCTACATTGTGCAGGACACGGACGAACGGGGCCGGCGAACGGGTGATCCCAATTTCGAGATTGATTTCGCTTTTTCCCTTTTGCTATCGGGACGGAGAAAAGGACAGTGCTGTGCATCTCTGCTGTTCGATAGCGCGCTGCGCGGCGGACCGGCAGCGAGAGAGACAAAGATTTCTAAAAATATACAGCCTACTCTACGGTACGGTAGTAGAGGATGTGTTGTGAATCGCATTTTCATTCAAAAACTATTAATGGCGCCCCTGACTGGCAGATTCTGGGATACTGCAACGTGCCAATGGCTTTGTGTCCGCCGCGTGAATCGAAAGCCCCCCCCGCCACTTACCGAGATCGTTAAACTCTGTGATGAGCACGGCCAGCTCGGAGTTTTCGAGGATCACTGGAGTGAGCTGGTCCTTGTTGTACTGGGCGCAGGCGGCACTCGCGCCCTCCTTCAGCAGCCGATCGTCGTTCAGCAGCTCGCGCACATCGTTGAAGACTTCGTTAAACTCGCCGGGCGGTGCGTGCATCAGGAAGTCGGACGCGATTCGGATCTTGTCCTGGTCGCTTATCACATCGTCAACATCCGCCATTGTTTCTGTAGCCTGCTGTGTGCTGGTGGTGGCGGTAGATCCGGAGGGTGGAAGAGGTTTTTGGCCGTCTCGGGAGGGTCCGCTTTAGCTGATTTGTTTCACCGGAAAACCCACCGTTGTTGTGTGCTGCAGGTGATGCAGAAGACGGAATAATGGGTCAGATATAATTCGGTAGGTGCGTTGTAAAGGCGGACGGACGAAACGGATGCCCGATGATGCTTGTTTGAACAAACTGTCGTACTTTCGTACTGCAGTATACGAACGGCTAATGAATCTATTCACGACCAAATAATCGAAAGACAAAACTAAACGAGTGCCTAAATTCTGCGCGATGTGTAAAAAGCGACGACTGGGACACGGCCCCGGGGGTTTGACACTTGTTCACTGTCTGCACACACAACTGTCACGGGCCCGATCTAGTACTCCTGCTCTTCGATTGGTAGGGCGCGGCGGCAGAGCGGTGGCGTTGACGAAAGAGAGAGAGAGAGAGACAGGGAGAGAGACACAGATAGCGCTGGCGGTGGTGGTAGTGGTGGGAGCGATGAGTAATTTCTTCTATAAACTTTTCACACCCAGAGCTCGCCTCTTTTCGCTTCGGAGCTTATCTGGCTAGCTTCAACACACGGTCAATGAAATTGAGCCAAAATTGCACAATCTGGTTCACTGTTGGAAGCAAAATTCCCTGTGCCCAGCAAGCAACAGCACGCGCAGAGGAAGGAACACAAGGAACGTACGAAACACACCTATAGTGGCGGAGCCGCGATGCGACGAATGCACCACTTTCGACCGAAAGGAAGCAGCAGCAGCAGCAAGCGGGCAAAAGCGACTTTTAGGCACAATTTCGACCACGTTTTTCGCTTTACACACCTATTGATCTGTTGCGGGCAGACACAGCGAGGCCACTGCTCGTCGAGGTTTTCACTGCCTACGTCGGATTTTTCCGTGCCCGAATTCCTTCTTCTCCTGCGTGTAATTTTTTCTGCAGCGCTTTTGACTCCAGTTCGCTTTCTTCTAGTTTTTATTACTGCGATGACGACGAGATGAAATGAGCTGTCAAAAATGGACAAGGGGTAGGACAATTCAGCACTGTAGGCTTGACATGAAGGTCGAGTTTGCCGAATTTGTCTTATTATTTTATACTCTTATAAAGATGCTTACATATTATATGGACAAAAGTTTAGGCTAGATTTGTATGGGAGATCGTAAACTTCCCGTCAAAAGATTATAGGGTTGTATGACTGAAATTCAATTTACGCCAAAGTTTACGCCTCGTGTGACGTCCGTACCCAAGTGACATTTGCTCGAAATTTTTTTCCCATATTTGCTCGATTAGTACTCGATACTCCTGAAATTGTGGATTTGTGAGTGATCAAGTGAGTTGAAAACGCTAAGATTTGGTGTGTTCGTAAATTAAACGTTCCTCTATCGATGGACAATGCCTGCGAGGTAATTTTTCATTCATAGCTATGGTTTGTTGATGAAAAACTAAAGCTTTCCAATTGACATTTTCGAGCACGAATAATCGGGAATTCGAGCAAATTCCCTTAAACTGGAGCCTTAAACTTCCCTTAAACTGCACCAGTTTAAGGGAATTAAGAAAAAGGCCTTTAAAATCAACTGAGATGCGGCTTTTTCGTTGTTTTCTTCTAGATTCGCTCGAAAATGATGTTTCCTATCGTTATAATTGGTCAAGTAGCCATTTTATACTTAAATAATATTGATTTTTTATAATATAACGTCACACAAAATTAGCTTTTGTTTTTCATCAAAAATCTAAGCTATGTGTGTAAAATGAACTCGACGGCATCGTCAATCGATAGAAGCAAGTCTAATTTACGAACTCACCAAATTTTAGCGCTTTCAACACACTTGATCAGACACAAATCCACAATTTCAGGCGTATCGAGTACTAATCGAGCAGATATGGGAAAACAATTTCGAGCAAATGTCACTTGGGTTATTTTTGTTGGGATATACAATGTCCGTCAGTAATACCAATGACGCAACCTGACGTTGCTGTCAACTCACGCGAGGTGAGCGCACCTCGAATTGAACTCATGTATAAATGTACAGCGCTAGTCGCTTCCTGAACTCCGAAAGAGATACATCAAATATATTGAACTCCTCAACCGAAACAAAACTGGTGTTCCACAGCGTTTAAAACTAATATCACATTAGGTTATGGGCCCAGAGCACCTGACTAGTTAAGTTGAGTGATTAATATAGACAATGGATCGTGAAAGTGAAACGGCACGTGTTCCTTTGTTGAACGCGTCGAATTATCCGCAGTGGAAGTTTCGGATGCTAACGCTTTTGGAAGAGCAAGAGCTACGATGCTGCATCGAACTAGAAGCGGATGTAGATTTCGACGAAACAACGGAAGATGCCGCAAATGAAGCAGTGTCAAAGAAAGGGAAAGGCAAATCGCGCGTGAAGAAAGATCGTCGTTGCAAATCCCTGCTGATTTCGAGAATCAGTGATGACATGTTGGAGTATATCCAGGACAAGGCGACTCCAAAAGATATTTGGAATGCGTTACAACGTGTGTTTGAACGTAAAAGCATTGCAAGCCGGCTTCACTTGCAGAAAAGGCTTTTGACGTTGCGACACACTAGTGGTGGTCTACAAGATCATTTCCTTGTGTTTGATCGCTTGATTAGGGAATACAAATCCACCGGTGCAAAGTTGGAAGAAATAGATACGGTATGCTATTTGCTTCTAACGCTCGGATCAAAGTTTTCGACGGTAGTTACTGCAATAGAAACTATGCCAGAGGAAAACTTGACGATGGATTTTGTAAAGTGCAGACTTCTTGACGAAGAAATCAAGCACAGTTCAAAGGAAAGTGGTACAACGCGTGAAACAAGAATAGACGACGCTGCATTTGCAGGGACCAGTACAAAGAAACAGCAAAAGAACAATAAGAAGAAAACCATAAAGTTCAAGTGTTTCGGTTGTCATCGCGAGGGGCACAAGGTTGCCGATTGTCCAGAAAAAGACAAACAAAAAGTGCTGAAAGGAAACAATGCGCACTTGGTGAAGAGTGATGTGTGTTTCTTTGGTGGCGACGCTGTGGAATTCGTGGAAGCAAGTTGGATTGTCGACTCCGGATCATCTGAACACATGTCGAATGATCGGTCGCTTTTCAAAAGGCTTGTTCTCATGAAGCAACCTATGCACATATCAGTAGCAAAAGAAGGCGAAACTATTGTTGCAAAGGAGTGTGGCGATGTGAGGTTGTTTGCTTTTTCGGAAAACGGAGAATCAACGGGAATAACATTGAAAGACGTTCTTTATATTCCCGAAGCGCGAGTGAACTTATTGTCTGTGAGAAAAGTGGAAACTGCTGGATTGAAAGTGTTGTTTGCAAATGGAATTGTTACAATAGAAAACAATTCTGGCATCGTTGCCAAAGGTGAACGCCGCGGTAAATTGTACGAGCTAGTGCTTTATCGAGATATTGATAACAATAGTGCGGGTTTCTATTCATGTGGTCGTGTGCCTAAAGAATTAGAGTTGTGGCATCGACGCTATGGCCATTTGAGTGCTAAGAATTTGAGAAATATCATCTCCAAAGGAATGGTAGATGGTATGGAAACAAATGTGAAGAATCCGGGTAACGAGTTTGTGTGTGAAGCGTGTCACGAAGGAAAACAGACGCGGAAACCGTTTTCTAATAGTGAAATCAGGAGATCAAAACGTATTCTCGAGCTGATACACTCAGATGTGTGTGGACCAGTTCCACAGGTGGGAATTCATGGTGAACGATATTTCGTTAGTTTTGTTGACGATTTTAGTCGTTTTACGGTTGTTTATCCCATGATCACAAAGGTTGAAGTGTTGGATCGATTCATGGAATACGAAGCCTTTGTTACAGCTAAGTTCGGTCAATGTATATCGCGATTACGTTGTGATAACGGCGGGGAATACGTTGGACGTGAATTCAAGAACTTTTGCAAGGTGAAGGGAATTCAAATCGAATGGACTGTTCCATATTCTCCGGAGCAGAATGGTGTGAGTGAAAGAATGAACCGTACATTAGTAGAGAAGGTTCGTTCTATGATTAGTGACAGTGGCATTGGTAAAGAGTTTTGGGCTCCTGCGGTTCAAACAGCAGCATATTTGGTAAATCGCAGTCCGGCTAGTGCACTGGGCAATCTAACGACACCATTCGAAGTTTGGGAAAATCGTAAACCAAATGTAAGTAATTTGCGTACCTTCGGCAGTGTTGTGTTTGTGCATGTACCAAAAGAGCAAAGAAGGAAGCTCGATACAAAATCGTGGAAAGGTGTTTTTATCGGGTATGCCCCTTGTGGATATCGTGTATGGCATTTGGAGGAGAAGAAAATCGTTGTTGCGCGGGACGTCGATTTTGTAGAAAATTCGAATTTGAGTGAATTGTTAACATCCTCGCGGTCAAACGGCAACAGTGACGAATTTCTTATCCGTACGGTTTGGGACGGACCTATCAGTGATAGTGATGTTGAAGATGATGTTGTCTCCCAACAACCGATCGAAAATGCCGACGATCCTGATAAAACCCTGGCTGAAAACGTTTACGAAGAAAGTTTCAGTAGTTGTATTGGTGATGGTGAAGATAATTTCGAAGTAAAATCGCCTAAAGTTCTTAGTGAACGAAAACGGAAGACACCTGCATGGCATAAAGACTACAACATGAACTACACAGGCTTTGCATTCAATGCATCAAGCTATGTGGATCATGTACCGACTTCGCTTACGGAAGCGAAATCGTCCGCAGATTGGAAAAAGTGGAAAGCTGCAATCCTCGAGGAAATGGATTCTCTTACAAGAAATCACACGTGGACCCTTGAGAAGCTACCACATGGTCGAATACCAATCACTTGCAAGTGGGTGTTCAAAGTAAAGCGCGGGGAATCTAAAAATGAAGATCGATTCAAAGCTCGATTAGTAGCGCGTGGTTTCAGCCAGAAACATGGTTTCGATTACGCTGAAACTTATTCTCCAGTAGCGCGTTTGGATACCGTGAGAGTAGTTTTAGCCATCGCAAATGATTTAAGAATGGTGGTTCATCAAATGGACGTTAAAACTGCTTTCCTCAATGGACATTTGGAGGAAGAGATTTACATGACACCACCAGAAGGAGTTGACATTGAAAGTAATCTTGTGTGTCGGTTGAACCGATCATTGTATGGGTTGAAACAAGCTTCGAGAGCTTGGAATGCAAGGTTTCACAGATATGTCGAGAAACTAGGATTTCGTAGAAGTGTGAGTGACATGTGCCTATACATAAAGGGATCTGGGAACAGTAAAGTGATCTTAGTGCTTTATGTGGATGATCTGCTCGTTGTTGGTCATCAGCTTAATGCGGTCAAGGCAGTGAAGCAATCTCTCTCGAAAGAGTTTGAAATGTCAGACATTGGAGAGGTTAAAACATTCCTTGGCATGAAGATTGAACGCGATGTGGAAGGAAAATGTCTCCGGATAAGTCAGCGAAATTTTCTAGAGAATTTACTTCTGCGTTTCAATATGCATGAGTGCAAGGCAGTCTCAACACCGATGGAGTGTCATCTTCGGCTGAAGAAAGGTGAAGATGCTGAGCGTACAGACAAGCCATACAGACAGCTGATTGGTTGCCTTATGTACGTAATGTTGACATCAAGGCCAGATTTGTGTGCGTCCGTTAGCTATCTTAGCCAGTTCCAGAGTTGTCCTACGGAGGTACACTGGAAGCATGCAAAGAGAGTACTCCGATACATCAAGGGTACGCTTGAGTATGGGCTCGTTTTTCGTGCGAAAGATTCTGCGCCAGTCATCGAGGCGTTTGCTGATGCGGATTGGGCGAATGATCCGACGGATCGACGCTCGTTGACGGGATATCTGTTCCGAGTATGCAGTGCAGCTGTAAGCTGGTTGACAAGGAAACAGTCGACGATTGCGTTATCGTCAACCGAGGCGGAACTAGTGGCGTTGAGTGTGGCTGTTTGTCATGGAAAATGGCTTGTGCGGCTGTTGCGGGATCTGGAGAAAGAACCGGAGCTACCGGTTGTTTACCACGAAGACAATCAATCAACCATTCGAGTGGTCGAGGATGAGCGAGACAGTGGTCGTCTAAAGCATGTCGACGTAAGGCATCGATTCGTGCATGAAGAAATTCAGCGAGGGCAAGTATTGGTAAAGTATATTCCTACTGGTGATCAGATCGCTGATATAATGACGAAAGGTTTGCCTCTATCTGTTTTTCAAAAACACCGAACGAATTTGGGGTTAGTAAGTTCCGAACATTGAGCGGGGGTGTTGGGATATACAATGTCCGTCAGTAATACCAATGACGCAACCTGACGTTGCTGTCAACTCACGCGAGGTGAGCGCACCTCGAATTGAACTCATGTATAAATGTACAGCGCTAGTCGCTTCCTGAACTCCGAAAGAGATACATCAAATATATTGAACTCCTCAACCGAAACAAAACTGGTGTTCCACAGCGTTTAAAACTAATATCACATTAATTTTGTGTGACGTTATTTTATGAAAAATGGATATTTTTAAATATAAAATTGGAACATGGCCAACTAAAACGATAGGAAACATCATTTCCGAGCGGATGTATAAGAAAGTAACGAAAAAGCCGTATCACAGTTGATTTTAAAGGACTTTTTCTGAATTCCCTTAAACTGGTGCAGTTTAAGGGAAGTTTAAGGCTCCAGTTTAAGGGAATTTGCTCGAATTCCCGATTATTCGTGCTCGAAAATGTCAATTGGGTATTCATACTGGAGAGCATGAATGGATTGTACAGGCAGTCCCCGAGATACACGGTACCTCTTATACGCGGATTCGGAGAGACGCGGTTTTCTAAATTTGACAATTCTTTGAGCAAATTGTACTGATTTGACACATCCATTGTAAATTGCCGAATAATTTTCGTTTTGATAGAATGTTAAAAACTATTTCAAAAGGTTTAAAACTGTTATATTCAGTCAGAATCATATCAAATAATTCATAAAGTGACTAAAACCGCCCCCTACTTGCAAAATTACACGAAAATTTGTGATATTTTAGCTGGAAATCACGGGATTCGACTTACGCGGAAATTCGAGATACGCGGTATTTTGCGGCCGTTTTCGGTCCCCATTAACCGTGTATCTCGGGGACCGCCTGTACTTCTTTCCAGTGGAGACAAATGAAGCCGGGATGTTAAAATCTCTTATACAAAACAAGCGATAAATTATTTTTTACTGTTTTGCTTGATGTTGATTTAGGACTGTTTAGTTCGCTTGATAGGTCTGCCTATCTTTTTTCCCCGTAGCTCAATGGATTGTGCTGCATTTTTTATGCAATATTTAAATCAGTATAATGGCAGCTGATACCAAAAATAACCAGCAAACAAGGAAAATATGCTAACCCTGCATTTTGAACCGTTTTCTTTGGACGTGCCGTTCCTATCTGTCAATCTCTTATGTCGTGCAAAAAAGGGAAAGGGATAAAGGCACAGAGATGCTCGTTTCAGTAATGTGAAAACAAGAGATGGCAAGATATTTGGCTAAATAGGGATGAAAGAAATGGCACGCGAAATTGATTTGCGAAATGTTTACAGCGGTACAGTTTGACGTTTGGAGCTCTCTTTGGAAATTCAAAAATCTCTCATTTTCATTCCTGCTCTCTCGCAGCGGAGCAACGGTTTGGAGAGCAGTGGTCGCGTATTGGGGAGAAATGGTCAAAATAAAATAAATGTCTACAATAGTAAGGAATCGAAAATGATGCAACGTGATGCTTAGAGCTGATTATCGGGATTTAAAGGTATTAAAAGACAGATACAATAGTAGCTCTTCTAACAACATGTCGGCTAGGTATCATTTGAATCTTGCAAAAGCAAAGAAGCGACTAATATGCAATTATGGACAGGACGTGCCGTTTGCATAACCACTGTGCAGTGCACCCCGAGCTTGAGGGGTAGCGTTCAAATGCGGCGTCAGTCTCTCGAGAAGCTTGAGGATGCGTGTCGTTCGCTGCGGCAGCCAACGGGAGCAATAACTTTAAAAGCAAAGCGCAACCTACTGGCAACGGTTTATATGAGGCGTTTTTGTGCAAGTGTGTGCTTTTTCTCTCTAAATTCTAAAATTGTGTTAAATAAATACTCACCATCCGTTCTTCCGTAGTGCGTGCAGTGCGCTTCTAGAGTACTATCGCGGTGAAACATAATTACAAGTGGCATTTAATTGAGCAAAATTCGTTCGTGTGTGTAAAAAAAAAGCTAGGAATAAAGTTTTTACGAACAACAAAAAAGACGCTCTTGGCCAAGCAAGTCCAGGCACCGAAAGCCGCGTCCCGGAGAGGCAGCATCTTTTTGACAGATGAATGCAAAGCAAGACGTTGATCCCGGGCTCCGGGCAGCAGCAGCCACAGCCACCGGACGACACCGGCTGCAAAGAAATAGGGGAACGCACACACACACACACACATGCATGCACACATCACACTGCCCCTGCATCCTTGCCATTACGCTCAAGGGCCATCCTTTTTGCGTGAGGTTGACGAATGTGGGGTTAATTCGATGGCAATAGTGAAGGCTTCTTCGAGAACGAGACTGCAGCCTCCCTGGAGCCTGCTTCGATCCTTTGGCGAGGCTTGCTACTTGTGGTGCCTCGCTCTAGCAACCCGCGCAGCCTGGGCATTGATAGTGCGGCAAGTGTGTGAGATAGAAAGAGATGGAGAAGCACGAGAAATCAGATTCGGAACTGGGGAAAGTGCGAGGCGCGGTGCGGCTTTTACGCTGGAATGAGCCCGAACCAGTGTTTTGAAGTGTGTAGTTTTTCCTCCTAGGTCTGTGTGCGTGTATGCGTGCTCTACCCTGCCCAAGATGTTCAAGTGTAGCCACGATGTATCTATTATCAGAAGCAATACAGCAAAAAAGTGCCCAAAACCCAACAGACACGCCGCGTTAGAGCCGTGAGCCACCGACCGAGCAACGCAACCGTGAAGCGGCGATGATGCTGCTGGAAGAAAGCTGTAGCAAAGAGAGAAGGAGAGAGTCGAACCCCGAATTCGACCACGCTGATGATGACTTTCGCACCCTTCCACGAACGGGCGGGAAGGGGGTTGATTTTTCCTTGCGCGAAAGAGACGCCACCCGATAGCCGCCCGGGCTGCTGCTGCTGCTGCGATGAAGCAAAGCCGACCGATCTTGCTGCGGAATGTGATAAATTTTATCAGTCGCCGGCTTTGGGTGGATGCTGTGCGGTCCATCGGTGACATTCCGTCCCTTTTTCGAGAAGCATTTCAGCTTGCTGTCACGGGAATCCAGCTACCACAGATCCTAGTAATGAGGAGTGGCCCATCGTTCCCTAGGGAACGAGAGGAAAAATCGATTAGACTCTTCGATCTTCCGGCGCGCTGCGTGAAGTTGCGAAATTGATGTCGCTGGAGACCTTGACCAATATGTCTGCCCCGGTCCCATCCATCCGCATCCGGTGCAGGACCACTTTTTTCTCTTTCTCTGTCTCTCCCTCTCTCTCTCTTTTTAGTCCCTATTTCCCGGCAACGCATGGCAATTAGACGACAGGTGGCTGAAGGTATTAGACACTCTTTGGGGCTAATACTAGCGCCCATCCGCCGCCCGCTATTCCGTTTTCAATAGGCTAATTGTCCATTGTGTCCAATCTAGCAAATGCTTTTAGGGCTCATCAATCAACGTTGATGATGTTCCCTCGATTCCCTGTGCACGCCCCCCCCCCCCCCCCCACCCTGTCCCTGAGTGAAAGTGATACTTAAGAAATATCCTTTTTGGCGTTTCAGGCACCGAGGGTATCGATGCGATGCGTAGTGAGGTGTAGCAATTAGCATAAAAACCGGGCGGGAACAGCACCGGAGCACTGAAAGGATTTTATGAGGCAAACCGAAAACGGGTCAAGGGGACAGACACACACACACACACACACACTGTTACCCTAAGAAGAGGACGACTCCCTTTTTCCTGGACGTGCTTAGAATTTGCTCCCCGGTTGAAATAGGCTACCGAGAGTGAGCGAACGAGAAGGAGAGAGAGAGAGAGAGAGAGAGAGGGGCCAAAATTTATGCGAAGAGATTATCTAACAACAGGACAGGACCTTAAGGAGGAAACATCAGCATAATCTCCTCCCTCCTCCGTTCCATTGCTCCCCTTTCGAAGGGTTGCTAAATGGAAAACCTGGCAATGTTGGCACAGCTGTTGGCCACCGTGTGCAACTCTCTCGCGTCTAATGGCTTCCATTCCGGCGGAAACATCATCACACCCATCACCCCTACCCGTTTCTATCTTCCACAGGTTTCGCCGTCCAGGGTTGCGGAAGAGTTTAAGTGAAAGTGTTGAATTTTTAATGCAGTGTGTCTCTACAGTGTCTCTCCGCACACAATAATTGCTACGCTTCGTTCTCTTGGGCGCGCTCTACAAAAAAAAGAAGTGTTTTTTTAGTTTTTCGCAATTTTTTTTATATAAGTGTATTGTTGTTTTGTTTTGTTTTCTTGTGTTTGTGCAAATAAGAAACCACGCCAAACAACCTTTCGGTGGCCATCACTGGCTAGTATAAAAAGTGTCGCTTTTTCCGTGTCCCGTGTTCCTCGGCTCGTGTGTTTACTGTGTGAATTTACGGAAAGTGAGTGGAAAATACGCTCAGAATCCTGTCGCAATTTGCCCCTCCCCTTCGGCGCAGTTCTTTCGACTAATATCACCCACCCAGTCGCCATTCGCCATTAACAGTAAAGCCTCCGGGCGGCACAAAAACCACGTTCACCATAATCATCTCATCACCAGCATCATCATCATAGCCGCCACAGAATATTTGCCTTTCGTTTCTCGCCGACTGCTGACCGAGTGACCGATAAACGGAGCGGCGAAGAGGAGAGGCCGCACAAACCGCCGTGAAAATCAAATCCAAAAATCGACAGCAGCAGGGGGGCCAGTTTTCTATTGCGCGGTGTGGCGCGCTCTATTGGCACCGTAATCATCATTGCCCGGCGTCGTCATCATCAGCAGCAGCAGCGGCAAAGGCAGAATCGTATCGTATCGACACCTCGCACACGATAGTGGCTTGGGGCAATTACGGCGGTGGAAAACAGGTCCATTGAAGGGAAGGGTAAAAGCATCACACGCATCACGTCCACCACCACCAACACCACCACTGCCACTGCCCAGAGTGAGTTGAACGAGCGAATGGACGAGCAAACGGTGCTTTTGCTCACGTGTTAGGTAAGTTTTAAGGTTAAAAAGGGGAGAAAGGGAAGGTTTGATAGTTTAAGAGGGGTTTTTTTAAACAGAAATGATTGACGCATGTTAGCGTTGAGGTTTGAAAGGTCCCATCCACTCAGAAATGCAACACTAAGATGGAAAACAAAACTCTTGATGCTCAACTATCCACAAAAAGGTTTCTTTTTATTTTTAGGGGAAAGAAAAAAGAAACAAACGCTCTCGGTCATACGAAATGGATATGCTCTTCAGAACACATTGACCAGAAGAACCATATGCTAAGCGGTGCTTCATGTGCTGGAAGAAATTCCCAGACAGGGCTCGTTGGTGTCATCTGTCACGCGGTACGATGTAACAGCGCAAACCCCGATGCAACAGGTTACCGCGCTGTAGTTGGAAAAGTTAGTTTTCCCCTTTTATGGTCACCCGCGGGGGAGAAGGTCCACCCGCGCGCCCCTTGGGTCGGATCGGGTGTGATGGGGTTTTGTTTCTACTTTGCTCTTCTCTCTTTCCTTTTCGCTGCTTGCGCCACCGGGGGGAGGGGGAGGGGGGTTCGTTCTTTACGCTACCGTTCGTCTCCGAGTGGCAAAGAAAGCAGCTCCGGTGGCAAACAGACGTGGCGCGGGGTTTGGCACCAGCAGTAACCGGTTACACCGTTCCACGTGTCGATTAGAGAGGGGAAAAAGGAGAGCATAAAAAATGTCTCCATTCCGTTACAACCAACAGAAAGTGTGTGTGTGTGTGTGTGTGTGTGTGTCGCTCGAAACAACGGCCGTATACGCTACCTACCCTCGTGGAAGGTTCAATCGGCAGTTGTTCAATCAACCGTAAAGGGAAGGTCTTCGCACTTGTCGCAACCTCCCCGGTCGGGTGGAAGTTTTAAGCCGCTCTCCCGCCACTCGGACGGATGATGATGTATTGGTGATCTTCTTCTGTCACCGTTTCTCGTTGGTTTTTATTTCACAGCCAGTGAATGGGCGATCACCTTAACTTTCGCTTCTGCCCATCCGCTGCCACGGCTGCGGGTGAAAGTGAAAACCGAACCGAACCGAAAGCGTAATATGAGGGTCTGCCAAGCACTGCTAGCGGCAGTTGGGACACGTTGGGTCACTGAACGTTGGGAACGAATGCGTCTCGATTCTCAAGGCAACATATTTGGAAGGCTAATTTGAGGGGCAACCTAAAATAACCTATTGACCGATGTCGATTTATATCAGCAATTAGGCAATTTCTCGTTGCAATGTTATAAAAATAAGCTGTCAAGTACATAATTAAGGGCTTACTTTGAGGCTCTTTTCGGCCCACAGCCTTCCATTTCCTTTGGCAAACTTGTGTAAACATTTACAACCGTGTAGTTGTAAGCCTGAACAAGGGGAGTGTAAGAACTGCATCGCAGGTGCTATTAAAATGTGATGACGCATGCGAGGCACTTAAATTGGACCTACACAATTTAGCTATTTTTATACCACTCGCTGTCTGTCCGTCCCATCGAAGCCTTTCACTCCCCGCCCGCCTTCAGGCATTTGTGTTTCCAACCAACAAAGTTACTGGTCCCTATCTCCAGCGTTGTCGTATACAGAAAGCAAAGAGCAATTCGATTCTGGACCATAACGGGGCCGCTCGCTAAGAGGTAATGTCTCCAGAATTGTTAGCCAATGGACCCATTTTCCGATCGATAGTTTATTAAGACAGTGCGGGAAAAGGCCGGGGCAAAAACGATTTTGTTAATGGTATCACGATGAGTAATCGGGCTGTGGTTGAAAGGAATTTCTATCGAAGCGATTGAATGAAAAGTGGATGATGAGAAGAGCCGTTTGCTTTGTGTGTGGCCTCCGATTTGAACTTTGTGCGCGCCTGGAATGTCTCGCCGGTCAGGGATATAGTTTATCAATGGTATGAATTGTTCGGATAATGAGTTCAGCGCATTGTCCGATGCGAAATGTCATTGCTATGTTCACTTTACACTGAGATAAGCTGTGATGTAGGTGTCTTAGCATTCTTAGGCATTTTTGAAACATTGTCCCCATGCGTACCAAGTCTGATTAGTTAGAAGCCTTTGTAAATTAAACAAACTAACACAAAAGCAGTCAGGCACTGCCCCAACACGCACACACTGCGTACTGCATACGCCGACTGCCCTGTAGTGCTAATTAGAGCCGTTGATGATTAAAAAGCAGTTTATTGTCGGACGGAAACGTGCACAGTACGCCCTTGTTTGCGCAATGTCTCCCACTATGTTTCCCGCTCTTTCGTTTCGTTCTTCCCTGTACTGTGGCCCCGTCATGGGCGACATCATTAGCTAGAGATAGAGCTGAATGGTGCCCGGAGGTGTGTGTGTGTAAAGGCATAAAAAGTTATTTAAATACAATTTCCAAGCCTTCGGCTGACTGCCGGCACGTCGGCAGACGCGCTAAGACAACAGTCAGCTAGATGGGAAGGGAGGTGCTGTGCAAATACACCCGCCCGCCCGCGTTTGTGGGAGGAAAATCCGCACATCCGTAATCGCATCCGTTATCACACCCGTCCCGTGTGGCACATGGGATGGATGGTGCTGCTGCTGCTGCTGCTGCTGTCTGTGCTCGTAAGTACAGACCGGAGCGCGTCTACGGATGCGTTTTTATTCGCTTGCTTTCTTCGCATCCGGATCCGGATGTTATCAACCAAACGCGTTTACAGCTAATACAATCGAAACTGTCCGGCTGCTCCGATAATGGTGTCATTTTGACTTATCAATGGTTTGGACAGCACGCGAACGACGAAGATCAAACGATAAGGCAGCGTGTATCGTTAGGCGAAAGAAAACGAAGAATGATTGATTATCTATAAAGCGGCGAACCTCCCGGTGGCATCAAACGAACCCTACACACACACCGCGAGACTCGCTGTGATTGTTAAATCATTAGTATTCGGTATTGACCAAATGGTCCCATGCTTTGAGGGGGTTGCTTATCACGATTGTGGACGGAAGCTTGCAATGGTTTCATGGGGATTGCTTTGGGGTTCGATTGCTGATAAGCTTTGATAGACTAATCAGGGGAGATACGGTTCCCGATGATCCTCTCTCAATTAAGTGCCGCTTGAGCAGGACCCTGGAAGCGTGAAATGGGAGTTGGGAGTAATGTCCAGACATCTTGTTCAAGATTACAGAGAATCGAGGGTTTTGAATTATCTGGGAATTTCCTTTTTTTCTGTCAGCGGAGATGAAACGAAGCGACCAAAGATTGTCCATGTGCTACGTGAAAGCATTTCTAGCTTACCCAATATGAAATCATCATGTTGCGGTCTTACTTAAAAAAGGTCGTTACTGCTGATAACCATAATTTAATTATCGCAAACCATGTTAACTTCAACATCCTGTGCTCTTTTTATATGGCTTTTTGGGCGATTCATCATTCCTAACTGGCTAACAATCTTACTTTTTGTGGGGTTACAGCTCTCCAAAATTGTGAAATCATCCCACCAGTCTTCGTACGGTGCGTCACCACGTTCCCTCAGGAATTCTGGCTGGAATGGCTAGCCCGTGTTTTTCGTGCAAATTCCCAACAATCGTTACGTTTGCCACACTGGCGAATATGCTCGTTTGGCACCATCCATTGGCAAGGATTCATCCATAAATCCAATCCTTCTGCTATAATAGCATATCCATTGCTTGCTGGCGCCCGTGGTTTGGAATCGTTAGAATTTCGCGTGTCCATCCGCCTGTAGTGTCGTACTATGCACCTGGGCCAGGTCGTACTGTGGATGCAATTGTGGGAGTTTGGGACAGCAAAAAGGAATGAAAAAAAAACACCCACATAAACTATCTCGTTCACCTGGTCGCGTTACCCGGAATTGACCTTTTCACTATCGACCTTTGCAATCCGGTAACATTCAAACGTTGAGCTGTGGCATGGTGTCGTGGTTAGGTCTTTTTATTCTCTTGTTGTATTGCTCCCTATCGGCGAGTGGTGTGTTGTGGTGCTGCTGCTGCTGCTGCATAACAACGTTTGAATCGACAGCCACAAGCCAGTGCCGATGCGTGCCGGACGAGCATTGGATTTCCCTCCCCCCCCAGTGATTGGCGAGTGCCCGTGTGCATCATCGAGCGCATCTGGCAGTGTAACAACGGGTGGCTAGTGTATATTTATAGCCTGGCCTTTCGCCTGGACACACTGAGGGCTGCCACTTCCGTGGTTTGCTGTTTTTCTTTTTTTTTTTACCTTTCTTCTCCGATTCGTTCTGACCCGTTCGCCACACAGCGCCATCCGGGTGGTACTCCTTTGATTGGGTTCTGTTCTGCCACTTGTGGGTGATGTATATTGATAGTATCCTTCCTTTTTTCGCGTGTGTCTGTATGTGTGGCCACTGGAGGGATATGCAGGGTGAGCATAAAAACCATCCACTGTAATGACTAGATTGCATGTTTGGGATACGCTGGCGCTATCTGTGTGGATACATTGGAAAACCTACCACACCCGGGAATGACATCCGGCTGGAGGACGAAGTCGTCAGTCGGTCGTCCCTTATAGCCCCGTGACGTTATCAATCGTCAAACGATAGTGACCGATGGGGTGTGTGATGTACGGGTGTGACTTGGCGCAGTTCGTTGGAGCACATTGTTTTGCCATTGCAAGTGGAAAGTGTGGAATCAATATTGTACGTCACTTGGGGTGGTGCAGCTGATGGATGGATGGAAGCGCCTCGGGGATACACTCAAGTTTCTCAGCTGTCGCTGTACGTCAGTTATCGAGTGCCATTGGGGGGGAATTGGGTGTAGGCAACTCTCGTTACGATAAGGGTGGCATCTGAAGCGCACAAGCCATCGAGCCACCACAGGGCGGCGCACTGTTCTGACAGGTTGAGGTAGTAACATAAGCACACAACAACATGATAAGCCCTTAACGTCGTCCCGATAGTTCTGAACCATAATATGTCTGCTCGAAAGCATACCGATGTCCTGGTGCCAATAGAAGAGCCTGGTGTGCTTGGTGCATTACCAGCAGCCTATTAACCTGGTGCGCGTTTTAATACGCCGCCGCTGCTGCATGGTTCTACACGTCGAAAGTGACTTTTGCGCTTTGCGGCGGGGTGGTTGCCTTCGCGCTGTGGTCACAGTTGTCTGAACACATTGAGCAATCTAGTAGGCGGCAGGTATTGCCCTAGCTTTGTTGGTGTTCGTGTCATTGCTGTTGACCGCGGATGGCACAAAGCGTGACGATAGGCATCGCTTTCGGTGACGTTATAATTTATTCCGTCAACTGCACACCACCTCCATGGCACGGAGCGCCTTCACCACCGCCGCCATAACACATCTCCAACCCCGTGTCCGATAATGGGACGAACACGAAGCAAAAAGCACCGTCTCTTACCTTGGCTGAGTGTGTCAATGTTTCTCAGCCACACAGCACAGCCACTGGTTATAGGTGTGAGATACATGGAAAATGCTGCCAAAAAACAAAAACAAAGAACAAATCCTACAGCAGCAGATTTTTGTGGCGCTGGAACAGGTAAGCTCTCCTACCAGCAAACTTGTTCCTGTTCGGTGCTGGAACAACTTTCCGTTGGACCACAATTTGTGGATTTTATGGATATAAAAAGACTCGGACTTAAAAGCGTAACCCGTCGTGCAACCCCGCACGGATGACTTCCACATGTTCGGGGCGAACATCTTGGCCGTGAGTGTGTGTGTGTGTGTGTGTGTGTGTGTGTGTGTGTGTGTGTGTGTGTGTGTGTGTGTGTGTGTGTGTGTGTGTGTGTGTGTGTGTGTGTGTGTGTGTGTGTGTGTGTGTGTGTGTGTGTGTGTGTGTGTGTGTGTGTTTGTGTGAGTGCGTTTTCTCAGTGGTAGCGCGAATTTCGGGACGCTCTCAACGGCCGTCATGGTTGCTGTGGTCGTCTTCTCGTTTAATGTTTCGCATTCCAATGCGTCTTCGGTTGGTGTTCTTTTTGCTGTCTTGATTAGCGTCGGTGGTGTAGCTCGCGAGTTCCTTACCGTGTGGGTTCCCTGTTTGAGCCCGCCCTCCTCCCACCCCGCACTCCCCCCTTCTTGTGCGGAATTGTGTGATTGGGTGAATGTCCGGTGGTGCCGGAGTCAAAAGTGTGTTGTTACTCGCACCCAAGTGGCCCCGGTGAATCTCGCGAAATATCTTCTGGTGATCCCCGTTTTTACATTGAGCTCCGACCATCTTGAGATGCTTTTGACCGTGAATGAAATATTGTTCCCGCGGCGTTCCCGTGTTCCGTGTGCCGTGTTGGGCCTGGACGAGGGAGTGCTTTCAAGTGTAGTACACACACGGACACGATGATGGGACAAATATAGCTTGGTTTGGTTTTAGTAGTTTGTATTCCCCTGATGGCTGCCGATGTGTTAATCGCAAAGACCCCCTCCACGGCCATGGGACCGTCAATTGCTTGCGTCCACACAAGTTCTGGCATATCTGGTGTTGGTGAGATTGCGAATCACTTCGATATTTGCAAACACGATCGTCTGGTGATAACGTGGCGGGAGGGGCATGTTATGAAAAGCAATATCATTTTGCCACTTCAAGTGTCACTATTAGTTGAGCGACCTACATTAAACGTGCTCCAAAGTTGAAGAAGATGCACCGCCGGATGGGCTCATTGGAACATATTTCTCATTTTGAGTGCTTCCTAGAACAGTGATCATTGAAGAAAAATGTGCTATGACTCATTTGTTTTTGCAGTCAACATTCGGTGGCGTTCGGTGCGAATTTTTCATTTCTGCAAAGCCCTTATCGGCTATACACCAGCCTGCCAGATGTGTGTGTGGTGCGGGCCGTGGCGAGCTGTGATGGGGAGCGTTAACCCAGTTTTTTTCATTATGCATACCAGTTTCACTTAATCAGATTGTTATCGACGGGGCGACAACTAACTTGTGTCGCGTCGCTCTCAAAACCATACTGCTGCACACGCACCAGTCGCATTAACAATAAAGCCTCGGGGTACCAACAATAGCAAGCAATTAAAAAGAATGTGCTGGTAGTAGTTTGTTTTGCTTGTTGGTTGTTGTTGCTCCAGTAGCACTGGAGAAATAAGAAACATCCCAGTAAACTAACTATAACACAACTTGGCACACCGTTCAACTGAGGCGAATTGAAGCAAATCCAAAATGTCGCAAGCGCGCCGCACATCAAGTACAACAAACATGGCAGCAGCACTACGTTTGGCGGCTAAAATGTGGTTCTTGCTAAAAACAGAACATTCACGGTGACTATTTTTACATAAGCTAAGCTTGCGGGTTCCATGGACGCTTCGTCGCGAAGACTTCATACCCAAGGTTATCTTGGGAGGTCTTCTTGGAACCGAATTTCGACCGACTAGCGATGCATCAAATGAACCGCAAGTAAAAAAAACTGAATCTTGATAAGTCTTTAGCAAAAAATGTTGATTTATGTTATGTGCATAGCTATTTGAGAAGCAAAGTAATTTATTTACTTACTTATTTGATTGAACCCAAACGTTCTTCTGAGTATAGATTCGGGACTGATAAACTACTCTAAATGACCGTGCAATCAAAGTGATGAATGTTTGTCGCTCTTTACGAAGTAATGTTGAATTTTGTTTGAATTTTAATAAGATTAGAACCTTGTTGCTTATGGAACTCAGTCAGACAATTGTAGAAGCAATGTTATTTATTTAAAGATTGATTTATTTGGTATAGATATTTTGGTGGTTGTTAGTATATTGAGTCAACCTTCTTGCTCAGTCAGAACTAGTATTTGAACTAGATATTTGAACGAACTTTTTTGCAGATTTCAAATGTGACAGGATGACTAAATTAAATACTATACAAATTTTGCTTGCACAACGTTCATCCCTATCCACTTCATCTTGTAGGAAATGTCTAGGAACGGAATTGAAAAGCAGGAATTAAGCAGCACGAATTGACATGGAAGATAAAGAAGATGCACAAATAAAGGCTGTGAATCATGAAGTCTGTATAGTTGAAGGGTTTACGTTACTCACTAAGCTCACGCCACGTTAATTCATGTGATGATGAGGTATTTCTGTTCCTCTTTGTAGGGATTATCTTGCCATTATCAAAGCTGTGGCTGACGTCATGCACTCACTGAAGGAGTAAGCTTGTGCTAATTGGGTTGGCATGATTTTATTGTAAGCGTTACCACTTTTAAGCACCTCGAAGAATAGTGTTAGAACACACAAACAAAGAATGGTAAACTTTATTGTTTTGTTTAATAGTCGAGATATACAGCTAGCTTTAGAAAGAGAGCGAGAGTAATTGGAAGTTAAAAAAGAAATAATGGCTTCTCTGCTTCATACGCGGCTAAAATATTTAGCTCAAAATGCAGTGAACAAATGCCACGAAATACCACTGTGTATGTTCATTTTAAAATAGGCTTCCTCCCTGCTCCAACCATCCACCAGACCCCGACCAGCATTTCTGATACGAATCGTTCCAATAACCACCCTAATCATCACCTAATGAAGTGCAAAATGCGGTCCGGGTACGTACACGTCCGCGGGTCGTTTTGTTTGACACTTTTTACCTTTCTCACACAAAACTGCAGCCTGCAGTTGCCGCTCCCTCCCATCGCAGGATCCAAAATGGTGCAGCGGCTTAACACGGTCTCTGGTGCATATTGCCGGCACAATTGCATGTTGAGGATTCCTCTTCCTTTTTTTAGCGCCGTTTGGTGGTGTGTTGTTGGGGCATAATCAACTCGACAGCCGTTTGCCGGTGATGCCTGCTGCATGCCACAGCCCACACTAATTATAGATTTTGTCGCATGTGCACCTTTGCCTCCCTTTGTCTCTACATCATCCGTTTTGTTATTGTTGTTGCTGCTGTTATCTGTCTAGCAGTGAGTAGGGCGGGTTTTTTGTTTTGTTTTGTAATTCGATTTACCCTCTGCTGCATAGCGGAGCAGCCACAGCAACCACCAATCGAATGCAATTGACTCTGGTGCATCACGGTGCAGCCCTTTGTTTGTGCGACGAATCCTTGAACTGAACCGATCGTCTGTTCTTTTTTTGGCGTTGTGTATGTGTGTGTGTGTGCGCCTCTAACAAACCCAAATTAAGTGCGATATTTGTTCTGTGCGATTAATTTCCTGCTTTTCGCTTGCGAAAAAAAACGAACCGAAAGTACATTGCGACAATGCACATCGACTCTGACTCTTCTTTCCCCCGCCGTACGTTGTGATTGCGTGATTGCAATAAATTCTGGGTTAAAAATCATAAATCTTCTCTCCCTCTCCTCCTCTCCCGGCGGACAATAAAAAGCCATCACACGCAACCCTGTCCCTGTCATTGGGAAAGTTGTGGAGGGAAATTTAATATAAAAAACCCTCCCTTGTGTGTGCTGTATGCCCTAGAAAACAGAGAGTGTTGTGGTGTGTGGTGCGGTGGGATGGGAATGGAGAAAAAGAACCTTGGAGCCCCCCGGGAGGACGGTGCAATGTACCGTTTTGGCACCTACTTTGGCCGCGCAATCACGCTAACCAGTGTGTGTTTGTGTGTGTTTTACCGCCTGTGTCTAGCTTTTCGCGGTCGGATGGTTCGATTTGAATTCAAGGTTAAAAATAAAACATTTCCCCTCCCTGTGCTGCTTTTTGGCCTCCATGGTCTCAGTCTCTCTCTCTCTCTCCTGCTATCTTTCTTTCTCTTGGGTGCACTAATCCTTCACCCAGTAGTCCCTTCGTTGGGTCCGGCAAGAAGAAGTGGTACGATAAAATTCACGATCACCACCGGGTGGGGGCCGAGCAACAGCAGGCGGAAACGATCGTGTTAGGGCAGAGGCGCTCGCTCCATGGGGTGTGAGAGTGAGCGAAAAAAAAGTAAAAAAGCAACAGCAGCCGCAGGAACGGTAACGAGCAGCATATTGATCGCACATGCTGATGCGCTCGTGTGGAAAACTGCGTTAATACATCCATCCCTTAGCGGCGAGCTGGGTTTTGGATGCCGACGCTAATTAATGATCGTTCGGTAGCATCTCGCCGGTGATGCGTGGCGTACTGATTCAGCTAATTCAGTTTGACCGAGCAAAAGGAGCGATAACTTCGGGTAAAGTTGTACAAAATATAACTAATTTTTTACCCCTGCAACACTGGTTGGAGCAGGAAAAATCGACCTCCAAACAGCAGTAGCTTATTTTTAAACAGTTTTGCACTCACACAAACCAAACGGATGAAAGTAGCCGTAAACAGGGCGGTGTTTTTTTCAATCTTCCTTTTGTTGTTACACCTTTGCCTTTGCGCCCCCTTCAGAGCAGCGGAATGATATTGTGCGTTTGGCGCACTCTCATTATTTCGGCTTGCGCTTCATTCTACCATCCACCGCACAAAACGTATCTGCCTCTCGCAACGCCGGTCCAAGCTGGAAACGACGGTAAACTATTTTGAGATTTTCCCGGAACATCATCATCATCATTTCGGGAAGCTCCTGCCGGCGGGCGTTGTTTAGCGCAAAAAGAAAAATCTCCACAATTAGAAAATCTGCGCGAGGAAAGGAAGGATGAAAGGAAGGGAATGGTAGCTATCCTCTATCGTGTATCGATAATGGTCCACAACAAGCGGCGATTGGAACCACCAGCCCCTTGTGCCTTGGAGCAGTTATTTGTAGCCGAATTTCTCCACCCGATTGGTGTTATGGTGGAAGGAAGAAATTACTTCGCGAATTGAGCGAAAGAGAGAGAGGGAATGAACCAAACAATTTTCCAACCGTTGAGGAAGATCTGCGGAACGTGTGTGCGCGTGTGTGTTTTATTGGCGGTTTTTTGGCTAGTCTGTGCCAACATAATCAAACACAGCATTGTTGTGTGGTGAAAGTAAACCATTCCATCAACCGGCCACCACCAGCGACCGTATGCCACTGCTTCTTGGTTGTTAGCTTTGCTTGTTGGGCGATCCTCACAGCCACAGCATCGTTTGGCACGCTTTGCCGATAACGTGGAGTAGAGAGAGAGAGAGAGCTAGAGAAAAAACCGGCGTCTGTTTGTTAGTTCGGGTTGCCTTGCGAACCGTTAATTACCCGGGCGTCGTGGAGCTGCTAAACAGTCAACAGTGTGGCCAATCGAAGGGGGGGTTGTTGTAAGCATAAGCAGCTGGGAGGATTCAATTTCCAACGCCTGTGTACCGTACCGTGCCGAGAGCACTTGTTGGAGCTGCATATTGCGCGAGGGCGGTCGATGTAAACAATCTTGAAGTTGATGAAGTTTAGGAAGGATAGCTTAAAACATCGAACGAGAGTTTGGTTGGGATTTTACCTCTTTTTAAATCGAAACATAACATTGTATTTGATTGTGTTTGTTTTCGTTTTATGTTGACCACTTGACGTACAATCGAGCTCAATTTTTTGGTACGATCCATGATTGCAACTTTGTATCCTGTTTTATGAACCCACAATACCACCCAACCTCGTCGATTCTCTCCGTTTCAATTGCCCCCTTTCATTTGATTCTATGCTCAACAATTACAATCGCTCAGGGAGGAGGGGAGTCTGCTGCAGACGCGGAGTGGATGCCGACTGAACAGCAACTTTGTGACGCATTTATGTTCGGGGTGTGAATTGAACCGACATGCTGCGTTCTCGAGTAGCATCATCATCATCAGCAGCAGCAGCACCAGACGAATGATTGATCGAATAAAAGCGATACACGAACGTATGAACTAGTGATGGGTGAAGTTGGCGAAAATCCGTTGTCGACTCCGATGCGACTCCGATAATTTTGGAACCGTCTAGGTAGGTCCTCCCAGCATTATTCGGAGTTGTTCGGAGTCGTTCGGAGTCGTCTGGAATCGCCCGGTGTCGCCCGGAGTTGGAGTCGTCCGGAGAAGCCCGGAGTCGCCTGGAGTCGTTCGGGGTTGGGGTCGTCCGGAGTGGTCCGCAGTCGTCTCGAGTCGTCCGGAGTCGTCCGAAGTCGTCTGAAGTCATTTCAAATCGTTCGGAGTCCTCTGGAATGCTCCGGAGTCGTTCAGAGTCGGCCGGAGCCGTCTGAAGTCGTCTGGAGTCATTCAAAGTCGTCCGGAGTCCTCTGGAATACTCCAGGGTTGTCTGGTGTCGTCCCGAGTTGTCCGACTCGTCCGAGTCGCCCGGAGTCGGAGTCGTCCTGAGAAGCCCGGGATCGCCCGGAGACGTTCGGAGTTGGGGTCGTCTAGATTGATCCGCAGTCGTCCCGAGTCGTCCGGAGTCGTCCGAAGTCGTCTGGAGTCATTTCAAGTCATCCGGAGTCCTCTGAAATGCTCCGGAGTCGTTCGGAGTCGTCCGGAGTCGTCCAAAGTCGTTCGGAGTCCTCTGGAATACTCCAGGGTTGTTTGGTGTCGTCCAGAGTTGTCAGACTCGTCCGAGTCGCCCGGAGTCGGAGTCGTCCTGAGAAGCCCGGGGTCGCCTGGAGACGTTCGGAGTTGGGGTCGTCTAGATTGATCCGCAGTCGTCCCGAGTCGTCCGGAGTCGTCCGGAGTCGTCCGAAGTCGTCTGGAGTCATTTCAAGTCATCCGGAGTCCTCTGAAATGCTCCGGAGTCGTTCGGAGTCGTCTGGAGTCGTTCGGAGTCGTCCGAGTCGTCCGGAGTCGTTCGAAGTTCTCGGAAATCGTCTGGAGTCGGAGTCGTCCTCAGTCGGCCATCAAAACAAAGGCCCGTATACTAAGTGACTTCGGCCGACTTCGATCGACTCTGGATCGATTCTGGATGACTTCGCCTCTGGTCTACTACGGCTTACTCCGGACGACGCTGACTCTGGAACAACTCCGGACGACTCCGACCGAGACTACTGCGACTCCGGACGGCTTCAGTTGACTCCGTCTCTGGGCGGATTTAATGGTTCCCATATTGCCGGAGTCGGAATCGGACTAACAGTAGTTGGAGTCGGATCGAAGTCGTCTGTGCGCTCCATAGAGCACATCACTAGTACGAACGCTTTCGATACATACTCACGCATCGCGTTCCATCGAGCTAAGTGCCAAACATAGCAACAAGCTGTAGAGAGAGTGTAATTAAATTGTATCGCACGAAACCGAAATCAAACGTAACGAATGTGGGGATGCTTTACCCGATTATGGGATGCTTTTTATCGTCGCTGTTGTGATATTAGATTTTGATGAGCTGCTGTAGCATTTAAGCTGGGGCGTGCCAGAATGGCCAGGACACATTGTGAGAACATTTTTCCTTCACTCGCTTTCAAAATGGGGACAGGAGAGGATACCATCGTTTCTATCTGCCACTAGCATGCATAGCTCACAAATCATATCCTTCCAAATAGGACGCAACACTCTGGCTGCCAACTGGGTGGTGCTTCACTTACGTCATTTTCTAAAATTTAGGATGTAGTTCTGCTCCCGTCCATCCGATTTCGCTCTGCACATCTTGCCGAATGTTTTGACCATACACACACACACACGACCCGACCATACGAAAGCAGCCAAATTTGGCAACATAATGTCTACGCTGCTGCTCTCTCCAACTTTTGGGGGCCGCTTGCCCATAATTGGAGCAGATTTTGTGGCGGGGTGCATTTTATCACCGGCACGAGATGAGTGCCCGGGCATCGTTTGGTACTACGTTTGATTCATGTTCACTGCCCACATACAACACAACACTTGTTGTCGTTGTCGTCGTCGTCGTCGAGGATAATCGGATTGTCGTTTGGGAGGTGGGTATGATTTTAGCACGCCCCAAACTGAGTGTGTTCTCTGTGATGGAGCAGCAAAGAACGTGCTGGCTGACGTTTCATATCGGCAAAATCCGGGCTAGGTTGAACATGGAACAGTATTCAATCGCAGAAATTCGTAAATAGTTTGAAACAAAGACGACGTACACGCTTGTGCTGTTTTGCAAGCTTGGCAGGACAAACAGCATTCCAATGCGACTGTGGAAACACACACTTATCGTCTCTTCGACAACGGGTTCAACTCGGTGTCACAACAACAGCAGCCAAGAAGGAAAGAAAAAGGGTGCTGCAATTCCAATTGCTGAATGGAAATTGCATCCAATTTCATTAGCATGCGTCCTTGGGGTTTTTAATGCCCACGTCAACGTTGATGAAGCGCGAAATGTACTCTGTCCCCAATTCCCCGGTCCGACGCTGATGATGATGATGATGAAATGGCACTCTGTAAACATACGGCCACCACCGGGTATACCCTCTCGTTCTGACTGATTAATGACGAATTCGATTCGGAGACAGACCTGGCAGGCATACATACCCCGCTACCGTGCGCGTTGTGCATAATTGTTTCGTCTTGGCGCGTAATAGACGCCGTCGCCGTCGGCCGTGTCCGGCTGCATTCGGTTCTAATTTCCGCCCCATCCATAATGTATTGGGATGGTGGCTCTCCCAATGATTGCATGATTGAGTGATTGGGTCAGGTTAAGGCTGGGAAGCAGCTGGGTGGTGGCGCGCGATTTGGGTGTCGTGATAGACAATGGACGGATGGATGGACCGTGACTAATTTAGAAGGTGGTTTGTGGATCATGCTGTACATTACCGTAAACAATTGAAATAATTACCTTGCTGTTCTCCGTTGCATTATGTACGAGAATGATAATAACTGTCGTTGGCAGGAAATAATGACTGCCGTTTTAGATAGCAAGTAGAAAAAAGGTTCTTTAATTATGCCCTTTAAAAATGCAACAAACGCGAACCCTTGTAATTAAGATTGCTAGTAGCCAATCGCAAAGAGTAAAAAATACCCCTAAAACTATGCAAATTGCATGCATTATTACGTTTGTAAGCTCTTCGGTGTTGTTTAATACGCTTGCTTGCCCCTAGGATAGTTTATTTCGTTCTGTTTCTTTACTTTTTATCAATTTTAATAACGTTTGCTTTTAAAAAAATGGTGGCTGGCTGCAGAATTTCTTTCCATAAACATCCCTTAAAAGGTTATTATTTAAGCTTTCTTGTAAATCTACGATCTTGCGAGCTGCCTTCCAATAGTTATCGTGTAGGCTTGTTTAAAGTTTATGTTTTATCAAACACACCTCAGTTTTTGCTACAAAATTATTGGAGTGAGAGCTTTTGCATCATGTTGGTCCATGGCAGCTGGGGGTTGTAGGATTGGCGTTCGCTGGATATAGCGTGTCATATCGAGATTCCGCCGAAATTCACCTAAAATGATCGTCTGTGAAGCCAGTGAACTCGACTTCTACTTCTTGATATGTTTTTCCAGGTACTATTTTACTGTTTGACCAGTTGCATCGACCTCCTCCCGGTCAAGCGAACGCAGCTTTGTAGCCACTTTTCCCACGGTCTTCATCTTCAATTTCCTTTGGGAGCCTCAAGTCGCTCAGGGACGCCGGCTATTCGACATCCAAGCTTTCTTTTAATGGTTTGATTGTTGTCTAACAGTGCTAAGATCTTGTAGATGCCGAAACAGGCTTATAAGACGTTCACAAACTGGTGCACGGTGTTCGTTTTAGAGGTTACGGGGTGTCGTTCTTTGATCGCTCATGCTTCTGGACGAAGTTGCTTCACTGTTTGGCTGCTGTCTTTAGGGATACTATTGTTGAAAGTGCATTTACCCTTTTGCTTATAGTGGGTCAAGATAAACTCATAAAAATCCACGATATTGTCCATTTCTTTAAATGCAAACGTTGTAATACGTTGCTGTAGGTGAGACATTTCTTTAATAATGATGTTTACAAATTTCTAGCCAAGCTCAAACAATTTTGTTCCTACACAGTACCAGTGTCACGTCCGATATTGAAAAAAGCAGACGAAGTGCGTGAAGCATAAAGCAAAACCCACCGTACCACACGCACTACTTTGCCTGTTTGTCCGATGGAATGCAATTTCTCTTTATTGCTTATCAACATTCACCTCAGCCCTAGGGTCGCCGCACAATCGTGCTGTGTCGTTTTGGTAATGCTGCCCATAATCCAACGCCTTGCGGTTGCGGTTGCCCCTCGTCCGACAGTGTACAATGCTAATAAGCCATAAAAATATGTTTAAACATTTCCCTCATGGGCCCGGGCCCCGGTTATACTACGGCATGGCGAGAATCGAAATTCCCTCCCCAAACTAAGCGTTATGCGACATCGGCGGTGCAGTCCATGTGAGGCCTAGAGCCGACAGCAGAATCGTTTGTCTGTTTGGTGGTGTAATCCTCTGATTAGTTAGTGAGGCAGCCGAGTGAGCCGCTCGGGCCAAATGGAATGGAGGAGAATGGGACAGACGGAACACAAAACGGAAGGTGTCTGATTTCGGTAATGGGTGATTGTTTGGTGACCGGCATACTGATGATCCGGCTGGCACAAGGAGCCGGTGACTGACGGTTCCGCTCGTGAGTCCAGCCCTACATCCGACAGTTCTTTTCTTGCTTTGCTTTCGGTTAAGGATACGGTAGATGGGAACGTTCTGATTTGCTGCTGCTGGCATATGCCATATGCCATTGTGGATGGAAGGTTTGTTTGGGGAGGTCACACACACCCCAACGAGCCGCGTGTATTTATAGACACGAGTAAAGACCCATTCGGCATATCTTTGCCCCTGGGCGCATAAAATTAGCATAAAATTTGAACCTGCCTGCGTTTTGGGGGCGGAGGAGATATGTTTTTAACTTTCCTGCATCATCGTATTGAAGAGGATCTCTGCACATATACATCTGGGCTCCTAGACCTGATGATGGCCGCATTTTATGGGGGCGCGGGGTGAATTATAATCTCGGCTAAGCGTAAAGGCACTCTCCAGCCTGTCAGCTATTTAACCCCTTAACCTCCCCCCGGGTAACCTGTTGTGTTGTTGTTGTTGTTGCGGATGATGTTGGTGGTGTTAGCGCTTGCGGAAGCCGAAACGAGAGTTGTTGTTGATAAATTCTGCACATATAATTTCCTGCCTGCACCACCGGATGGATTGTTTTTTGGGAGGTGGTGGGAGTGTCTGGGGACAAGGGGCAGATTGGTTTTGCATAAATTAAAATCCCTTACCCGCAGTCGGGGTGGGGAGGAGGGACAGCAGCAGCAGCAGCATGTTGGAATTTAATTGGAAAATGTCACCAAATGCTCTGGATGCTCTGGAGCAGCAGCAGACGGGGAGCAGCTGATGGGGTTTTGTGTTGCGTTGCGTGTTTGTTTGGCGTTTGTGGAGATGGATGGCAGTGTACGAGTGTGTTCCAATTTTCCGCAAGCACACACTCACACACACACGGGTTTTGATTATCACGGACGCAAAAAAAACCCTCACTACTCCTTCCTATGTTTACCGATTGATTTAAATGAAGTCTCCTGTCCATTAGATTTGGGGTCCTGCGAGAGTTGGGGGAGAATTTGCATAATTTTGGGGGAACTGACGGAAGCAATTAAATCACTCTCTCACTCAATATGGATGCAGCGATGAGTGCGGTGGGCAGCTTAAATTGCTGTATTGATGCATTTAATTCATCATTGTGGGCATGAAATTCCGCAATTAATTTGTGCCTGTCAAGTACACACGTTCCACCATGCAATGAAACTTTAATGCGTTCTTGTAGTTGCTCTATTTTCTTTCCTTTTTTTGCCAAGATTTCATCACTGGACCCCAAATCTCTGGCATTAAACACGATTGGCACTGGCGATTTATTTTATCGCTCTCGTGCTCCTCGAAGCACACAACCGTTTTTATTCGCTTTTTTTTTTTGGCGGGCAAAACGCGCGCAACCCAATGCATTGGGTGCTGTGTTGTGTGCGGGTTAACTGGGCCCCAGGCACAGGCGAACAAGAAAGAAACCAAAAAAAAGTCAGTCTTTTACCGGTTTGATTTCGGGGACAGAATGTCTGGGACTGGCGAAACGTTTGCCAAAATATCGCCCATTCTGGCAGCCTTACGGCGTGGAGAAGGCTCCATCGAAGCCAAGAACACCAACGTTGCGCTGCTTTCCGCCGCATGCTCGGTAAAGCAGCGCAATAAAGCACACACATACACACACACACGTACGTTAAAGGGAAAACATTCTTTTCCCCTTTTGCTCTTTGACCTTAGCATAAGGTTTGACCTCTCGCACTTCCTCTCTTTGGTGGCGCTCCATATCCATACCAAAAAAAAAAAAAGTGGTTTTAGTGGTGGTGCGCGATTAGGCGTGTTCGATTGACCTTCCTCAGGCGAACCTTCAAGCTGTTTTTTGTGTGTGTGTGTGGCATAGCACCCGTTGCTTCTCCAAACAAATTTCCACCTGTGCAACTAGCAAGTGGTGGCAGGACGAAAAATCGTTAAAATATACTCTTAGCCGTCCCTTTGGGTCAAAAATGGTTCGAAGGTCGATGAGGAGAGCGCTAGATTTAACGATTGATAAATGGAAATTTCTTGCACGCGGCAGCCACGTTTTTGCGTATTAATTTTTTTTGCTTCAGCATACTCTCTCCACATACGCGCGCGCGCGTGTGTGTGTGTCTCGGTGGTTGGCATATGTTGCGCACGTGGGCTGTATATTTTTGCGCTACCGCGATTGTACTATCGATTGGCAAACGCCTCCTGGTGCCTGGCGGCAGCAGCTAATGACCACGTGGTAAACATGGAATGGGGTTAAATACTCATCCACAACAACGACCACAATTGCCACAATCATAAAAAAGCCCCGCCCGAACAGCAAACCATGGTAATAGAAATGCCAAACTCCTCTGTGCCACGAAGTTCAATAGGACAGCGCATATTTTACATCGCATGTGGGGGAAAGCTGGGTTGAGTAAATGATAACGAGGACGCGCGTATGTGTCGATCGTAGTTGGCGGCTTGTTTGCAGAGTGCCGGTGGGGCTCACATGTGATGGCGATACGGTTGCAAAGTTTTTCCGCGGCGTGGCATGCTTCATAATTCAACCGGAAGGTGGAAAGTTCATCGTTTGGCGTCGTAAAAGTACGCTGCAAAACGTAGGTAGAGAAGGTTGGCGCAAGGCGCACGTTTGGGTACGTAATGTAGATAAACATGGGAAACTACAAATCAATTGCTGCGATCGTTGATAAAGAGAATTGTTTTTTTTCTGTTGTATTTCTGTATAAAATGGATTTTTAAAATTGGAAGGCAAAAGCATTTATTTAAGTTATTAAATATAAAAGGGAAATTATACCGTTCAATACCACGAGTTGACTTCTGATTGGTTGAACAAGGGTTTTAAAAATTAAATATGCCAGCTGGCAAGTTGTTTTACCTTTCCACGGCAAAAAAAAAAAAACAAGGCGTAAATAAGTGACAAAGTGTTCCACTTGAGCAACTGTTCAAACCCGATGCATGAACTGTGTGTATTTGTTGTACCACTTGGACAGAGAAAGAGAACACCTCTCCTTGTCGTTGGGCGGTTCTATTTGATTCTAAGAACTGCAGTTTAATTATACACACGGTGGATAGGGTGAGTGCTGCAGCTTGTCTGCAAGTGCTAAACAGGTCCCCTAGCAACTGCCAAGACTAGTGATGGGTAATGTTGGCAAAAATTCGGAGACGATTCCCATCCGACTCCGGAAGGTAAGTTCGCACAGTATTATCTGGAGTCGTTTCGGAACTTCTGGAGTCGCCCGGAGTCGTTCGGAGTTGTTAGAAGTCGTCCGCAATCGCCTAGAGTTGTTCGGAGTCGGAGTCGTGTGGAGTCGTTTAGAGTTGTTTGGAGACTTCTGGAGTCGTTCAGAGTCGTCTGGAGCCGTTTTAAATCGTCTCGAGTCGTCTGGAGTCTGCCGGAGTCGTTTGGAGATGAAGTCGTCCAAAGCCGCCTGGAGTCGTCTGGAATCGTCTGGAGTCTGCCAGAGTCGTTCAAAGCCGCCTGGAGTCGTCTAGAATTGTCTGGAGTTTGCCAGAGTCGTTCAGAGTCGTCCCGAGTCGTCCGGAGTTGGAGTCGTCCGGAGTTGTTTGTAATGGTCCGGAGTCGTCCAGAGTCGTCTGGAATCGTCCAACGCCGTCTGGAGTCGTCTGGAGTCTGCCGGAGTCGTTCAGAGATGAAGTCGTCCGGAGCCGTCCGGAGTTGTCTGGAAACGTCTGGAGTTTGCCAGAGTCGTTCAAAGTCGTCCCGAGTCGTCCGGAGTTGGAGTCGTCCGGAGTTGGAGTCGTCCGGAGTTGTCTGTAATGGTCCGGAGTCGTCCAGAGTCGTCTGGAGTCGTTCAAAGCCGCCTGGAGTCGTCTGGAGTCTGCCGGAGTCGTTCAGAGATGAAGTCGTCTGGAGCCGTCCGGAGTTGTCTGGAAACGTCTGGAGTTTGCGAGAGTCGTTCAGAGTCGTCCCGAGTCGTCCGGAGTTGGAGTCGTCCGGAGTTGTCTGTAATGGTCCGGAATCGTCCAGAGTCGTCCAAAGCCGCCTGGAGTCGTCTGGAGTCTGCCGGAGTCGTTCAGATAAGAAGTCGTTGGGAGTCTTCCGAAGTCGCCCGGAGTCGTCTGCAGTCGTCTGGAATCGTTTGGAGTCGTCCAGAGTCGTTCGGAGTCGTCGTGAGTTGGAGTCGTCCGGGGTTGTCTGGAATGGTCCAGAGTTGTCCAGAGTCGTCTGGAATCGTCTAAAGCCGTCTGGAGTCGTCTGGAGTCTGCCGGAGTCGTTCGGAGATGAAGTCGTCCAAAGTCTTCCGTAGTCGTCCGGAGTCGTCTGGAATCGTCTGGAGGCTGCCGGAATCGGCCTTTGAAACAAATGCCTGTGTACGAAGTGTAAAGCAAAAGACAAAAAAACACAACGAAATGAAATCCTGTTTACAAGATTGCACCGGCCTCCGGACGACTCCAGGTTATTCCGGTGTGCTCCAGAGAGCACATCACTACCAAAGACACCCTAATTGCAACGACACATGTGGTGCGGTTTTGCTGTGTTCCCACTCAACCTCCGAAGACAAAGAACTCTCCCAAGCCGGCGTGGACTTACATTTGAATTACACACTCTGGCGGAGGTCCCATGTGGGAGTCCATCCCGGACAGTAGGAACATGTTTGTATGTGTGGATTAGTGTTGCAGTTTGATGCAGCTGCAGCTGTTCTTTGTTTTAGCTATTCGCGTTCATTTTTTTTGCATTAGGGGAAACTCTACCTCAACGCAGAACTACCAATCCCCCTATCGATGAGTTGCTGTGGGACCAACAATGTTGCACCTAACTCTCGGTGTTTGTGCCCCCAGCCCCCTTCACACACACTAATCAATGCAAATTTTATGCCACCCGAAGATCACGATCATCGCAGCAAAGGTTTTTCCTGCCTCGCTTCCTATGTAAAGTTAGTTTGTTTGTTTTCCATCCCAATCCCATCCATCATCGTTGCGTGCGAGCGGTTGGAAAACCTCAAGGAGATTGACGGTCGTGTGCTGTGAGAGTGTGTGTGTTTGTCTTTTCCATTGCATTTGCATACTTTTACTCTCGGAAGAGTAGCTTCACGGGGTTTGTTGCCTGTTCTGCCAAGTGCAACATTTCCGAGCGAGCGGCGACGTGGGGGCCAATGTGTCGGCAATTAATGCATTAGTGCAGTGTGCGCTGTGTGTACGCGGTTTTCCGGTAAAACTGCATTAGCGTGAGGTGCAGTGATTGTGAAGAGGGGAGCATCAGCATCGCGGTTCCCACGCGTGAGGAGCAAAAAAACAGTCTATTTCTGCGCATTTTATGCACAACTAATAAATGTATAAAAACAAACGCCTTTAACACACGCTTCTACGAATGATTGCGCATGGATGTGGCTTATCCATCGGCTTTGGCTTTCCGTTCGAGCGCAGTTTGTTTCGCTTTATTGATTCTACTACAACCCCACCGCACTGGGGTGTCGTTGTATTGCTTTCAAGCGCAGTTCTATTATTTCCGCTTTTTATTACTGCTTCATTTTAATTTAATACGGCACACATTATTTATTGCCGTTTTATTGTTTTTGTTTTTTTTCTGTTTTGCATATTTCAACGCTTCATCCACACACAGTGACACAGTGTGCCTGCCCGGCCGATAACTGTAATTTCAATCCAATTATCGAAATCACATCCAAGCCGAGCGCCCTCCGAGCATCACCCCCCGGAAGAGCACTTTGCGCGAGTTAATGGAATTGGTAGAGCAGAGCAGGACGAGTGAAAAAAAAATCTCTGGCCACACAAACGATAAAAACAGCTTGAAAGTAATCGATTGCCACTCTAATTGACTGCAGTAAAACCCGCCGTCCATTTGAACGAGCGAACAGCTTTTGTTGTTTGCTGTTGAGCCGCGGAGGCCCTGTCAATGATGGGAAAGGAAATGCAATTTTACGTGCCATTTGGCGGCACAGGGGCTTTTGTTTTTGTCGGTTTGTGAAGTACGGGCGTGGTTCGATTCCCGTCCGGTTTGTGTGTGGTTAAAAATAGATCTGGCGAAGTTCAATGCGGTTGCGTAGGATCTTTGCGCCTACTAGATTCACCAATGCTCTCGCTCAACGCGTGCTGTGCGCTATACAGAGAGAGTGAGAGAGAGAGAGATCCACCACGTGCTTTGCCTACTAGAGGCTAATCAGACGATGATATTGTTACCCCTACAATCAGTGCGCCGCGTACATTGTAAGCTGTACTTTCTCCGGACTACGGCAAACGGGACACTTTAGAGGTTACGACCACAATTACCCTCCTATGCCCCAGGAGCACCGAGTGCTTACCGTGCTTTGTTTGTGTTTTGCGCCAATCGGGTGGCGGGGGATTATGAAGGGAAAGCAGACATCTTGCCTTAGTATATACTACAGACAAACCTTTTTTTTTTTTAAAAATGAGTAAAACATGTGCTTTGCTATTTTCAACGTTCATGCATCCTTCTGCTTCTGCAAAATGTGTCATTACAGTGAGGTTTTTTTTTTCTTTTGCATTTTATTTCAAAGACCCTCACAGTAGGAGGGCAAAGAAAAGGGACGACGACGCTCAAGACCCTCCTGAAGCGAAAAGGGACAAGGTTGTTGCATTCTTTTCTGTGCTTCGGCACATTGTTTGCGGTCCATTAGCGTGCATTCTCTGTGCTGTGCTCGTGGCAAAGGATGTAACGTTGTGGACGCCCCACAGGAAGCCACCCGTACCGGGGGGGTGGTTGGATGCAAATGAGAGAAAAGGGGGGGCCCACATACTGGTTCCATCGTACCGTGCGTACGAAGGGACTGTACGTTAAAGAAATTACAAACACAGTTTTTCCCCCTGTTTTTCAATATTGCACACAGGCTTGCCTGAAGGAAATAGGTAACCGTCGTTGGTCGTTGCAGGGGGGGGGGGTTTGTTTGCATCAGCGTTCGCAAAAAGGATCGCGAAGGGCGGGAAAACGGACGGAGTTGAAATATGATGAGTCAATGGTGCCACACTCGGTGGGTGGTAAGCGCAAATGTAAGGCAGCATAAAACGATGGGGTTAATGGGTTTGATCGTTTGATTTATTTACACAAGGCTGCAGACATTGAATTCAAGAGAAAAAATGCTCCTTCAATATGGTGATATCAACTAATAAACTAATAACGTTCCCTAGTAAACATTAGTGCATATACACATGTATTCATGGTGAGCATGAAAAATGCATCCTTGCCAAACCCCCCCCCCCAGTTTCACTTTGTTTGCGAGCAGAGGGAAAATGCTCCTGCGTGTGTTTGGCGTGCGGAGAAAATGTTGTGACCAGTGCTGCAAAATGTCATGAGTATCACGAGATTTTCACCAACGAAAACAATGACCATATCGGTGGTAGCTTGATGCTCATTGCTGATACTCAATAAAAGTGCGTCATGACATGCTGAACACGACATGTGAATTCTTGTGTCCAACGCGATACTCTGACTGACCAGCTGAGCTTAATGCCGGCGCAAGCATAATCATGACTTTTTTTCTGACTGTGAACAGTGCTGCCAAATGCCACTGTCACTCTCAGTCACCAACACTCATGACTGAAACGAAGCTCAAATCAGCTCACGTACACAACTGAGCTGATCAGTGACGATACTCAAACAGTTGGAGAATCAATCACATGCTTGATGACATTTTGATTAGCATCCAACTCTTGGTCACTCACTTGGTCAAGACATTTTTGTCGGCGATAATCACGACATTCTTGGAATAACCTTGGCGCGTGGGCTTTAGCAACAAAATTGAGCATGCTTTCTCCCTCTATCTGTCTTGATTATCTGTCGGGTCAAATTCGCCAGCACCGTACATGTTCCATGACCATCGCGATGATCACCGACTGAAAATGTCGCGACTAAGTGACTGACGAAGAGTTGGTTGCAAAAATGTCACCAAGCATGTGATAGTCGCACACATTTTTTGAGCCTCACCTTCGATCATGACAGTAGAGCTCGTGACGCTGACATGATTTTGTTTCAGCCGGAATTTGTCATGACTATGTCAGTGACATTTTGTAAAACTGAGCACAGCAACAAAAAAAAATGTCGTTACGTGACTGACCAAGCGATGGTCGCAAAAATGTCATGAATCATGTATTGGTCACACCAACCGTTTTGAGTATCATCTCTGATTATAACAATTGACTACGTGACGCTGATATGGATTTTGTTTCAGTCAGATTTTTTATGACATTGACAGTGACATTTTGCAGCACTGGTTGTGACTTCTCTAACCCTTTTCCCACATTGCTTTGTATCACACTGTGTGTGTGTGCAGGTTATTGTTTTTCCTTGCTAGCCGTTAGCCTTGTTGGCCTTTTTTCTCCTCCCCCTCCTCCCCCCAGTTTCCTGTGTTCCCTCCTCCGCTCTCAATTCGGGCACTGTGCGAGGGGTCGGGACGTTTCGTGAGCAATTCTTCCTTTTTTTGGTTCCTACATTTTTGCTTTCACAAACAGACCAAACCAAAGGCGACGTTGTTGGTGCAGAAGAGGCAGAAAGAACAAGAAACAGCACCGGAAGTGCCACCGCCATCGTTTGCGAGAGCCGACCAGCGTTGGTGATTAGACCGACCGGGACGCAACTGGGACGCACTTGCCAACTGCAGCAAGCAATATACTTATATTGTTTGAATGAACTTCCTGTTCGTATGTTGTTATCGCCTGCCTGTACTCTACGCTTTAATTGATTCTTGAACCCAAAAGGCTTATCACTTGGCAAGTGCTGGATGAAACATCTCAATGCCTTAACGTATGGAGAAATAATGGCAACTGGAGGCAATGGAGAGAGAGTCGCCAACATTACTTGCGCTGGCGCGCTACTGTATGACCTTTTCGGGGAGGCTTTTTTGTGTGTGTGTGTGTGTGTGTGTGTAGTGCCTTTCTCCTTACGCTCTATCGCTTCACCCGTACACGTCCCATGGCATAACCCTATGGTACCCTAATGACAGTGGCATCATATTTCCCTCCCATAAGACAGGTCACTTACTGCCGCCGTATTGTTATTGTCTTCTGTTCCGATGGCCGCTATCGTCCTTGCGCGTCACCCTCGCCCCTGGCTAAGAGCTAACGAACAGCAGCCCCGGGTCCACAAATTATAGTTATCGTGCGGTGTATCCGTACCGTGCCGAGCGATAAAAAAAGAACCTGCCCTCCCCGCCCGAAGAAGAATCAATTGAATGGGACGGGCTTTGGCGCCGGAAACACCAGCCCCCCCCCTCAGTATGTACACCACCGTCATCGTCATTCGCGTCGTTGCGACATCATCGCCATCATGGCCATTGCAGACGGCGGCGAGACATGTCGAGTGAAAATTCCCCCCATGCTTGTGGTCGTCGTATGGGAGTTTCCTATACTGTCCTTGGAGGTGGGGAGTAGGGGGTAGGATAGGTACATTGCAGTCGAGAGAGGGAGACGCGAATTTACCGCAAACAAAAACGGACTGCTCCGAGTCCTTTGCAAAAATACGAAAGCCCTATAATTGTGGGCTCATAATTGACCGGTTTGTGTTGGTGTGTGACCGTCTGGACGGGGAGAAAAGCGAGGGGGAAATCCTTTATGCATCGGTGCATTATGCGTGTGTGTGATGAACGTTCTTTGGGGCACGTATGCACGCAACTTTAGTTGCGCGAGGGCAAGTCTGTGTCTGTCGCAAGCAAAAATCGGAGCAACGCCGTTTTTAAGACGCTTTCCGTACAGAGGGCGCCACAAGGAACGGTTAAATTATAGGTGCGCTTACAATTGAGTTACGGATCGGGGCGGGGAGTTTGGGTGTTATTAAACACTAAACACAGTGCTTGGAGGTGGAAAATTGCATGCCATGTTTTGGTTCGGTTAGTTAGGTAGAAGTAATTATTCTCTATTAAAACACAATAATTGCCCCGGCGGGGCCGCTCGTGTTGCACCGCTCTTTTCGCTGTTCAGTTTAATGTCAGCGCTAAATAGAACAAAACTCCCTTTTGATAGGTTGGTTGGTTCTGCTGTAAAGGGAAACTCATGCTGCATTATGCAAAGGGAGCAGCAAACTGTTCCTTTGTGTGTGTGTGAAGCACTGTAGTGCACTGTAGTGCGCTTTTCGTCCGCGTGGTGGTGAAGGAGTCGAATGCCGCGCACTCGGCATACTTCCCGGAGTTCAAAAAACTTCGCCCGCGCTGCTGGGCCGTTCATTACCATATACGCGCGCTTGTCTCAATGGGCCCACGGGCTGAGCCGCATGCATCCGGGACTGGTGTATCCTGCCCAGGCACTTCTTTTCAAGCACAACCCCTCGGCCGCGGCTCTCTCTCTCTCTTATGCACAGAGCATAATTGCTGCGGGTTCAATTAAGTAATTGCGGAGGGGCTCGTTCTGTGGCCTGGATACTTCTTCCCTCGTCACACACACACACGCATGTACGCCTGGCTTTAGCGTGCCCCCTTGATGAAAGTGAATATTGGAACATTATTCTACCGGGGGGGGGGGGGGGGGGGGGGGGGGACAAAATGCAAGAAGGGACGAGTTCCAGAAAGTAAAAAAACACGGGAACGGTTTGGGGGAAGAACTGACGCTCGCGCAACCAAGTAAATGGCAGTCGTATCTTGCACCACCACGGGTTTGGTGCGCGCTATTGTTTCCGTCGCCCTTCGGTGTGTTTGAATAGAGCTGCAGCACGGCACGGTTACGTGAGGGTAGCACACGCACACACAAAGCTGCAGGAAAATCCTTGTCCTGTCAGTGGCAGTGTAGTTGTCTCGACGTGCCTGTCCACGAGGGCTGAAAGTTTTGCCTTTGTTTTACACTTCCGGGCAGGACACACAGCACTCGGGAGCATGGGGATGTGGTGTTTCCCTTGCCGAGGAAACGAGCGAGACACTTGATCCATTTCAGGGCAATCGATAGTGCTGCATATGATTGATTTTTCTTCAAACTGTGTCACCAACACACGCGGGGGGGGGGGGGGGGGGGGGTGTCGGGCATTGCACATGATGATGGTGCAGCCCCAGGAAGATGGATTGCTTGCCACACAAGCGTCGATGAGTTCTATTTTTGTAGGGTTTCTCATTAAAAAGTAAACACTAATTGGTACTTGATGAGCCCTGCGGTAGGCTTATCTGTGTTGTATAGCCTTGTGCGATGGTGCGATGAATTAATAGGGCCATCCCTTCACAAAAGAGTAGAACTACACTATCGTTAATTAGAAATAACGCCATGCTTGTTCAAAAATGATAGTAATTCAAGTATATATCGCTCACATGCACCTCGATAAGTTTCTAAATCCTTTCGTATTCTCTCCTTTTTTTTAGGAAATCAAAAAATGCGTCCACCCGCAAGGCGTCGCTGATAACACGATCATGTTGGAGCGCCGGCCAGGACCAGTGCTGGGCGCGCTGGCTTGTCTGATGCTCATGCTGACGATATGGCAGATCTCACCGCGCGAGCTCGAGCAAAAGCTCCCGTACGATAGCGATGACGAGAGCAGCTACAACGCCATCGATGCACTGCCACCAGGCGTCATCGGTTACGCAGCCAGAGAGCTCAACAGCCACGGTGGCACCAGTGGCACATATCTGACCAATCAAACATCGCCCGGCTGGCTGGTGGCGGCTGCCGTGGCCGCCGTTGCTGAGTCGCCGGTCGGCACGCGCGGCACCGTCACACCGAGCAGAGTGCGATGGAGCGGCCGGGGCAGGGTGCGTGGCCGAGAGGAGGAGTCGGAGCTAGTATCGCTGGAAGCACCAACGGCTGGCAGCAGCGGTAGTAGCAGCAGCAGTAGTAGCAGCAGCAGCAGTAGTACACAGTCAACAGCATCGTTAACATTAGCTAGTTCGTGGGGTGGAGACACGTTGCCAAATGATGACTACACTAGTCTGATCGATCTGAAGAACTTTAAGTTCACCATCAACCACGATTACTGCGGGACGGGGACGACGGGCAGCAGGAGAAGACGTAGCCTTAAGCGTGCTACAGATGCCTTATGGGGTACGCGTTCGCCGGGGAGCGGCGGTGCGTCGCCACCGCTAGTGCTGGTGCTGATCCACTCGGCCCCGGACAATCTGGCCAAGCGCAACACGATCCGGGCGACGTGGGGCCAGCCGGAGGCGCGGGCTCGTCTGATCTTTCTGATGGGCGCAGTGGGCAGTGCCGCCGCTCAGCGCGCTATCGAGCGGGAGTCCCGGCTGCACGATGACATTGTGCAGGGCAACTTCGTCGATGCGTACCGCAACATGACGTACAAGCACGTGATGGCGCTGAAGTGGTTCGCGTACCACTGCCCGGGCGCACAGTACGTGCTCAAGACGGACGACGATGTGTTCATCAACACGCCGATCCTGTACAATGCGCTGCAGCGGGTGGTGCCGCAGCGCAACCTGCTGCTCTGCCAGCTGGTGACGAAGCTGAGCGTCAAGCGGACGCACCGGTCGAAGTGGTTCGTCAGCTGGCGCGAGTACCCGAACCGGTACTATCCGCCACACTGTCCCGGGTACTCGATCCTCTACTCGCCCGATGTGGCTTGGCAGCTGTACCGGGAGGCGCAGCGGCAGCCATTCTTCTGGATCGACGATGTGCACATTACCGGCACGGTGGCACAGCAGGTGAACGTCACCATCACGCCGATGGATGGGCTGTATCTGGACAGCGAGGCCAAGAGCGATCTGCTCGGTCACCGGGTGGACGCGAGCCGGGCGGTGTTCTTCTTTACCAACCCGAACCTGTCGCTGGATGAGATTGATAGGCTGTGGGAAGCGGTCCGTCCTCGGCGATAGCAAGCACAGGGGCGACGGGGAAGGGACAACAGTCCCGCGTACTGCTTGTGATAAGACCCACGAGGGTTGTGTCATGAGCAAATGGATGTTACTTCTGCTCTTAATCGTCTCCGGTTTGTTAGTCGCTTTTTATTTGAATCTTTGTTTTACTCCGTTATTTACTTTTTTATGTAGTGAGTTATCGTGTAATTTCTCTTTTTTACTGTCGCAATTTTGTTGTATATGATTTTCTTATAAGCTATAAAGTTTTTTGTAGCTATCTCGAGCGTTTCTTAGTGAATTCTTGTCTCTGTTTTAAAACGATCGTCGACTATCGGCACATAATCACGGCCCTTCTTTCACTGTCGTAAAACATACATTTGCTCATGTACGCATTCAACACGAGATGAAAATACCCGAAAGAACCGCAAACGTGTTGTGCATGCTAGGACGTAGTGAGACAGCATCTAAACCAAAACAAGTAATGGATAGTGTGGGCAGAAGATCGAAGATAAACCCCCGCATAGAGATATGTCTTTGAATTAGTTAACGCAACCGAACGCTCAAAGATCTTAATACGAGAGATAGTTAAAACTCACTATGTATGTATAATATTTAGAGAATAATTGAAAGCCATATATATATATTTGTAAACCGTAAGACTCGCACACCTATAGCTAGGGAAAGGATACGTGCGCGTTCCGGACGCAAGACAGACTGTGTGATTAACTATAAGCAGAAACGGTGTGCACAAAAAACAAATAGGAACAATTACTACTTATCAACAAAGAGTGTCGACTGTTTAGTAAAGCTAGGCCTGTAGCATGGCAACCCTTACCTACTGTACGGTGTTCGATTCGAATTGATTATGCTCGCTCTTCGAACAGTCGTCCATTGGAAGGTTCTTAGTAGCACAATACATTGCTAGGGAAAACAACGTTAACATGAAAAATGCGACCATCAGCTCACTAGCATAACAGTGGAACCAAATTATGGAGAACTATTTTCAAGAAGCAAGCGTCCTGTGTTGTACATAAACAAAGTCAATCCGAGAGCTTCGTTCTGTTGTTGTTGTTTTGTGATTTTTGTGATAAGTGGCAGGATTAGGTTTTATTGTGCAAGGCTGTATTATTTTAAAGCGCACTTACCTGCAAACGGAATTGAGAATGTCGTAGCGTTTCGGGAGCCTACTGTATTGGCCTAACTATTCCACTATTTGCTTAGTTTTTGTTTTTTTTTTGGTAAGAGGAGCAGAATGTCAATTTAAATGAAAATGGATGTTTTATGTTTAAGGAATCGGTTTTTTAAGCTTTTGAAGTGTTTTTTTGTTTCAAAACCCAAGAACTTGAAGGAGTAAACGATTAAGTGTAGAGCAGGAAGCACCGACCGATTATTAGGATGCACTACACGGGTAGCAAAAATGAAAATCAAACACATAATTCAATCTGATTCTCCTGTTCCAGTTTTCTTCTCAAGTAATACAACTCATGCTCTAGGCTCCAAGGCTCACCGTTTCCGTAGCTTAATGTTAATAGGCGCCTGGAAAGGTGCGATTGCGCTAAAACACGACAAAAAAAAAACTTATATATGTAGATAAGCAGGATAGGTTTCCGGCAGTTTTTCTATTCCATTTCCTTCTTTCCAGCGAGAACTGAGTACAATCTAAATTCTACAAAATAATAAAATAAAAACCAAGCGCGTTTACTCGCCCTTCTGAAAAGAGTAACTGCTCTAGAACCGAGCGTTTCGCCAGCGCACCAGTAGGACGAAGTAAAAATCTTCCAAACGTTGTTTCGTAGCATTTCGATTCTCTAGCGCTAAAGTAAACCGTATCGCCATACGCCCTATCCGGACACTGGACATAGCAGTAACGTAGGGAGTCTGTCAGGAATGGAGAAATCTTTATTCTGTACGTTTTTCCATTAAAGCTAATGAGAAGGTTTATATGGGGCCCGCCCCTGTGTACCGTTTCTAGCAGTCTTGTAGAAAAAATCCTAGCAAGTATCCTGTTCCCCTAATTCGTGTTGCAATATTATTCGTTTTCGAAATGCGAACTAAAAGAGAGAGAGAGAGAGAGAAAGTCGGAAGCAAGGGAATATGTCGTCATTCTAAAATAAACAAAACAAGAGCAAATTTATCTAAAACAAAATAAGAAATTAACTAATCGTTAACGTAGCTAGACAAAAACCTCTATTTCTTGTTAGTGTAGCAAAAAAGAGGAGCGCGGTCGAAGAGAAGCGGAAGGAGTGTAGTAAAACGAAAACGATATTGAAATTGAGTGGAAAACATTTTTTGGCCCCGGCGGGCAACAACTGTGAAGATGTTGATATATTTTAAAGTGTTTATCGCGCGAATAGGTGGGCAAAATACATAAATGGCTGACGGATCTATAGAATATTGAACAGGGACTGAGCAGCAGCAGCAGATAGAAGAAGATCACACCCGGAACTGTAATCTCCTATTTTGCGATGTGTGACCGACGAGTGGTTGTAGTAAAGAGCAAATCAGAAGAAAAGTAAATGCGAGCAAAGGTAATGCTGTTGGTTCATGTTTGTATTTTCTTCCTGTTTGTGTTCGCGGTTGTACGCTAGAAGTGGGTGATGTATCACAAAACAGACTCTTTATTTCTTATCATGCAGACGAAGTATAGTAAACAGTACTCGAAACGAAAATGTGCACTCTGAAGGGGACTGGCCGTCGTTTCTCTTTATGGTGATTTTTCAAACCCTCGAAACTGGAACAATATTACGATGTACGTTATGATGGCGGCAAATACCTGTAAAGAGATAAGAGCGTCTGTTAATCGAAAATGCAAGGGAGGTTGTTTTGTTTGCACACTGTGGCCATACGTTATAGAATATCTGCAAATTTATTTCGAAAAGTCCACAAGCGGTTATCTTCGGGGATTCCATCATGAGCTTTAGATTGACGAGGTCGTAGAAGTCCTGTGCGCAGAAAAAAAGCTTTAAACAGGTATGTACTGGCCATTTCATACAACGATTTACCTTCTGATCTCGAGATTGTCGTTTAAGATTTGTGTATTGCATCGATTTCAGTGCATCCTTAAGCTCTGCTTCCTGCAATGAGGTACAATGAAACACATCTCTATGTAACTTTAAGCTTTTAAATTATATTACTTAATTTTTATCTTTTGTTACAGTAAAACTTCATCTGTTTCCCGAACTACAACACCCACCTTGATCTCAACGCAATCATAGTAATAGGTTAAAATGAAGAACAAGGTAAGGTTTATCACGAGCTGAGCCACATTCGCTATTTGTTGGAAAATGTGTCTCTGCTCTACGACGATGAGATACGCATGAATCGAGCACGCCACGAACGTCTGCAGTATGAGTGCGAGCAGATGCAGTCCAAACGTTTTCGATAGATGCTTTTTAAAGGTGATAAGATCTTCGAAAACTTTAAACACAACAGCCATCGTAGTTGGATCGCTTCGGTCAAGTAAGTTTGCTAAAATTCGATAACGCTGTATCATGTACAGTGCGAAATAGAGTAGAAACAGCTTCTGCAGGTCCATGGACAGCTCGACCAGCAGGTTAGCGTGCAGCACTAGGTAAAGCTCGTAGGAAATATTATACCGGAACTGCAGATACAAGTACATCAGGAAAAATGATCCTCGCAAGAGCATAATGGCACCGGTGAGCATTTTCAGCAGCGTGTGTCGTATCGCAAAACGATTCTTCATCAATGTGCAAACCCGTTGCATCGTGTAGTCGATTGCAATCGCTTCGTTGACGATCACGATCACCTTTAAGCTGTGCTGATACATCCCACTCAGGATCGTGTACATAATGTCAGCGTTGATGAAATACTTCAACAGATGCACGATATCTGTCACCGAGCTAATCATTTGGCGAAAGTCGGTCAACGTGCGCTTCAAGCCAAAGAAGGAAACAATCGAAACCGTAGCAAGCAGAATAATGATGTTTCTGAGCGCATTTTTGCGCCGGACGGTTGGCCCTTTGGGCGTTTGGTCTACGTAAACAAGGGAAATGAAGAGGTGGTTGAATAGGTTGAGTACTTTTAAGTGATTCATGGGAATGGTCGGACAACGTTTTGCGCGGTACAAGGTTCAGCTTGCTACTGCGGGTAAAAGCAATCACGTTGCTGTTGTGCGAGTACTATCAACGTACTGTCAATGCATATTTAACAATGTTGATCTTACATAGCTTTTAGCTATCGAATGAATATTTTGTGATGCGCTATGCATACTTTGTGGCGTATACTCACACGCTACCCAAACCGACGTAAACGTACAGGTGTTCGTAAGCATTAGCTTACCTTCGCTTCGGCAGCATAATACTTGAATGTAAAGGATATAAATGATCCTCCGTTTATGACAAGGGTGAGTCAGTTCATGAAACTATCCTTATAACTATACCCAGCGTGTATTAGATAGTAACTCATGTATGCCTTGATGGCACAGGTGGCTTGAGCGACATGCAAAAGCCACGATATTTGCCTGCCATGTACTGTCAGGGGCGTACATGTAGCTTCTTACAAAGACTGTATTTCATCAACAAAGTCCAGACTTCTAGTAGCAACACGACGATAATGCGCATCGAATGAAAAATCATCGAAACGGGTGGAGGGTAATATTGGATCAAAAGGGAATTTATGTTGCATTTGCCAATTGATGAGTCAAATCAGTACAATTTGCTCAAAGAACTGTCAAATTGAGTAAACTGCGTATCTCCGAAACCGCGTATAAGAGGTACCGTGTATCTCGGGGACTACCTGTACTTCTCGAAATGTGACACAAAGCCTCTGGCAGAAACAGAAATTGATGATTGTTTAGTGTGTTTGAATTGTTAATGGTAGTGAAATGATTCTTCGTTTTCTTCTCTAAATCAGTAATATTCATCGATAGATAAACTGGCAATCCTGAAGCATTGCATCAACAAATATAAATTGATTTAGTGGACAATTGTGTTTGTTGGTGGGTGTGTACTTACCTTCACCTTCACGAGATCGTGCGCGTACGCGAACATGAAAAAGGTGGCAGCGTACACAGTTAGGGTAATTACGTTCAGTAGTGCATCCACCAAGCTTAGCCCCATTTCGAAAACATAAAATATAGTGTACGTTTCAACGACACATGTAATCAAAATATCTAACACATGAAGAACATTCATCACCCGAAATGTGGATGTAGCACGCTGCTTAAAGAATTCCAACTCTTCCCAAAAAACGATCGCCGCTCGAAGCAGATGCAATTCTACACGATTGTTTTTTACAAACCCCACCAGCTCATCTAAATGATGGGCGATAACCAGGGCCCAACATTGAATGTACATGCGATGCATTAGGGTAAGGATTTCTAGTGCAACCAGTGCACATACGTTGAGAAGGAAGTATTCCTTTCGTGTTACTACAATTTCCCACCAGGTGATACACTGTCCCGCTAAAGCAGCAGTAAGTAAGATGACGATGCTGCCAACTTGAATCCAATATATTTGCAACGTTCTTCGCCTGGCTGGCATTGGATAGAACTTGGCGTGTTTGTGCTGGATAACGTTCAAAGCAACGTTGTTATCGCTTATAAGTTGATGCCTGCACAACCATACCCACAGTGTTAGGGGTATCATCACTAAAAACCTCGTAGTATAGAGAATAATAGAGCTTGCTCCTATGACACTTAACAGTGAAGTTTGCATAAATTCTGCGATAACCGCAATGGCACTAACGACACTGCACGTCACCAACACGATTAGTAGCGTTACATTCCGGAAGACATTTTTGTGCTGGAATTCGTAACGATTGCACAGGCTATCGAAGTGAAGATAAGTGGGCGACACGAAACAGTAGTTGAAGATGTTAAGAAACTGCAGCTCGTGCATCGTGTGTGCTGCGGGTGCTACTAGTGCGCCAACGGAAGAGGGCATGTTTAATCACTCAAACAAGGAACATAAACTCATTCAGTTGATATCGACCAAAACGAAAAAGTAATGAACTTATGCATGCTAGATCAGTACTAATTGCTTGTGAAATATCACTAAGCACAACGCAATTTACTATAATGTACTAATAAATAATTGGTACATTAACAGAAATCGATGTGTCAATTTGCCATCATAGTAGATTGAATCAAAAATGTAATCGTTTAGTAATTAAGTAAACAGTTGCCATCACTTACCTTCACCTCAACGAGATCGTGCGCGTATGCGAACAAGAAACAGTCACCAGTACACAGGACGAGTATGACTACACTCAACAGGGCACCCAGCAGGTTAAATCCAAATTCATAGAAATAGATTATAGCGTAACTTTCAGTGGCACACGTTATCAATATATCTAACAGATGAAGTACATTCATGATCCCGAACGTAGATGCAACCCGTTGTTTGAAGTATGTCAAGTCATCCCAGAGTGCGATCACTGTTCGAAGTGATCCTAACTCTAAATGCTCGCTTTTAGTAATCCACACCAACTCCTCTAAGTAAAAGCTGATGAGTAAGGCCCAGCATTGAGCATACATGAGATGCATTAGAGAGATGAAGATCATAACCACAAGCGCTAATAAGTTAAACAAGTAGTAACCGAATAAGTGTTCTCTGCTAGCTGATGCGATACTCCACAAGGTGTAAGATTGAACAACCGAACCAAGCAACAGTGAGACGACAATGCAGCCGATCTGAACCCAGTATAGTTGCAATGTCTTTCGCTTTCGCCTTTGATCGGCGAGTTTCGGCATTTGAAACAGTCGTTTATCCTTTTCCTGTACAATGCTCAACGCAAAAGCGCAATCATGCTTCAACCTGCCCCTGTACAGTAATATCCACATTATGTGTGGCACCATCACTAGATACCGCATCATGTAGAGCAGGATGGTGGTAGTTGTCATTACACTTGCTAGATGGTTTCGCAAAATTTCCAACATGAGAAAAGTGGCACAACTGAAACTACACGTAACGAGCACGGCTAACAGCGTTACCATCCAGTAGACATTTCTGCACTGGAATTCGTAACGATTGGTCAGGCTATCCAAATGAAGATAAGTGGGTGAAACAAAGCAATAGTTGAAGATGTTAAGGAACTGCAGCTCTGCATGCATTGTGCTTGTTGGAGCTAACTGATCGTGACTGAACAGAGTGCGCTGGAATATTCCAATACGATACCCCTGAACTCATGAAAAGGATCAAGTTGGAGCAGACGATGACGGGTTAATTATTAATGTTCTCTTAATACTACATGATTGACGACATTTATGGTACAAACACCCTCCAGCTACCCTGGCACGTTCTCGAAGGATGTTTGAAACAACAGTTTGATGCACTTACCTTCACTTCAACGCGATCGTGCGCGAACGCGAATATGAAAAAGGTGACCGCGTACACGGTTAGGGTAATTATGTCGAGAAATGCTCCCAGTAAACCGAACCCCATTTCCCAGGTACTGAATATGACGTACGTTTCAACGGCACACTTTACCAGCGCATCCAGCGCATGAAGAACATTCATGACGCCGAACGTAGCTATGATACGTTGCTTGTAGTGTTCCAAAACGTCCCAGATGGTGTTCACCGTTTGAAGTATATCGGGTTCGTCTGGTTCGTTTTTAACGCGGCACGCTAACTCATGGAAATGATCGGCGATCACTAAGGCTAAGCATTGTGTGTACATAAGATGCATTAGCGATACAAAATCCAGGATAATGTATGCACTTAAGTTGAGGATGTAGTAGAGCTTTTGTTTTGCTATAAATTTCCACCATATGTAGACATCACCGACCACGGCAGCAATCAGCAGGATGACGATCGTGCCGACCTGCATCCAATAAAGAAGGCATCTACTATTTCGCTTGGTTGGATTTTGGAATTGCAGCTTAGACTTGTCTTGTAAAAGATTCAAAGCAATCGTACAAACTTCTAATACTTTATGCCTGTACAGCCAAATCCACAGTATCAGTGGTATTACAACTGATAGCCGCATAATGCAGATAATAATGTTGCAAGCGCCCATCACACTGTCGAGCTGGTCTTGCATGAATTCTAACACCATCACAGTGGCACCGATGCAATTAACCGTTACGAGCACGATCAACAGCGTTACGTTCCAGCAGACACGCAGATTTCCGAGGCGGAAATCGTAACGATTGTTCTCGATATCGAACGACAGATAGGTGGGCGAAACGAAACAGTAATTGAAAACGTTCAGAAACTGTAGCTCATCCATTCTGCTTGCCGAGCAGGGTCGTTACTAAAGAGAGCGTTGGCGTAGTGCGAAATGCGTGAGATGATCCAGCACACTTACTGCTGGATAGTTAATGAGATCTGAATAATTGAGCAGCATTTGAGGAGTGGTGTTGAGTGGACCTCTTCACCCAACCGTTGACTTACCTTTACGTTGACGAGGTTGTGCGCGTACGTGTAAATTAAAAACGATGCACCGTACGTAAGCGCGGCGACGAGATTCATAGGTACGTAGTGTATCCCCAGACCCATATCGACGACGTGGAAAACAATGTACGCCTCAACGGAGCACGTTACAAAAATGTTCAGCAAGTGTAGCAGCTGCATTAGCCCAAAGATGGAGCTACACTTGCGCTTAAAGCTTTCCAGATCACTCCCAAGGGCCATGACGGTTTGGAGCGAATGGTTGTGCTTGTAGGCAGCGCGACTGATTAGTTTCGCGTACCGGTGGCTTAAAAATGCAGGCCAAAACTGCACATAGCCCCGGTGGAGGGAGATGAACGTTTCGAGCACGAAAAATCCAAACACAACCACAATATTAACTGCTTTTTGATAACCTTCAAAGGATAGTATGTAGTACAACTGCACGACAATGTTGAAGAGCAGCATCACTAGAGCGATACAGATTTGCGTTTGCGTGAGGAGCCACACGTTGATGAGTACGATCCGATCAGAACCGAACTGCCGTTCGATGGCTAGCGCACGGTTAGAGATGTCTACCAGTGTGCGGCCGTTTAGCAGTGTCCAACATATAAGGGGAACTACCACTACCAGCCGTATGCCGTACAGAATCATCGTAATGACACCCATCACGGTGGTTAGCAGTTGAGCAAAGTCATGTAACACAAGCAGTAGCGCAGAAGTGGCGCTGACTAGCGTTAAAGACGACAGGACGGCCGTATTCCAGAGGAGGTTTCTGTTGCGAAAGATGTAACTGTTGGATTTCTGCTGCTCGGTGCGGTGAAGCTGAACCGGCGACACGAGAAAGTGATTGAACAAGTTTAGGATCTCCAGCTCCTCCATGCTGCGAGCACGGGTAGGCGCGACTAGATGGCAACTGGCGCAGCTCTGGCGCTAATGGATCGCTCTAACGTCATGGCTCGACACGGGATGGAAGGGAAAAGTACGTTGAATAATTGAGCCAGGGACGTTAAATATTAAATCAAGCAACAACAACAACGCATGAAGTAATTAAATCCATTCGGTGGGATACTAAAGCCTACCTTTTGATCCAGCATGGTGAACTGGAAGCACAGCCCAAACAGCATTACCGTTTCCTGTACCGCAATGATCGACAATCGTGTGATGTCTCGGAGATGTTTTTCGCTTAGCACATGCTCCAGTATGTCGTACGTGCAGAACGATACGTTGAACATGAGATGCAGTATCACAAGGATTAGCTTAAGGCCAATCACCTCCGAGAGATGGTTCTTGCAGCCGTCCAGCACCGTCAACTCACTGATAATGGCGTGAAATGGACGCACACGCAGGCTGTGCTGCAGAGTCGCGTACGCATTGGAAAGCGTTTCCGCAAGCAGCTGACAAAGCAACAGGTTCAGCAGGATGTAATGTTCGACCAGGACGCCGCTAAAGACTCCCAGGGAGTACGAATACTGACGACTTTGGTAGATTTTGTACAGCGCTTCGGATATGGAGAGAACATTGCAGATTAGTAGTATCACTAGCTGTAGTTTTTTGACGGAAAATTGGCTGCCCGTCCGCCCAGTGAAGGCACTGCCCGGTATGGTGTGAAGTAGCGAGAGTAGGTGAAACCGTTGCCGAAAGTTGTCGCAAATCAGCAGCACCACAATGAGCACTGTTACCAGCAGCCGGGCATAGATCGTGAAGAGGTTAAGGCTGATGGTGTGCTGGTCCTTTCTTCGGTGCGTTGTCCAGGGGTTAAGGAACGCCAGCACCAAAATCACGACCAGCGGCAGTAGCAACTGCACACGTGCTCGGGATATTTTGTAGCCAACCGCGTGCTGGTGGCCTTTCGTGGGTCGTACCGTACGCACATTGCAGATGAGCAGGGTGTGAAAAATGTTCAACACTTTTAGCATTGCTTTCCACACACACACACACACGCGCGGATGGGAGATGGGTGTAACTAAACGCATCGGGCCAACACGCAACCTTGCAATGTGGCCTCATCGCGTTTGCGACGTTGATAAGCGAGCACTTTAATCAATTACCAAATTAATTATGAACGGGTGGGGCCCCCCTAAACCTCCAATAACCGAGCGACCCTCACGTAATCGTTCGGCAGTGTGTGTGTGTGTGTGTGTGTCTTGGACGGAGATGTGCTCCAGTTTTCTTGTTTTGCAGCGCTTGAGGGTAAAGCCACCAGCACAACAGAGTCGAATATGCCGCGCTACCTGTTGCAGCATGGCCTACTAGCACACTACAAGCAAGAAACCTATCCCAAACGCGCACAACGCTGCGCTAATGGGAGCGGCGTTTGGGGGCGCTGGTGTGCTAAGTGCCGGGGGTCCCACAATATCGGGCTAATGAGTGTTTTGATGTGATTGTTTAATGGTGTGGTGTGGAGCGTGCCTGCGCCAAAACGGGAATACTGGCCTCTCAGGTTGGGGAAGGGGGTCGGTAACAGATTTGTAAAAGGTTTGATAGCGAGGCGCACAACACGCCGCCAAGTGCGCTAATGTGAAGAAAGCCCTTCGCAGTCCGAGAGGGTCGAAGTGCTCCAAAATAATGACCCACCGGTTACATGATCTTGGTGAGCCAAAGGGGGGAATAAGCCAACGTTTGCCAAAAAGCTGCCTTCAAACGGGAGCGAAAGAGCATCCAGTTTGGCATGCTCGACGCCGAGCATGCTGCTGCGGCTTATTACATCGGCATGCGCGAGAGCGAGCCACGAGCTGCACTGGTACGGTCCATGTTTGGGCAGCTGGCCACAGAGGGTCGGGTCGGTTTTCCCACCCATTCCGTTTGGGTTGGATGAGATGCACACACACACACACCCTGGTAGGCTGGCAGGCAAACGCATTTCGTTTCGAGCGCTTTGTGTTCGGGCATATGAGTGCTTCTATTACTTTTCTCCCGCCAAGAAGAGGACGACGACGAAGATGTTACGGTAATCAAAAATACCTTTCGCCGCAGTGTACTTTCCCCTCCTTTCCCGCAAAGGGAGGGGTGTTTGACTAACTGCATGCGAGGATTTCCAAACCTCACATAGACAACAGCAAAACAGAGCCCGCGTTAGAGTTGGTAGGGTTTTTTTTTGTTTGGCGCGAACGGATTGATTATCTCGCCTGATGCTATCAATCCCCATTATCGTCGTATCTTGCCTCGGAAAACATGCGTACGAAAAAATGGGGAGGTGGCAGGTATGAGGACGTCTGTTGGCCTACTGCTTGCAGCTTCGGCGAGGTAGGAGGAGGACTTTGGCGTAGACGGCTAAGGCCAATACTTAAAAGCCGGCGTTTTCGTAACGGCACGGTTCAGTCGCGATCGGTCCGGCCGGGTGGGTAGAGACTGTGCCCCTACGCTTCAGCAGACGATTCCGAAGCATGACGATGGGTTGGCAGATGGCGCTGCTGGTGCTGTTGCTCGGTGCAGTGGCTGGGCAGGCGCGTGTTCTCGGCAGCAGTCGGCGGATTCGGGACTACGATTTTGATTTTTCGCATCTCGGCGAAGCGCTGTACGGCAATCACGATAAGGCGGCGATCGGCGAGCTGGTGCGTGCGTGGTCCCGATCGCACAACGGCAGCAGCGTCAACCCGGAAGAGCTCGGCACGTACGCCGAGGGTGACATCCATCAGCCACTGATCGAGCGCAATGCGCTCAAGTTCACCAGCAGCAAGTGGAAGAAGGGCATAGTGCCGTACGAGTTTAGTGAGGAGTTTTGTGAGTAGTAGTCCCGGGGAAAGAATAGGCCCAGTGGAGCCTCCCAGGGAATATGTTTGCTGATATTGTGCTCTTTTTCTTACGGTGCTTGTGTGTGTGTGTGTGGTTTGTGGCTGTTCGTGTGTGTGTGTGTGTTTTTCAGCGATCGGTGACCTTACCAAGCTGTTTTCGGCGTTCGAGCAGTTCCACCAGAAAACGTGCATCCGCTTTGTGCCGCACACGAAGGAGCGGGACTACGTGGTGATCGAGGGCCGCAGCTCGGGATGCTGGTCGGCGGTCGGGCGGATGGGTGGCCGGCAGGTGCTGAATCTGCAGCGCAACGGCTGCTTGCAGATGGAGGGCACCATCGTGCACGAGCTGATGCATGCGCTTGGGTTTCTGCACGAGCACACGCGGTACGATCGGGACCGGTACGTGAACATCTTCTTCCGCAACGTGCGCCCGAACCTGGTCAGCAACTTTGGGCGCGAAAGTGAGTCGCAAACGACGACGCTCGGCATGCCGTACGATTATGGCAGCGTTATGCACTACTCCAGAACGGCGTTCAGCAAAAACGGCAAACCGACGGTCGAGCCGAAGGTAGGCAAATTGGCGGGTGGGCGGGCCCCGGGCCCCGTCAGCTCCGTTGATTGATTTACCATTTTGTTTTCCCTTCACCGTGGCGCTGATGAGCGTCTCTCGGGCTTCTTGTTGCGTAATGGTCGCTAACGCGCTTTTCCTTCTCTCCGCCGCAGATCAAGTACAGTGGGCAGCTGGGCCAGCGCGTCGGCTTTTCGGCGAAGGATGTACAGAAAATCAATAAGCTCTACTGTCATCGGTAAGGCAGCGCGGGGCCAGTTGCACAACAGTGGCGGCTGCAAGCCGGGGCCCCAGCTCTTACCTAAGAATGAATGAACCAAAAACGACGTGTCTTCTGAGATACGGTCAAGAAGAGGCAGGTGTGAGTGTGTGTATACATTAATGTTAGCTGGTAGTAATAGGTTAACGAGCGAAACGAAAACGAAACAAATCATCTGAAAATCGGAAAACTGGAGCATAGCACTAATGTGTGAAGTGTAACGGAAAGAAAGCGACGGTAGCCGAAAGACGCAAAGCACGTATCAGGGGCGCTGTGGTGCTACGGTTGTTGCATACTTTTAGGCGTTTTGTGAGCTGTGAGCTGGTGCTGGTAGGATGCTGCAGGGTTAGCCTGGTTGTGTTGTGACGAACGCTTCGTATCGAGTAGAAAAGGGTTGAAAAGGAACGATCTTTCGTGCATTTCATGAGAGATGAAATTCAATTGAAGCAAAAGAAAAAGAACACGAAATTGAGGGACTGTGTATGTCTCAACCGTAAGTATGTGCATGAGCATAGACATTAACACAACAAGAGCTACCGCGCAGTTGTTGGTTTATTTCGCCAGTCAGCGTTTTGAGTGACGATGATGAAATGACGATCATTTGTAGTCGGGCGTAATGGCGGTTAATTTTCGTCCATAAAGGTGGATTTTATTGTGAGCCCCATGCTCGTTGTCATTGCCGGCTCGGGCTGCTTCAGGGTGTCGTCATGGTTTAAATATGTCAATCAAAATCTAATCGTTAAGACATGCTCCTGTACATTACCTGGTTCAACTAATGGGTTCTTCGTTACATCCTGGTTGCAGTCACTTCCTTCTAGCTCCGTGTTCTGATATTTTCGGCGTAACCAAATCGCCATTAGCAACTCCAGCTACATACAAAAAAAAAACACAGCCGGGCAGCACTCGATTCACTTTTACTTTTGGGACAGGCGTAAACTTGCACTTGAACTTTAGCGCAAGACAGAGGCCAATGTAGGTTTTCTGCAAGGTTTCCGCCAGCTGTCCAGCGTACCGGTTGCTGCATCGAGGCTCCCTTTTACGGTACGCGTCGTTCCGATCGCTGACGTTTGATCTGCATCTGCAGCAGCATTGACTTATATGTGATCGGGGTTGTTGGGCCGTGTTGTTATTGAGTCGATTGCGTTTTGTCGAAATGTTTTGTACCACGATCAACACCGTGTACGCTACGGCACCACAGCGCGTACGAGGCAAAGGAGGAATTACGGCTCACGCGGTTTGCGCTGGTAAATGACGCGAGGTGTGTTTTCGCAGTGATCTGCGATTTCTGCCATCAATTTGTTTTTGTACGAATGCGGGTTGACCACAAAGTTACGCAAAGTGTCGTAAGCGGCTCTACCTTTAATGAGCGATCATTAGACGAGCGTGTATAGGACGGGCAAGAAGTTTTATCTAATCTATTCCTAACCACTTACTCGGTAGTGTAGGGATAGAATTTTACCGCCCCTCCCCAATAGAGGACCCTTTTCATCACTTCCTCTTCGGTAAACGATTCGGCTGAATGGTGATCGATCGCTGACAAGCCCCCGCAGTGGTGCCTATCGTTCGATCAAGCTAATCGATTGCGGTGGTAAAAAGCACTCCTCCGGGGTTTAGCTCAAGCCATTTAGCCGTCAAAATTCAATTGGACAACTGATCGATGCCATTTGTTATTATTGCTTGCAACGAAACCGGGAGGGGCGGGTGTAGAACACCTCCACAGCGTAAACACCACTACCGCACGCTGCTTTTGGACCGGGGGTGCCAATGAGTCGATCGATAGACGTCGGATGCAGGTAGCGCGCGAGCCATGCCCTGAAGCGATCGACTGCTGTGTTAGGAAGTCGTCTCGCCCCATATGCTCCGGCCGTGGGACACTGCCCAAAAGTTTGTTTGTCTTCTTTTATCCCGCTTTGGTTTGGTGCGTTGCGTCGTCTAAGATCGTAAAGATCACAAGGCAGAGCGATGGCATGAAGAAAACAACTACAAAAAAAACGGCACATTAGTGGTGTTTTTTGTGACCGCGGTTCGTACGATCGGGCCCACAAAGGGAATGAGGAAGTAGTTCAAAATGGGGTGTATAATGTTAACATAGGAATTAATTGCTATAGCTCTTGTTACATTGTGGTGTGGTGAGCGTGCCGTGGGTTCGTTGCTTTTTTGGTCGTTGCTGTCGTTTGTGTCGTTCACCACAGGGCTTCGGGGGCTTGTGAGGGCGAAAGCGACGCCATTGATTCACATTAAGCTGGGGCGTGCTTCGATCGCCTTTTTTATTTCCTTTGCTGCCGGAAGTGGTCTGGTAAGATGGAGGTTAGTTTTTGGCTTAATTTAATTTACGCTTCACGGGTGTGAATGTCGTTATTTCAAGGTCGGTAAAATTATGCCGATGCTCAAGCAGAAGGTGATATATGCTTACAACAACCCGTCGATGAAGCCGTAAAAACGTTCAGTTTTTTAAAGGTTTAATTTATTTTCCTCATCTTTCAATTACAAAAAACAGTCCGAAAAAACGTTTGAACAAGAGAAAAATAAAGTTCTCGCTTGCACGAACGCACGCATGGGGAAGGGATCGATTAGAACACACAGTCAGTGTTGCTTAGTAATCGTGAGCATAGACGGCCGGGGCAGCGTACACCGACGGGTAGCTGCTGACGTAGGACGTCTTCAGGGGAGCGGCGTACGCAACTGGAGCAGCCTCGTACGAGATGGCAGCCGGGGCAGCAGCATAAGTGTAGGTCTTCTCCACCGGAGCAGCATAAGCGTAGGTCTTGGCAACTGGGGCAGCAGCGTAGACGGTCTGGACCGGGGCAGCATACACAGCCGGAGCGGCGTGAACAACCGGGGCGGCAGCCTGGACGTAGGTCGTCTTCTCGACCGGCGTCGACACGACGGTCTTCTTCACGGCCGGGGCGAACACGGGCTCAGCGACCTGCTTGTTGTGGTACTGGGTGAAGCTCTGGTGCGAGTAGCCAGTCGGGACGGACTTCTCGATCGTGCCAACGTGCGCCACGGTCGGCTCCTCCACGATGCTCTTCTGGTACGAGATCTCCTTCTGGGCGACGAGGGCGGGCGCAGCAGCCACCACGGTCGAGTAGGCTAGCGGGGCCGAGTGCACCAGGTGGGCACCGGGAGCGGCAGCGGCAACGGCGAGAACAACGGACAACACCACCAATCGGAACATTTTGAATAGAATTGTGGGACTGTTTTTCTGTTCTGTCACAACGAGATGGGACACACGAAAGGTCTGTGTTGTTTGCCGAGCTGAGGTTGCTTGAACGATTGAACGCTGACTGTGCTTTTCGGACTGCCGGGTCCAATCTTATATAGTTGACCACGAAAAATACGACATCATCCGGTTCGGGCGTGCGCGCGAGCACACACTCGCTCGTCGTCACCGTCTCAGGAGTCTCAAGATCGCACCGGCACCGCTCACTTTCTGCCCCTCTCTTCGGCGCATTGCCACTCGCGGATCTTGCTCCACCCCCAGCTCGCTCCACATACTGCGGCACATGGTGCGGCACGAGGGGGTTTTGCGGTATCGGCGAGATGTTTGCTACGGTTTCACACACACACTCTTTTTTATTTTCCTTTCGCACTCGCGCGACTATCTACGTGCCGGTCCTCCACAGAGTGCTGCGACCTTCCTTTTTGGCGTCCTTAAAGCACTGGGAGTTCAACATACACAGTTGCACTTTTTGGGTTTGGTGCAGTTTGGTTTCGCGAGACAAGTCATGAAGGAAAAATGGTAAACTCGGCATGGGATGTCCTTGATTTTCGTGAAGGGAGTCACCGCAGCGCGAGATGCAGGAAATTGAAATCTCTTTGTTTGTCGGAGCATCAGGGAGCGAACCTGCCTGTCTGCGCAAAGGGCTTTCGTTTGGGTGAGCAAGGGTGGGTGTACTATTCCCCGTTCCCGAATGATTGGGTTTCGTGGTTTTGTGCTTATTTGCTTATTGCCAGAGTGGAGAGAAGGTGATTAACTTTTTGAATCTTATAATAGCATTCCCGCACGTTTATTCATATTTCCATTAGCGAAGGGACAAGGGTAATAATGCTGGAATTGGAACTCAGACTCCATCTAGAATAGTAGCTCAAACTGGTCATAACTGGGTACAACAAATCATTCATAACTGTGCACCTTTGGTTAAGGGACGTTTCGTGCTTAAAATGTCATGAGTTTTTTTTAGCAAAATTGCTGGCATGTCCCTTTTCTCCTGAGTGTGCCATTCGGCATTTTGTAACTCCCTACGATTGAGAACTTCAATTTCTCATTCTTACGAAGTTTATTTTGTTTTCTGGAAGGGTTTCTTCAAGGTTTCAACAAATTGATTTAGTAGACATCTTCATCATTCGCGATCTTCAACCAACCGATCACCGGTGTTTGTGCAGGAAATGTCAAAAAATCAAACTTTATTTATTACAACACTGACCCTAGAACAGAATTTACAGCATGTTTTCAGCTCCAGATGTTTACAGGCTACAAAACATGGCAGAGGGGTTTTAAAATTAATTTATAACCATACACGTCCAACCATCAATTAAGCACAGGGGGTGTAGTTGTTGTTCTACGATGGATAAAAAGATTGGAGTTCCCAACCCGTCCCAAACGGGACAGCAGATAATCCGTACGGCAGGGAACAGACAACCGCTGGTACAAAATTTGTGCCGTGTCCGCCATATTCCTACGGGGCAACAGGCGAGTGACATTTACGATGAGATAATTCCCCGGGCAGGCAGGCACCAAACGCCGGACACCAGAAGACGTTGACATTTGTTGTTGTGTATTCTTATGGGTTTCGGGAACGATGCCGGCCCACGGCCCAGGTTGTACGTATTCTTGGCCTTTCGGGTGTATGTGTGTGTGTGTGCGCGCGTGCGCTCGGAACACACTACTTACACGCTTATCGTGTCGAACCCCTGGAAAAGGAAGCTTGCTGACGGGCGGAACCGACACACACACACAGGAGAATACATTTACAAAGCAGCATCCACCAGCATCCGGGAGTAACGCTGAGGGAGTCGTGTTTCGCCACGGATTCCCTCCAGGGCATTGGCGATCGACTCTCGGCTCTGCGGCAGATATAATGTACGCGCATGTCCTTCTTGGGCGTGTGCGTTCTGTGCGTTTGATGATTTGAAGCTCTCTTCCTCCACTTCTAAAGCCCGAAAGAACCGATCTTGGCGTTGTTGTTTCTGCCTACTACACGCAAACGAAACAAACGCAATCTTTAATGACGATTACTTTACTCTGAAGCGTGTTTTTTTTCTGTCGTTCACCAACCTGAAAGGTGGAGTCCGGTAGAGTAATAAACACCCCGCTTGATACGGAAACGAGTCGGCACCGAAAAGCTCCGCCGAAGGTGATTGTGTGTGCGTAGCGTTTCGTAGGGTGGATAGAACCAGCATACAAGGTAGCTGACGGAATGGCGATGCCCCACGGTCCACCGAAGGAGATCCTCGGAGTAACGAAAAAAAAAGCGGCAAATCGAAACCGCGAAACAAGAGCGCCGCCTGCCGAAGCGCGAGATCCGAATCCGAGCGAGGCACCGATTCGCGTCGTAATTGTCGATCGCGTCTTATAAAAGCCGTTGCCGGCGGTTGGAAACGGTACAGTCAACCGCGAAGCTCATTCCAGTGATCAACACAGACCTCTCACCCTTTTTGCAAAAACAATCCATTTTTAAAAACAATCAATCAAAATGTTCCGATTGGTAAATATCGATCTCGTGTGTGGGATGATCTTGGTGGGGATGGATGGCGTTGCTCTCAACCAGGGGTTCTGGAGCGCATTACGCCACCCAATTTGTGAGGTGTGAAATATGGTGTGTAATTGTTTGTTGTTTGCTTTGTTTTCCCTGGTTAAGGTGGTGTTGTCCGCTCTTCTTGCCGTTGCCGCTGCCGCTCCCGGTGCCCACCATCTGGTGCACTCGGCCCCGCTCGCCTACTCGACCGTGGTAGCTGCCGCGCCCGCCCTCGTCGCCCAGAAGGAGATCTCGTACCAGAAGAGCATCGTGGAGGAGCCGGCCGTGGCGCACGTTGGCACCGTGGTCAAGACCGTCCCGACCGGAGTGACGCACACTAGCTCGGCCGTCGTGCACGACACCAAGGTGCGCGAGGATGTGTACGCTCCGGCCGTGAAGAAGACCGTCGTGTCGACGCCGGTCGAGAAGACGACCTACGTCCAGGCTGCCGCCCCGGTTGTTCACGCCGCTCCGGCTGTGTACGCTGCCCCGGTCCAGACCGTCTACGCTGCTGCCCCAGTTGCCAAGACCTACGCTTATGCTGCTCCGGTGGAGAAGACCTACACGTATGCTGCTGCCCCGGCTGCCATCTCGTACGAGGCTGCTCCCGTTGCGTACGCCGCTCCCCTGAAGACGGCCTACGTCAGCAGCTACCCGTCGGTGTACGCCGCCCCGGCCGTCTATGCTAACCAGTGGCACTAAATGGTTCCCCCCCCACCCCGCCTGACTGTCCATACCTTTTTCCCGGAACCCTGGAGCCGTTGCGGTGACGGGTTGCTTCTCTTTTGTTTGCCTTTGATTGTTACGGTGAAAGATGAGAGAAGTGGCCACGAGTGAGAAGAATAAACGATTGAGATTCGAATGTTTTAAATCTTTGCGTATATTTGAGTGATATTTCTCTTTGTTTCTGGGAGATTCGTTCCAATGGGGAAGGATGACTTGCGGAGAAGAATTGAAAGGAGGAAGTATGCGAATGGTTCTTGCAAAAATTAGCTTTTGATGAAACATCGGTAGTTTGGTTGGTTTTGAGTCATTAAAATTCTTCCAAAATTTTTAAAAGATTTATGAAGCGTGAGACTTGTCTTTGAGAGTTTCCTGCCATATAAATAACACATTGTGTTAAACTTCGTTCCACTTGGCTACTCATTTACCAAGCGTTTTGGAAACAAATATACATCTTTTATGCTCTGCTTGACATCACACGCTCAATTGAGTTATAATTCTTTCATAACTTATGAGCAAAGGTCCGAGAAGAAAACATAGAAATAAGTATTATTGTTTAATTTTGTTAGATCTATTTAAAACCAGAGCAACATTAGATCAATTTATGTAAAATACAAACGTGTAAAACAGAACACCAACAACCAGTAAATTAGTAAGCTTTTTAGTCATATTGTTGAGCATTGTTCAGAAGCCTCCAGTACTGCATCGACCCTTTTTACTGGTATTTGATGACCAGTGGCGTCTTGTAGTGGCCCACGAACGAACCGTACTGAGGCACTGGAGCCGGCTGGGAATAGATGAAGCTTCCCGCGGGATAGAACACACGACGGATCGGTGTGGCGGTTGTGTGAACAGCCACCACAGGCTCATGACGCACATGCCCACTGTGAGACACACCCTGAAGTCCATGGATAAGGGCCGAAGACTGGTAGGATACAGCGTTCGGCGTGTAGTGATGACCATCTGACCTAACGATCGCACCACCGGGTGTCCACTGAGCAAGCAGATTATTCGTCAGTCGCTGAGAAGTTTGCAGCTGATCGCGAAGCCACTGGTGCAGGTCGAGTGGGGCCGGGATCGTGACTGCAGGAGCATGGGTCACTTGCTCTACCGGAAGATAGGCGGGAGCAGAGGTTTGATGTGCAGATGGAGACGGTGGTGGTGGTGGTGGTGGTGGGGTTGTGGTTACTGGGACGTAGTCCGTCACCGGCTGGAAGGTGGTAGCGGGAATCCGGTTTCGGTTGGTTGTCAAACGGGTGACGAGCCCCGCTCCCGGCAGCTGATCCCCCGTCAAGGTCGTCTGTGGAACGAACGTCACCTCCTGCACACGGTTCATCTGACGCTCGAGCCACTGGGCAAAGTCTTCGCCGGCCGGTTTGAACTGTTCGCCGAGCACGTCCGGGCGGGGTGTCGCCGTGTCGCCCTCCTCCTCCTCAAACCAGGACTTTCCATCGGACGGAGGGAAACTATCGAAGGGGCTGGTGGTGGTGGTGGAGGTCGTGGTGGTCAGGAAGCTTGGTGGAGCGGGTGTCGTCGAGGTGGATGTCGTTCGGAAAACGGATGCGGGCGTTGTCGTTCTCGGAGTGCTTGCTGGGGTTGTTGTAGTGCCACTTGAAGAAGCTTCTCCTTCCCAGGCCTTTGGTTGCCGTCCGGAGATCCAGAGTTTGAAGTCATCCTCGGAGAGATCGAAGATAGCTTGGGGAGACACGGTGCTGGCTTCGCTGGACGCGTCCTGTCCCAAAGCGCTCGCCGCGAAGGCCACCAGGGCAAGCTAGAACGTGGGCAGGAAAGAATAGAACGAATCTACCACTTAGCAAACTAGAACAAGCCTTGGAACCCGTTCTTGGTGCTCTTGGTGAAACCAGAAACATACCACTTGCACGAATCGCGCCATTACACCCAAAACAGGCTGAAGCTGATGTTCCGATTACACGACACAGCGGCTATTCCCTGCAGAACTGCAGCGCGTTACCTGCGATCGCGAGTGTTTTATAGCGTTTCCGAAATAACGCAACAGGTCTTGCCCGTTCCGGCGGTCGATCTTCACTGATGAGATTCTGTGTTGCAACTGGAGTCGATCCCGCTCCTGTCAGCCGAGAAGATCTGCAGTTTCTGTGGTAGGAAGAAAAGAACAAAAAATGGTTCACTGATTCGAACAGCGCTCATGGTCTACCGGCCCCGGAGTCTGAAAGTGGACGCCATACGCGTGATCTTCCTCATTCGTGTGCAAGGGGAACGGTTTCCGTTGTCCTTGGTGCGGGCATCTCCAGGCATCACCCGGGGCGCGTGAAAGTAGTTCTACCTCACGGAGGATGGCATTTACGCCGAGGAAGCGCTCTGTTGGATCGTTTCCTCTCATGCAGTTTGCTACCTTTTTTTTGACAGCAACGCTACAGTTTAAGGAACAAGAGCAAACCCGACCTACATTACCCTGCGTTTAGCGGAGGGGTTACTTACCGGTTTGCTTTGCTACGAATAGTTGTACCGCTTAAAGTTCATGGTTTTATGGCGCGGTATCGCAGTACGACATTTCGCGCGTACCCTTGTCAACTGGAACCTGGGATTCCCTACCCTCCGTGCGTGGGGGGAGCGAGTGAGAGGTCACGGGGCTGGACACAGCACCAAAACTAATTAGCGAACCGAAGGGGAATGAGTGCCAAAACGCTATAACTTCGCTGCTCCGTTACACAGCCTTCAGATTCGGTGGGTACTTCTGGGAAGATCACTTCAAAACAATAAAAAGGCTACACTCACAAAACTAGCTAGTCCGTCCGGCAGGGCAGCTGTCGCAGAAGTGAGACCAATTCGTTCCAAAAGCATCCTGCAATAGCTGTGCAAACGGGGCAAACTGGAAACCGGGAACCAGTGGAGGATTAACAGAGCACAACCAGTGGAGCTGGACATAAATCTGGTTTTGATGGCCGCAGCTGGTTGACATTTCGTGAAGTGTTGTTGAAAAAAATGGTCGGTGCAACGGAGGTGCTACGATCAGTGGATGAAGAATGAGCTAAAATTATAATATTGATTAGATGCGTAAGGCCCGGGGGCGCGCGTTCTTTGGACGGGAAAAGCGATAAATAGGTACGGTGGGGTTGCAAGTTCTGAATGAAAAAACCTGCTTCTGATGGAGTGTGTAGAATGCTAGCTCTACTGCACCAGTTCTTACTCCAGTTCTGTCAAACGAGGGTGTAGCTACTACCCAGTAGTTGTAGCAAGTGGAAGAAATGTATGAAGCTGTTCTAGTTGGAATGAGGAAACAAAGAAACATGCAAATTGATCGTACATTATTGAGCATTAGAGTGTGCTTTCTTGCTGGAAACACCTGCTATTATTTGAGGCTTAAACAGCTTGGCATTTTGGTCTTTAAAAGGCTACAATCTGTTGGATTAAGATAGACGCTGTGATAGAGAGGGAGTAAAGATTGATTTTGGTGAATTTATTATTTGAAGTCCTCAGAAACGAATGACGAATGACAAACTTACCTCAACATCAATTGAGCAACCGTTTCCAACGAGACAAACTGGTTTTATGACGTCAAACGCTTTCATTACACAGTTTTGATGTGCTGGTTGCATACTTTTAGGAGCATTCTAACATTAAGCATCGAAACATTGAGGTTTGATAAGTCCAAGTACGTCATCTTAATAATTGTATAGTGAAGATTGCATACTTTTAGGAGCATAGATTCTGTACATTTATTCTTTAGTAAGAGCTTAATATTTTTGAAATTTCTTTCCTTTTCTCCTCATCTCTGAATGACAGTCACACAGTAAAGATTACATTTTGTAGGACATTTGTTTTATTTCAATGCAGGCATCCGGTGGGAATAGTTGGCCGTTTTCCAATCTTTCACCAACAATCACAATGAACAAGGGAAAACGTACCATTCCTTGCCGTGAAACACTGTAAGAAATGTCCTTTGCCGCTTCCTCTCCTTTATGGCCCCTTTTCGATTCTTCGAATCTCACTGGTATGCACACTTGCCACCCTCTCCTTAGCCTTGCTCGAAATGCTTTAGCAAAATCCTTCTGCCCTCTCGTGACTTCAGTTCCGTCAGGTTCCGTAAGCCTTACAGATGATGGTACGCGTACGCATCGTGATAGGCCAACGCGGGGGCCGCATAGGCGTAAGCCGCCGGGGCAGCAAAGTAGGTCGTCTTGGCGATCGGCGTCGACACCAGCGTCTGCTTCACGGCCGGCGCATAGATCGGCTCGGTGATCTTGGCCGAGTTGTGCACGACGGTCGAGCTCTGGTGCGACACGGCCGTCGGGATCGTCTTGACCAGGCTGCCGACGTGCGCCACGGTCGGTTCCTCGATGATGCTCTTCTGGTAGTAGATCTCCGGCTTGGCAATGAGGGTGGCCGGAGCGTACGCCAGCGGTGCCGAGTACGTGAGGGCACCGGGACGGGCGGCAACGACGGCCAGGACAGCGGACAGCACCACCTTAGGGGAGAGAGAGAGAGAGCGAAAAAAGCGGTTTAATAATCTTTGACTAAAGCTTGCTTACTAACGTTGCTTAGCAAACTTACCAACTTCAGCATTTTGTATGTGGAGTTAAGTAGATTGTTGTGGGTTTTTAAAAATGAGAAGAAGGTCTGCGCTGTTGGTTGGCTAGATTCTGACTATGCTTTTCCCGGTGTCGAGTGGTAGCTTTTATAGCACGCCCGACCGGCCTGGCATTCTGAGACTGTGGACCAGGAAAAGCATGAACACCATCACCACCACCACCACCAGCGAGAGATATGGAGGGAAAAATGCGCATAACTTCTATACGACAACAAGTGACGAGCCCTCGGTAGAGAACCGGCTTACCGGTTAGTCACCGTGGACAAGTTTCCCGGTAGGATGCAATTGCAAGCCGTCACATATGTGTGTGTGTTACTTTTTTCATTGTATACCACCGTCCAGCTCGATCCGATGACCATCTTTCGTGGTGGGAAGCAAGCGAGAAAACACTCCACCGGTGGCGTATTAGTCGCTCCAGCAGCAGCCGCAGGCGGGCGTAGGCTGCAGCGGGAAGGCTTGCCAATCTCGAACCGATCTACATGTTGGCGCGTACATTATCCGCAATCGTGCACATTATACGTTAACGGTCGGTATGTTAACGATACATAGAACTCATTTACATCGGGACAGCTCGCGCCACGGCAGTAGACGCGCGTCGTATTCGGTCACCACCGTTGGCCGTTCTCGCTTGTCAGGCTCAGGCCAGGAAGCGTCAAACAGTTGGGGATCGAGTTTTTGGAGGCACTGAGCTGAAAAACACTGCAAAACCCTCCCCCAATACAGTCATAGAGCAAAACACCCACTCGCCATCGTTTTGGTGGAGCATATTGCAAATAAAGCTCTCAAAGCTCCCCCTCCCTCACATCACGCTCGCGCACAATGCGCCCGAGGTGGGCTGGCGGCTTTCGTCACCCGGGGTCGTTTTGAACCGGTCGGTCACGACAATCCCGACAATCGGGCAAGCACAGCGCCGAGCAGACGGGGAAGGCTTTTTATTTTTAGTGTCAATTTTTCCTTTTTATAATTATGCTACCGGGTGGTAAAGCCTGGCCAGTTGCGAATTGCACATGCACAGCTGCAATGCACAGGTTTCGGTGGTCTAAAGTTGCAAGAATAGCATTGAATCTGTTTATCTAGTTTCACAATGCGCTCGGTTTCGCTCGAATTGCGACAAGGAGTTGTTGTATCGTTGAGGAGTTAGAGGAGGGAGCCTTTTGTATGCTCGATTCGTTTAAACCGTGCCGCTCGACTGGTGAGGCTTTGTGTGTGTGTGTGTGAGAGAGAGAGAGAGAGAGAGAGAGCGAAGAAGGAAGAAGACCAACAAGCACAGCAAGATCCTTTTGCTTTCATTTTGCTCTGCCCGCGGAAGCCACAGTACATGCGTTTGCGATAAAAAGTGAAGTTTGCGGTTGATCGGACAATCAACTAGAGTTGATGTTCTGCTATGCTCTTGTTCTGGAGTCGATTGCTTCGTTTTTTTGTATATTGTGGTATGTGGTAAAAAAACGAACTATAATGATTCTCATGTTCCAGAACATAAATCCAGTTTAACCGGATCCTGCCGGAGGCTCGCACTGACCAAACCTGTCGCCCAGAACAAAGAACAAAGAAATAGCTTTAGATGCTCTTGGATGCCTCACTTTGAGTTGAGTAGAATGTATGTATCATTTTCATAGGAGTGTTTTTCAATTTAATGAACCTTTCTAGAATGCTTGCTTACTGTGGAACGATAATGAAATCGTACAGAAAGGTCAATTTACATAATCGTATTGATACTGAAAATACCACTGTGTGCCATCAAACGATCATTATGAACTTGATCTTTGCGTGCTGCATTCTTTCCTACCAGGAAATCACATTAACGCTAGATCAAATCGTCACCTCAAACAACCATCCAGCCCCCCCGGCTGCTCAGGAACTCGCAGCATCCGGCACAGGATAAAGCTGACGGTAAAGCTGCTAAATGTATTCGTCGCGTGCTCGCGCCTATCTTATCTGTATGAAATGTTGCAGCCTTCACTCTCGGGCCGGGCGCAAGCCACAACAAACAACATTAAACTACACCTTCCGTTCTTTTTTCTTATCTTACACTACGCTCTCTAACACACTTCCTAACGCCAACTACCAGCCCAAAGAATGAAGTTGTGAATGAAGCGGATTAAATCCACGGTGGCGCACGCGATTGCACAAATGAATGAAACAGAACGAGCGCCGGCCCGCTGAAGGTCACTCGATCGGGGTGTGTGGTGTGTTTCGAATTTGATTTTGAGCTTTTTGTTACGAGCGATTTTGGACACTTGTTGTGGTTGTGTGTAAACACATTAGTCACGCTACTGCATCTCGATTTAGGGCCGGAGCTAAGGTACTCTGAGTGTGCCCCTGAGCAGAAGGGCAGCCCGTTGACGTGACGCGCCGGTGTCACTGATTTACAGGTCATTTTCTCTGCCTGAAAGGGTCAGACAACAAGAAAAGTAAAAAAAAACCACACTCCTACAAGCAACATGGTGTCCGATATGGTGTCCATTGTCCATTTGGCCAGACAGTCAGACACGGCCAGAGTTGCGGCGTAACGGCACCGTGACAGATGTCACGTTCGGGCCCCATTTCATCGCAAGCGACAGAGAGAATCCAAAATTACCTAATGCAAGGAGCACTTGCGACAACTTGTGCCAAGTGAAGCTGGCTTACATTGCCCAACCGGGTGAAGATAGATGATCATGATCGATGGTGGAGGAGGAGGTACTCCTAAATCACTCTCGCCGGATCACCCTGTGTGTTCTGCGCAAAGTCTGCAGCGGTCTGCACTTGCGTCTTGGGTGAGCGGGCGTTATGTGTGACAAAAGGCTGCTGGATGATGCCAGTTTTCGGTGCACAAGTGATACAAAAAGGGGGGGGTAGAGCGATGCACTTAATAATTTTGCACTTGTTTCGTGGTAAGACGGCTTTCAAGTTCCCTTCGAGATGTGATGCTGGGGACATCGAGTACAGGACAGGTGACAAGGTGTGCAAACAATTGCAGACCATCAATTAAAGCCAGCGGTGTGCCATATATGTGATATGCGCTGCGCTATGTGCGGTGGAGGTTTAAGCTTTCATGGGTGATTTATTTCTGTTAGCGTTTATGAAAGCAGTTCTTCTGGGGAGCTCGCATTTCAAATTGAATTGCTGCTTATTGCAGTAAATACATTATTTATTACGAAGTAGCGAGAAATTTCTAAAAAGCCTTCAAAAAAACAAAGCAAACCTATTCTTGGGGACAAATCATGCGTTAAACTTCCTTGGGCACCTAAGCTTTGTTGTGTGCTGCGATCATCGAACCGACCAAATCTACCCGGATGTGAAATTGTTCGATCTACCGCCATGATCGCTCAGAATGTTAAATCTACACAAAAAACACAAAATCAAAGTCTAAGTTGTTGTCTTATTTTTGTTTAGCACATCAAAGCCTTCAAACCGTACGCAGCAAAATATAACGATCGACAACCCCCGATCCGATCGTCCGGGGGGACTTCCGGTTGACATTTTCGAAATCGCTACAACAGAAACCGTTGCTTTTAGACGTTACGGAACGGCAACGAAACGGACAACCGAATGAACCGAAAGAGCGGATCTATTGGAGCGGCAAAATCCAACAAGAAGTAGTAAGAACTGGTAAAGTTTGAAGCAGTAAATATAAACACCTCAATCTCGGGGCACCGTATTTGCAGTCGTTCAACTGCATAAAGTTGCGAGTTAGAATTGCCATTTGACGACAGCCATAATTAATGTGTCCATCGATCGCGCGGCTTGCAAGAAGGTTTGAACGATTAAGAGTTAATTTATATTGCCCGATCGGGAGGCCCCACGATCGGACTAGATCGGACGGTTGCGGACCTCAATACCTCACGCACCGAAGCGTGGCTGCTGTTTGCCGGCCTGTCGCTTCCTACGTGCGCGCACCGCACTCATTATGGCAGCGACCGGCAGCGAAACTGGTACCTGGTGTGTGCTTTTTTGCATTATTTGCTTCTCGCGGAAGGATTGCAAAAGAATCGCACACACGGCGTAAGGTATGTGTCCGCTTTTGTGTGATCCATCGATCGGATAGGGGTGTTTTTTGTCTTCATTTTGTCCCTGGCTGGTTCACTTTGACTGAGAACCCACTTGAGGTGGGAGTTACAAGAGATTTAGCATTACCAGAGCAATTACAAGATCACCACCCGCCGGCCTGCACGGTTGGCAGGATGCGATACGGATTATGAAGTCATACGCTGGCACCGGTTCGCAACTGCCACTGTAGCTGCAGGAGCGAAAATAAACGGTTTCACTCGGCTTTAAAATGAAAAACCACGGCCAGTGTTTTGCGCCGAGGCCGAGCACGTCGTCAAAGACGTCCTCGTTGGATGACAGCGAAATTACATTCCACTGGCACCGTCCATCGTCGCGTATAAATCATAATCAATTTCGGACCCTGTGCAGGGCTTCAAGGTGTTATTATTAGCTGCGACCCCACTTCCCTCCGTTCGTCCTTCGTGTGTACATCTTAGATATGGTGCACGGTTAGCCTGACCTATTGCCACTTTCCGGAGTTAATGTTTCTTCTTGGATTTAATGCCGCAGCGTGTGCAGAAACCCGATGGTAGCGAGCGTGGTAGCCGGAGGTTTTGCGAGCACCATTTTCGCACCATAAACAAAGCGAATCCACCCACCAACTGGTACATGCCCGTGGATGCATGTAGTAAGGTCGCGCAAAAACATGCAGAAGGCTCACCAGATGCAAGATCCGCGTTGCATAACGTGAGCCCGTTTGCTGGACCCGCATACATGACCGAGAAGCGGGCTGTGCCAGGGCTCAAGCCTCGTTCTGATCGCGCCAATCGTTCGAATTAGGCAACTGTTTTAGAAAGGATCAGTTTTATTGTTTACACCTACACCTTTTGGGGTGGGTTTCGGTAAACCCTTGCGCAGTAGAAAGCGCTCGATTATGAGATAAATGGAAAAATATTTACTTTTCATTTGTGCGCCCTCGAGGCTTCACGAGGTCTTATTGTGAGACGAGTGGGGTTCAGTGTTTTATTGCTTACTTTTCATCTGTTTGGTGTAATGTTTTTCCAATTAATAGTGTTCCACCTTTGCGCGGGAGGAGTGTGTGATGTAATGGTCAATTATCAAAATACACTAGCCAGTGCAATCAAGCGTGCACCCATGTATCGTGTACAAGTGAAGATTTGGGTTTAGTAACCAGAGGGACAAAGAAAGAGAGTGTCACCGATGAAGGGTATAAATCGCCCAACATGACACGGCTAGGGCGAATAGTGATCGTAGAATTGTAAGTACAAGTGTGGTCTTTAAGAATCGGTGTCTTTTGTTGGCGCCGGTATCATACGGGCGGGCATGAAATATATCACGCCAAGCGTCGTATTATGCTGCCATGTGAGCTATCCTTTCGAATGTTGGTTCAATTACACGACGGTGTGTTTTAATTTTAAGACGCAATGGTCGCGCGAGTACGATCGATCGTGTTACACCATCAATTTGATGGAATGTCTGTTGTGAATGGTATGATCAGGGAAGGGTTTTTAAAGCTTGGTATAAATTTCATCAACAAATACGTAATGTTTCAATTTAAAGATCTTAATGAAAATCTTAATGTACTTTTCATCGTTTGCATTAAAAAATGAACAAAAATTATCGATTTTTTATGGGTTTATCTTTACCCACACTAATGAAACGTTAATCGAACTTTCAGTAATAGCATCCTATGAGACGGTAGACAAAATTTGACACCTCTATCAGTCGAACTTTAAGCGTAATGGACAAAAAAGTGAAGCAACTTCGTTAACACGCGTGCACGATCAAAGAACGGCATTTCGTACCCTTTAAAATGAACTCCTTGCGGCATTTTGTAAACGTCATATAAGCCTGTTCGGGCATCTACTACATCTTGGTACTATTAGACAACGATCAGAGCATCGAAAGAAAGCCCAGTTTCGAATGGCCGATGTCTGAGAGCGACTTGAGGCTCCCGAAGGAAGCTGAAATGAAGAGGAACAAGTGGCTACATTGCTGCGTTCGCTTGGCCCAGAGGGCGATGCAACTGTCCAAATTGTGAAATAATACCTGAGAAACATGAACAAACATGTCAAGAAGTATAAATCGTGTCCACTGGCTTCAGAGCGGCAAGCAATGACGATAAAAATTTAAGTGATCATATCAGGCGAATTTCGGTCCTACGTTCTCCAGCTGTGTCCCATCGATTTTATATGGACCAACATGATCCAAAAGCTTTACTCCAACAATTTTGTAGAAAAAAACTGAGGAGGCGAAAATCCGGATAACAATCGACGGCTCGCAAGGTCGTAGATTTATTTTTGTAATTAAGCTAAATAATTCCCTTCCAAAGGATGTTCATGGCTACTTATCGTCTTCTACTTGGCGTAACGTCCTATGCAGACTTAGCGGCCTATACAGCCTTTGGAGACTTTCATCAAGAATATCACAAAGCCACATAATCAGTTGTTTAGTTTTGTGAGTTTACGACTGTACCACGGGACCGCCACTTTACATGTACTATCTCTTTATATCGAATCGTAACATTCCTTTCCTCCTATTAATCACACGCCTGTATATGCCCATACTTAGTTACTACGGCAACGTATAAATGGATCATAAAATTAAGATGTTTATACTCAATCAAAAGGGTGGGATTAAATTGCAACCACCGACCGGCGTCGGTTCCAGTCGATTTCCTTATCGTAACATGTCATTTTCATCTAGACGGCGTCGCCCTCTAGAATGACGCCAACGAACCCGTCAAACGAGACCCGAAGCCCAAGACTACGAACTTCGCCAGCAATCAGTGGTCCGCTCGGAGATAGAGAAACCGCCCTATCATGGTCACATCGAAGCGAGGAGAAGGTGGGATCTATTTTTCTTATCCTACAATGTCAGACCGTGTCCTCTCGCTATACTTTCTTGTTTGTTTCCTTAAGACCTACCCACCAGACGATTTGGGTTTGGTCGTGGAAATCAACGCACTAATCATCGCCATTAGGTAAAAAAACGGAAAATCTTACGCCCCTCAAACTGACGCCTATTGAACGGCGTGCGGGGTTGGGCCAGGGGGTAATTAACGTCATGGCGCACACGCCATATACTCGCACACTCCGAACGTCATCACCACAGCGGAGCTCATAAAATACGCCTCAACGAAACGGAAAGTCACGAGAAGTGGACGCGCGATCGAAAGCAATTCCGCGCCGCGAAGCAATGAACTGGGGAGGGCAGGGCAGACCGCAAGCAAGAGCGCAAGAGGGGCTGTGGACGACAGTTCGTACACCAGGGTCAAGTTCAATACTGGTGCTGCGTGTTTGTGTGTGTGTGTGTGCGCGAGCGAGCGCGCAAGGGCTTTTTTGCGGTGACTTTAAGGGGAAGCGATCCGCGCTGATTGAATTATGCACGTGTGTCGGACCGGATTGTATCACACACAGAGCTAGCCAAAGTGAACCAGTTTTTCATATGGCATCGCTCCCTTCCATCGTGTAATGTGAGTGTAATGCACCGCGGCGATGCAGCTCCATCTGGTGTGGAATGCGATTTAAGTGGTATTGCAACGGAAAACGCACTAAAGAGCAGATAAGGCAAAGCGGAGCAAAATGGTATTGTTAAGGATTTTGCTCTGTATCTCATGGGGTAGACCACTTTACTGTGATATTTTGACGGCAATCGATGCTTCAACGTACTATTCAAGAGACACAAATAGTAGCAGAAGTATTTGCAACGAATATAAATGTATTAAATGAAATTTTAACATAAAAAGTCTTGAAAATTGTATTGTATTATTTATGTAAAACAGATATATTGCAGCGATCTATGCTTACATCATAGCCTCCTGTCAAAAACATACCGACCATTTTGTTACAAGCAAAACATTTAACAAACTTGAACTTAAAATTTTTCAAATTAAATTAGACTGGCAACATTTTTACGTAAATCATACATGATGGACATGTGTCTGGAAACTCATTCTTTATTTATCTGGTTACTAGCAAAATTCTTACGAAAGCTTATTTTCGAGACGGTAAAAATAACATCTTTTTGACCAATTATTTCATTTATTAACTTATTTATTTATAAGTCTTAGGCAATGAAATGTTAATGATGTGCATCTAACACTATAATTAGATGTTTTTCACTCATCATTTTAAACGTCTTAATTTGCCAATAATGCATGCTACCATTTCACTCCGCCTAACCATTTTGCCCCGCTTTCCCTTACTTTGAAAAACGCCTAAATGTATGCAATGAGGGAAGCATTAGTGATTTTACACTAGTTGTACTGAAGCGGCTACTTTGTAGTAGACAGTGCATGGGATCTGCAAACCTTATGGAAAACTGTGCTGGTAGTTTTAATGGTTTCGAGAATTGAAACGAGATTTGGAATAATTGAGTAATTCATAACTTAATTGTACATTGACGGCAAGCTGAGAAAGTTTTTTTGTTTATTTTTGATTTGATTACATATGTACAACAAAACTCACAACAGCAAAGGGTAGCAATAAATTGGTTCATGTCAGTTATTACTAATTTATTCAAACACGTGCTTATTTGACATCACCTGGGGCGCATTTACAGCGACCAGTTTTCGTTTTTTGGGCCACCGCTTACAAACTCACACCTTTTTTTATGTTGAGCAGGAGATTTGAAAAGGGTTCAATCACTGCACAATAGCTTGACAGATAGCTTTGTTTGACCATTCCTACAACCAATGTAACCACGTGTCCATCGTCCACGTGGTAATCAGTTAAAGAGTGGACAAGCGAGTTAAACTTATGACAGTTGAATTTAGATCGAGCTGGGAAAATGGAACACTGGATGGAGCAAACGAAACAGTAACTCGTTCCATTTTCAAACCGCTTGTGAAACCATTTTATCATTCCCACATCATGACGAGCAGCGTAAGCATTTGGGTCTAAAACGAGTCGAATCAAAATTTATGAGTTCAAAAAACGATGGCAACGATAGCATTGGTTCTTTCAGTGTCATTTGTAGGCGGTGAATAGAGGCCATTAAAATCCATCCATTCAAACGCCGAGTGTTCTCGAGCTGTGATATTTAAATTGCGAACCAATGGGAAACGACGCTCAGTTTTGCTACCGGAAAGTCGCAACGGAAATCCATTAGCCCACCGGTTGCTCATGATATTTTCCCGCCGTAACGCCGTTAGATCGTGGTGACGGTACCAACTGCTACAGGTTGATTATGTTATTTTATTATAACGCTTTTTTTGCAACGTCATTCGCTCATTCAGCCGAGCAAGTTTGATTGCATTCCGTTGAAGCGAAGGACAACAAAATCAGCACATTGCAAAGTTGTTGATGCTGATGTCCGGTCCCAGAATGAATGGTGACGTTCTAGGTGGTGAGGGGAATAATTATGGGCCGACCCGTAGGGATTGATTTCATAATTGCTTGTATAATAGACGAATTAGGTACACCTGTAGATAGAATAATTGTAAATTGAATCATTTAAACTGTGATTGAAAAATTAGCACACCGCACAATCAGTTTAGCACAACACACATTGTACTGCTGTACAAGACTGCAGCAGAGCCAACAATTCACGCACAATAGATATAGCCGAAGCTGTCATTAAGGCTATCGCTGGCTCATTATTCATGTACCAAAACACACACACTCCTTCTTAATCAACACCGGCAGCAAAGAGCCAGCTGTAGATAGATGCTGATAGCAAGGGCGGATTCCCGTCTTAAGCTATGCAAATGACGGTGTCAAGAAGCGATTAATCAACAAATAGTTTTGGGGGTTTTTGTACCGCCTCTTCCTTCCTTCGTGTTGCGGTGTGGTATTGTTGTTGGACAGCACGGATTTTCGCTCTCATGCGAAGACTTTCACACGCCTAACAAACAAGCCGTGCCGCGGGTGATACTGATCGCTTATGATCACCTTTCGCAATGCGGTAGCATAAGTGCATAGCCGGCCCTTAGCCGTGCGGTTGTGCGGCGTTTCTTTTATTGGTTTTCGTACAAGCACAACACAATGTCAGCCGTGGCTGAAGTCTCCCAAAGTCTCCCACCTTCAAAATCGGACACCTTTTCAAGGCCGCAGCGTCACGTCGCTCGCTGTAAGACATTGTTTTTTTTTGCTGGAAAACGGTTTTTTGTTGTGTTTTGTTGCAAGAGAGGAAGAGAAGTAGAAAGAGAGCGAAAGAGGAAGGGAAGGCCGTTATGAAGTTGCCACTGTAGATAGAGTCATTCCAGTGGCACACATATGCTCTACAATCGGTGCATAGCAGATGCAAGCGCCGCGCTTTCCTGCATCTGTTTCGCGCTGGTCGATCGGGAAAGGGAACAACGGTACGGAATACTCTGCATTGATTCTGTCTGTGTGTCTATGAATGGTGTATCGACTGAATATTTATGCCTCGTCTCGTCTCGGTCTCTGGCACTTTGTCCCCAAGCAAAGACGAGAGACAGGCAACGGGTGGCGCAAGCTGCCGCGTGCCACTATTCACGGCACGTCGACAAGTAGTGCATTTTTAATCGACACGAGGCGGGCGAATTAGTTTGCACCGAGGATCCTCCTCGCATGGCACGAGGCCAAGCTGCACCGTGGATTTGGCACGATGAATCAATCGAACCGGTCGAAGGAAAACGAATAAAGCTTGCAGCAAACTTTCGTTTTCGTTTGTCGCGTAACGATTTGCCGGGGCATCGTGATCGTGATTCCTTCCTGAGACTGAGACGCCCCTGCAAAGGAGAGCGATGATAGGGGGAGGTTTATTTATGTCATTTTTTTGCTGGCGAAACACTTCGGAAAAGTTACGAGTTCGATATTTCGTTTCTTCTCCCGGTTTTTTTTTTGTTTCTTTCTTTTGGCGGAGACCGGGAGAAGTGCATTTCCGACCGTGCGGCGGCAACCAGCGTGACACTTGCGCACTTGAATGTGGGACGCGTAATGCGTAAGGTGATTGCGTATTGAGATTCAAATCAGCGTGCTTCGATGGGCCACATTTTTGCTCGAAATGGAGCATTGAACGGTTACTCATTCAATGAAAACGAAACGGATTCCAGTTGCCGGGGCTGTTCTTTCTCACACATAAATCTTGCCATACCTGGACGTGGATTTATACGAATCAAAATTAGATCTCCAGCTTGGCGAGTACTAAGCACAGCAAAAGAAAACCATTCCCAGATGCAGGAAAACATATAAAACCCGATCAATTCCACACACTCAGCTCGATAATGGGTCGAGGAAAGGGGAGGGAGTGGTACATTTATGGTCAAGCCCGGCCATGACTGGGTGGTTTATGAAAATTGAATCAACACGTGAGCGGTCGCACGAAATGTTTTTTGCGATTGAATCGAAGTGATTTGCTCAAATTAATGGTACGTGTACAATGTTGCACCGGAGCGTTGGTCCCAAATGTGCGCCCCTTGTTTGCGGAATTGAAAAATGGGCTACCTTTTTGAGTAAACTGGACTGGATCAGGCGGTAGGCGATTCAACTAATGAGCGAATTAAAGATAGTGAGCTTTATAGGCGAGCCGGTCATTTATTAGATTCAATTCAATAACGAAAAACGATGTTAATGAACGAGCGTTTTGTAAGCGCTATAAACGACGGGAGGACAAGTTTCTGTGGGGAGCATACCTACCTAGACCTAAAATTGGAATCTAAAAATGGTGTTGAGAGGTGGTTCATCCAATAAACGGTTTGTTCATCATTCGCGTGTTGGATTGAGATGAGCAATTTGGTCACACCAGGAAGCTCTTTTTATAGTCGTGTTGTATATTATTGTGTAAGCATGTTGATGTCTTATTAGTTGGAACGTTGGAAGTCTCTCTTCAACAGCTTTCGGGGTCTCTATGTTGACGTTATACAGATTTTTTATGCTTATCTTCACTCTTAATGATGCTACCACTGTTCAAGATCATCTAAATAAGTTTTCATCCTGGTGTTCGTTGGACGGGATGCAACTCTGTACTGATAAATGCAGCGTTATCACTTTTAGTCACCCTTTTGATCTGTCCTGAGTGATCTGTCTTGTTCAGCGAGTGCATCTAGTGAAAGATCTTGGTATATCGAACATTCAAAGAACGTGTCAACATTACTGTCAGCAAGTCTATGCAAACTCTCGGTAAAGTATCTCGTTTATCGAGTGATTTTGATGATCCGAGGTGATTGAGGGCTCAGTACTGCTGTTGGGTTAGACCGATTTTAGAGCACGCTTGCATATGGGTCCCTGCTGGTAGCACATACATGGAGAGAATTGAGAAAGTGCAAAACGATTCCCTCGTAATGCACTCAACAAGGCATTTACAAGACATTTAGAGACAAGGCAGGTCATCATATACACCAGTTCCAAATAGTACTACACGTTGTCAGCTGTTGCAATTGATGAAGCTGCGGAATTGCGCTCTATTCTAGCGAAGACAATGTTCATTGTTAATATTCTGTAAAATACGACGTTCCGCTTTGTCTGCCCTCCCTTGTATATCCCGATTCACCCGTCCTTGCTATGGGCAGAATGATCCAACGATGAAGGATGATCAGCAATTCCAATGAAGCTTCTCACCTGTTCGATTTTAACCTTTCCTCTGTTTAGTCTCGTAGATGTCTTCGTGCTCTTATTCAAGAGAAATCCTTGTGTTCATTATCCTTATTGGAATATTATCCTTTCAATGTAATTTCCGGTAATCTTATTAGATGATTAGATGAGGATTTTGCATTAAATTAGAATAGGATTGAACAGTTGAATACCAACAAACAAAAAACAATAATCAGTTGCATGGCTCTGTTTTTACAATCTAATAAAAACGTGTTAGTAAAACATAATCCTATTTTCTACTGCATTGCTTAAAACATCGCAACATTCTTCGACGCACATCTTTGGCTTCGGCTTGCTTCAGTTTTGCTGAACCCACACACTCACTCATCCTCGCAGTTTGCTTACATTCCATCGCAGCATGACGGTGCAAAATCGGTGAATCACTCGCAGTGCGTTTGGCACATAATCACTCCATCAGGCGCGGAGCGCCGGAGGAGTAGATGATGATCGGTCGATCAGGGTATCGCATGTCAGATCGATCGAGTACCAATACCATGAGTTGAGCACCTAACAGCACCGCTTTCCTTGGCCTCTCCCTCGCATCAAAACCGTGCTACCGTAACCCCACAAATGGTGCGCTGTGACCCACTGGGCAGAATCCGAAGAAGTTGTCAAACGTGTGCGGCACGATGGATGGATTAGGAAATATTGTCCAACCAACCGATCCAACCGATCGAACAGCCGGTGGGGCTGGTGGACAGGAGGATCAATTAAATTAGTGCCACAGGTAGCACACAAACAGAGGTTTGCAACTGCCTCGAGGAGATCCGTCCGATGCACCACATGTATAGGACCCTGCCCCTTGTCCCCCACGATAATTAGAGAGCCGTGTGCCACCCGTGATTGCAAACGTAAAAGGGCTGGGTCCGGTTTCGAAGAAGGCAAAGCCCATCGGCCTCCAACGCCTTTCGAAGGGGTTTCAATGCTAGTTCTTAGAACGGTATAATTTTTTTTGCCTCTCTTGTCATGATGATGGTGGGAAAAGAGATCGGTCATAGCACTCCCCCCCCCACGCAAGCTCACCCCCGCTTGCTGTGGTGCACCGGTGTCACGCTGTCGCCTCTGTCGATTGCATAATGTGTTGTGTTCTTAAAATGTGTTGCATTGCCCTTGCTTGGTAGACCTCCTTCCACCGACCCGTGCTCGTGCCGGAAAAGGGCGGTTTAGATTTGCCGCTTGGCAGTTTGCAAGCAGGATGACATTTGCGAGCTGCCGCCCGCCAAAAAGGTTACGAGAACACGAGCAGAACTCGTGGCGGGGTGAGAATTGGTGCGCAATGTGGCGCAATGGGGGTGTTTAGCACAAAAGGTGCTCTTTGCTTTGCTGTGGGAGTTGATTGGAGAGCAAAAAGGAGCTGTTGTAAAGAAACATAAACAAGTGTTTGTTTGTATTTTTTTATAGGTAGAGTTTTATTCCGTAATAAATACAGTGAATTTACATCGTATGTACACAGTGGTTCGACTCAGTTTGTTTCTGGTTTGATGGGGGAGTTCTGGTGTGTTTTTGTTTGTTTGTACATTGCCGGGAGATGAGGATGAAATGTGGCAACATAGTGTGCTCAAATTTTTCCAGCTATTGATAGGTGTTTTGCTTGCGTCGTCTTTCGCCGGAACGGAATGGATTATGCATTAAACCCTAATGGCAAGAGGAGAGAAGGCACAGCACCGATCGGGCAACACCGACCACCCGGCTCCATCCTCAATCGCTGCTGGATCAGGACCATCGGGATGGTTGGTGCGCTAAATGGTGGGACTCCATCTCATCCGTTCCCGGAGTCACACACTGCCCGTCCCGCTTTAGTGGTAGTATCCGTGAGCGTAGGCCGGGGCGGCGTAGGCATGGGCGGCGTAGGCCGGAGCGGCGTAGGCGTGGGCGGCGTAGGCCGGGGCGGCGTAGGCAACCGGGGCGTGCGACACGACGGCCGGGGCAGCGTAGGCAACCGGGGCCTTCACGGAGACCTGTGGGTGTGAAACGCGATGCGAAAAGGATGCGATTAGAACCGATTTTAAAACAAAAGACTCGCACCGAACCGAGCAAGCGACGAACCCGATGGTATTTATCCTGTTTTTGCGGGATCGATCCTTACCTTGTAGGTGTTGGCGTAGCTGGTGGCAACCGGGGCAACAGCCTTAACGATCGGGGCAGCATGGTAGGCCGGGGCGGCGTAGGCAACCGGGGCAGCGACAGTCTTGACGACCGGGGCACCATAAGCGTACGGGGCGTGGTAGGCGGCGGCCAGCGGAGCGTGGGCGTAAGCCGGGGCAGAGTAGGCCAGCGGCGATCCGAGGTATCCGGCGGAGACGGCGGCGAAGAACAGGGGCAGAACCACCTAATGGATTCGGAATTGGAAAACATCACCAAAGGATTAGCACGAGGATGCACACACTGGAGTCACTTTGGGCAGGACACTTTTGGGGGGGGGGCGAAGGACACTTACGAGCTTGAACATTTTGAGTTTGGGTTGGGTTGGTTTTGTGAACGAAAGAGTTCGAAGAAGGCTAAGAAGCTTTGTTACACTTTGAGGTGCTGGAACTGGAATGCTTTTCTGGCTGGCCGGTCTGACTATTTATAGTGCCGCTCGGGTCTGTTCAGCCTTTCGGGCCTCAGAATCCGAAGGCACCACAGTCTTGCTAGCCGCTCGAGTCGCTCAAGAATTGATATCTCGCACCGTCGTCGTCGTGTCCCGCTCGTGCGCGTTTGGTTCTCATCGATCCGCCTATTGCCGATCTGTTTACGCACGCGCGAGTAGTAAGTGCATTAGTACACCACAACGCCACAAGCGATCGCGTGTGCCAACAAATACACACACACACACACACACACACACACACACACACACACACACACACACGTATGGTTACAGTTGCTTTTCGATTGTTGTGTTTACACACGGGTACCTCTTCCAACCGACACTCCCTCCCCGCCAATTGCAGCCGATCCGCGACTCGCGTGGCTTGAAGGGATTGTCTCTTAGATGGAGCTGTGGCATGGGCATGTCTGCGACACAGTGGCGGAGGGGGTATTTTGATAGTGACCCGACCCGAAGCCTCAGCTTCTGCTGCCTAGACCGAGTCGAAGAGGAAAGCAAAAAGCAACAAAAAAAAAAGCGGTTACTCCTTCTTCGCGAGAAGCTAACGATATCATCGGGGTGGTGTACGCCGGGGCACGATGCAAAAAGCCGACCGTAAAGGTAGCGCGCCGGTCGACAGTGAGCGATCCCCTCCTCCTGCCGACTGTGGATTGCTCACACGATCACACCGACCGGCACGCTGCAGATTGCCATTGATTTAACCTCTCAGTGTCGCACGGCTAGTGGCATGGAATGGGTTTGGGCTTTGGGAGTTTGCAGATCGATCGATCGAGTCGTCCGGCCTCGTCTTGTTCTCGACCGTCGAGTCGATTCACGCGTGCGACTGATCACTTGCAACCATCATCAGGTGTTTTAAGGTGTATTTTTTATTTAGGGAAAATGTGTCATAAAAAGAACATTTGTAAGCGTTACAAGTAATTGATTAATAAAACGTGCATAAAAGGAAGCACTTTCAGTGAGCACGCAGACATCGCAGAAACGGTTGAGAAAAGTGCAACAGGACCTGCTGCTCGAGCTTCATACATGAATCTTTACCTCATAGCTCGAGCTCGTAATGGCTTTGAGGAAGTCGTGATGCAGTTGACATTTTTCTCACCCGATTCCCACGGTAATACGACGAATCGGGCGGGTGCACTCAAGGCTGGGCAGGGCAAATGACTCACTCGAGCGGTGGTGTCGATGGTGCTGGCTGTCGGGCTTCCGCGGGACATTAGCGCTACCATTAGATTGCAATAAAGTCTTCCCCATTGCTCTCATTATATCACTTGCACACGATGCACGATGCATGAGCAGGTGCATGATGGAGGAATTGCGCTTGATTGCGATTATTTGATTGGAGCGAAGGAGAGAAAGGGGTTGAATAGGGGCTAGTAGACGTATTAGATACATTTCATTGAAGGGAAACGAATAATTTGTAGCTAGAGGCTAATTGTGGGGAAACTTTTAATATATTGCAGAATTGACAGGATTGATGAATAAAAAGTTTTGTATTTGAATCTTACTCCCTCTTCAGTTAGCCATACGAGTCATCAATTTGTGAAACAGAAAGGAGCGCTAGGAATTCTTAGCTAGAAACCGTTTAAAATAAATCCGTAACACTTGAGCACATGAGACACTCTCTCTTGGACGCTTGCAGCCCAAACGCGCGCTGATTGATCGCCACGAGATGCATCCGAAGAATGCCGACGGACTCGTGCGTGTGTGTGCAATCGACCAGAGGCGCCAGTGCTAAACGGTTATCTATTGCGACATCACGCATCAGTCCCCAGACTAGTAACGGATGTCTTTAAACGGATGCTTCGCTCACCCTGAGAAGAGAAACATTCCATAGAAAAAAACTGTTCACCTGGGGCCGGATTCGGGTTAGCTTTTTTGCAGCAGCTTTCTGCAATGAAGGGATTGGAAGAAAAACTGGCTTACAGCGTCATCTGATGCATGTGTGAACCACGCCAGATCGAAACCGGCGGAGGCTAGTCCGCCTGCCCTTAGGTACGGCTAAAAGGTTGTCAGAAAATTCGTGGAATGATTCTTTCGGTTCGATTGGCGCGCTCTGACGGGGGGCCCTTGTGGGGTTGTGTAATTTTGCTGTCGTCCTGCAGCAGCAGCAAATGGTAGCAGCAGCAGCAGCAATGCAGTGTGTACCACCACGCTTTGCGGTGGCCGCGCACACTCGATCGGGTGCCGCCGGGTGCCTTTTCGCAGTGTGTGTCAATAGTGCATTTTTCACACGAAGATCGGGCACGATTGAACGAACCGATCCGATCTATCCGGCTCGGGCACGCAGGGAAAGGGGGTGGCAGTTGATTGTTGCAGCTGTAATTAATTCCCCATCGAAACCGAAAGTGTCCTCCCCGCGGTCTCCCCGTGTCGGGTGAATTGATTTCGACGCGAAGGGAAGCAACACAGTCAGCCAGGCCGCTTACTCAAACTCTTCCCTCGAGCGGGGCGAACTAACAACCTCGAAGTACGACTCGCTGTACACTGCTGGCTCGGAAGGGATCTCGGTGTTGTCCGATAGACAGTGCAGGCAGGCAATTTGCATCGACAATTATGCACCACCACCGCCACCACCAGCAGCCGCCATCGCCAGGTGTGCAACAGCTAGCAGGCCAGATCATCCAGATTGGACGTGAAAATGGAATCAGATCGGGTGGCCTTTGCGTCCCGTCGGGGGAGGTCTTTTGTGCGACAACGGTGCCCATAAAGCGCAGGCTCGCCATTCGGTGTGCGCTCTGATTTATGATTTCAATGTCAGCGAAGGTCGTCCGATTGGAATGGTACGAAACTGGTGCGGAGGTCAGGGAAAATCTTAAAGCTTACTATTTGTTCGTTCTTTCTTGTGGAGGCAATAGAAGGCCTGCGGCTGTGCCCGTGCTGCAGCACAAGTCCGGGAGCAAGACCCGGATGGCAGGCTGGTTCTGGTCGGAGTAAGATGTTAGTTCCTGATTGCCTCGTGCCGGCTTCACATCGGGTGCTTGTTATTGGGTCGTAAAAGCTTGTAGTTGGAGCGCGGAAAGCTTAGGTCTAGTGGAATAATCCTGTCAGGTAGTTGTGTCTGAAGTTGGGAGTTTTATTACCACATCACACAGCAAGAACAAGAGGAAAAAGGGTACAATGTTTCAAGTTTGCTACAGAAGTCATCCAGCTAATTCTTGACGGATTCTAAAACCACCAACTAAACCTTGTGGCCTTAGGTTTAGGGGCGTTAGAGGTCTTTTTAGGTCCACTTGAAGGAGCTTGAGCCTTCCTCGAGCTAGAACCTTCGACCTTATACTGCAACGACCGGCATGGCAGCAGCTGCGTGCGAACCATGCATTACACAACGTAGAACGTATTGTTTCTCCGCGCGCCACCTCGTGTGAGCTTTCAGCACAGCGAGTGAGCAACCGGACCATTTACGCGAATGCATTAATTGCACTCTCCATTCACCAATCGTGCTGCTCGATCTGTCCGATCGAATGACAAAGTGACGAATCAAAGTCAGACCACTTTGGAGGTGATTATGATTGCTAGGGCGGACCGCGATCAGCTAACTTGTCGATATTAGATCGATTAGAGTGGAAGTCGACACGTGGCTTGAAAAAAGCAAATAACGACACGGGGTTTGATAATTGCTTGGGCGATTACATGGCCACTGGTTGGAGGGTTTCGATCGATCGATTTTCTAAAAGATGGAAACCTCAAGATCATCCGAGATCACACGAGCGATGAAATTCTTTATCTTGCACAGCCCACCGAGGTTTTTGAAATGTCTTCCCATGGCGGGATTAAGAGATCGCCCGGGCCGCTTCCCAACACCGACGGGCACGATCATTAAGACTCGCGTTGCATTATCGAAATAACTCATGCAGGTAATCACGATCAAACGGCTGCAGTGATTGGATAATGAAGGGTTGTCGAGTAAGGTGCCGGCACACTCTCCTCGCGGGCGGTTTGTTTGCCGTCCTCTCCCCAAAAAAGGGCAACCACTGGGAGTTTCATGCTGACTGCTAAAACACCCCGAACGAAATGAAGGATAATTAATGTGATAAAGTGAAAACAGTTTCATTGCTGAAGGGACTCGTAAGATACACAGACAGAAGGAGAAAGAGAGAGGTCTGACTAATCAATTCGTTGTCATGCCACAATTTAAACTGCGCGGGCAAAACGGGGGCAAACGTCTTTTGTGAGCGCATAGGATAGGGAGCTACGCCACGAGCCTCCGATTGCAGTAGCCCTCTGCTCAGGTCGGCTCGGGCCACCGGATTGTAATGCAACTTGAAACCGGGTTGCAAACGGGTCGTGCAATGAAAGCAAAAGGGCTCACGCCATTCGATTCGCCAGGCGACAGGTTGCGAGTGTGTGTGCGATTGGTTAGGTTAGGTCGGTCGGTCGGTCGGTCAGTGGAACGGTCGACCCGTTCCATACCCCGTCCCTTGCGGGGCTGAAAGGAAAGTTGACTCACACACATTTCGAGCAGTGTGGTCCGAACTGCTCGAACACCTGCCCAGATGAATCAGCCCACAGCAGCAGCAGCAGCAGTGCTGATGTCGTCAGGGCACATAGGTCTCGTAGGTCGGAGGTGTTTCGCACTTTTCTTCAACGCTTTGCTTGACTTGTTTATCGCACTCCAGCTGTTATGCGTGTACGAACATGATGTGTTATCGGAGACGCCTTGGCAGTTGCACTCCGGCTGGCACTCTCACGAACTCTCACGCAGAATCGCAATGTGGAGCAGCTGACGCTGGACGGACGCTGACACCGTTGGGTATCCAACACGCCCAACCCTACTCGAGCCGGTCATGCACGATAGAATTGACTTCAAAGGATGGAAACGAAGGGAATGCAGACACCCCGTTACGTAATGGAACTGGGCAGCAATGGACATTAGACGTGGTAGTAGGTTGGAAGCAATTACACAGGGACAATGTTGGGCCGGTGACAATGCGATAAATAAGTCGGCTTCAATTGATACAGATGAGAAGTGGCCGAGCGAAGGTAAAAAAACAAGGTTCATATACATATGCACGAGGGATCGCGGGTGAATATGGGTCAAGTTGATTTACGCCGACTCAGGTTGTCAATACGCTGGCTACCTGAAGCGGCCGCATCGTCGTCTAGCTGCGCTTAGCCCGCAATGCACGAAAGACTTCAACACGCGGTAAAGCGACGAACCGCCTGCATTGCAGGCGAGCGTACGTAAAATGTCAAAGCAGTCGAAACTGGAGCATTTCGACACCAATAAATCAGCACACAAATGGAAGCGGTAGATAAGGAGGAATTGGAGAGGAGAAGGGGAGGGAAAGGGTAATATTATACTGAACTTTATTCTGCTTTTGTCTAGAGAATGGTAAAACGGTCTGAAGTAAAGGCAAAACAAAACGGAACGGGGTATTAGCCGGCGGAGCTCCGTATAGAACGAATTCGGGATTCAGGATTATGGCCGAACGGAAAACCTTGTACTTTGCTGCTGAAACGAAATGTCAGCAGGAACATGGTGCTAGCGTGTGTTTTTGCAACTGTGATCTGAGTTGGTGAAATGATCGCCTTTCTGGTAACCTTGCCGCAGCGGCAGTCGTCAGCAAATGTTAATCTGATAAAATGTAGGTGTAATGTGGTGTAATTCATAATGAGTGTCTTTTATTAGCGAGATGCACTGGAGCAGTCAGGTAATTGATGGTCATGAAAGAGAAATGAAAAATGGCCATAATCAAATGTCAAGCAATGGTCCTTTTCACTGGGGACGCCATAAAGCGAGCGTCGATTGCACAATTCACAATGTAATCGGTGAAGGAGGAGAAGCATTCAGTGTCCTTCGTTTAGAGACCGACTCCTCGTGGTAATGTCAACATTATGCTTTACATCTTGCGCACACAATATTTTGACAATGAGCCAAGTCCACCGGCTAGTAGCATGGCCAGATCAGACTGCTGCTAGCGCCGAACGACCCCGCACTTTGCACGTAATAAACACGTCTATAAGTTCACTTAAAATAATGACACATTGTGAGGGCCCATTTGCCTAAGCAACAGCGGCACTACGGCACGAGCCCGACAGACAGAAAACAATCGTGACCTGATGCAACGGATGGTCCCCGTTTGAGTCAAACGCTGTTTTCACGCCACACAACACTGTCGTAGCGCACGGTTTTATGAATAACTGGCTGGCGAGGATATGTAACCTGCGCAACGGAGTTTCCAAATGCAAAGCCTCCGACAAGCCAAAGCCGACACAACGTGTGGTACAAGCACGGCCAATTGTCCGTAGGCGACAATGAGACAGCCGCAGTGAGTTACGAAAAAGTGCATCACAGGCAGTACAGACGGTTTGTGTTAGTTTGAAAATGGAAATTCCCTAAAGGTTTAAAAATAACTACTCAGCTCGAAAATCACGACCGGAACCACGTCCACCTTTGTGCGAAGAGTGGAAGGAAAGAATAGGAATAGGATAGTTGATATGTGTGTGCGTCTTCAGCTGTAATAAAACGGCCCCCCAGAACGCCTTGTGGTGAACGTGGTCGCGCCTCAGTAATCATCGCGCTGTTACTGCTGCACGACGACCTTGAGACAGTTTTATTTTCATACCGTTTCGGCAGAAGGAGTGTAAAGGCGCTGTTTTTTTCGCAAAGAGGCACACACGCGCGTGTATTTTTTGCTACAGCAGAGGGATGTTATGAAGACCAAAGCGCGTGTATAAGGAGCGTGTGCACAAAATTCCATTACTTCCTACCGTGTTCTTTGCTCGTGTTTCGACTTTTTCGGGGGTAAGAAGATGCCGGCCACAAGCTGCCTTAGAAGCACAAGCACACCTTCACCATCATCATGGCCATCGTTTTGCCGGGAGCGTGGCCCACACACTAGCAATTATCGACAATTTTCCTATTTTGATGCTGATTAAATAATTACACGTTCATCGAGGCGGCGATTTTATGTGTGTTGCAGGCTCTCCCAGGATGTTTGATTTTGAATGTGAAGGAACCGAAATGGAGAGACCACCACGACAGGAGGAGGTTGTCTCATGTTTCCTGCCGTCTTTACAGCGTCTTTACGCCTTGTCACCTGCACACAGCGAGCGGCTTCTGGCGCAAAAGGGCACCGCGACAAGGCGGGCAAACGGTTTCGCGTGACCGATCGATCTTCGCCACGCTGTCGATTCGTGCATGGGTCGCGGCTGCTGGCCGGTTAATTGCATCTCGTGCCCGCTGCTCGACCCGCTGACACCGCGATCGATCTTGTGCAGAAGTCAACTGGTGCAGACAAGGTGGGTGTTGCTACAGCTAGGCCCGAGAGCAACCAGTTTGAATCTTCTCAGAAGTATATTTATCATTCAAAAAAAGCTGCACATACACACATACAGCGTCGTTACAAAGTATTGGAAAGGAGAGTTGATCACACAGTTTGAAAAAAAAAAAACTAAACAAGCAACATGCGTAAGCATGTGAAATTATATCCACTTCCTGTGAGTGCGTAAGTGAACGCGGTCAACCCTTCCTGCAGCCAATAAATCTGTTCGTGTGCGTTATTTTTTGTGTTGCGCTTGACGCGCTTACGCACCTAATAAATTCGTGAAAGCTTGCGTTCACTCGCGCAACTCGAGAGCGTACGCGCAAATCGTTAAGCGCGCCCGATAGGCGATTGTATGCGCAGTGTGTGTGTGTGCATAAAGATCAGGTTGTGTTTGAAGGGTGTCGAATGGTTTGGTTAATCTTGTCAGCACGATTGTTTTTCCCTTTTTTTAAGATGGGAGTAGTTGCTAGTAGCTTTATCTGAGTGCAAAGTCCTTAACCTTTGTCGCTTAACCGGTGTTCTATTTTAGTTGACAATTTAAAGTTTTAAAGGCATTTTGGCAAAATATCCTTAATCCTCCATAGTCCCGAAACCTTCAGAGCGTGTCACGATCGATACAAAATAATTACAGCGAAGGTTAAATTTGTGCAGATTGACCATACAAACGAAACGGACTGGGGCAAATGCAAATACGGCAAAGTGTCACCTTTTTACCGATCGCCCACCAATCATGTACGTGCACAGATTTGTACCACAACCGCACGCACACACACACACACACGATCGACGAGTCCGATTGGGGTTGACAAAATTAAATCCTAATGGTAACGTTTTGTTTGCGGTTGTCCAACGACCAACGGTGGACGCTGCAGCGTTCCAAGACTTTATTATAAATTTAATCACTGTAAATTGCAACATTGCATTCAATTGGCCGGATCGGGTGATCGGCAGCGCGCTGCTATGCGTAAGCCGCGTGAGTTGTGCACCGTCCAGGCTCAACTTTTACATCTTAGGGCCCAAACCCGGGCGCTCGAGCGTAACCGTGGTGGACGGCAACGGTTGAGCTTCCCTTTTCGCCTGCCGAACGAGCCTCCCTGCTTGTGCTTGTTATGCTGAACGCAAAACGCAAGGGGACTTTGGTGGAGTGCTCTTGCGACCCGAGCGGAGTACTGTCATGTCAACGATAAAGCGACCTGCTCGGTGTTGTTAGCGGGGTGACATTATCGCTTGCTTCGCACAAACGCAACACCGTCGACACACAGACATAACGTGCTTTTACGTCTGGTTTGATTGAAATGATCTTGTGCTGAAAGGGATCTAATTGGGTCTGGAATGTTTGCCATTTGTGGAGGGAGCTATTGGAGCAAGAATTTTTGAATAGAACACGAAAGAAAGTCTTTACAGTGTTTGTTGCTGAATCATTCTACAAAGCAAGCCAACTTCCTACAAACAAGCAACCAAAGCCACCAGCAATCGTCCGAATGGGTCGCGATCAATTAAATCACATCTAAGATTGCCACAAATAGACGCACGCGTATATGGCGATCGGACGGACCGCCCCGATCGCCCAACTCCGATTCGGAGGTGACAATGACTTGTGAGTGGCCACACCACCATGCTGGTTAAGGATTTACCTTTAAAGGGATGATAAATTGTTCCTAATTCTTTGCGACGCTCAATAATTGCACGGTGTGGAATGTCCAACAGAAGAAAAAAAAAAACACAACGGCACTCGATATCGCTCACCCTGCGATACTGATCACGGTTGTTTGTGTTCTAGCTTCACACACACACACACCCTTTGAGGTCGTTGCCGAGTACTTGGAGCGTGTCACGTGGCAGCATGACAGATGGAATGGGCCGAATTGAAACAAAGAACGTGCAATCGCTCCGGTCCGGCTCAATTACGCAACCCGGTAAGCATTGATGGCAGTGGAAAAAGCTCGCTGAGGCAGGGGAATGATTCTGGCAGTGGGACGTAAAGTCGATAAATCATATTCTCAGCTCTCAGCGGTTCTTTGACTGTGAAGTGTTTTACTGCTAGGGTGCTCCAATCAGCTAACGAAGCTCAAAGTGTGCGGTGGTGTGTTTTCTGCAAACATACCAGCGTTGTCCGGGTACCACCTCAAACATGTAGTGAATATACTCGTAGCGTTACAATATTCTCGGCAGAAACTGGTCCAACGGTCTCGCCTCGGACTGAGGGGAGATCACAATCGGCCAGCCGCCACGACGCCGCCGCTTGCCGCGACGCATTTCATAACATTTATGAGAATGCTATAAAATTGATTAATAGTCCCTGGGGCGATTCGTCCCACAGCAGCGGCAGCAGCAGCAGCGGCTCACACTCTTTGGGTGAAGCTTTTGCATGGAATTTCTAGCGCGTGGCGCACCGCGATTTGCATTATCATCGGGCGAGTTAAACGCGTATGCGATCGCGATCACTTTTCCCGGTGCCGGTGTACAAAACGAGCGGTGCAATAGAACCCTCGTAGGTTATTGACAGTTCTTGGCCGGACCTTCGAAGGGTCGTTGCGTTGCGATCGGTGCACTTGGGCGAGTTTGCGGTTGGCCGGTGCGACCTATGAACTGCTCGCGGGGAAGAACACAAGAGTCGTTTTGGCGAGCAAATTTATTGATTGGCCTGCAGCCGACACAGTGCCGGCTTTACGTTGCCGACTCATGTTCTGGGAGATTATTGCTCAGTTTGCCGTAAGCGACTCGCAGCTAAGTATCTTGTTACCTGGATGAAGGACAGCGCTTAAGAATTGAACTGAATCACGTGTGGAAAGAATTAATTTATGGTTGTGTAGGAACAAGTTACTGTCTTGGGCCATGAATGGATAGCGACTACTAAATGGTCTCAACATTGGATTAACAGTAAGTGGACTGATTGGCTGAAGTGAGAATGGAGATTGTTGGGTGTATTAATCCTTTGGTTCATTTACACGAGATATTACACAGATGAAGGACAATTGAAGTACACCAGGATGATGATCGACGGTAAAGTTGGTATTAATTCAAGGTCTTGAATGGATCAAAATACTTCAGGATGATCTTCGTATTTATGAAGATTTCAGGCTTACTGTGTCACTGTTTCATCATCGTATAACTCTATATAGAGAGCCTCCGAACATTACCTAAAGATAACCAATGAAATCTAAAAATTATTAGAACACTAAAGTAAAAATAACTCCTCTCTTATGACTCCTCGTAACTTATCCCTCTACACATCTAAAAGGTCTGTCTATAAAACAGAACAATTTAATCAACATATACTTCTCAAAGATGGTAAAAAGCATGGCAATTCCTAATATGATCGGACAAGACTTTTAATAATGAAAACAAAACGTAAAGGACACAATTGTTTACGTGTATGGAATTGTTGGGCGAGACGTAGATTACTTCCTTAAGCTCAAGAGCCTTTAGCTACAGCCTTCCTTCAAGCTGCGCTGTGATCGATCATAAAAGTTCGTGTGAAAACTGCACTCGAGCGCTAAAAATAGTTCAACGGCCATGACTCAAGTAGGATATTGTTCCGTGTGAATCACGAACAGGCAGGTCTGAAGCAGTCAAGTCCGGTAGTGTGTGTCTCCGGACTAAGAACATTCAACAAATTATCGATAATTAGTCTCTCTCTCTCTCTCCCTCCATCATCGATCGTCATCACGCACGATCACGTTCTGTTACATTTATGCCTTTTCCACTTTTTTTCCACCGCTCCATCGTGGGCGACGGTCAGCACGGGAAGGAAATTAAACTTCTGAATCGGAAGGTCATTCGCGTGGCCCCCGCCGCTGGAGCTCGTTACGCGTTGAATGGTCGTCGCAGGAGTGCAGGGCGACCCATAATCGTTCATTTGCCGGCCTAAAAGGGCCGCTAACTGTTGGAGAAAATTGAAAATAAACTCAATTTTATCGACTGACACGGGTTGCACAACACAAATGGCGGGTGCATTTCGGTGACCTACAAATAGGGTTTTGGTACGGTTTTTCGCCCGTCCACACATATCACTCGGAGTGTGTGTGCTACATTGTGTGCTTTTTTTTTAAAGGGCACGCTCCGTCTGCTCCTGCAGGGCAGAAAGGCGGCAAAGATCGAACGGGACCTGAAATGTGTAGCAAAATTTCGAACGCTCTGTAAGATGTTGCAGCTGCTTGGCAAGCGCTCGCTCAATTGCTCTTCAGCATAACTCACGGTCAGCTCGAAAGGGCTTGACCCGCCGCCAACAGCTGTTGGGATAAGTCGGGGGGCTTGGTGCTGTGGTGTGGCGTAGGGTTGATTTATCCCAAGCTAAACCTTTAAACTGTGAACGCGATCGAGCATCAGAACATGATCTGCAATCACGATCTTCGTCCATCATCGGTGTGTTGTTATTCATCGCCAGTGTGATTGGACATCTTTGTGGTATAAAATCACACCATTGCTTGCAAACCATGGGCATGAAGGTATAGGAAAGCCCTTAAAGTTTATAAGCCCCCGTTTGTACAAGACATGCATGAGTTCGGTCACGTAATCTTTGGCATCTTGTTTATAATTGTTACACGATGAGTTGACACTATCGGTGCAGACCTTCGAGCAGTGGTTTTGAGATTGGAGCTGGAATTAGTATTTCGATCCATCACAAGGTCACCAGACCGTCAGCCAGCGTTGGCCAATGCTCGAGTAGAAAAACCCCTAGCCCTAGCGTGACTGTTGGGCCGGTTTCGGGGGCTTGAGCCCTTATCGATCAATGGCTGGTTGGTTAGTTTGTGTGTGTGAGCGAATTCACTGAGCTTAATTATTATAATAGGCATAATTAGTTCGTTCGATAAAAATGGTTCGATTGGTCGGTGTACGACATCGATTAGATTAGTGGAAATTGAGTAGGCAATTATCGTTGACTTTGGACACTCGACTCGGGTTGGCTTTATAAGGGATCTCTGTGAACGAGTACTAGAAGGAGCAAATTCGATAATAATACGCCAAGAATTCTTTTAAGAGGTGGTTTTCGGATCCACTTAGCAGATATGTAAAGCATTTGTCCATGTTTAGGAACATTCCTTCTAAAAAGGCCTTATATTTTGATCGTGACAAGAATTGAGTTAAGAAGGAAGAACGGTATTTACAAAAGATCATAGATGCAGGAAGAGAGCGTCAGTACGAACGATCAGCAGTCTCTCGACAGAACCCCAATGTTCAGTCCTCGCCAATGTGTATGCTTCAACGCGTGCCTTAGAACACGTACGGAGCGGGCAGTCCAGTGTAGGCCGAGTAGGCACCGAAGCCTGGCAGACCGGCGGCAGTGTAGGCACTGTAAGCTGGCAGTCCCGCAGCAGTGTATGCCAGAGCAGGAGCAGCCGGAGCTACGAAGCGTGCCGCCGGGGCAGCAACGACGGCCGGAGCAGCCGCAACGACCGGGGCCGCTACCGCATGGTTGACGGTGTGCGCGTTGTAGGAGGTGGCGTATGGTGCGACGACTCCTGCCGCAGCAAGAGGAGCTGCCACTGGAACAACACCAGCCGAAGCAGCACCGAACACGCACACAACCAGGCAGATCTTAAGGAGTGGGATGGATTTAAAGAGTTAAATGCTAGACTAGAACAACTTCGAAGGAGTATAGGACACTTACCACAATCTTGGCAGACATGATGCTTGTTGGGGTTTGTGGGGAACTCTGACGTTTGAAAGGCTTGTGAAATTTGTTTGTTAGATTGCTGTGAAGCGACTGATGCTACTGTTGGAGTTGAGGATGGGTTTTATACGAATAGGACACACATGAACAACCCAACCTTCATGCCGGTTTGCATACGGAATTATTGTTCAATTTCATTTTGTCCAAGTGAAGTCCACCCTCACCCTAGTATTCGGTGGGGCAGACAGTGTGTGTCATACGATGGGACTATTACAGGATTGCACAATGTATGTCTAGACCGTGGTACACTTTCCCAAATTGAATGCCAAGGCTACGAAGTGGTGCTTCAAAACGATGATGATACCTGAATTCATCGAATGCAATAAATCTGCGGCACATTTCTCGACCTGTCCTACCTGAAGGAAAATCATGCACCTGTACGTGTACATATACATACAGGAGTTAAATGTGTAACTTTATTCGCCGTAAAACTGATTATTTTATAAGGAATTCTCTTCGAATATAATCAAATGTCATTGATTTTGGTTTCACGGCGTAACGCCATTTGGCGGAATGTCTGGTTGCACGGTAATTAGGCCCTAAAAGTTCAATCTCCAGTTCCATCCCTACCCGCAAAAGCTCACTTTTGCCGCGATTTACGAACGCATGTGTTCGCCCCATACAAATCCTAAACTTTTTATTTTCGCTTGGTCGTAAATCGCGACGAAAGTGAGCTTTTGCGGGTTGGGTTTGATGCTTGAAAACGATTTAGATACCTGGGCAAAAAAAACTTCTAACCCACGTTGGACGCAAGTCTTAAAATTGCATGCAAAAGTACTGAAAATCTCACCCTGATTGGGAAAAAGAGCACGATAAAATGAAATTGTTTTTAAAATTTTAATGATTTAACACTATAAAATACGTTTTACGTCATCCGTGCTCCAATCCTGACGATTTTTTTGCTCATTTTGCATACATTTTGAAGACTTGGGTTATACAATACAGGGTTTCCAGGTCAATTTCCAATGTGCACATAGTTATTTACCGCATCTTACATCTTTTTCAATAGCTGTCAAATGGTGTATTTGCTTCAAAATGAAATTTCAGTTTCAAAACACAACAAAGAACTGTCAAACTCAATCCAGCTTAAGTAGTGTTAAAAATCTTCATGAAGAAATTAAAAATTATTATGATGGAGATGAAATAGCACTTTGATTGATGTGGATTATCATCTTGCATGTGGTGAATAACAATGATGACATTTGAAAGTGACTTGGAAAATCCTGAAAGTTCTTTTTATCGAACTTTCTATCATACTCCCCTAGCCGCAAAATTGAAGATTTCGGACGTCGTGTGGACGTCGTGTGGACGTCCACCCGACGTCCACACGACGTCCGGTTTAAGAGGTTACTCGACCAAGCGAATTTTTTAGACGATTTTTATGGCAAAAATTGTGGCGGATTTCCCAGGGTTGTTGTATCGAATAGCAGCCACAAAAAATAAATTTTATGGACGGCTAGAAAAAAATGAATCTTGCCCTCCCCCTTACTCCTTCGTGGTCGGTAGTTGCGATCACACCAGCTGTTCATATGATGGTGGTGGGAGTGATATCGCTTATCTGCTGTCTTCTTTATCCGTTCTACCAGATCATACGCGTGTTCAGTGACGTCCTTCCCCACCTCCTTCGTTTTCCCAGCAGTTATTGGCGAATGCTTGACCTTGTGTGAGCGCGCGCTTGACTTGTGGTTATTGTTTTTTTCCTTCCCGTTTTTTCGGCTGCTGATGCATTGCGCGTTGGCTAGAGCGCCGTCGTTCGAATCTGGATTTGATCAACGCGCAAGTTGTCGTGTGGATGGAATCGATTTACCGTTCGAGCTATTTGCCGGATCGATTGAATGCATGCTTCGTACTGGTTTTATGTTATTTGTTAGTGCAGTTAGTTGCAGTTAGTTGCAAAAAAAATAATTCAAACAAAAGATCATTCAATGCACTAGTCCGCTCATGTTGAGCCAACCAATGCTTAGTTAAAGTCAACGGAAGGTCAAATATTAAAATGAGGGATATCATTGAACACATATTGTCTTTCCATTATTTTTTTCTTTAATAATTTACAAACCCTCCAATCTTCTCCCACCCCTCCCTCCCTCCCTCTCTCCATCCGAACGGAAATAAGGTTAGGATTTACCCACCATAGTGTACCCTTTTAATTCTAATTACCGGGGTCTACTGTTCGGAAGAGAAAAAGGAACGTCTCCCCCGCCTCTCGCTCGATACTGTTATTGAGGAGCCACCCGCCCCGGCTTGGCTGACGCACGCATCGCTCGCTTTGCCTGGCTTGCTCCTTCTCTCGCCTTTTTTGGAGACGCATTATCGTTGCGGATGGTGTTGCGCGGCCATGTCGCTGCCTGGAGGATGGCATAGAAAGTTGTGTTCTAGCCCGTCGCTGTCCTGGCGATTGACGCAGTATGCGCAAGTGGCGTTTATGCTGCATGCATAGTCGATAGCGCTGCGGCTGCGTTCGAGCATTGGCTGTGGCGACCGGCCCCCGGGAGCCTCAAATGCCAGTGATGCAGCCGGACCTTTCACGCGCCAAACTGCTCTACGCTTCCCCGCATTTTATGGATGGCTTGGCTAGATTTGGCTGCCCCTCGTTGTCGTGCTATCCGAACACAACACAACAACATGACCGTCCTGCGTTCAAGCCCCGTTTGATCCTAGTGGCCCAGGACTGCCTATCTCGCTAGGGGTAAACCAAATAGTAACAGGTCACGTCAACTCACACGACTTAGCAACATGCTCGCCATGAGTTCAAGGCTCGTATGGACCGTCTCTCGTAGCAACGGCTAACTATCCGGCATGACCGCGTAGGTCGTTGCGCCAAGAAGAAGAAAGGAGTGGCTGACGCAGACAGAAAAGCAATGGTTACTGTGTCAAATAAGAAAAAGATGAAGAAGCTTTGTACGATCCGCAGCTCATAAGATTGATGTGTACAATGTGGACAATACAGAAGGAAGAAAATCGACTTAAAAAATGCATGTTGATCCCTTCCGGTACGTCCTCCCCGTTCCTGTATGCTCCCTCCAGTTCGCTTCGTTCTCGTCCCCCTTTGTTTAGAACCCATCGTCGCTTCGGAACAGTAAACGCTACTCCCCGTTTTCATCTTCTCATCTCACCTCTTCGACTATCACCCTTCCTGCTCCTCCGATTCCTTCCGCTCTTGTTAGCTTCCCATTTATTTACTCCCTTTCTCCTTCTTTCCTTCCCATTCCTTTTCTTTCGTAATGCTGTTCAATAATGCTAGCATAGTTTAGAATAACAAATGTAAACTGTATTTGCCGTAAGCCTTAAGGCAAACAATAGTGAAGTGCGGGCGGATTAACCAGTACACATACTAAGCGGCCGCGTGAGGTCCCGAGGAAAGGATCCTTCGTAATCCTTTTTTTGTCGAAACCATCCGTAAACGATCCAGTTCATTTGTTTCGACTCGAACTCGTTGCACCCACGGGTCGAATTGGCGAATGCCGAACTACCTAGCGCACTCGCTGACCACATACCAACGCTTCATGGAACCACTTGGGCGATTGCAGCCCGTGGCCGATAAGACCCCACAGCTCCCTGCCATCTCCCTGCTCTCTTTGTTGTACAGGTTATTTCGCCATCACCCACGTATCGAGGCCGCGTTCAGCATTGCAAGCTCATAGCCTCCCGTACACATTTTCTTCTTCTTCTTTGACGTAACGAACAATGCTGTAGACAGGGCTGAAACGACTTCTTAACCTTACTAAAATCACGCTATTGGATAGTCGGTTCTTGCTATCTGGGGAATGGTCCGGATAAGAATCGATCTCGTCCGGTCTCGTAGGAACCGGTCTCATCACAGCATGCGTTCAATGAGTCGGGGCGCTGGTTGAAGAGAGCACCAGAGTGACGATGAAAAGATTGCAGCAGATTGCCGTTTGGTTTAAAGGGTATACAATATGCGGAATTTAATTGTTGCTCGACCGCATAAAAAGTTTACCAAAATATGTCCCAAATCTACAAACATCATAATACTGTGTTTGTAGTTATGCTAGTCACAAAACGCTTTAGGTCCAGTGTGGCACATAAACGTGCACGAATTGGTTCATCATTTGGTGTGCCAGAGCCATTGCATCTAACAATTTACCCTTTAATTAACTTAACTTCCTTTAACGCATCAAGAAGATTCGCAGCCAATGTCACACACGGGAAAAATAAGGACAAAGAAAACTCCCTCACGTGCGAGAAAGAGCAGCAACAACCACAGATTTGCGCCAATAACTTGGTGAGAATGCGACGGAACATCATCGCCTGTGAGCGAGAGTGAAACAGAAGTCATTACCATAATCTTCCCACCCATAATCAACAACCATAATTCGTGTGTGTGTGTTCGCCCCATACAAATGGCATAATTTTTATTTTCGCTTGGTCGAAAATCGCGGCGAAAACCCGATTTTGCGGCTGGGGTTTGTATGCAATTTTAAGACTTGCATTCAATCTGGATTCTCAACTTTTGCATGCAAGTTTTCCAATTGCGTCCAGCCTGGGTTGTAATAAACGGTAACAGACTACCCCCTGTGCAACTTTGGTCGTCAAACAAAAGACTCGCTTCCCCTGCTCAACTTTTGTCGACATACATAAGACTCCCCCCCCATCCCACAGTGCATCTTTGGTCGTCGTACATTAGATACTCCTCTAATGTCCCCATGACCCGTATGTCTATTCGACATCTCGGTAATAAATAAGTCTTCCACTGCAAATGTTCGTCATAATTCCACAGCTCATTTCAACTAGAAGAGAATATGCAGTAACTGCGTATGAAGTACGAGCTGAATTTCTGCCTCGTCCACGTACGGCGTACATGACCGCCACAATACATCAGATAGTATAAATTCCCTCAACTCGTGTGACGCCTTTGAATGCGCTGGATTCGCCACGGTCAACAGAACAGTAACCGCGTAACCGAATTGAATCACTCTTCCCCATTCTATCACATCATTCTGGTGAGTAGAAAGAAATCCTTTCTCGTTCGGAGCCTCTGATGGAATAATGAAGAAGCGTTTTAGATTTTACAGAAACAAGTAAACCTCAACAGCTCACACATCGCACGCATTCAAATTGCCATCCTCACGGAATCGTCCTACACACCAACACGTGCCGTGACTGTGGTACAGGGATATCAACAATATTGTCTAATGGTGATGCCTGCGAAAGACGACGTGGCTGTCTGTCGCCGGCAGGAAAGCTGATAAAACACCCCCTCCAACCGTTGGTTGACGGAGGTAGCAAAAAGTGCTTCGCCCATGCTGATGCGCGAGTGCGTTTCGATACGGTGGTGGTACATTGGTGGTTGAGTCAACCGTGGAAATGGAGTAAGGATTTAAGGTTTGTGCTTTGCCGCCCAATGTAGAATGGTAACAGACGAGCTCGCCTACAATTGTGAACTAGATGCACCGTCCAAGACTGCATCTTGTAGCAATTTACACAGCACAAAGCGCTTTGGATGAAAAAATGCAGAGTTTACCATTCGCCGAGTGATGGGCAAAATTGAATGAAAATGTCATGAAAGCTAGAATCGGGTTTGAAAACATAACATAGGAAACTATAATAAAGGAATTAAATTTCGTTAAAAATGGGAAAAATTAGAAAAAAAGACTTATTTTAGGTAAAAAGCACACAAAACTTCAAAGACTATCTATAAAAAGAAGAAAAATAAGTGAACAAATAAGTAGGTAATAGATAATCAAAAAAAGTGGAAAAAAGGAAAAATTTAAAAAGCCTTGAGAAATACCAACCAAACATTCTTCCAAACAATATGAAATACAAACACGAAAACTCCCCAAAAAAACAACTAACCACCAATAGAGCAAAAGAACAACTGAAACAAATCGTTCACTCCGCGTGCTCACTCCCTTGTCCCTTGACTTACCTACTTGCCCCGCATTCTCCTAAGGCTGCAAATGAACGTTTGCCTCCCTGTTTGACCACACAGAGCGTGAGCAGCATTGTAAAATGGATCGCACCCCCAAAACCAACCAGTCAGTGCGTGTTGCATCGCTTAAAATATGCGACCAGTGCTGCAGAGGAAGCTAAACCATGCCGTGCATTAGATATGTAGGAGCTGCATGGTCTCGTCCCGGGACTCGGGATGTAATCGGTACGGTACAGATGCTCAAGAGCACAAGGTTTATGGGATGTGCTCGCTGCTGTTACTGCTGCCACCAAAAACTCCTATCGCTTGGTGTCTTCGAGTAATAGACTTTCTTTGCCGGAAGTGTGTTAGACCTGGCCGGCATGGATGTAGCGCATGATGCCAGAAAACTGTGAATGTGGGTTTGCCACGAATGGGTTATTGGTTTCATGAAGTAAAAAACGCATACACTGCGTCGTCGTTGCTCGGGTGGTCTTGTGTCCATGGAGAAAGTGTAACCATTACCAGAATGCAGACCGGCAGTTAGGTTGATCGTTAATAGATTTCTCGGGCTTTTGCTCGCTTCTGGACTTGGTTTGTGATGCTCCGTGATGCTGGCATAAGGCTCGGCTACCGTATACCACGTTTAATACGTCCAACATATAAGCTCTGGTGGCATGAAGTAGGCATGATACAGAGAAAAACAACTATAGAGCTTATTTCCTAAATTTGAAAACGAACAAATGGTTTAATTCAGAACCTATCTTCATTTTTATTTCATTCTCCAACCGTTAATAATAATCCAACAAAGAATAATGATCATCTTTTGAACCGAATGGTGTAAATGGATAGGCTTGGGCTTAGTGAAACACTTAAGTGAGAATGGTTATTGGCGTCATGTTAAAATCGTGTGAGTTATTGGTTATGTTAAAAGGATTTTTCCTTCTAAAATTCTATTTCAAAGCAATCACGGGTATTTCTGCCTTTTTTTCAGTTGGACGGCTTAATCTGAATCGTCTACTAATCCTTTGCAACATGTTTGTAAGCTGTTGGCCATCCTACGAACGGTAGCTTTGGACAAATATGTATTACCTCAAGCGTGAATTTTCGCTATTTGTCAACATTGTTCTTAATCTATTTTATTGCAGTTGCTAAATTATTAAGATGATCTTAACATTCTTTCTGTTTCAACAGTTTTTCAATAAATGTTTTCCAATCAATTTGTAAGACAATTTACTGACAACATTTCTTAAATTTATCCTTATTAAAAAACAACTACGCACTCCCAGTCGATGTATGTGTGTAACAGCACCAAGTAGTTCAATATTAATCTACGCTAGTTATTCCAACGGAAGGTTCAGCTCGCATACTCTACTGTAGCATTTGACCTAGCTAAAAAAACCCATTAATTAATTGGTGCTTCTCCGCTAATGCAATCTTCCATTATTAAAGCAGAGGGTAAGGAGAAAACGATACGGTGCAAAAGGAAAAGGCAACCACTGTCTTCTCGCTGGGGATCTAGGGCTGGATGGAACGCGTTTTCATTACACTTACATCGGGTGGGCTACCGCAGCTCAGCGAAATGGTTATTTCGATCATCAATTTCAATCAGGCGCTACTTTTACGCGATGCTTTTGCGCGCCCGAAAGAACACGTGTTTTCCAGCGTGATCACCAGAAGGTTCTAGTGGGAATGTAGAACCCATTCAATTGAAAGTTCTACATTCTAATTAATTTTTATTGAAACAGGAGTGCGTTCCGGAGCGATTCCGATTTGTGTGTGTGTGCGTGAGCAGTGTGTACTGCTGGTTTACGTGCAGCAAGAGGATGGATTCTCCCACGCCGACACTAAACGACGGTGTTGAGTTGCTTAACATGGGTTCATGTTTGAACGCGAGCATTTAAAACAAAATACGATTTAATGACAAAACTTTTTGCAAAAGGCTTTATGAATTCATCATCTTGCTCACACGGGTTTTAAGCGACATTTCAAAACTGTGTCACTTGGTGGAGCAAGCCGCTAGCGACCGCTCAGCCTGCACAGTTCATTCACCACAGAAGCCTCATTTGCGTCCGTTTTCGGCACCACATCACATCACAGTTTACGGCTCAAAATCGATTGAAATGTAAAACAATAAGTAACATGCTCGTCAGTCGTAACCCTTGTTTAATGATTCCACCAAAGTGCGAGTGCAAAAACCCTCTCCAGCTACTCGTGAATTGGAAAAGTTTATATTAAAAAAGTTGTGCTAATCTTGACTGGCGCAGCGCGATACTTGTAGCAAAATTCAGTCGCTTTTGCTTAACTACTCCGTAGGCTTGCTTCAAAACTCAGCCAACGGTACAGGAAGAAGAAAGAGGGAGGGAGAAAGGGGGAGAGGGAGGCCGCGTATTAATAGGTTATTGACATTCTTTTGCAAACTGTTTTCAAACAAACACATCGTAGCTGCCTGCCGGGGGTGTAGAGCCGGTACGTCAATGCAAAAGAATTACGTTGTCCCGAAACAAAGTTTGGCAAACACTTCACAGCTTTCGATCTTAAAGCGAAAGATTGTTTTCTTTTGGGAACGGGGATGATGCGTTCCTTTTCATTATTAAACGCGGTAGATACCGAATTGATGCGAGATGAAACCCTTCAACCTGCTTGCGTAATGTCCTTCAGCAAGCAAGGCCCATACACGGTGTTCCGGTTAACATGGGTAACAAATGGCTTAGGTGAAACGAAGCGTAACAAAATGCACCGCTTCCCTCCACCGAACGGGAGGTGGGAGGAACGAATCTTTCGACGGAACGGGTGGAATCGAAAATGAGCGTTAAATTGATTCAGGGCAGTGTTTTGGGAAAGTTTGCTATTGAGTAGAAGAAATAAAGGGAAGTAAAGGGGTGAGCTTAGAATGAAGATTAATGACTAAAGTGAAGGTTAATTAAACGTACTCGTCATACGAAAAATAGTTGACAGAGAGTTGGTTTGGGTTTGAGATCTTGAATGCGTTTGAATCATGATCTTATCTTTGTTATTTCCTTTTAAAGTAATTTTTTTATTAATTTGTTTACTCCCTGAATTATTTTTACTATCACTTCACGTATTTTCTGTTTTATTTGAAAATATTATATTACATATTTATATTTTTTCATATGTTTTGTGTTTGTCTTTGTGTTTCAATTATTTTACAATTGGTTATCTTAGCTTTGGGTTACTTATAAAATCTCTTAATTACTTATATGTGTACTCGTTTCGATGTTTCCTTAAAGCAATATGAAAAGAGGTATATTGAATTGGTTTTTTACTTGATTTATTTCTCTTTATTTATTTTGAGTTATTTCGATAAATATTATGATGGTTTTGGTCGTTCATTCTCTTTAATTTTATTAGCTATTTAATGACTTAAAAATGTGCTTGATGCAATGTGGATTTTTCTTACTCATTTACTTATTCATTTATTATTTACGATAGTCACCTTCTCCAATATCGTTTTACTTTCTTCCTTGATTAAATTAATGACCTACTAACTCACTTAATAACTACTTTTTCATCAATTTAACAATACACCTTGTTTCATGAACTCGTCATCAATTTCAACAGCCACTTGGCAGCTTTCGGTCGATTCACTTTTTGCCACAACCTGCTCGTAAACCTGTGTAATCTGTCCCGTTATCCTCACTCGGTTTCCTCTCGACCTCTCGACCGCTCATCACAATAGAACAATTCATTTTTAGTCTACCAAACACAAAACCTTACCGGCCGCTCCCCACAATGCAGCATTCTTTGCCCACCGGCATTGATAGTGGGGTTGTTTTGGTGTGCTTTGTTTTCGGTGCTTACGTATTTCAGATGCCAACGGATGTGAACGACCATCGTTGTGGCCCATCGCATTACACTGAACTGAAGCGGGACTGAACCAAAAAAAAAAGAAGATGGGAAAGAGCTGGACAATTCAGCAGCGGACACAGTCCGTGCGGTGGCCCGTCCGGTCCAGGATTCATCAGGAACCGAGAGCGGGGTTGGCAGTGCGATAGTACATCGTTTCCAAATTGCAGCCATAAATAAATCATAAAAGAGGGATTACCCTGCTATCGTTCATTAAAATTCACCTACCGCAGAGATAACAAAGCCCGGAGTGCTGCCACGCTGTCCTCGGGGATGGGTTAGACGGTTAGGGGGAGTGTCAGAATTCATCCTTAGCTTTGTGACCCGCGCCGAGATAAATGAAAGACGAATGAGGCAAAAACAAAAGGGTACAAAAAGGGACGGCCGTATGTGGTGGTATAGAGCTAGAACAAACGTGTATTACTCACGTGGTTTGGTTTGGTTCGGTGGCTGGTGCGGATGGATGTGCGTGCATGTGTCCATCGAACCTCGTTTTCCAATAAAATATGTCATAAACCTCCTGTCCATTGTGAGCCATGTGTGTACTGTACGTCTTTTTTTCGCTTTCCCTCTCTCTGCTCTCTTTCTCTCCTTTTGTTAGAGCTTTCGTTGAAGCAGAAACACCAGCAGTAGTTGACAGTTTGAGAATTTCTAGCTTTTTGTGGGCTGGTTTGGTTTTATCGCTGCTCCAATCGTCCCTACAAATGAACAGATGAGATGGGAGTTGGTTAGAGACTAAAGGGAGGAGGGGGGGGGGGTGAGGACACTAGTAATCAAAATCCTTTATTCTTGACCTCTGAGTGCATTCCAACACTACCTTACCCCGCTGCACTGCATAAGGGGGGAGAAAGGTACAAACCGCACCCAGAGAACCTTCCCGCACATCGCACGAGCATACAGGATGAGCAGGAATTAATTTCATTCCAGCCAAGCCAGGTTCCAGACAAGGTCGGGCGGGGTGGGATAAATATGGGAAGAAATATTCCATGCAGTAATAATGCCCGCCTGGCGACACACAATGGCAAAACCCCCACTAAGCCGGAACGTTTTGCTGCCTAGTCGGGGCCCGGTTTTGTGCAGATAAATAATTCCTAACCTTCCTCAGGTGAGTGAGGCTGTGGGAGAGAGAGAGGGGGAGAGAGAGTGAGAGAGAGAGAGAGAGAGAGAGAGAGAGAGGGGGGGGGGGGGAGAGAGAGGGGGGGGGAGAGAGAGGGGGGAGAGAGATGGAGGATGGGCTCTCCGCCGAGCTTTGTATGAAGCATTAGCGTGCAGTTTTTTTCCCCATCCCAACGCTAGCAAAGGTGGATTGCGTTTTACAGCACAAAATACGGTACGGTTTTAAGCTGAATAATGAACGACGGGTGCAGTTGGCTGGTGTTTTCGATCAATTTTTAAACGCAATTAAATCGTGTCAATGGGTTTTTGCCGCTGCAAAGAATGTGTGTGTGTGTGTGTGTGTGGATCGCTCCCAAGCGTTGTGTGGGGTTTATGTTTCTAAACTAATAGACTATTACGCATGAGTAAGGTTGTTTGCCGGCAGAGTCTGTTTGATCATTTGGATTCAAAGTTTTGTTGATCTTTAGCAGTTCTTTAATCCTTTAATTCTCCAAAGTTTGATTTCTTCACAATGTATACAAGATGCTGAACAATGGTAAACTTTAAAGACCCAGAACAAAGGAGTTTGGTAATCCGTTGCTTGTGTTTGGGGCGATAAAAGTTTTCAAGGACATTGGTCGTAATTAAATACCGCAAAGAATTTTGCATGGAAAAATGGTCATAAGTTTGTTTTATGATGAACACATACATCACACATCGGGAAAACGTAGCAGAAAGGGTGAGATTGAATAATAGAAGATGTTATATTTGGGTTCGGGTTATGAGTATTAATGACTTTTATGTTTCACCCACAGCAAGGTGATGCGTCAGAAAAAAGGACTTTTGATATACAGGGTTTTCCAAGTCAGTTTCGAATGTAAACATTGTTGTTCACCGCATCCTAGATGTTTTCCAACAGCTGTCAAATGGTTTATGAAATATCAGTTTCAACACATGATTTTCAATACATTATAAAGAACTGTCAAACTCAATCCAGCTTGAGTCGTGTTGAAAATCATGCTGTAGAAATTAAAAATTATTGTGATGGAAATGAATTGTCAGCTCGATGTGGAACAACATTTTGCATGCTTCGAAAAACAATGTTTACATTCGAAACTGACTTGGAAAACACTGTAAGTTCAACCACGAAAAACTATTAAAAAAACTCTCGAAAAAAACTGATTAAAGTGGGGTGTCTCTTGAAGTAGGCTTTAACGCTTCATTGAGTTCCTCATTTCTTCGCTGAAATCCAAACCATTTAAGATTATCTATTTCAAAGCTCTAATTCACATATGTACGTCCTCAACCAACAAATCTGCTATCTAACACTACATGATGCAAAGCTATACAATCATCCAAAACGAAGATTAACCTAAATGAAAATAAGAAAAATAAATTTTATGTACTCAATTTTCATTCAACAAATACTTACTACTTACTTACTCATAGAAATACTTACTATTGCTGTAAAACACAATTGAAAAAACACACACACTGCAATCTATATCTACCACCAACGCACAAACGATATAATAATAACCCTTGTGTTTGCTTCCACAGCTTCCCGTAAGCTCTAAGTGTAAGACTGTGAAATTCGAATTTCATCCGGGCTAGCTTATCGGCTAACCGTGTCCTACCGTACTCTGCCCTGTACCATGCTTTCAATCCTCTTCCTAGGCTTAGAAAACTTAAAATCCCACATCATATTCCCTGGAGCCTTCCCCTCCGTACTCTTCCAGAGAGCTCTCAGGCTAGCTAATTTCTCGCTCAAGTGATAAACTGGTGTAAATTTAGGCACAGATTGTGCTGGACGCATTTACGTACCCATTAGCAGACACGTTCCGAGTACGTTCCTGCTGTACGTAAGATGATGAACAAGCTGTGTGTCCTGAGCTGTGGAGGAGAGTGTATGGTGGGGAGGTGGAAAAAAATGCAGAAAATCTACACAGAAATACAGAAAAGCTAGATTTGTATGCTCTAGAAGGGATCGGGTACTTATCAGGTGTGTGTGTGTGTGCGGGCGCCGGTGTATCGGTGTAGTTCGGAGATAACATCGAGCAAGTGAAATACGGCCCCTAAAACTGGCACACACACACACAGTAGTTGTCAGTTGTTAACCATTTTATTGTGGCTACACCATTTTTGACTATCTCTGCCCGGTAGAAGAATAACAAAGTACCCTTTTTCTCCCGCCCCCTGAGATGGGACGGAGGTGCAGGCTCCAGCAACAAATGGATTTGGATTAGGAGGAGAAGAAGGTAGCGTGGAGAGTGTGGCTTCCCAGTACGCATCCGGACGACCGGAGGTCATTGTTTCGTTATGGTGAAATTATTCAAAAACCAATTCCCTTCCCATCCATCCTACAGTGCCCTTCTCCGTGTTACGCTTACGCAGAGCTGGGATATGTGTGTCCGTCCGTACGGGTGTAGTTTTGATTGTAAATATTGAAAATTTATTGCCATCCTGGCCACCGCTCACCGTGCTCCATTTTTCCAACCAACCGTCAGCATTCGGCTCAGTTGAAAGGAACACTGTAGCCCCTCCCCATGTGGTAGAGGTGTAGCCGATGTAAGAGTATTATAAATTAAATTATACTCTACTAGGTTCTGCCGTGACGCAAGCGGCAGGTTTGTGTGTACCTCCCGAGATAGGAGGGTTTTTTGGTTCCGATTTAGAGGTATGATTGCAAGTGAGAAGCTTGTGGTGAATTGGAGATGAGTTGCTTGTCCATCTGTAGTACAGCCAGGGCAAATCCACATTATGATTCCGCGTGCCGATGCAGATGGGGCCATATGGATGATGGAGAAAAGAGCCTGCAAACAAAAGCAAGGCAGAAGGGACTCCGGGCGGGTAGCATTCCATATCACCCGAACTCCCGAAATAGCTCGCACTGCTATAATTTACCTCACTCACTTTTGTTGTAACCATTGTAACCATTTCGTTTCGGAATTCGGGCGTTGGAAAAGTTGAAGTTATTAATGCTTCATCATCGGTTTAAGCAGTGGTATCGGTGTCTTGATTTTATGGCGCAGCACGTCATTTCGGTTCAAGCTAAATGGGTTGCCGATGGGTGAATGGTTTGGGTGTGTTTGTGTCTAAAAGCTACCCAAATGAGTCGTAAAAAACTTATGCTTCTGTGTGGGGCAGTAATAGCCACACGATTAGCGTGCTATGAGTTTTACTGTTCTGCTCTGTTTAAGGGACCGTGTTTTAACAGCAGTTTGTAATTGCTTGTGGATAAGATTCTAGACAGAGCAAAGGTGAACGTTTTGGAGGCTGTTATCATCAAAAAGTTATTATTAAAACGTTCAACCTATTATTGCTTGTTAAGGAAACATTCAAACTATGGAGATTATTTTAAGGTTGTAGATTGATTGTGATACATAATTTGTGGGACATTTTCTCGACTCTTTCTAATGGGAAGTTAATTTTATATGTTGGGAATTGGACGCTGTGGTGCCGTTTTTGGACGGGCTTATTGGAATCGTTTTTGGAAGGGTTATTGAATTTGTCCAAAAAGGGTGCTCTAGAGTCCAATTCCCTACACATAAAGTTCATTTATCGTTAGAATGTTTCCTACATCTATGATAACTCCTGTAAAAAAACCCCAGTAAACAAACCAGTTGGGAGTTTGTTCAGCCTCTTTAATTGCTAAAAACAGAGCTAGTAGTTGGTTACATTGTTGTAAATATCTAACAATTTTTATTGACATTTTAAATGAAATAAGCCTTTTGTTTGTAGCGTTAAGAGTTCAAAATAAATATAAAAATACTCATTTAGCTTCGGCTACATTAATTAACATGATATGAGTTACTAAATAATCCCAAGCAAGCAACGAACTGGTAAACAACTTCCCATTTCAACAATTATAGCTGCCTACTTAGAATTAATGACATTTTTTGGCCACTCCGCAACTACTTAAAGCACTCATTGATAATTTAACTAAAAAATAACAAATAATAACGTAAATTCAACAAAATCTCATGTAGTAAGGCAATATTTATAATCAAAATGTGCCTTTTGTTGTTAAATGTCTGTTCCAAATCGTTGCTTGAACGAACTTTTATTATCCTTATGTTTTATAAACTGCGTGCAATTTATTACCGAAATTATGCCCAAAAAAAGCCGGTCTAAAGAGGAAAAATGCACTTGCTCCACACACTCTGTTTATTTACCCGAAACGATATTCACACAACTCATTCATCAATCGATGTACAACATAGAAAAACCAAACAAATCCGTTCACACAAAAATTCCACGAAAACCCACCAAGCCATAATTTCATCATACGCGTTCGTCCACCCACCTCCACCCACTGTCCACAGGGGAGGGGTGGCGGTTTATGCAAACAATACCAATAAAACCGCATAACCCGCAGCGAAGCTAACGGCCAATACATCAACCGCTCGATCGTCCAACGGGAACCCTTCCGGACGGCTTCCGCTTTGCGCGCGCTAGCTGTTTCGCAAATAAAATCACTCCATTGCCATTGCCACCGCCTACACTACCACGCCCTTCGGAAAAGCGGACGTGACGGTATGCGAGTAAGCTTCCCTACCGAATGGCTGGCCCCTAAAGTCTAAAGTTAAACCGCAAAAGAGGGGGAAGCCGACAAAAAGTGCGGAGGAAAAATCACTTGACAAAACATTTGCACACTTTTCCGGGCTTCCTTTTGCCCGCACACACACGCACTGTCACAATTGGTAATAATCGAATCGTTTGGTGCGGGCTGGATCTCCCAAGCTTGGCGATTGAAAATTGAGCTTCCGGGTGTGAGCATAATTCGATAACCAGCCGCAGCTTGGCCTTTTTTTGCTAGCCCTTCCCCGGCTAAATGGCCATATGCCTGGAAGGGAAATCCTACGACACGCTTAACACCAACTGGCACCACCACCGGGAGGCACTGGATCGACCGCACCGATGGCTTTTCAGTGCAATAAAAATGATTTGTCTTCGGCAATTCGATAATGCTTCCCGGATAGGGGATGCTGGCAGGCGGCTGGCTCTCGGTCGGACTCGTGATCGCCTTCATCGCCCTTTTTACGCTCCTTGTTTACCCGGAGGTATGTGGGGAGGTCACTAGTACAACACCATTATGCAAAAGAGACACGCACACTTTGCACACACGAAGCGCAAAACGAACCCGCGTCACAAAACCCCTGCAAATCCTTTTCCAATGCTTCATCATCTTGCGTGTGGCCCATTTTCAACCCGCGAATAGGCGATGCGGTGGCGTTGCAAAATGGCAAGCGCCACGACCGGTGCCATGAATTACGCGGTCTTTACGCAAAGTGGTGACAATAAAATAATAAAAACATTCATAAAAAATAACAACAATCCACGCGGCGGAACGCGCGCGCTGATCGTAATGGGATTGTGTGTTTTTGTGTGTGTTTTCCCCGCACGAGCCGAACATTGGAAACGATACATTGAGTGTTGTGCGTTTGGAGGTTAAGCTTTTTTCGCTTTAAATTTCATGTTTTATTTGCCCTTTTATTTCTTCCCTTTTATTGCGGCGGAGGCGCGTGAATTGCGTGCCGTATTTGTGTATGTGAGTGTGTGGAATTGAAAAATGGTAATATTTCTCACCCAATACGGGGTGTAAGCATTTTGGTTTTGGTGTCCTTTTCTCTCCCGCTCTTATTTGATTGTGCGTTCTATAATTGACAGTTTAATGAGTATTGATAGTTTCAAATGGGCTTACGGTGGCATATAATTTACTACGCGCTTTGGGTTGAGATGCACGTTATTCGTTTTTAGAACAAATAATTAATGCTTATGAGAGTACTTTTCATAACCTGTTGTACATTTCAATGTCTTTTCCACTGTTTGGAATCATTTTGGTATAGTTTTAAAGGGTTTTGAGCCATTTTAGAAACTATAGAATAGATTGGGAGCGGTCCCATGGTACAGTCGTCAACTCGAACGACTCAATAACATGCCCGCCATGGGTTCAAACCTAGAATGGACCATCCCCCCGTAGCAAGGATTGACTATCCGGCTGCGTGGTGATGAATTAAGTCTCGAAAGCCTGTGCATAGGTAAGCATGTCCGCATAGAACGTTACACCAAATATAGATTGTAGAAGAATATATTGTAATAGCTAAAAAATGAAGCAATTTGTGTCGAAGCTCTTCTAGGTCAAGGTGTCGGTTTACCGTCACAATGCATCAATTGATCGTGAGAATTTAAGCAGGAAGAATTAATGGAGGAGTGGAAGCAGCAGCTTGGGTTTACGTTGAGTTTGTAGGAGGGCAAATTTTCTCCCAAAGTGCAAGATGAGAGTATCCAGTGTAATGTCAGATTCGTTCGAATCGTTCATAAGAGTCTGAGGCATGCAGACCGATTCTCCTCTTCACTCTTTAACATCACACTGGAAGATGTCATACGAAACGTGGGGATAGACAACGACCTCCAGAGCCCAATCTTTTAACAGTAGCTTCAATTGCTTACCATCTTAGACTACATTAACATCATCGGCCCAAGATAGGGCCAACTTGGAAGCACCAAGGGTTAAGGCCAATATTACACTAAAATATAAATAAATAATTGGATCAGTTTCTTGAAGCCTTTTGTTTACGGAACCGGGGAACTATAATTAGACAAAGGCACCTTTAGGATGTTGAAGGATGCGAAGGATCGAACCAACTCACTTACGGAATAGATCAGCTGGAAGGGACACCAACTCGTGCGTGTAATTATGAAGTTCTAAGCCAGGACACCTACCGTTCTTCAAATGCGAAATCGAAAACAATCTTGTCTGATTTCGTGCAGGTATGTTGAGTGCTTGTCCTTTCCTAATTGATCCGTCCCTGTTTTATCGCTTAGAACGCCCAACAACTTCATGAACAAAGCACATTTTTCCTACATTTTGGTTTGAAGAACCATTGATGGACCATTTTAAATCAATTTTCTTTATGTGTTGACCTTCCTTTTTTGGCTTTTTCGCTCTTCCGTGAGCTCATTAATTTATGTGCCCGTGGAAAGTATTTCTTCAACAAAAACGTCATTTGGCGCAAGCAACAATGATTTCATAGTTCGTTTGCAGTACTCATCGTTTCGTGACGTGTAAACCCACGTCTGGTATTGTACAAATTAGCTGCTAATTAGATTCATTGCGCTAGCGTGAGGTGTTGCTGGTGTTGTCAGTGAGTCACGCAATCTACAGACAGTGGGAAGAATGTTTAAAAATTAGTTATCATCCAAAGTGTAAAACAAAACGAATCACTTTTAACAACAAAAGTTGTGCCTTGATCTGCTGATGCCTTGAACAAAATATCAAAACCATACTTTAACGGGGCACGACCGACCCTGCTACCTCGGCTAACTCAATGTCCAAAAGTAAGCCAATCATCTCCAGCCTAGTTCCGCTCCAAGAACGGTTTAGTACGCAAACTGGCTTCGCGTCAAGTCGCCAACATGTCTGCTCGGCCGCGTTGCCCTTGTGTATCGGTGGTCGGTGGTTTTGGTCCCCAACCTACCCGGGGCCCGTGGCTTTGGCTGTGTTCGCTTTGACGCACGGTAATTGTGTGCGACAGGGTGATCCAACCAGTGTGATCGTGACATGGACGGCGAAAACGTCCCAACACAACCTGGGGTGGAGAATTTAATCGAGATAATCTGATAACAACATTACCATCCAAACCGAACGACCACGAGAGAAATAACGATGAAATAGGATTAGCGTGTCTGAGTAGGGTGGGCCGGGTGGAATCCGGGGGCTCGAAAAGGAAGGCCGTTGTTTTGGAAAATTAGTAGTCGAAAGGTGAGCCCGCTCGCTAATTAGGTTCGGAGCCGGACCACGAAGCACGTCGGTAATGGGAAGTGCTGCACTGCTCGCGAAGGAAGCGTAACATCGTCCCGAGGGTGAAAGCGGTTAGTGTGGTGATGGTGAGATGAGTCTAACTTTGAGGCCGACCGACCGATGGTTAAACCACTGTTTGGCCATACAAAACGAAGCTCAAGCGTAGTGAAGCAATTTTCGCAATGCCCGCGCGGACGTTCGTGTGAGCGGACAGGTGCATTAACCAGCTTGAGCAGCAGCTGCGGTCGACAGCTGCAGCAGATCGTGGACAGTCGATAAAGCATTGCAACGTATCCCGTACTTCGCACATTAGGCTCTCTGACAGGAGAGGATTGATTCAACCAAGTTTTGGGTGGCGCCAAAACAGATCGACCATACCAACCGACCCGACCACCGACCGACCGGAAGAATTAAATTATGGTTGTGTTTGTGACAGGGATTCGCTGTCAATTGTTTTAACCACTTTGTGGAATGAAGAGACAGAGAGAGAGAACCATAGGAAAATGACATCACAATCAATTCAACGTCACTCATCGCCGTATGGCGTGACGTATGTGCATTGAGTTTGATAGATACATTCTGAAACATAAATTAACCTGAGGGCATTGCTTTCCACAGGGCAATGGCATCGTTCTTCCTTCTTTCTGCTATAATGCTTTGGTTACGTTATGTCAATATAGTTTAATAAAATTTTCGTAGAAGCTTCACAATCAAGCAGTTTACCATTTTAATACGTTTTAGGTCATTCTGGCTTTCTTTCGTGATTGAGCTAGAGATCAAACTCTTGATTGATTTGATTAATTAAATTATTGTTTGATGAATTTCATAAGGTCAAGCCTAATTTTATTCATTTTGTTACCACTTAAGGGCAGTTTTATCTATTAGCTACACCATTTTAGATTGATTTTTAGTATTTTTTTTCTCTGAAATTACGTTTGTTTTATTAGTTTTTGTATCTATTTGTCGTTGTTTCTTTGTCATCGTTTCTTACTTCCTTTCTTATTTGGTTGTTTAATATTTCTTCCAATAAATATGTGTTGATTTTTTAGAGATTTGACCTATTTCCTCGTAAGTTTCTGTTTGTATCTTGCTTTTTAATGTAGAGTTTTTTTCATTTATATTTCATTGATATAAAAAGACTATTAACACATCTCAGGAACGTACAGTAGTGCTCTAATGCTGACGTGTAGAAGAAATTCTTTAATTTATAGCACAACTACAATTAATGCTTTCTGTAATTTCTTATTTTGCTTCAGATTGCCACAAGTGTATTATTTTTGCTACTAAAATTTAAACCTACCATTAATCATCATCCATTCCCCTAAACATCTCACACACGGAGGCAAATTAGTGCACCCAGTAGTTACGGCCACTAATAGCAGTAGCAACAGTACAGCAACAGCAACAACAACAAAAACCCCTGGAGTAAAACACTTCCTGAACGGTTCCCTTTTATTGAATGTTTGCACGACACACGTTAGAATGTGGCGCAAGTGACACGCGACAGCTCAGGCCAGTGGGTGCGCACCAAGCGCATAAAGCAAAACGGAATACCGAACCACACGAAGGAGCGTTCGCTAATTAACACCCAGCCGGTGAAGTAATACCATTTTAATAAGCATTTTTCGTCCAGCTGCGTGACCCGGGCTTGATTAGAAACTGCTCATTCAGGTGAGCACTTTTTGTGTTTAATGTGTAATGTTTTTGGGATAGTTTTTTGCTCACCTGGCACCGGGTGTTGCTTAAGACCGGCTGACCCAATTCCCGCTGCGCTAGTATATCGTGAGTTTTTGTTTTTGTTTTGGGTGTGCATTTTGTTTTGCTGTTGCCACTAAAACACCTTTCGAGCGAGCAAAAGGGCAAGGGTAAAGTGTAATGCAACTGTGTAAACATGTGTAATGCTTTAATCACTCGCCACCCCGAGTTCGGGTTGATTGGGCCTTTTCACATGGCTGAACCTGACCTTTCTGGGGGGCGTTGATAGTGGCAATGCGACCAGTGGCGACCGTTTGGATGAACGCACAATCTAATCAAAGCTGCTCATCATGTGTGTCATGAGAATCGTGCCACGGTGTGTGGTGCGATTCATGCGAGCTTTTATACTGCGGGAGGGCGCTCTTATTGATGATGGTTTTTGTTTTAATGCCATCGCGGTTGGTATGATGTTTATTGCACGCGATGTACCTCTAGATTAGACATTTAATTTGCTATTTCAATCTATGCTTGTGTGTTATTATACTACCGACAAATAGCTACTCTACCCCATAAGGCACGTTATGGGTGATTGTACAGAAACAATCAAGTGACAACCCGTAGCTTTAACCACTTCCCACCAGCAGCAAGACTTTTCAATTTATACACCTAAAAGTACAAGTTTTTATTCTGTTCCTCAACTCGATTCTGATCATAGGATTTCCTCTATCTGGCTGCATCTAGCAGCGCGACCTTACCAACCGGTCGCCGGCTCGAACATTATCGAAGCCGGTTAATTAACTCCGGCTTGAAGCCCTTTCATAGCAGCAGCCGCTTGTTGCGGGGAATTGTTTTTTATTTTTGTTTTATCGCCATCACCAGTCTATAACCCGTTTTGGACGAGTTTCAGGCTTGCAATAACCAACTGGTCCTCACTTGGTCTTGAATGGGCTCGAGGGATCGAGGCTGAACATTTGCAGTGCACTGCGTGCGTACAGAACGCCTGTACTGGGTTGTGCATTTTTTATTGCCTCGATTCTTTTTGTTCCGTCGACCTTCCCGAAGCTCTCACTCTCACTTTCTATGCTCGATGGGGAAGGCAGTAGCCGGCAGCTGTAGGGTTGAGGGTTGTACGATGCTGCTCAACTGACGAGTTGAATCAGCGAACCGTTAAATGCAAGTGCAAAGCATCCAGCGCTTTCCGACAGTGGTGCAGCACGGCGCTGGTACATACAACTTTTTGCAAAGACAATCAAACATTGTCTGGATTTGAGTCCTCATCTTGAGTCTTAATTATGATGGTTTGAGTATGAAAGTATTGTTGAAGATAATATATAAGGTTTGTTTGATAAAAATAATACTTTTGTATGTTAACAGTACGTGCTTTGCGATGTGTTTCTTTTTATTATTTTTTTCTTATTATCGTCCTTCACCTTTCCATGCTTCTTTTGTACTTCTTCTTTTATTCTTCTTGTGATTATTTTTCTCCTCTTTTTTGCCAAATATTAGTTTTATGTTTTTTTCAAACACTTTTTTTGGCTTAACAACTGTTGTCGGTCAAACCCTGCCAGCCTGTATCACTACTTGTGGGCTTGGCTTTCAGTGACTTATTGATTCCTTCTATAGCAGAATAGCCAGTCCTACGTATGGTAGTACGGTCCATTCGGGGATTGAACCCATGGCGGGCATGTTGTTAAGTCGTTCGAGTTGACGACTGTATCACGAGACTGGCTTAATTCATTTACTTTCTATCTTTTTATTTCTGTTTCATTCATGAACTCCATATTTCCTTTCTATATTTTTTAATTATTGGACTGCTTCTTCATTTTGTGAGAAAATATCATAACATTCATAAATTAATAAATAAAAAATAATAAAAAAAGCATATTTACGTAATGTTTTGATAGAAATGTTTAAATCCATAAATATAAAAAACACATACACAAGCATAAAGTTTAAATCTACAGTCGTTAAAACACCACCGAAAATCGAACGCTTGTACCAACTCACTTTTCCCTCACTGTATCATACCGGTCTGGCGGCATCATACACCGCCCAGCCAGCACCCAATGGCTCATGCAGCATACGCGCATTGCGCGAGCATTTTCGCTTCTCCTTCCGCCCTTGCAAGCTATACCGAAGACCATCCCACCACAACGCACCAGAGACCGGACCGGACAGCGCAGCGCAGAGATTGCAAACGAATGGTCGAAATTTAACGTTTGCTGCGCCACACAAAGTGGCTCAGTTCGCTGCCCGTCGCTGAACCAGTCGCACCCAGTGTATCATACGGTCTCGCAAGCGCAGAAGCTAAGATACGCTAAAGTGCTACAGTGCGGTGTGTGTGTGTTGTGATTAAGACAAAGAGATTGAATTTACCGGCCCTCTGTTCGCCGCTTGACGTAGCGTTGAAGTCACTAACGTGCGGTTTCGCCCATTGTGCTTTATTTGTACTGCAAATTGTACCATCCCGTCAGCAAAATGGCCAACAAAGGAAAAGTGAGTGTCGAATGGTGCGAGAGAAAGCGTAATGTTCTAAACGGTTGCCCAAATGTTTACTTATTTTGTTAAGTGCATTGAACTGACGATCATCACGATCGGACAGCCTGCGTGTGTAGACATTATTGGATCCAATCTGCAACTGGGTCATGATCCAGTTTGCAGCCGTTTTCGTTTGCGCGTTAGATCTTAAAATGTGACCAAATCGTTGGCCCCGGAGGCCGTACATGGAACGGATGAAGTCGGTGGACGCAAAGGTGTTACGTAAAGTCGTAACGACCCAAACGGTATCGTGCCATGGTCTTGTGCCATGCGCGGGCTTTACCGGTGAGCCACTGGTACGGGTGAATGGCATACATTGGACTGCCCATATGCGAGAGAAACCGTCGTTGCCAATGCCGGCTATCTAATGGCTTACGGTGGCGTTTGTTGTGTTTTGCAAATATCTTTGAATGATCATGGTTAAGATATGAATAAAAAGCAATTCAAAATAGCGATTTAACACTAGAAAGCTTGTAGAGCTGTACAATACAACATGTGTTTATACAGCATTGAAGTAAAACAGTATTCAAAATTCCATTCCAAAGGAAAAAACGTTGTCTCCTGAAAAATACCTCATCGCATTACAATTTCATTGTATATCCTCAACAGTGATGCATACCATTCAGCGATAAGCAATTCCATTCCCACCCGAGAACAAAAAGGCACGCACTCCTTCCAAAGATGAAAAGCATTCATTCGATCGCAAATTTTCGTTGCAAAATGTTTGCTCCAACAATTTCTCACAGTAATTTGATTGCTGCGTTGCAGTGCAGGCATATTCGACGACAATATTACTCCTCTACTCGGTCCACCGCTCCTCGCTCGGTTGGTCGGCATTTTATACCGCCTGCAACCACAATACATGCAACTTATTCTGGCGCGTTTTTCCGTTGGAACCAATTCTACCAAACCCCAAAAGTTGTGCTCGCAGCGTGGGCACAATTGGAGATACATCTCATGCCATCCGGTCCGTTTGAAGTTTCGAAGAGCAGCACTCGCTCTGGCGCAGCATTTTACGCAGCAATTAATTAAGGGACATTTTCACCCAACCGGCTAACGGTTAAGTGGTGCAAATATTCCGAACAGTGCCCACCGTGCCGAGTTTTATAGTTTGACGGTTTGTTCCCAGTACTTCCATGGATTTACTTGTCTTTTTGGTTTATTTTATATTTTATATCGTGCATGATGGATTGACACGGTAAGTAAAATTCAAACAGACTCGCTACAATACAGCTAAACTTTTGCATGCGCAGTGCCAAACCACTGGAACGTTCCCGGGGTTTGTTCAACGCTCCAACCTGCATGGGTTTCGTTGTTCGTGAGTGTGTGTGTGTGTGGTTGTCGAGTGGTGAACGGGCAGAGTATCCTTGGTAGAGCACCGTAAAATTGTCACTCAATGTTAAATAAAATCTCACCACTCCAATGGTTGACCAGTGGTGTAGGTGTAGTTGTTTCTGTTCTGTTGATGCATTCATTCACTTATTTATCCAACGTGACGAGTGTATCTCGTACGGAAGAGAAAAAATGGGGAGAGAGGGTGAAATTAATTTTCCAAACTGACGCAAACATAGCCCATGGAGAGCTGGGGAGTCAATTGGCCGGAAAAAATGGCCACCATGCACCGGACCGGGACAGGAAGTGTGTTCAGCATCATTTAATTTTGAAGCCCGACTCGAGAGGTCCCAGAGCCATTTCGGACTCAATGTATACACCCCTCGCCCGCTGGTAAACGGTCACGTAGTCTTGTGGTCTGCTTGTGTCGAAGAATGCGTCCCCTAATCACGCCTGCACTCTCTTTCCCCCCTCGCTCTCTCTTTATGCGTGGTGTGAAATGTGCCAATCTAAGCAAATGCGTTCTAAAGCTGTGCTTAATCTGGGTGAAATACGCAAAACATATAAAATTGGAACAGGAAGGGGCGAAAGAAAATGTGCACCCACACACAGGATAGCACAGTTCTACGGGCCAGTTGGCATTTATTTCAGTTTGATGGCTCCTGGAACTACTTGATTAACTATAATTTTCCCAGGGTGGGCGGAAGCACAATCAGTTTAATGAGTGGGAAAAAAACATTAAAAAAGAACTGTTCTTGATTCGCCTACGGAAGAGTAACATAATATATTCTTTCTACACTGCTTGTAGTTCCCAGTGAGCAGGGCTTTATATTTTTTTAATGTATTTCGAAGTAATTAATTAAAATAGTTTTAAAATAACTTGAAAATAAATAAGAAATTCAATTCAAATAATCTTATTAAGCGAAAACACATCAATTGTTAAAACATTACAGAAAATGTATTTAAATTAATTCATGTAAGCTGTCATCTGTTCAAGCCACATTGCAACCGTTTAGCAACACCCTAACCAAGCACTTACCAAGCAGCAAAGCACATGCTTCTTCAAATAAATTGATTAAACCTACCACCATCTTGTACCTCACACTTTCGCCCTCAGCTCACGAGCAGCTGCATCCGCTTCGCCGCCGTTGCGTTGGTGCTGTTTGCACTGGCCGTCACTGTCCCACCGTGCAGCGCCCGTCCCGCCATCGAAGGGGACGAGTCGGTAAGTACACCAGAACAACACACACACACACACACACACATGCCATATCGTTCCAAGTGCACCCTCAAACATGAACTCCCTTTCGGTTGTCGTTTTTCTGTTACAGGCTGACGGTAAAATTGTCAATCAGAGCGCAAACATTAACCTGCCCCGGTCGAGCATACTGGACAACATATTCAATGTAACGGTTTTTTTTGCTTTCTTGCACTGTGCTCAAAAGTTGAACTCCATACTGACGATATGGCTTCTCTCTCTCTCTCTTCCTCCCGCCCTTTGCCAGATCCCAATCCAAACGCTGAAGGCCGTCAACGATCTGGTGCAGAGTATTGCCGGAAATTTGCAGCAGGCCGGTTCCGGCAGCTACTTCCGGGCACGGTCAAGCAACGTGCGCAACATCAACGTGAACGTGGACGAGGAGGAGGAGGCCGAGGGCGCGAACGAGACGGACGGCAAGAAGAAGAAGAAACTGGAGGAGAAGAACTAGACGAACTTGCTGGTCCGCCGGTCAGCGTTGCGGTCTGCACTTTGCATTCCAGTGCCGCCCGTCCACCCGAAACACCACACAGGAAAGCAGGAGCAGGAAGTGGCAAAGTTACATGCGGCTAAAAAGCCGCACCAAACATACCCACGGCGGGCTGATTGCAACGTAATGGTTATAATTTGAACAAGCACGCTGTCCCCGGTGCAAATTTGTGTAAATACTGATGTTTCTGTTTCTGTGATCGATCTAGCAGGGGGTTCTTTTAGGAGGGGCGCGTTTCGACGAGTTTCGGGCATTTTAAAACCGATTTTACCCGCTCGAAAACACACATTCATACACACATTCAACATGCGTGTTGCGGTAAGAACGAAATTAAGTGCGCTTATTTCCGACGAATAAAACCGCCATATCATCTCACCTTTTCCATGCGTAGCGCACGTGTGTGTTTTATTGAACCTTGCGGGTAACGGTGTCAAAGGGTGTCGAGTTAAGCTATTCGTGGTCTGATGTACAAGAGGACAGAGAGGGCGCGTTGGATTGTTGCTCTCAAGATGGAAGATTGTTCTGCTTGTTAGTACTGAACAGTGCCCGTGCGTCAGTGCGGAATTGTGTTCGGTGCCTTCACTTCCAGGTGCCGGCGGTTGGTTCTGGTAGCTTCGCTGTCTTCAATTATCAGCAGTGAGGTTGGAAAATTATACACCTCTGATGGAATAGAATCATCTCTGCTTGCTGATGCAAATTGATGTTGTGGTGATGTTGATGAGCTCAATTAAATGCGATGACCTTCAATCCGAAAAATGAGTCGAACGGGGGAGAGATAAACAAACAACAATAATGCTCGTACTGAAGGCGGTGGTACATTAATGATTTTAATCGACAACGTGAAGGTCTCAGTAGAGGTTAATTTTTGTTAACGTTAAACATTCAGAGTTAGCAAATCAAAATAATAACTATAAATAACTATATGTTTAATAACTTAAACAAACATATTATAAGATTATTTATAGTAGTTTTGATTATTAAAAAAGCTCTTGAAAAGCTTGCTTTTCTGAAGAGGATCTAGACGATTTCAACATTTTTTTGTAATGAACGTTTAACTTGCACTCATATTTCATTCAAATTTTGAATGTATATTTTACAGTTTATCATTATCATCAATTCATTTACAAACCCACACAATATTAATGAAATTTTCAGTAACGTACTAATAATTTAAAAATAATTGAAATTTTATTTTATTTAAATTTCTGAACGCTACTGAATAGTTTCGAGAAAATCAATTTTCCACTGTACGCCTCCTTCCCTCAAAGCTTCCTTCATTTTTTTTACTCTTACAGTGTGTGTGGCAACATAAACCCTGCCTGCCTGCATGACCTATTGCACCGAAGTGCATCGTGGCAACCATTAACCTCGTTTGGCTAATGCACTTGCCCACCCGTTTCACCCTTAATGATTGCTGAAGGCCGTGCCATGGGTGGAATGTGAGGGAAAAACCCTTCTCCCTTCTACAGTAGCGAAAGAAATCTAACCAAAAAAGCATAAAGGGAAAACCAAACCACAACAACAGCCCCACGCCACTACTTTGCGGTCAACCTCAAGAGGCTTAGCGGTTTACCGCCCTGACAAACAAAAAAAAAACGGGCGATGCACCGACGCGTGCATCAATTTCGAGCACGTAAACCAATTTTGCACAATGGAAAGAATGCGAACGAAAAAATAAACGCCAAATTAAGCCATACGCAATGATGTGCGCTTTCATGTGCGTTTGTTTGGTTGTGTGTGTGGAGATGAAAAAGTTCAACGACATGCCACTACCCCTCTCGGGACATGGGCAGGGGCATGGAAGCGCGGCAAAGTTAAATGCTTGTGTGGAGCTTTATTTTTCATGTGCATTTCCTGCTCCATCAAGGATTGCTCCGTTTGTGTGTGTGTGTGTTGGAATGCCAGGGAAAGTAAACAAAGCGTAGATATTCATACACAGGAAATGCACTGTTGTAAACATAAAGAGACGAAAGAGCATGCAGCACACGGATGTCATCCGCTCTATGATGCCCTCCTGCTGGTTTGCCGGATGTGTGTTGTCGGCAAAACGAACGGGATGGAATGGGAAAGCAAAACAAAAATTGCATCAAAAATGCACCAACCACCAGCAAACCAGTGCTGGAGTGCAGTTTTCGGGGGAAGATGAGGAGTTTTAATAGCGTACCATTATTCCGTTTTCGTATCCGGTGCAATTGTGGACAAAGCGAACTGTTTGTGCTGCATTGTTTTGTGATGGTTTGTGTTTGCTTCGGAATGGGCTAAAGTGTTGGGGTGGAGAGGGGATGATGCAGCATCAAACAAGCGACCGGAACAATTATGAATTCATCATGAGAAGCAACCGAAAACAATCCTGAGCTCAACCCGGATGTGGTATATTTGTTCTAAGCGCAGAATTACTGGGCATTACGTACGAGGTCTAGCCCCTATCAGACGGAGTTGTTTGATGCTGTTCAGTATTTGAACAGCCTGCTTGGTTTGGCTAGTCTGTAAAGTCAATTGAAGATACCTTTGGGTGAGTGGCAAGTCTTGATAGAAAAAAGCAAATTATATAAAAATGTAGATAGCAGAAGTATGCAAAATAAAAGCTCAGAATAAAAGCTCGCAAGTTCCACTACCTCCAACAAAGTTGTTATAATGCTACAAAGAGATCAGCTACAAAGGACAGTTTTGAATGTTGTTACGTTCAGTATGAAAAGTTATGATTAATTAACGCAAACTCAAGAACAAACTCAGCTTATGGTGTGTTTTTTGTGAGACAAGAATATGACATGACCGCAGCAAACATCTTTAGAGCTCCATTTTGAAATATTGCTCTACACGCTATGGGTTCGATTCAGTCGGTGGAGTACGAATAGGTCGTCAGATCCATTCCGTACGTGTGTGTGTTTTTTTGTGGCGGATGCAGTTGTAGCAACGGTTTCCCTACGGTTTCGCCCTATACCTCAATTGCCAGTGGTCTCGTTGCAATTCCAAAGCACTGTGCCCTTAGCCTCAAGGGGATTTAGAGTGTATGCTGATGTTTCTTCCGAATTTCCGACTGCAATTTAACTTCCTTTGAAAGGTTTTTATTTCACTTTTATCTTTTATGGGTATAGCTGCATAACATTGCTGCAAACGAGGAACTTTCCAATTAAAAATTTGAAGGTTATTCAACATCAAAAGAAATGGTAGTTAACATTTTTGATACGCTATAAAATATTTTGATTAAACTCAACATTAAAATTTGATGTAACGAATTAAGTAACACCGAATTAGTCCACGAAGTTCTGTGGTAATAATGCTTTCAAAGAGTTGTTCCTAAATTTACAGGCCTTGTTATGCTGTTGTTATACCGTAAAAAACATCATTGAACCTGTTTGAATTGTAGGCAACATTGCAATTGCATTGAAATATCATTCAAAAGCAATTGCAAAACACCAAACCCCTTTCAGTACGGCGATTGGCGGTTGGCAAACCGGTCACAAACAATAACGCCAGAAGTGCTGCACATGAACGGGTATAACTCACGAAGTAATTAAGCCATATTGCATTCGAAATGAATAAAATGGAATTTCGGACCAACGGAACCAGCTTCCAAAAAAAAAAAAAAAAACATCGCCCATCTGCCATGCATGACAGCGACGTTGGGCTACCGCACTTCCCGGCACGGTTTGGTCTGCAAGCGTTAAGCACTCAACCCACACACACACAAACACACAGTGTGCCAACAGCCAACAAGTTGCTACTCAATAATGGTAAAATATTTGATCACCACAATCAGTTCCATTTAACGAAGCGACTGCCATCCCTGAAGCGGGTTTTTGTTGTGTTTCCGTTCCAACACACCCGTTATGCAGGGCAGCACCCGAAGCGTCAGGATTGGGTTGTGCTTTCCCGGAAAAATAACCGAACACACCAAACTGGTAAAGCCAAACCAACCGAGCTGGTTGTTGAAGCACTGACACTTGAACTGAAGGGGAACAAAAGCTCACACGACTACCAAACACAACACAACAAAGGGAAAATAGCAAAAAAAAAAAACAAACAGTCGAAGGATTCAATGCTACGGCAACGCTCGACACAAAGCACACGCCGTTTGTTCCGGTGAAATTCAAAACTATTTGCCTTTTTTTGTGTTGGCGTTGTTGTTGCACCTCACACTTTGCCGCTTTCGATCTGCCACTCGCGGTGGGAAAAGCGGGTCATTGAAATTGAACAAAAAGTAAACACACACACACACACACACACACACACACACACACACACACACACACACACACACACACACAGACTAGTGCACATTCCTCAGTGGCACTCAACGGTAATTCAACGGTGAGCGCTGCAAGTGCACCTGAATTTGGAAACTTTCCACAAGTGGCCACTGTTTGGCGCTTAGAGCTCACCAGTAAATCGGTGAGTGGACCGGAGGAGAGAGTGAGAACAGGACGAAGTCGGTGGCTTCCTGTCCTGACCCTCACTTCCTCCCTTCCCCAGAAGTGAGCAAAATAAAACCGACCTGGAATTAAAACTATATAGGTGCAGGGTAAGTTTTTCAATGCTGCCGAGCCCGGGATAAAATATGGTGTGGTTTAATTAAATTTCCAAAGTTGTTGGACACCGCTTGCCCAGTGCTTGTCGATGCTGTTCCCGAAATCACAAAGCAACTCGATGGGAGCCGGAAACAAGCAAATCACTTCAAGTCCGTGTGGGTCCTGGCTACTGGTAGGGGGGGGGGGGGGGGGGGGGGGGGGTTGGCTTGGGAGCGGCATACATTACTTACTGCCGAAATGGATGCAAACTTGCACGGGGGTTGAGCTGGTTGAGTGGTTTAGTTGTGCAAATGTGATTAATGTTTGTTGTTTAATTGTCGATAAGTAATTGCATTGATCGTTCAGCTGGTAGCACGAATTACTGTTAGGGCAGTCGTGCTTATTGCTGGGAATTGAAAAAGCAATTTCGATTTGCAATAAAATGGTTTTTATTTTAATATTCACTAGTGTTACTGTTTGTGTTACGAAATTAATTGAATTTGATCATTTGTTTCATCGAATTCTGTTGATATATTAGAGACAATTCGTTGAACCGCAGCATAATTGTAAAATGTACACTTTTTTGCATACCTTTAGGCGGAATTTTCTAGCTGCAGCAGACATATATTTTGTTCGAATAAATTCAAATGTTCACACTTACCAATTCAATGAACAGTGTTTGTTTGTGTTAATTATTGACAGAAAATAATTATTTTAAATGGAAAAGCAAAACTAGCTTTAATTGTGCTCATGAATTACGTGTTCATAAAATGTCTGCATGCAACAGTGCGATGAAACTCCTACTCGAAAGGTTATACCAATGCACTGGGTGATGTGTATTAATTATCATCATGTACACTATACTGCTGTTGCCAAATGCACCGTAATAACGTCCCATTTGTCCGGATCGATTCGGTTAAAGGGCGACTCAATGGTTCGGCAAATCAATTACTGCACATGGTTTCATGCGAAAGAGCTCATTAAGTGGTCCGGGTTGACTGTTCGCCGTACGTAAATCGAGCGTGCAGGTGTTGAATTACGCATCGCACCGAAACGACGGGCGTGCGATCGGAGTTGTCCGTTTTCCAGTCGACTTTCGCTTTGTGTCTATTGTTCATCCAGATCAGTTTTACCCTAGGGTGGGGCCTTTGTTAAGATTGAAACTAATTTTGTTGATAATTGCGTCTGCAGAGAATATGTGGCACATAATTTAAATACTATTTAGACGGTATAATTCCTGCTAGGTCCTACCCGTCGCTAAGAGAGTCGGTAGAGGAACAATTTTGTTAAGCTATTTGCATGCATTTAGGCGCTTTGTTCGTTGGACGTGTCGGCATAGAACACGATACGCCTTGATGTATGCAATAAAATGTGGAAGAATGACATTAAAGCTGCTTTGGTCGGGAATTCGGGTTTCGAGAGTCATCAAACTCTTGATGTGGTTTAAGACACACAAATGTCATTACACAGCATGTTTGTGTGTTAAGATTACTATTTCAAATAAGGTGGCATAAATGCAATATCGGTAATGCGTTTAAAGCTCACTTTTTCAACCATGTTACCAGCAAAAACACGGTGTAATCACGCTTCTCATGACCCAGTCCCGAGCAAAATGGCCTAATTAGGGATGCAGACGTTTCGACTATTTGCGATCTCACCCCCCCCCCCCCCCCCCTCTCAGTTTACGACTGTGGCTCCCTGCGTTCGAAAGCTGCAGCTACACATATATTTTATTGATCAAGAGGTAGTAAATCTTTGCATTAAACCCCGAACGACTGGTGCTGTGGTCGTGAAAACGCGCGCAACCAGCGCACGGTTTACGTAAATATGCAGCACCGAAACGCTAAAGCTTAATGAAGCAAATTAACGACTTGTCTTGTAGCGGAGCACGGGAGCGGGATTAATAGCGACGCGCAGTGGCACAATCCCGATTTAACACAAAACCACCCGGGTGTTCAGTGGTGTATTTTTTTGGCAAGTTTTTGCAACAAATCACAACCATTCTTGATTGGAAACATAAATGGAAATGGCTAAAAAACGGACAGTCGTTTTGCTTATTCCATCCCTAATCAGGAAGTCTATTTTACTGCATATTTACTGTTGTGATTCCACCGGACAGCAATAGGGCTCTCCCCTTTACCTTCGGGCGGGTTAATGCTAAACCCTCAACATAAATATATACACTATAAACATTCGCATCAAACGCTTTGTACCCCCTTTGTTCCCCCCAAGCTCGCAAATGCGGCAACAGCTGTTTCACTTACACTTTCTTTCACCCGTCACTCACCCGGCGAGCGATAAAAATAGCCAGCACGGTCACTCACGAGGCAAGAGTGCGCTCGTGCACGTGCTCCACCGCTCAGTAGGCGAGTAGGCGTTACGGTATAGCGTTACGCGTAACGTCACTCACGCGCGAAAGGATGCTCGCTTCGGTTCGGAACGCCGAGCTTCGAGGAGGCTGCTTCGCGTCGGACGCGTTCAGTTTCTCGGTGAACCTCCGCACGTGTGGACGTGATCGCGCGACTCCTCGCGCTGAGGATCCTTTTCCCGGTTAACGTTAAGAAGAAGGATAACAAAAAAAAAAAAATCCCACCTCCCCGGAGGTTGCCGGTATCTCGCCCCGGTTCGGTTTGCGGAGAAGGTTTGTTACGCGTGTTACGTGCGGTGTAAGCGGATGCTCTTTTACCTTCATCTGCCGCTCAAAGAAATCCCTTTCCACCCTTTCGTTTACGTATAGTTTTGTGGCAAAATGCTTACAATTTCACCGCGAGGACTGTGTATAAAAAAGGAGCGAAAGATGAGCAAATTTGCTTGCCCTAACAATCGAAACCGCAAATTCTGTGAAGGGTGTAACATTCGCCTTTAACATCGAACCCGCATCTCGGTCGCACCACCGGAGAGGAAGTGTAAGTTCGGAAGCTCGATCAATCGCGTGTAAGTGTGTGTAAGTGGTGTTGATTTAAACGTGATTACCGGTGACAGTTTGCAGCCCGCGGCCTGCGACCGGCCCGCTTCTCCCGTTCCGTGCGCTCACAGCTTCAATGTAAAGCCCTTACAAGCCCAAGGACGAGCAAATCAATCGATCCGCCAAGTTCCAGCGCTGAGTGCCCGGGCAGTAGTAGTACGGGGAGGTGTTTGCCAGGGCGGTCGGTGCCGGGCCCACGATTATATGGTACGACGACCGGCAGCAGAGAAAGTGTTGAATGTGCACATTGTACAATGGCGAGGACAAATGAAGTTCGAAACGCATCCAAGTGTGCGCTTTTCTGGATGCCTTCGTGTGTGTGTGTGTGTGTGTCTGTATATGGGTGTGTGTTGATGATGTCCTCTTGATTTGTTGAATATCCTGGTAGCGGAGCGGCACTGCAAACAAGCAAAAAATAGTTCTACGAGCTTGTGTTACAGCCCTGTGACCGCTCCGCTCTATTGTTTGAGGATGAATATAAATGTATGTGTGTGTGTGTGTGCACGCGCATGTAATAAGCGTGTAGTTGTGTGAACGTGTGCGTCTGTGTGTTCGCTGACGACTTACGACCTTTTACGATCGGATGGTTTTGTGAAGATTAGATTTTTCCTTCCCTTTGCGGCTCCAGCGCTTACAACGCTGCCATTGAAAATCGTTTTTCCATTGTGTACCGAGTCTTATTACACCATAAAAAAGGTGGGTTGGCTGGTTGCGAGAGTGGGAGGGGCCCACCAAGCCAGTGGAGGAGTAATATTTCCTCTTCTCCTTCTTTTGTGTCTGCGTGTGTAGAGGTGTGTGTGTGTGTGTGGGAGTGTGTTAGTAGCAGCCGGGTAGGATTTGATTTTATTTCCAGTGTTTTCGGTGCTCCCGTCGATGCCCGTCGTGGGAGGACCCATGCCGACAGGGACAAGGACGAGTGGAGGCGCCCAGTGTGTTGCGGTGCATTGCAAATTGAATCATCTATCAGCCCATCATTCGTGTGAAGGTTTTATTTTTCCTTTTTACTTTGGGGTTTTCTTTGCTGTGCCCCGTGCCAAGCATGGGCGAACGGTCTTAAGGCCCACGTGCCTGCTGGGTTTGAGATATCGGGCGACTAGCTGGAGGATATTGGAATATAATTTAATTTTGATCCCTTTTGGAGGAACAAATAGGTAGTGCTGGAGGGGCGGGCATACAACTTTTCCATTTAATCGGTTTAGTGATTGGTATTAAAATTTGGTTTTTGGTTACTTTTTGGTCAAAAATAAAAAAAAAAATGCTAAAACTATTAAAAAAACAAATAAATAAGCAAATTATGCAAACAATTTGAACTCATAAAATAAATGAAATGTCATATTACACTGATCAGAAGTTGAGAGCAAAGTAACGGGTGTGCAGTAAACACTCATATGCCCATTCCTATCTTTTCAATTAAGGTGACACACGGAGGAATGTGCTGGAATCGTTAAACGAAGTAAAAACAAAACCTTTCCCCCTTGGAACCCGAACCTTTTGCCGTGACAGTGGGAAAAGCGTGTAGTTTACTAAGTAATAAAAACAACAACACACAACGAGAGCCCCACGGAGTGCTTATGTATGTGTGCCTGTGTGTGTGTGTGTGTGTTTGTGATGGTTAATCAAACAAGTGACATGTAAAAGCTGTTAACGTCGTGCACCGCGACGCCCGTCCGTGTTTATCGAAACCGCTGGCCGCTGCCCGCAGACCCCAGAAGTCCCATCCCCGGATGCGTGATGTAAGTGAAGCTAAACGAAAGAACCCACAGCGTGGGAGGGGGGGCGGGGGCGGGCGAACAATCATCCTACTGAGGATGGTGCTGCGATAAGCGAAGAGCGTGCTTATTTTTATATTTCACCGTTTCATGGCTCTCTTCTTGTCGCCCTTTTTTTAAACTTACCTTCCTGTCCTTACCTACACGATTCGCAGCGCTGTAACGTGCTGTTGGGAATGAGCACGAGAGGTAGGTGTGTGTGTGTGGCTTTATGTGAGCAGAGTACCAAAAAATGAAAACTCCCCACTGCCATCCAAAAGGTCCCTTGCAGCTCGAAAAGCAAAATAAGCTTTGTGGAGGATTTTGTATGTGTGTGTGGTTGTTTCCGTTGTTTTGAGCTGCCCAAGAGATCGTTAAATATTTACATGCCAAACCGCCAACCCGGTTCCCGGTTGGGTGGGAATCGTACACAAAACGCACCTGAGCATAGAAGTAAATAGAAGAACCGGGCTATCAGGTTGACCAGCCCGGTTTGGGGCTAGCCATTGGGAACGGTCGTCCTTGCAAGTGGTCATAAATTTGCGCTAAGGATTATGCCCCCCAAAATGGTAGCGGAGCCACACTCAGCGACAAAGAGCGAGTACAAAAAAAAAACGGCTCCAAATGAATGCTCTCAATTTTTGCAAAACCAAATCCTACCCATTTCCACGACCCAAAGCACCATTGGCAAATCCCAATATGCTCGTATTATTTTTGCTAAATATTTCACTTAAATAATTTGGCCAGCTTGTGCGCTTTGGGGGATTCCGCGCTGGGGAATGGATCGTTGCTAGCAACATCGAGGCAATTATTTTCACACCTCACGCCTTGGTTTGGAGGCGCAATCTATTCCCCGGACTGTTTTGGGGGCACTTTTGCAACCATAGAAAGCGCAACAAATCGCAATTAAATGGTACACTTGAAATTTATTATCTCATATACCGGTTTTTCCCTCTCTCTCACTCTTTTTACTTCCATTGTGCCGTTTATGGCAAACTTGGTTCGTAAGTGTGCATGCTACATAAACACAGTCATTTGATTTTTCTTTACGAGTTTTGGTGTGAGAGATGGAGAGTGCTTAGTACACGCCTTGGTCCACTGTGTGTGTGTTGTTTGCTCATTAAGCGGCACGCATCATAAATCGGAAAAATATTGTTGACACTAAACGGTACCACACCTGACACCCGTGACTGCTGGATAGGTGTGACGATTTTACGATTATTTGCTCTCTGCCCGATAAGCCCCCGTGAAAAGTTATAGAGTTATAAAAACCAACCGAATCGAACGCTTAGCGTGGCTTTGGGGGAAGGGATTGACGTTCATTTTGCACTTCCAATACATGATTGGAAGGGTGCGCTTTGGCTTGTAAAGTGCGTGATGCTATAAAAAAGGATTATAAAATGATTACACACCATTCAGGTTCAACTGCTGTCCTAGCCATAAATCAAGCACAGTGAAATACATTTAAATTGCAAATGCAGAACCGGTCCAAACGCGTGCTTCGGTGTGTATGTGAGTGTGTGTGCACATTTCAAATGCTCCAGCGCCTGAGGGCAATGATTGATGAATAAAACACAAAACTGATACTCTAGTCTTCCCTGTTTGGCTGCAAAGTTGGCGAGCGAAAGCACAAGAGCCATAAACAAGTGTTGCAAACCGAGCACAGCAACAAAGCCTTGCAAACAGTTGCAGCACTCAAAAGGGGGCTGGCAAACTTTTGTCCCCCAAGTGGCTTTACCCTTTTTGTTTTGCAGCACTCGATGGTGTTGCATTGTTTCTGGCTGTTTGGCTGTTTTGGGCAGAGTTGTGCTGGTGTTGCTGCCGTTGCTGTCGTTGCTGTCGTTGCTGCCAGTTGTTCATTTCCTACCGCAGCGGCTCACTGTTCTGGCGGTGACTTGTAAGTTCCCACAACCGCAGGGAAAAGTTTTCGCCCCGTTGGAGGGGAAAATATTCATTCCAATTTTGCATTGTACCATCCCGCAACAGAACGCCCTTTTTAGGAAAAGACGATAAAGTTTTGCCCGCTTTGTCTGCGTGCGACGTCTGTATTTGAGAGGTTTGTAGCGGATGTTACCGTATTTGGACCGCCTTGTATTCGCCGGGTGAGTCGCTAATCTGTGCGGCACTGCCGTGGCTAGTGCTGGTCTGAAAAAGATCATCCCGGCTCCGTTCCCGCTCCATCGATAGTTGTGTTGTGATAACGCGCGCTCTGCACGAACATGCTGGTTCCAATTCCCGAAACTTTCCACGTCGCGCAGTTCGAAAATCGATCCCAGCTCGATACAGCGCTCATAATGGAGGGCGCTTCGTTGCGGGAACGTACACCGAACTTTAGGAGACGCTTTCGGGGGGCGTACAATCCCCCGAAGCAATCAGTGCCTTGACAGAATGTACAGCAAGGGAGTGTACCTAGGAGTGCACAAGTGCAGCGCAGCTTTGCTGGATAAGCTGATTTGCCTTTCAGCACACTATCAGCACGATCCGATTGTCGGTTGCTGGAGGGGGAAGGATGCAATTCTGCTTGCCAAATCCCAATTGGTATTGCAATTGTAATTTCAAACGTAAATCTATCTTACAGCTACTACAGGTCCCTCGAGATGGAACGTTGTCGCAGCGTTTGTCAAAGCAGGTTGAGTGATTTTGAGGATGAGACTGTTTACCCGATTTGTCTGGATCTCGAGGATGTCTGCTCTTATCGGATTTTGCAGTGCCTGGTGGCTATGGCTTGGTGATTGCATGTCGATTTACATGGTTCACACTTTGTGTCTTATGTTTGACACCTTATAAATTTACTCCGTACTTGCAGCTTGACTAGAGCGATTAGTTTCGTTCCTGAAGGGCAGAGGCTGAACATTGTAGTGGTGTTGATTGGGTGGCTCATAACGCTTACTAGGCGAATGGTTGTTTAGATTTCTGTGAGAGAGAAGTGAATTTCACAGTAGATGTTGAATCTTTAAGGTTTGTTTTCACATTTCAAACTAGCGCCTGAATGTATGCTATGTTTTGTCAGCTTTAATCTTGAGCGCTTTGAGCTTAAATAATTACTGAAAACGTTTTTGAAATTGGTTCCATTAATCATAAATTATGCTGCCTGATTGATCGATCAGCAGATCAGCTACCGATATTGAAATTCAATAAATTCTTGGAAGCCCTTTTTGGATGCTCCATCCAACACAGCCAGCTAATTTATATCGCACCCAAAGGGTAGCTTGCAATAAACAAAAAAGCTTCATGATTATAAACTACTGCATTTGCATTTCCACCTCCAAATACTGCCAGCCCTCCATTAGCGAAGCTGGCAGCACCGATCGGCATTAACCCGGCTCGGCATATTCATAAGTCACACACATTAATAAACATGGCTAATTTAGTGAGCGGAATGATTTGCTATCGCTGCTCACCTGCTTCCCCGCCTGCCCTCACACACAACCCCAAGCGTCGTGTAAATCGACCATAAGTCAATGTTATCGCCATCAGCACATCGTAGCCCTGATTTCCCGCGGGAAATTCAACGCCAGCGGGAGTATGATGTATGACAAACGAAACAAAACCCAAAAAAAGAAGAAAAAACACAACTTTCCCTTCATTGAGCGCGCACACACGCTCCTGGGACTGCCACTCAAAAGCAGCTAGAGCGGGAAGCGGGAAGTGAGCTACCGCTAACGGAGCGCTCAATCAACGAAGCGTGACCGTTCCGGCAAAGTGCCACCAAACAACATAGTCGAAAGTCACGCAAAATTCAAATTTGCGCTCATGCTGAAAGTTTTCGGCAAACATGTAACGCAGCGAACGTAACGCGGCAGCTTAGCGAGGGGAATGCAGGGAAGTCTGATGCCCTGTAGTAAGTGTCAGGGATCAGAATGCCGTTATTTGAATGGAAATGGCGTCATATGCATTAGCACTGACAAAATGCTTTTAGTTTAGGGTACTGGTAGTGCAAGGAGACGGATAAGCTGGAAGCTGGGAATGGTTTTGTTCTAAGCAGGACGGGCAATAAAGTACTAGCAGCAAAGTATGCTGATTAGTTGCCATCGCTCGTGCGAACGAGACATGTTTCAAAGTGATTTTAAAGCATTAGATGTCTGTTTGAAGACAGCCAACACTTATGGATGTCAGTTGAAATGTGTTGTTGCATATTTATTGAAGATTTGGGGTTCCACAAATGTCAAACAGATTTAGACATAAGAACGAAACACTATGTGGTATGTTTTGAGGTAGTCACGGTTTGTTCGATTTTGGGATGATTGCCATGTTTCGAAACGGACTTTCGACACTTGATCGTCCAGGCGATCATAGAAACCTTTAGGAGGTTTCCCTTACTGGAAACGTTGAAGTTTAGAGGCCTTACCTTGGACAGGGGGACATAACTAAACTCTTTAAATGAGAAGTCGATAGATGTAGGATGGGCATAGTCCTATCCTGACAGTCCGAACGAATCTGACCTGCCATGATCGGAGTTGATTTTATTTATACTCAAATGAAGTTAAAGGTTTCGCACCTTTGGTTCCGGGTTGTATGTTGGAAAGTTATTGTTTTCACTCAGCTAGTTACGTTTGTCTTTTGTTGACAAGAACGATGGTTCTTGTTACTAGGTTCCTGTTTTGGGTTTAACTCATATACTGTTTCTGCTTTGGGTTATAATGCAAAAATGATCCTGCTTATGATGTACGTTTCGTTTGGTCCTGAAAAGTGTGTCACAATTGTGTTTATATGAACGGTGTGGCCTGAGCTCTTCCGGGTGTGTATGTGTTGCGATGGTGTGATTTGGCTTTCGAATGTGTCTATAGCTGATAGTGTGTATTATAATAAGTTCTGTATAGCAGATATGCTACAACTACATGAATATAACTTGCGGACATTACATTACCTAGATTCTGCAGTGTACACGCCTTCAAGTGCACTGCCCCCTCACACAGAACACTCTTATCAACTATCATTGAAATACATTTATATCTCTAGCAACCCCATTCACGGCCCAGGATTAGGAGAAAAGATAAACCAGAGCCCTCGCGCCATCATACGCGCGTTTTACGATCGAGCTCCATTGTAGTGCCAGGCATTACAATTTCAAAAACGCAAAACTACATCACACACACACACACACGGTGGTCGTAAAACGCTCTGACCCCGTTTATCAGTACCGGTGTAAGATCGCACTTACAGCATCAAAAGCCTTGCTCATAAAACGTGGCCCCACACTAGAGCTAGCGGGAGCAACAGCAAGATAATACATTTTTCATTAAAACCCACCGCTTGTGAGCGCCTGTGATCCGGTTTGTGACCGCAATCCTTGCCCGAAGACCTGGACCAACTTTAATGACTTTCATTTCATCCGCGCCAGTGAAGATTACGATGATGAGATCGTGCAGCCAGGAGGTAGCGCAAGCCCCGGGAAAGGGCTTCCATGTCAAGTTGGGTGGGTAAAAAGCTTCCCAACTTTCCCAAAGCGTACGTAGCTCTCCCCGAGTAGACGGGATGCCATTAAAATGCCAATGCTTGACAATTCTGGATATCTGTGTGTGTGTGTTTTTTTTTTCCCTGTGTTCAGACGACGCTCTCCACCTATCTTCCGAGAGCATACATCAGCAACATCGAGCTGCTTGTGTCCGCGGATGAGCGAACGTTTTGCCAAACCGACCTTACGATACACCTGGGACCTGATGGGTTCTGATGGCCGGGCCGGACGCACCGCATGGTCGTGTGTTAGTGGCCCTGCCACTCATCACAAAGCTCCCCCCCCCCCGTGTTGCGCGGGCGGGCGACTGCTTTATCACAACTTTTAAGTGGCCAGTTATGACGAGCGGTCGTAACTTTAATTTAGTTTAACGATTTCATAATTTTGTCGCATAGGTCGTTGCCTTGGCGCCCCGGCGTTTTCGCATCCGAGGACGTCCTCGCGAAACCGTTGCCCCCAGTCACGGACGCAGCTTATCCTTACGCTCAGCGCAACTCAAGTATGCAATTTATTAGTTTTGCCGTGCAAGGCGACCACATCTTCCGATGGTCGTGATTTGTGCGATTTCTTGCACGGCTCACGGGGCGAGTGGACGAGTGGACGGTGTGCTCAACTTGACCTGTGCTGAAGCGAAGGTTTTCTCCTCCCCGTCCGCCGGCCCTGTTCGGCACAAGTGGGCATAGAGGTGCTCGAAATATGTGTCCTCCCACGGCTTACGGCAAGGACGATGGCAACGTCTTGTGCTGTACGGCTGTATGGCTTATCTTGCGAAAGCGATGCGACGACCAGCATTGACAGGAGGATCACCGTGATCCGCAACTTCTCGAACCGAGTGGCTTCCAATGGCTCGGTCGGTCGTACGCCGTGCGTCGTGCGGACGTGCACTTTGGTGACCCAAGTTTAGCGCAAAACCCTTGCGAAACGGGCACATCTTGACACAAAAGTTTTACACATCCTGATGGAACGCAGGGGTTTTGGGCCAACCGCGAACTGTCGGATAGGGAAGCACGAGATAGGAATTCACCAGGACCCCCGCTTCCCCCGCACCATCTTCATTACAGTAGAATGACAAAGTTAGGCCGGGCCTAACCGGCTACACTTTCGCCGATGTAACCGGCCGGCCGGGTCCAACTCTTTGGCCAACATCCTTCACATCGTGTTAGTTTCCCCGGGCGCTTCCATTTCCTGTTTCCCCTTTCCACTCGCCCGGGGTGACAGGAGTTTTTGCCAGAGATGTCGCAAGGGACAAGGGACGGAAGCGGAAGCGTGCTGACGTGCTGATAGAGAATCTGCGCGGGCAAAACATATTTGCCGTACCGTGTAGTGGTGGCAGCGAGTGGCAAAAACTCGCTTACCATGTGAGTCACGTTGCGTCCGTTGCGTTGTGGTTGGTACAAACACGCGCGCACCCACACCAAACACACGCGTGGTTGGTTTGGGGGATCCCCTCTCCCCCCCTGCTTGTAGGCACACAAAGTTTCCTCATTGTGTATCTAGTCGAGCGAGCGTGTAGATGGAACGAGAAAGAGGTAGAGCGTGGTTGTGTGTGTGTGAGAGAGAGAGAGAGAAGGAGCGGGTTCGAGAGAAAGTTTTCGTGCACAGTGCTTGACATTCGTGTCAACGCGTTACGGCTGATCACTTTTGGGATGGCTCACCATAATCTGTTTGAATTTTAATGAAATGAGTACTGCGTGTGTGTGTGTGTGTTGCGTGCGGATGCTGCGGCACGCCGGGTGTGAAGGTTGATCGGTTCTGGGGCTTGGCTCTAGCCGAAGCACAAAAGGACAAGGAGAAGGAGTTTGGTGCATGATGTTTTCTGGCGCAAATCGGATAAATTATGAACCCCGGCCGACCGGTCGCTGGGACGTGGGGACGCTTTGTGGAGTAAGTGTCTAGCGATACGATGCGTGTATTCGCTTATTGGATTAAAAACCACACCGGAGAAATTGATTCACTGCTTGGGAAGCTTCCTTGAATCGTGTGTGCGTGTGTGTGTGTGTTTGTGAGGGTGTTTTTGCAATGTTTACAATCGGCTGTCCTGTTGGCATGGTGATGGTGGTTTATGCTTTTTCTCAGTAAATAAGCCACTTTACTCTAGACGGATGGTAGAAGTAATTACCAGGAGCTTATCTAATGCTTCCTTGAACACCGCTTCGAATTATCTTTGAAGAATATAATGCCGATATTTTTGGGAAGTCTATTTTTAGCTTTGGTTGGAAGGGTACGATATAACTATCTAAAGTAGGGCTTATCGTTTTTTTTTTCGTTGCCATGGAGGAAACCTTTGACAGTCACCCAGCTTAAGAGGACTCATCAGATAGGCATTCTTGTAGTATTTATTATTTAATAAATGTAGAAAAATTCTATGAGCAAGAGACAACCCTATAATGATTGAATATTGGGTTGATTTATCAATACATCTACTGTTAAAAAAATTATAAAGTTCAAGAATCCACACAAAGAGTCGATGCTTTGGGCCGTGATGCTCTACTTGGAAGCTCGCTTTAATTACCAGTCTTCAAGTTTCGCAAAATTACGCTACGGATAAAACCATAGCACTAGCATCGTATTGTGCTTCCCTTCTACAAGGCAACAAAGTCGATAGAAGGAAACAATTACCAAACAATACGTGGAATTGGAAACAAAAGCTTCAAAAGTTCATGGAAATTAATACCTCCTCTCAATGGCTTCTGGGGCAAACATTGCTCAACTTTGAAATACCTTGTCTTACTTCATTTTCCTCCTTGTATGCCGCATTTGTTCTCAGAAGATTGCGTACACTATAGCTCAGAAAAGTTGTTTGCGAACTGATAATTTCGTGAAAAACCAGCTCTGACACAAAACCATTCGGGGAGTTTCATACTAAAATCCTGCCCGAAACATGCATATCAATGTGAAACTTCAAACGGCAAAGTGCATCTTCCAACGTGTTTGCTCATCCATTTATGACGTGCGTGCTCTCACATACCGGGAATCAAGAATGTTTTGTTTTGCGGGTAAGGGCTCTACATTGCGTTACGACAAAACAAGGGCAAATTTATTCCAGCCGGAAGCAAAACAATGCACCGACAACAGCAAAATATCTACGAACAGTTCGCCGAATGTTACCGCATCTCGCAAATCGGAACGCAGGAAGTGAAGTTTCACTATGCGCTATAAAGTATCGAATTGATGCACAGGAAATGAAGGAACGCGTGCAGCATTTGCTACCCTGGGAATGGAAGCACTCCGCGCCAAAGACGCTCGGAAAAGATTCCCTTTGCCTAGTGCCGTATAAATAAAGCAAGTTTATGCTCGCCTTCATCCGGTGTACCGATGTAAAAGGCTCGTTTGCTCGCTCGCGTGAGCGTACCTTAAGAAACCAAGCAGGCGAAATCAAACGCCAAACCGGCGGAGCCGGCGGTGAAGGCAATAAACTCTGTTAAGAAGCTGGTTTCCGGCAACTACTCCGGAGCTACTCAGCGGAATTGCCTACATAAGTAATGAGGCTCCATTCGTGGTGGACAGTTATAAACCGAGGTACAATAATAAGCAGCGCTCCTAGCAGTAGCTGTAGCTTGTCTTGTCTAAGCACATCATCTTGACGGTTGGCGATAGTGTAGTGAACCCTTTCAAGCTTGTTCAACAACACGCTGATGGGATAATGCGCTTAAAATGCGATTTATTTCACCAGCTGTGTTTGTGGAGGAAGGAAAAATACTGACGCTGCAAGCGAAGGTGGTTGGAGGCAGCTTTAAAGCACTCTGTCAAAGGTTGTGAGCAGGGTCTGGGTTCGGATAACTGTCACGCCGTTCGACAGTTCGAAAGTGAATGAAAGTGAGCTTTTGAAATGGGAGAAAACGACTGTTGAGATCGAGTAGGTATGGACAGTATTGGCACTATTTATAGACGGTAACTAACGTGATGGACGACAGGGAGGATAGTATGGATTGGAAGAGGATGAAAACGGAGGATGAAATTTCATTTTCAGGACTCTTGTAAGATATGGATCATGGAACGGTTTGTTTGAGCAGTGCTACTCAAAAATGTTAAAATCTGCGCGCATTTCTAAAAAAAAGAAAGGTATTACATGCACTGCTTATAGCACTGCTTAACCCTCCGAGCGGATGGAGCACCACTCGGGAAGAAATTGTTTGCTTTTGCATTATTCGTTTGAGCTTTTTCCGTCTCAAGAGCTAATCCAACAAAGGACAGCAGAAAGATGGCCCTGCTTTGCGTTGGCATCCGACGGTAGATGTTTGTTTCCATCTTGTGATCCTTTTTTGCTGTATTTCTCCATAGTTCCACAGTAGTATGCAGCCATGCATGTTCTAGGAATGTGTGCGGCGGTTTTTTCTTCCTTCCCCTCGTAAGATAAGGACACAATATGTTTAACAATTTCTCCACAACAACAGCATTTGAAGTAACGGCCAAACTGGGCTGCGTCTTTGTTATTGTAACCACTTGACGCAAACATCTGCATCTGTGGTGGAATGACACAGCGCATTGCGTTCAGTTTCGTGAAAAGGGGTCCAAAAAAGTTAAAGGGACGTACAACATCGCTCTAGCGTTTCTTAGTTCACCTCGGGCACGTCTTGAGCAGCAGCAGCAACCATCAAACAACTATTCACGGCTGTTGCTTTCGTCAAGGGCGCATCAGGTAGATTAGATTCCAACCATGTGATCTGGAGCACGGGTGACACAACCATGCATTCTTCGGTTCGGGTTCGGGAGTTTCGGGATGCGCGCGGGCTAGTGCGAAGGTGTACAATGTCATGAAGGAAAGGATAGAACAAAATATGCTTACATACGTCGGAAAAATGAATTTTCCTGAGTATCGTGGTTCACTCGTGGTTCTTGAAATCTTGAAAAAGTTGCTGCCTTTTTATGTGTATCAAGTCTTGAACATTTCTTGGAACCGCTTGAAGAAACAATGCCATAATTCTAAGCTAGAGCATTGATTAGTTTGCCGACGCAATCGGGCGAAGTGATTCTTTTCAATAATAACAAACACTTATAAAGCTCCAAATTCTATGGTACATAATAAAAAGATACATATAATAATATATAATGCATTTTGAATGACCATACAATAGCTGAACATCGGTTTCTATACAATTATAGCATGCTAAATATTATTCCAACTTTTCATGTTACTTACTTACTACTTTTACAAACTATTTCTTTGACCTTCAGCAAAATTTCCACCAATATTTAGCAATCATATTCTCAAAGAATAGCTACGGCTCGCACAGAAAGAGTGCTCCGCAGCAGCAGCAATTCCCCACAGAAATCATCGCGCACGGAAAGACGCAACCGGCGGCACACGCTGTGCGAATGATCTTGCGAATATGATAATAAAGTCAATTTGCTTGGCCATTTATTCTTGCTTCCGATGGTACTGCCGGCAGCAGGAAGACAAAATTGCAACTGCACACCGTACCGCACCGTATCATGCGCTGTCAACAGCTGTCTCCCGGGCCCGCCCAGCCCTGTCATCCCGGGCGTGATGCGATGCGGTGCACAATTTCCACCGTGTTTCGAGCAAACTAAAGGGGGAAACAGCCCCGGGTTGCCATCGGTACCATGCCATCGGTAAGCGCTTTACCATACTGCGCACCTTCACCGCTCAGGCCCGTTGTGTATGCAATCCGCAGAGCGTGTAAGATGCATTCTATATTTATTTTGCTCACTGGTTCGGGCTGCCTGCCTGCCTGCCCGGGCTCCGGTGGGGGTTTCTATTCACATCAAATCACTGTTCGAATATCAGTGGCACTATAGGAGAGAGAGAGAATGTTTTCCATATGCAGCAGCAGCAGCAGCAGAACGGTAGCCCATCGTTAGCAGCCATTTTTCCTGTTACAGTACGGCACCAAAGCTCGATGGAGACGCCCGGTAGCTCAGCCTGCTGGTAGGCTTTTGTGAAAACTATTGCCCCTTCCCATCAAAGCAGGCCGTCCCAGGGGTGTATTGTATTGTAGCGAATGAATGGTGGTGGTGGTGATGGTAGTGGTAGTAGAAGCACACACACATTGACTCGCAGCCTCTGTTTCGTCCGTTTCATCGCTGATAAGCAACACAATGGAGACATTTGCCTCTTCGCTTCATGCTTTATTTGATTTGCGTCTGATGCAATGTATATGAATGAGCAGCAACGAGCAGAAGAAAAAAGCCTGTCACGTTTCTTTTTCTTTCAGTTTTGGTGTGGTGTACTCATCTTATTCCAGTGTAGTGGCATTACCGTTTAGCGTTGAATTGTGCCCGCACCATAATGCACGCGGTGGTGTGTACGAGCACAACGGTGTGCACGACGGTGCACCATTTTCGTCCTCACCATTTTAAGGCACGTGTACGGTACGTACGAACGTTTCAATTTTCACTTGCCCTAGCAACGACAAATACTGGCACGTGCACACTGTGGTGTTTTCGTTTTTTTTGCTTCCTCCCACGTCAAACAAACATTAAAATGCTATTCTGAATCTAGATTACTAAAATAAAACCGGCAAAAAAAAAACCAAAAAAAAAAGGAGACCGGCAAATATTCGCATGTCTCGGATGTCCTCTGTCTGCTCACCTTTAGTTGGTTGGCCACCACGCTGAACGCGCACCCGTGATGTGAGATGTATCCGGTTTAATGTCTTCCTTTGCACACTGATTTGCGCGAGCTTTTGAGCAAAAATGTGCTACCAAAAAAAATTGGGAATACTTCGCTGAAAAATCATTTTATCTGTTTGCTCTTTTATTTTGAAAGTCGTTTTTTTTTTTGGTTCGCCAACAGCCCAGCACTGTCTCACGCAGCACTGGATTGCTGTGCGCGTTACCATAGTCACACAGGACACAGACACACACACGGTTACCTACAGCCCAGAGGCACATTGGGACAGTTTTGGACGAACGTTTCGCTATGTGTCTCGTGTGTCACCGGTAAACGAGCGTTTTACACAGCTTTGCATTTCAGTCCATTTTGTGTGCGGAGGCAGAACGCTCGGCCAAAGCTCTCGCCGCTCGAAATAAAGGATTTTGAGAAATTGAAACAAAATCCTACACGTTTGGGGTGGCATTTTTCACTCGCTTTTTATATTTGCACACATACAGGAACAGACGTCCAATGAAATCGATCCAACTACCAACGCTTTCTGCATAGTGCGATTTTAGCTGCAAGTAAAAACTGTAGCACCAGGAAGCTTCCGTTCGGTGGAGCATTTTTTTTTGTTATCCCCAGCTAGAAATTTCCATTTTTGCTCAATTTACACTCGAAATTCATTTGCCAACTGGTGCATAAGCGAAGCCACCCCGTCCGAGCCCAACATACTGGCATGTGCTGACACATGCTGTTGCGAGCTGCCCCATTACTGCTTGCCCGCATGCTTTTGTGGTGTGTGTAATTGAATTTTCCTACTGCTGCTGCCTTCAAACTGCACTTGCCCCCTTGCTTTGCTGCTGGTTAGTTTGCGATTACAGCGATACGATCCATCTTACCGTGGGGCGAATGGGGCTGCGAAATAATTCTTGCTTTACGGCCCAGCACAGGCAATTAAAAGTTCAAACAAAGCGCCCTGCCTACGGGCAATTCTCGACAGTAAGCTCCACCATGCTGCGAATGGTTGGCGGGAGGTGGTTTTGTGAGTGTAATAGTAATAGAGTATTATTACCTTGTATGTTTGTCATTCGTGTTTGCTGCACCTGCTTACCTTTCTCTCTCTCTCTCTCTGTCTGTCTCTCTACTTCCCAAGTGGGTGGTGCCGTAAAATCAGACTGGGTTGCATTTTATCCATCCAGTGGAGACGGTAGCGGCACATTGGACTGTCTCGGATACATTGTTCTACCCATTTTGGCTTGCAATCTACCCCTGCACATGCAATCATAATCATGGGCCAATGCATAATGAAATGCATACTGCACTGCAGTCAGGATAACAATGGCAATATTGCACTTTGCAACGGTAGACCTACACACACACACACATATACGGCAGCACTTTTGGCATTGTTTCTCAATAATCGAAGCATCATGATCTTGCCCGGGCGAGGCAGCGGGCTCTATCTAAAGTGGTGCAATTTTATCCTGCATGTCTTTCCTTCCTTTCTATACTTCTCTTTTTGCCTCCCGAAATCTCATATCAATGAAAAATACCCATTTGTGCTTCAAATTGTCAATACACACATATTCTCATACAGATAGTGCCACCACTTTGGAGCAGCAGCAGCAGCAGCAGCAGCAGCAGAAACGATTGCATATTGATTTACTTCACTCTCTCCTGCCAGGCAACCGACCGTGTCTTGCAGTTACGCTTCTTCCAGTTCCGGAAGCGGGTTTTGCGTTTCGTACTACACACACACACACACACACACACACACACACACACACACACACACACACACGAACAAACGTTTACTTCCGCGTCGTCTGAGCATGTTTGGACGGGATGCAAGCAATGTATGATGATCGCTTGTAAGTTTCCCAGCGATTGAGCTGGTTGGTCGGGTGCAGCTGCAATGAGGTTGACAATTTCAAATCCCCCCCCCCCCCCCCGTGTCCCTCCAAAAAAGGGACAAAATGGTACGACAAAAGGCCTGCAGTCATGACGTTGCTGGGGAAGCATGTTTGTGTCAGTGAAAGGGGCATCTTGTTTTCTATGAATGTGTAATTTTTCGTTGCTTTATTGGGTATATGGGTTGCGCAAATGTGTTTTGAAATCGTTCAAGTAATCGAAGTAAGCAAGTCAGCTGTGATCATGCTGAAGAACAGGTTTCAGCTGAGCTTGGTGGTCCAAAAACGTATGTTGCTGTGAAACTTTATTACAAAAAAAAAATGTTGCTCATCTTCTATTTTCCATTTAATAATAATTATGATTTATTGCTTTCACAACTACATCAACCACTCATTTGTCGCTTTAAAAAGACTCTGAAACGTGAAGACGATCCCATCGGTGCCTTCACGGGAGATGCAAACGTTTCTAACAAAAACAGACAAAACCAACGTCGTTCTTTTTGCCACACTATGAATTAGGCATGTGTAAAATGAACGAGAATCGCACCGTTCGAACAGTTCGGTAAAGTGCACGAACGAACGAGGTTCTTAGCAAAAAGAACGACCAGGACTTTTGGAAGAAACTGACTACACCGAACGCGTTCGAACGTTCCGTTCAGTGTTCGACGGCTCACATAAATGTAATGGCTGATATTATTGAATCCGTTCGTAGCGGGAACGTACGGCGCTCGCATAAAATTCTAGGGATGGCAACACATTTCTTGAGCCCGGTCCTACAACGCCGCGGTGAATAACTGTAGCAACCATCTAGTAAGTTAGGAAAATGAGTGTCAGGACGTGCGCCGCCGCTACGAACGGATTCAATAATACCAGCCAATGTAATGAAACGTGCAAAATCATATTGGATGGTATTATTGAATCCGTTCGTAGCGGCGGCGTACGTCCCGACACTCATTTTCCTAACGTACTAGATGGTTGCTACAGTTATTCACCGCGGCGTTGTAGGAGCGGGCTCAAGAAATGTGTTGCCATCCCTAGAATTTCATGTGAGCGCCGTACGTTCCCGCTACGAACGGATTCAATAATACCAGCCATTGCTTTCTCGCTCTTTCTCGCACCGTGCGAACGGGTCGTCAGAGATCAAAATGTACCCTGTTGGTGTTGAAATCGTACCCATACAACTCAATTCCTCGAACGCCGTCGAATTTGTCCAGCAGTGTTCGATACGTGTGCTGTTGGTGTGGAAATCGTATCTATACGACTGAATTCATCGAACGCGTTCGAACTGGCTCATTTGTGTTCGATCTGTGTTCTGTTGGTATGGACATTATACCTATACAATTCAATAGATCGAGCCCGTTCAAACGGATTTGTCATTGTTCGCGAATAAACTGAACTGAATTGATTGCGCTCATCATGTTGATCCATATTTAAGTAGTTTTTTTTTAAAATAGAATCCTTAAGTGTGTATAAGGCATGGGGTACAATATATGCAGGAGACATTTTTGCTCGTATTAGTTTTTTACATGCTAGTTTTTGGTCGGTTTTGCGATGGATTGTGTTGACCAGATCAGTCGAGTGTTTAATGTTTTTAAATTATTGGTTTCAACCGCAGAATGAGTACTTCTTTGGCTACAGTATGCGTCTATGGTGGGTAAATGAAAAAGACAACGAGCGTTTTTTGTGAATAAAAACCCCATGAAACAAAGAACGAAAGAATCGTCGTTCGCGTTCGGTTCTTTTTGGTGAGCGAACTAGTTCGTTCGCGTTCGGTGAAAAGAATCGTTTTGCCCATGCCTACTATGAATCATACGTTTGATTAATCACCAAAACTTCCTGCTGGTGCAGTATTTTAAGTGTAAATATGCACCACACCACGATGATAGACAGCTAAAAGCAAAAATCGGGGCACGCAACCGCGCCAGAACAGTTGCAGGATGCAGCACTTCAAAAATGCACCACAGAGACCTGTCGGATACAGTGCGTTTGAGAAATGTTTAAGCTGTTTGCTTTTCATCACCATCATCATCATCATCAGTTTTATCTACGGAAAAGAAGCACAATGGAGCTTTTATTTTCAAGTTTTTAGATGGATAAAGTTCCCTCACATCCTGAAGCCAAAGTCATGCAGTGTGTATGTGTGCTTTCAAGAATGAAACGCAATTTATCACTTTCTTTGCACAATAAGGTGCTCGGTGATGCATTGGAACGTACCTACGCCCCAATGTATTGCATTCCTACCTTGGGAATGCATAGGAAAAACGTCTTTCTATCATCCATTGTACAGCAGAGTAGAAACACTGGCTGAAAGTTTCCATTTTTACCCTTTGTCGAATGGTTTAAGATGAATATTCTGCTCCTTTTAGTAGCTTTGGTATTTAACTGTGTGCCTCATCATGCCTGCATAGCGTGAATGTTTCGAAACAAATTGTGAGCGGTAGTTAGTCAACCAAACGACCGTTTGATCGATGCATACACTCCGTCGGTATGGAGAGCATTCCGGGTGCCATGGCGTGTTAATTAATTTTTCATTGAAATGTCAGCTAATTGATGGATGCGCATTAACATTGATGAAATAAGCACCTGTTTGCCTGCTGCACCCCCGGTGAACATTCAATTTGCGTTGCGCTAATTGTTTTAAAGTGTTTGACACTCGCCAGGCAATGATGTGGTGATGTGCGAAGACAGCTCGGTTTTGTACTAAAAATATTTAATTAACATTATTCATTGAAGGTTTCGGGTGATGTGTGGAAACGTAAATAACTTTAAATGTTTTACTAACAGTAAGAGTACTCCCTACCTTTAGTGGTATAAAACCTTGTGAGTGATAGATTTATTAAACGAACCCTACTTTGCTGCCAATTGCTGGCTTGAGCGGCTTTATTAAACGTCATGCCGATAAATCAGCAGTAAATTACGATCATGGATCAAGAGCTTGGTCACAAAACGCATTCACCGAGACGATTGTAAATGTGCTCAGAAAATCAAATCCCTTTTTACGGGTTTGCATTGCACGCTCACTTCACTCACCCGGTACACTAGCATCACTTCACATTCCGGGCAGCCAGGTCTAGGTATAAAGCATCTTGTTTATGCCGAAGCGGAAATGAATCCGTTTCTGAACGTTTTGGAACAGACACTGAATTTCGCTAGAAGAAATTGAAGTCACGAACAAAAAAGCAAGTACACCAACTAGGCTACCCCTTTTCGGGCAGGATCAGGCACGCATATTTGAAACGGCCTCCCGGTACGCTGACGGCACGCTTTGAATGATCCGTTCGACAGTTCGCCTGGATCGTTTGGTTTCGTTTTGGTGAGCCCTTTTGCCATACGTGTTACGTGCAGCCTTTAGACAGTGATGGCGGTAAGACGTTCTACTGCTCTGGACGTACTATTTGTACGCTTTTCACTCTGGTGCTGCTGTTCAAGTATTCGCAGCAAACACACCCCCTACAGAAGCATCCTTACTAGTCCTTCCCCGTGCGGAGTTGGTGAGTGAGCGACTTCCGGGAGTTCGAAATTCCGTCTGGTTCGATGTCAATGATGAAGTACCCGTGTGTGGATGTGGTACGGTACGGTTCCGGTACGGTGAAGTGTGTATCTACGTAAGTTCCGCGCTCTACCGACCCCAAAACGCTGTGGCAGGCACTTGGAGCATGGGTAGCCAACGGGCTACACGTTGTGATTTTATGTAAGCTGGTGGAAGAATCGTAATATTGATTTAGAGCTTCATCGGTACACGCCGTTCGGAAATGGCGCAGCGTGCTCTCTATTTCGGATGCCCCTTGTAAACGCGTTTGGTAGTGATTCTTTTTTTTTCGCATTCTGCTTGCGTGCAGCGTAGCGTACGTTCGTACGTGGAAAATGGCGCCAATCGCTTGGAGGGGGAATTTGGAATTTCATTCCATCATAATGGCTGCAATTGGAAAACAATCGTCATTACGGGATTGTGTTAGCTCATTTAAATAGCTTATAGCGCAACTTAAGCTAAACGGTTTTTGGTAGAGCTTTTGAACATTTAAAGAAACTTATATTTGAAGATTTATGTATTGTTGTTTGATGGATATTGAGTATGAAGTTCAATTTATTCAATCAAATTTTGTTATTCTAAAGGCCGGGCTACATTGATCGTACTCGCAAGCGTAATTTTGATTTTCACTAGCGCATCTGGCGGCGACTGGTGGAAGCTATTTTTGGTCATCCAGGGAATGGTTATGCCGGATCTCAAAATTAAGTAGTTTTTCCATCGTTTTCCATTGCAAAAATGGATGCAATGCGTGCAAAACATGTGTATCTACGTTTTACAGAACTTTTCTCCTCCGAATTAAGCTAAAAATATGGAAAAATAACGTATGTTCTGGAGCAGCTCCAAATTGTTTGGCAAAATGCTTCGGTCAGCCACCGCCAGATGCGCTAGTGAAAATCAAAATTACGCTTGCGAGTACGATCAATGTAGCCCGGCCTTAATACTGAAACATTGTCATACAATTTAATTCTAGTTTGTTAAGAGCCTAAGCTTTCATATAATTTTAATGGATTTTTTATATAAAGAACATCTAATATGTTGCAAATTTAATTATAATTATTTGCTTAGATGAAAGTCACCTTTAGAGTGACTAAGCAAGCATCTGCATGATTCAAACATTCTATGAGCCACGCGTGTAGCGATTCTGAGCAATTAAATAAAAATATATTTTTGTTTCAACAGAAATCAGCCTATCCTTTTTTCCATAAACATACAAATACCTAAAACATGAATAAAAAATAAATTTCACTCATCCTTTAATACTTAAGCTACTTACAACGTGAAGGATAATTTATTTATAACTTGCTACTGACATTACCATAAACAGACAACGGCATAACCAAGCGAGTTTTCCGACAGACAGAAACTTCAAATTCATTCGAAAAGCGACACCGACCGCCCAAGTTAGTGGCCGACCATAAACAAGAAAGTATCGACAAGCGCTTTAGCGCGTCTGGTCATAAACCCGATCACCACTCCCACCCGTTCACCCACGCGCACATCAGCCATGTACACATTGTTACACTTTTGCAAACATATTGAAGATTTATGAAGCTTCAGCCCGGCTGGCTCTGTCTGCCAGTGCCTCCCAGACCCCAGTGCTCCCAGACACAGTATCGATTCACCGCGCCCCTGGTGTGGTCATTATACTTGCGAAACGAGTTTGCACTTCCTCGAAGGAAAGGAAGATGCTTCGCTCATACCGTAGCATATGCCACGGCAACTCATTCCCATAAAAGGCAACGCTCTCGGTTTGGTTCGTTAACCGGAGGGCTAGAGGGAGAGAAAAAACAACATTGGGCTGGCTTCCAAAAAAACAAAGCACACCAAAAGAGAGTACACAGGTTGTGGGAACTGTAAAACCAGACACGATTTTTTGTTGTTGAAATTTAGGCTATCTTTTTCCCCTTTTTCATGGGTGTGTTCCATTGGGCTTGGGTGCAAATTTTAAAGCAGCTTGTGTAGTGCGTGGAACGTACCACCAGCCAGTGGCTTTACGAGACAAACCATCGTCATAAAGCAATTTTTGCAGCGACGAGCGAACGAGTGGAGGCCGAATAAATTAGATAAGGTGGCTTTACATGCTTGCTGCTGCCGATTTTAAAGTGAGCCGGGGACTGCTCACCAGTGCTCCAGTGAAAGGAGTGGAATGGTAAAAGGGTAATAAATTGAATTCGATGTAAAATGTCACTGTAATGAGGTGCTTGCCTTATGCTACAAAGCTATTATGCCAGCAAACGCACTTGTTTGCAACGGCAGCAAGCAATTCCTCTCAAGTGCTGGAGTGTATCTTAAACGTCGCATTAAAGCCTACTGAAAGGCTTCAAGCGTGGAGGCAAATGGGAAACTTTCTACTCTGCCCAAGAAAACCACCAAGTGCTACACACACACACACACACACACACACACACACACACACACACACACACACACACACACACACACACACACACACTCAAACAACTCCATTCAAGTTCAACTTTCGCACCGGCACCTAACGTCGGGCGTGAGGCAACAACACTTCTCCGGTTTCCGCTGGTTGTGCTGAGAGTTGTGATGTATGTGTATGTGTGTGTGTGTGTGCATGTGTACGTGTTTGAGAGTGTTTGTGGCCGGCATAGTTCAGTGGCCGCACGGTGTGTGAGGTGCGATGTGGTTGATCCATGCCCCATGGACACTTTTGCCCGCACGGCCATAGGTCATCCTCCGGTGCCGATCGGTTGGCTGGTTAATGCACAGTAGCGGTGGAGTTGGTTGAAGTGACGCATTCTTTAACGTACGTTTAAGTTGATGTTGTTTGGATAAGCATTGCATTGGTGACATTTCTTGCTGGAAGTCTCGTTTGGACTGTTTGAGCGGTGTTTTATGGTATTTTGCTTGGATTTATTTCGATTTGTTTGGATTTATGCATTGCATATGAGCTTTTAGGCCATTTTATACAGTCAAAATTTCAACAACTCTTACAGTATTTTTCAGGAGTTCTGTTGGTGATAGTGGTGTGACAGTTCCTTGATTTTTTCTGACGAGCAGTGAACTTTATATGATGGTAATTAGACTCAAAACCACGCTTTTCGGACAGGTACTGTTGGAATTCTTATTGGATTTGCCAAAAAGGGTGTTATAAATTCCAACTCCTATCACATTAAAGAGTCAATCAAATGTCCTACAGCTACAAAAATCCCTGAAAACCCCTGTACTTAATAAAGGGTTATACTTCCATGGACATAGCTACTGAAAGCTTCACTCGCTATTCTGTGGATATGGAATCGAAAATTCCCAAAAACATGAGCTGCTTTTAACATTTTTCGCGCAAATCTTACCCAATTATCCAAACAGTTACGCAAAATATCATTCACATTCCCTTTTCGGGAGAAATAATCTTAAAACTCTTTCATCCGTTTCATCTGCCACCAGTTGAAGACGGCACAACTGAAACCCACACACATACACACACAAACGCGCATCAGTACTGCAAATCGGTTTCGATCGAAATTCGATGTGAACGCATAAAAGGGAAGAAAGAAAAAAATATCCAAAAACGTTGCTGGCACGAAATGCTTTTAAGTGAATTAAAAATCACTTTCTGCCCGAATGCGGACCGCTTGCGTCCTCCGCTGCAAGGGGAAATAAAAATCGGATGCTTTTCGCATTTTCCACCAAAAGGATTCGGTTTGCTTTTGCCAATCGGAGAAGGGTTTTTTGTGTGTGTGTGTGTGTGTGTTGGTTGTGCACTACTTTCTACGAGCTTTCGCCGTCAATTTTGTTAAACCTGTGAAACATCAAAATGGACACTCGCGGATGTTTCGCGGGTGTCGCTTGGGAGAAAGTCGGGGGTCCTAACCGTACCCGTAGCGTACGCCGGTTTGCCTTTGCATCCGGACCCGCGGGTGCTGTGTCATTTAATCCGGAAACATCCGAGACAAGCTGTTCTGCTAGAGTGCCGGTTGTTTTGCTGTTATGGCTGGAAGGCGATACTGGTGGTTGATACGTTGAAGGGGTCGGTGCTGTTGGGCGATCGATGTGAGTAGAGTTGGTTTCGGAATTTTAAAGAGATTTTATCACATTTGCTTTGATGCTGCACTTGAAAGGATATCCGATACAGGTTTTGTCTTATTCGGATCGGTGTTTTATGGGTTTTTAAATAGTGTATAAAAAACATGGGAATAGCTCTTCCTACTTTAAGTGAAGTGGGTTAAATAAAGTTCAATTCATCCGGGAGTTTGTTGATGATCACTTTCTTTGCTTAGTGTTTTGATGCGTAGTTGTTGGTGTTATACTACATTAAGAATTTTTTACTTTTTTTAACAAATTTAAAAAAAACGGTGAAAGCCTCTTTAATGTTTCTCCGTAATGCCTTCAAAGAAAGCCCCCTCAATCTACTTCAATAAACGGAACCATGATTGATGGTTTCTTTGGCATCATTTTTTTTTAAACATTCCATTAACCGATCCATTATTGATAACAGCGCTTAAAACGTCGTTAAACCGGGATAAAAAGCTTCGAAACATTTTCCTGGAACGGCTCAGGAACAGCATTCCTCAACTTCCTATACATGCAAACAGTCGCTCGCACACACACAGACACACAGCAGCCACGTGGAACGAATTTTTGCGTGACAATGTGGTGAAAAATTCAGCCGAGATTCCTGCTTATTATGCACCGCAGATTGCATTCGACAAACAATGAGGCACACTCACAACGCCGCGACACAACCACAACACCAAGCTAATGCACTGCACGTGTATGATGGAGTACGAGTTTTACCAACCCTCCCCCCCCCCATACATCCAATCACGCTTCCGCTTCATAATTCCATCCTTTCCTTCCCATTGTGCCAGCGTCACGCGGAAAAGCGTTTTCGCTCCTGGAAAGCCACCATTGATTTTGCTGTAAGTGTTTGTTGCCATGTGGCTCTGTGTGGCACTGTGTGGCTCTGTGTGTGTGTGTGTACCGGTCCCCTCTGGCAATGGCGTGTGTAAAACTTCGAACCGAAAGTATTTTACCAACCTCATCATCCGTCAGCCGTTGGTTGTTGGTGTCTTTGTCAGTGGTGGTGGTGTTCTTTTTTGTCCTCTTCTTCTCCTTTAAATATCCCACAATAATAGCACACATCGGTGGGAGACGACTGTAGCAAGCAGCATCACGCTGGCATTGTAGGAAGGGGTCGGTCGAAAGTAAAAATAAAATTGTTTCACAACAGCAGAAGAGTTTTCCTTTTTCTTTCTTTCGTATTTTCGCCACGCCAAAGAAGAAAAAAAAAGAGGAAATTGAAAGTGATTGCTGCTTGGCAAATGTTCCTGCCTTATACCTGCCTTAGGCCCCTCCCAAGTGCAGAAGAATGTTTCGAAGTCAACCACCAACCGTCCGGATGGTTTGACGGTGAAGCAAACTTGCTTTTCCTTTGAGGGTTTGCCTGTTTTTTTGTTGTGGTACCTTCACTGTTACGCGTGGGTATGTATTTGTGGGTGTTTTTTTTTTTTGGTACATATATGAGCTAAGCTTTTGTGTCACTTCCCTGTCAAAACTTAAACCGGGGGAAAAGCGGCATTTCCCCCCCCCCCCCATTTCAATGTGACGATGCCACATTGAGGGAAATATTTGATTTATGTGACACCTGCACAACATTCGGGCAACTTTTGCTTCCGTTTTTCCCCTCTCAAACATGTTTCATGCGGGGCTACGCGTTACTGTCAAGCGGCGAAAGGTTTCCATATTGACTGAAACTTTTGTAATTAAGCAAACAACAAAAAAAAGACTGAGAATTTGAGTGAAAAAAATTAATCCTTTCAAACTGAAAATTAATTACCCAACTCATTACGTTCGTTTAAGCTGGTTGTTTGCTTGCACGCCCCGTCGCCAAGGGCCGAGGGAGCAAAGCAAACGCGAAACATAAATGTCCCATGGTTCGGAGCTGCACAAGCGTCCCTTTGGAGGATGGGTTTGGCAGGGGAGAGGGAAAGAGGGAAAAAAAAACATAAAACGAAAACGACCAAAAGTCAAATGCCAACACTTGTTGCACCGTCAAACATCCCCATCAAAGCAGCTCTGAAACGGAAATTGAAAAACGTCGTTTGACTGCACTGCACGGCCAAGCAGCAGCAGCAGCAGCAGCAGCACTAGCAGTGTGTGATTGTCGAGTGTTTGATTGGCCCTTTTCCCGGAACGGTGATGCATCTGACACATTTTCCGCGAAAGACGCCATCGCCATTGCAACAATCGGGAGAAGCGCTTTCGCTGCAAAAGCCCGTCCGGTATGTGTGTGTGTGTTTGTGTGTCGGAAACCCCGTGAGATGTTGTATAGTGGAGGGAGCTGTTCGCAAAAAACAGCACTATTGATGCTTTGATGGTGCGGCGCTTCCCTCCTTAGGACGGGAACACACGTCAACGCAAGTGCACTACAGGTTGACATTTTCGTACCGACTTCCTGAAGTGCTGGTGTGTTTGGTGGTGTTGTGTCAAAACTTCCACCAGAAGGTATTTGCTTCGGTCTTTTTTTCCCCTCTCTGAACCTCCTGCTTCTTCTTCTGTCACTTGCCGGGGCACGATGAAAGCGCGTCCGAAAGCTTGTACCAAAAATGGTGCGCAGGGCGCACACTAGAACAAACAGCAAGCTGCAGGGAAACGATCGGGATGTAACGTTCAACCATATTGAACACGGTTCGATTCACATTGGAGGTGAAGGTGGCCAAGCATTGGGGGGGGGGGGGGGGGAAACGCTCCACGAAAACGCTCGCTCAAGTGGCTGGTAAGTGGTGCTCCTGTGGCGCTGAGCGATAAACAAGTCAATTGATTTTTGAAGCCGCGTTTACCGACTGCGCTGACAGTATTGCGGTGAGCAACGCAACACGGACAGATTCGGGTGGCAGTTTTTCGGGTACCATAATCGGTTTGACAAAGTGGTGCCGCCAATCGCCAATGGGTGGGAAGTAGAGTCCGTACGCTAAGCGTACCTATATTTGCTCTTCTCTGCTAGGCGACGAAAATAGCAATACAGACTTAGAAGGAATGTATGTCACCTTTAAAAGAATGTTAAGTGTAGCGAGCTGGTTGGCGTTTAGTTTGGGAAAATGCTTACTCTTTTAACACTTATTCCTTAACCGAAAAGTATTTCAATATTGTGGGGAAAAGGAGGACAGCTTGCTGTAGCGTTAGTCAACATGGCAACGAGTTTTGTTTTATTTTGGTGTGTGCTTGTTTTACATTTTCTCCAGAGTTTGTTTCCTACTACCTAGAAATGTTATTCCATGGTGTATAAGGTTGAAATTCGAGTGAACCGCTGCTGCTGAGGTAAACATTGCTGGACAACTGTCACTGCAGGGATTGGGCTTTAGAGAGAAGAAAGTTGCTCAGGACGGGCACGTGCTGCTTTTGTTTGAAAAGCGTTGATTTATTCCCAGAAAGTGGTCAAACTTGTTTACCGGATAGCAGTGGCAGCTTATGGTGGCAATATTTTTGTCGTGTAATTTTTCGAACACGAGGTACTTTAGAAGGCTCAAAATGGCTAGCTGATTGTTTGCAGTTTTAGTTAAAATTTCACCATATTTTGCATATACAGGCGTTCTCCGAGTTACGACCTCCTCGAGTGGCGACGATTCACTGTCATTGTGAAGAAATTGTTCGATTTTTTTTTCGAGTTTCTTGCTGATAACCGTTACACAGACATTTCCAACGATTCCACAACTACCCGATCTTGAATATCTTTATCGTGTAAAGGGCTTTTGGAGTAAAATTAATACAAAATCGAAAATTATTATCAACAAAATATGAGATTTCATATATTTCGACTCTTCAGCTTTATATTCGACATAGATATGCGACATACGAATATTTCGACTTACGCCTTGCTTTGAGAAATTTTATCGGTCCGAACTACAGTTGTATGTCGGGGGACACCTGTACTTGTAAATTTGGCCAGATTACAGTGCTGCGCAACTAAATTTCAAAGATCTCCTTTACTCTAAAGAGTATAAAGCAATCATTGACCTCGAACCCCAATTACAATGAGGTACTTCTGAAGACCCCTTAAGAGACCCAAAACAAAGAGATGCTTACTTCAATACATTACGTATTCTTGTTTAAGAACCGGACATGACCTAATGTCGGTTCTGGATCTGTTACTGTATCGGTCCAGGAATCGATACTGAACCCGTTCTTATAATAAACCTACATCGGCCTCGGAACCGATCATGAAGCCATAACGGTCTTGGAACCAATCATGAACCTATGTCGGTCCTGGAACCGATCATGAGTCCATACTGGTCCGGGAACCGATCATGAATCCATACCGGTCCTGCAACCGATCATGCGTCCATACTGGTCCTGGAACCGATCATGAACCCACACCAATCTCGGAACCGTTTATGAACCTATATCGGTCCAGGAACCGATCATGAGTTCATATTGGTCCTGGAACTTATCATAAACCCACACCGGTCTCCGAACCGATCATGAACCCATACCAGTCTCGGAACCGATCATGAACCTATACCGGTCCTGGAACCGATCATGAATCCATACTGGACCTAGAACTTATCATGAACCCACACCGGTCTCCGAACCGATCATGAACCCATACCAGTCTCGGAACCGATCATGAACCTATACCGGTCCTGAAACCGATCATGAGTCCATACTGGACCTAGAACTTATCATGAACCCACACCGGTCTCCGAACCGACCATGAAGCCATACCAGTCTCGGAACCGATCATGATCCTATACCGGCCCTGGAACCGATCATGAGTGCATAATAGTCCTGGAACTTATCATGAACCCACACCGGTCTTGGAATCGATCATGAACCCATACCGGCCCTGAAACCGATCATGAGTCCATTCTGGTCCTGGAACTTATCATGAACCCGCATCGGTCTTGGAACCGATCATGAACCCATACCGGTCTCGGAATCGATCATGAACCTATACTGACCCTGGAACCGATCATGAGTCCATACTGGTCCTGGAATTTATCATAAACCCACACCGGTCTCCGAACCGATCATGAACCCATACCAGTCTCGGAACCGATCATGAACCTATACCGGTCATGGAACCGATAATGAGTCCATACTGGACCTAGAACTTATCATGAACCCACACCGGTCTCCGAACCGACCATGAAGCCATACCAGTCTCGGAACCGATCATGAACCTATACCGGCCCTGGAACCGATCATGAGTGCATAATAGTCCTGGAACTTATCATGAACCCACACCGGTCTTGGAATCGATCATGAACCCATACCGGCCCTGAAACCGATCATGAGTCCATTCTGGTCCTGGAACTTATCATGAACCCGCATCGGTCTTGGAACCGATCATGAACCCATACCGGTCTCGGAATCGATCATGAACCTATACTGACCCTGGAACCGATCATGAGTCCATACTGGTCCTGGAATTTATCATAAACCCACACCGGTCTCCGAACCGATCATGAACCCATACCAGTCTCGGAACCGATCATGAACCTATACCGGTCATGGAACCGATAATGAGTCCATACTGGACCTAGAACTTATCATGAACCCACACCGGTCTCCGAACCGACCATGAAGCCATACCAGTCTCGGAACCGATCATGAACCTATACCGGCCCTGGAACCGATCATGAGTCCTTACTAGTCCTGGAACTTATTATGAACCCACACCGGTCTTGGAATCGACCATGAACCTATACCGGCCCTGGAACCGATCATGAGTCCATACTGGTCCTGGAACTTATCATGAACCCGCATTGGTCTTGGAACCGATCATGAACCCATACTGGTCTTGGAATCGATCATGAACCTATACTGACCCTGGAACCGATCATGAGTCCATAATGGACCTGGAACTTATCATGAACCCACATAACGGTCTTGGAACCGATCATGAACCTATGCCGGTCTTGGAACCGATCATGAGTCCATACTGGTTCGGGAATCTATCATGAACCCATTACGGTCCTGGAACCGACCACAAACCCATACCGATCCAGAAATAGCTCCCAATTTTATTCTTTACCTGGAACAGCACCTGGAACTGTTCCGGCTTGAGAACGATAATTGGTTCGGATCTGGAAGCGATGCAGTTCCGGTCGACAAACCATACCCGGTAGTAAATGTGCAGCGTAGGAATTAAGCATTGGAACTATCGTAGCAAATTGCGTAGGGTTTTTTTGTAGAATTTTGTATAGTGATGTTATTGTTTCATCCTTAAATTAACTTGTTGACTCGTAGTTTTCAGCTTTGTTAGTATACATCAATCGTTTCCTTAAATTCCCCTACCTAAATACATAAATGAATAAATCTTTATAAAGTAGTCAATAATTTTAATAGTCAAAGTTAAATGAAAATTTATTAATAAACTACCACAAACTAAGAAAAATACTATACACAAAGACATTTACAGTGTAAAATAAGTACCAAAACGTGTAAATGGACCAAAACGGATAGCTTGGAGGCAAATCTGAAGGTAACAACTGAATTTTGATGTGCTTTTAAACGTTGAGCTTGTCATGAATAATTATCTAGTTACTCAACTTATCAAACCTGAACTGCTCGCTACCTATCCTCGACGCTTCAAACCCTCCACGGTCAATTACCACTGCGCATAGGGCACGTTCTCAGCCCGATTATGGCAGTTTAATTAGGGTTCTCCTGGGCAGACGGACAGGTGAACATGGCGAACACACAGTTTGGCAGAGATAAAGCTACAGCGCACTTTACTCGCTGAACATTTGCAATGATTTCGTTTCATTGTTTTTGCTCTCCTCGTACAATATAAAAAAACTCTTCATTCCACGGAGTTTCCTCTGTAGCTGAATGGAAGAAACCATTCTGCCAGCTTTTGCCACCATCGAGCACGGGCACCACCTGACAGGTGCAGCGCTGTGGCCAGCACAGCAAAAAGGCCATAAGGGCAAACGTCGGCGTAGCTGCAATACGATAAAACTAGCGTAGAATTAGCGATGGAACTGAGGGGCACGGCAAAGCAGCGCTGCATAATTGCAAAGCCATTACGCTGACATTTCCGAAACGCGGGCTACATTGCCACTGCCACTGCGTGGAGCATGGAGCAGCAAGGAGCATGGTTTCACATGCGCACAGAACGTGCCCTGCCAGGAAGCGTGATTCCAGGGCATAAATTTATTGTTTTCTTGGCCTTTTACTTTGGCCGCTCCCGTCACCGGTCCAGCTGGTGGTCAAGGCATTCTTCAAGGGAAAATTGCGCAAGCCAACGTGGCAAAATTGCAGCAAAAGTTTCTGTAAAAGAGTTTCAGGAGAGAAAAAAACTGGATGTACGTGAGAAGTGTGATGAAGTAATTGTTTCTTTTGTGTAATTTTGTGCTGAAGAGTTGAGGTTTTTTGTTTGTTGGACAGTATAATCTATTCTTGAAAGAGAAAGGAAAGGAAAAAAAGGTAAACATAAGGTATGCCTTTGTACTCCGCAACAACATTTGAATAAAGAAACCACACAAAAGACCATTTCAACCCCTAAATGTATGCAAATCATTGCTTCATTCCAATGTCATGAGAAAAAAACCCGCCTAAACGATCGCTTAAGATAAGCAAATCGTAAAAAGCATAAGGCAAAATTCAATCATTTCACCTTCACCAACAAATTACCTCCCGGGCACACTGGGCACGTCGCATGATTCCTTTCACGAAGATGGCTCACAAAATAGGGAGAAAACACAGTACTTCTCAAAACCCGACTACGAAATATCACCTCCATGACCCGTGTCCAGCCGACACACAACAGAACACACCCAGACAAACAAAAAAGTATGCCACCGAAGGCGCATTTTCCAATAAAAATGGAAATTGCCCCGCCGCAAGAGCGTTCCTAAAGCGAGGCAAGCGCACCGTTCCGGGTTCCTTCCCACGGGTGCGGATATTTACCGCCCAACTCGCCTCCCGCACCAGCATCAAGCAAATAATCATTACAGACAAGCAAAGGTACAGCTCGTTCTCCCGGCACCGGGAGCGGCAATGTGGCGGGCAGCCGCGTGAACGAATGGCGCCACAGACAACGGCGCATTCAGGGCCTACGGTTGCCTTTGCCTTTGATCGTCGGTTGTTGCTGTATTAAAATAGCAATTTCCATATCGTTTTGCTTGCCGTTTTCCCGCTGCTTTCGTGTGTACGCTTAGTTTTGTCCGTCTGCTTATCGCTTTCGTCTCGTGTCTCTCTTTGCAGGTAGCTGCTTCCACAATAAACCACGCCCTTGGTCACTTTTGGCAGCCGTGCATTACCAGCCGTGGTTCACCGTACTGCCGCGTGCAGTCCGGTAAGTTCAAAGGAATTATGCAGAACAGTTCCGGTACCGGGGGCAGTCTTTCTCGAACCTACGGCAAGCGGCGAACCACAGCAAACCGAATCCAGATTCGTTGATGGCTGGCTGGCTTCAATTAAAGCAATATGCTGCTGCTGCTGCTGCTGCTAACGGCAAGCCCCATTGTACGCTATATTGAGCGTTTTATATTGGGGTTTGAAGTAGGCCCCTCGGGGCGGTTCACGGAGCCGGGGCCCAATGAATCGCAGTCTGAAGTATTTCGTAATTAAACTTTATTTCGCTTTTGCTTGAGCCGAGTTGTTCCGGGAAATCGATGACAAAAATCGAGCCTCTGATGATGGCTCGAAACGATCGCAGGCAGGGAAAATCGCAAACAAGCTTAAAGAGGATGGATTAATGTGGCGTTCAATTCAGTGGGTAGTTGCAAAATGATTTTTGATTTTTGTTGTTCAGTTTAAAAAGCTACTTGAAGCATAAAACGATCAAAATTTCGAATTTTCACCTAAAATAAGGCAAATATTTCATTAAATATATATAAATCGACATATCCAAAGAAGGCATGAAGTAAGAGACAATACAGGGTTTCAAATCATGTAAAGGAATAGTTCAATCACCTAGGGGAATGTTGCAAATCGGTAGGTGAATGTTGCATGCAAGCTGTGGAAGTTTGCAATCATATAGGGGAGTGTTGCAATCGATTAGGGGAATTTTGCAAGCGTGCTGTGGAGCTGTCGTCAGACTGTGGGTGCCGCTGTAAAAAGCTTCGAATTGATTCCGATGATGTTTTTTTTTTAAACATCATTTGGAGTTGTTTTCGTGTGGGATTCTGCTGTACACATGATAAACTAAATAAATCCTGCTGCAGAGCCATAATTAAACATGATAAGTTAGTAAGATTGACGAAAATATTTTGAGGTATTTACAGCGGCACCCACAGTCTGATGACAGCTCCACAGCACGCTTGCAAAATTCCCCTAATCGATTGCAACACTCCCCTATATGATTGCAAACTTCCACAGCTTGCATGCAACATTCGCCTACCGATTTGCAACATTCCCCTAAGTGATTGAACTATTCCCTTATATGATTCGAAATCCCGTAAGAACATCTAAAAAAAAACCAGTCTCAATCAATGAAACTATCATACCATTTGGCGCACTATTTTATTGCACAACATGAGCTGAATTACTCCTTCCGCTTTACTTTGCCATAAGCTTCCCTAAATCATTTCCATAAACACAACAAAGCACACACACACACATGGTACGGTTTTACGATTTGCTCACAGCTTATTCTTTATTTGCTAGGGCACGAACGTCGCGATTTACATACGCGAACGCGAAATTTTCGTACGCCCGCAGCTGGACTGCTAGACGATTGTGCTGTGTGTCGGTGCGGGATTATTTGTCTATGCGCAGTGCATCTCACTTCGAGCAGCAGCAGCACACAGGATGTGCAGGATGTAAAATTTATGGATTATGTAAATCGGCAGCTCCCATTTAAACCCGGCGGGCGCTTTAACTAACAATCGGGCATGGGCAGCTTTGCATGTGTGCTGCGTGTCCCTCGGAGCACCGGAGCTTTTATTGATATTTTATAACTCAGGAATGGAGATGCAAACAGCAAGTGAAACGGGCATTTCATGGACAGTAAAAACACTCTTCCTTTTTTGATGTTTTTTCCTTCTGTTTCCAGCATTCACTTCCGTGCAATGTGAAATGGTTGAAAAATGAAATTTAAATTCCAACATTTTTAAACCCAAAAGCTTCCATTTTTTTCTATATTGACTAGCTTACTATCTGATCTATTTATCATCATCCGCTTTTGCTAGATTTAAATGCAAAAATGCTAATGTGTTTGATTTTTTGCTTTCTCCCGGCTTGCACTCAAAAACCCATCAACCAAATGCCCCTGGGGAGGAAAAGGGAGGAGCGGAAGTTGGAGAAGGTGGATGGGCAAAAAGCTCTTATCGGATAAGGCAGGATAAATGGCATTTATCAATCACAACATTTCCCAGCTTACAGTGAAGCGGTGGAGGAGGGAAACCGCAAAATATCGTGGCTGTTTCATGGTTTTTCTCCCGCAAAACGAACCCGTCCAGTTTCATCCAGCTGACCGATCTTGACATTCAGTCGGTTTTATTTCTCCTTTTTTTCTGGTACCAAGGTACCTTCATATACCATGTGGGCATCTCACACACACACACACACGCACAAGGGTAACCGGCTCTATTCGCCCCGAGGGTATTTAGAGCAATCACATTCGATTCCGACTTCTCAATCGTGACAGTTTGTGGTTTTTTGATAGCGGATGCTGCCATGCCTCCCGAAACCCATTTCGGGTTTCGAGATTTCGGTCCAACTTTCCGCCATCGAAAGAAAGCGAGTTGCTTTCTCCTACCTTCAGCCTGTCTCGCTACCGCGGTGACGAGCAGCGCGTCTTTGATCTTTCCACCTTTCCAATTTGATTGATGGAGCATCGGTGAAATCGGTTCTAGCTGGCGGTAGAATTGTGGTTTTTTGTGTGGTTATTCCCTTTCTTTAGGCGGGTTGTATGCTCATTGTTTCATGGGCATCGTTTTTCACCGCTAGATTCTGGAAGCAACGAGTGTTTTGTATTTTATTTCGATGCAACACGATTTTCACTAGAAACCATCCAATTTCCTTTTCCCCTTCCGTTTAGCGTTTAGCGTTGCAAGCAACGTTTGGGGCCATTTTATTTCCCAGAACTTCGAATTGGAATTAATTTAAGGTAAATCAGAAAACCCTCTATTCTTGCCTTTTAACTGGAAAAATAGACGCCGTGCCATATTTTATGTCAAAGCAACTGTGTTCCGCCTTTCTAACAAAAAAAAAAATCCGTCACAAATCGAAGGAAATGAAAGGCAAAAGATAAACATTTCATTCAAATGCTCGCCCAAATCATTCCGGCCCCGTTTCAATAAGCTCGTGCTCGAATGACTTTTGATTCGGGGCAGACGCTGCGGTGTCGTCTACCTTTTGATCAGCGTACGTACGCTTCGGTACAGAGTCCAAAAAACTCGGTCAGGAAATTGTTTTAGCAAATGTTTACCAACCGTAAAAAAAGGCACCCAACCCAACCCACTGCCAGCTGGCTGCAAACGAACTAAAGCGAGCTAAGAAGTCACCGCGTCCAGCGTGGAGTGAACGATTTCGTTTTTATTCTTTTACGGCGAACGTTTTGGGGTTTGGGGGTGGGGGTGTGTTACGGTAGCCGAATTCAATACATGACATTCAATGGAATGAGCCCCCCCCCCGTACCAAAATTTGGAGTGCAAACCGAATGAAATCTGTTGCTTGTTCGATGACTTACTTTTTCGGTGCTCAATCCGAGGCCTTTCGGTGCAACTGAAGCGTGCCCGCCCGAACGGAGCAGATTGGTGGTGGAACAGAGAAGGATAGTATTTCCGTGCTACAACTGAAGAGCTACTTTTTGGCTTTGTGCACTCATAAGAGGGACAGAGGAGAGTATGAGGGCACGGAAGCGCGCTAATAGAAAGAGGGGAAAAAAGATGAAATCGATGTATTACATTTTTCCCTTACATGCTCTGGGACGCATATGATTCGCTTCATTCGAGTGTACAGCATACAGCATGATTTGTACCTTCGTTGGATGGTTTTTTTACGATTCCATTTTACGATTTTACGAGGGGTAATATCGTGTGGGTATGGTTGAATTATTAGACGAATTGGGTCATTTTCTTTTAAATCAATCGATGAGTGTGAGCAAAACAGGGGCACAAAAGCATTGAAATGTAGGAAATAAGGAGATTAAAGCTGCATTACTTGAATGTGTTGTATGGGAGAAAGCACAATGTTGCTTGATATGCGCCTAAAGGTATGCAATGGATTGATTAAAATTTACGATACATGTAGTGGAAAGAGCTTTTAGCAAATAATCTTACAGGCGATAGAAGTTAGGATCATAGACATTGTTGAAGTTTCCTAATAAGTGTTTTATTTACAGTCACTGAACTTACTCAAGGAACAAAACTTCAGCTCAAAAGGTTTGTTGAATTGTAGAAAATTTTATACAAACAAACAAACATTTTCTTGTCATCTACCACTTCATCTTCTGCAGTATGTAAAATTCACATCTTCAATTTCGAGCGATTGACCTTTTGTAAAATAAATTTCCACTGGCAAATCGATAAATATGCTACTCCAGTACATTATACAACTTAATTCTACGAAGCAGCCGCAACCATTCACCACACACCTACACGCCAGCGTTAAAAGTCGAACGAGGTCATACGTCGATGGTGGAAACAGCATACACAAAAAAAAAAAAACACACAGAAGAAAACGAACGTTAAAAGGCCAAAGGTTAATAGCGCTGCTAGATAAATTGCAATCAATCCTCAATAATGCTTTATCCTCTTTAATGGTCGGTTCGTTCGCATCGTGAACGGTGGTCAGCGTTAGGGGTTGGTAGCATTTTTTTGCTATCGCTCGAATCCAGCATCGCTCCAGCTCAGTTTTGAAAAGCTCGTTGTGCTATTTTTTGCTATTTCTTTGCGCCACTTCTTACAGCAAATAAGATGCGCTCCCTGGCAGTGCTGCTAGTTGGCAAATGAAAAGGGGTTCAAAGTTTCGAAGATGCTGCTTAGCACTAATGGTATCAGGGGTCAAACGGCGGTAACGAAACAATTTGCACAAAAAGGTAGGAACAAATCTAAACTATTAAACATCCTTAGCGACACTTAGGAAGGGCAACAAAACAATCCATTCGCTAAAATAAAATCTGTGAAAATTACCATCCCTCGACACTTAATGCGAGATTCATAAGTTATGCTCAACCTTATGGTGCCTCAATCGGCTGGTGGCCGGACGATCCGTTGGTTGGCATTAAAATAAATTGATTTTTCAAAATGCCCCCAAAGTTAGACGGTAACCATAATCGGTATCGCTTTACGATGCGGTCTGACCAGTTTTCTTTCTTTTTTTTTACTTATTCCCTTCCCACCTTCTGGTGGTAGAAGTTCGGGGTGAGACGTGAAGCTTTTTAGGTCACAAAGAAGGTACCGGAAAAACGAACATCGATTGTACAAAACGAAGGGAATTTCTGGAAGAATGTATTGACGAAACGAAAATCTGCTTTCACGTCCGTTTGAGGAAGGAGCCGGACACGCTTGAATGTCATAATTGTCCTAATTCTGGACCGAGCGCTTCCGTCACAAAAAGGAATATCGAATTTTTGGCGTCCCATTCGAACGAACGATCACACCGTTCAACCGTTCGCACACGGCAAGGTGAGCAAAATGGTTGATAGTTCAGTATGACAGCCATCCTTCGAACCGGCCTGCACTATTAGCATTCCAATGAAGTGTAATTACGAACGGTTGGAAGCAGCATCGGACACCCAAAACGAAAAAAAAGGGCGTCTTGTTCGCCTTTTCCGCCCCGGGTCTGGAAGAACGAAATTTTGGCAACGTAACGTAGCTCCGCAAAAAAAAACGAGAAAAAGGATTGGTCGTACGCCCCAACAGGCGAACGACTCGCAGGCGATACCGCTCGAGGGGCCATCGACATCGACACAGCCCCAGACAGGGGGCACAATTGGCATTCCCATCGTGCTCTCCGTCTCCAATTGCGTAATTCCAGCCTCCCTGGAGACCACCATTTTTGCGAAATTTGGACCACCGTTCATCATCGGAGGTTTGGGGTCGTTCCGAAGACACGAGCGTCTTCTGGAACGTGACGTCTGTTTGAAGGACCGGGTTTGGTTTCACTTTTCACGCCGAGCCGACTTTACCCCTCGATGTTGGTGTGTGTGTGTGTGTGTGTGTGTGTGTGTGTGTGTGTGTGTGTGTGTGTGTGTGTGTGTGTGTGTGTGTGTGTGTGTGTGTGTGTGTGTGTGTGTGTGTGTGTGTGTGTGTGTGTGTGTGTGTGTGTGTGTGTGTGTGTGTGTGTGTGTGTATTTTTGGCTGTGAGCCCACGCCACCAAAGATGGGTCGTTACTTTCACTCGTTCCGACACACACACAGCCCCAATTACGGGGTACTTCAGGCGGCGCTCGAAGTAATCGATTTCGACCAAAGCCTGTCCGTGGTAATCCTGGACCACCTCCCCTCCATGGTGATACTCGACTCGACTAAACTAAAGCGAAGAATGTGGCACGGATACCTAACGAACGCGATGCCACGGTGTCTTTCACCTCCCGCCAAAACCAGCCGTAAACGTGGTATGGTATGCCGCTGCGAACGAAACGAGGCAGATGAAATCTTCATAAAAATTATCATCAATATTACGGTTATGTTTACGGCGCCCGGAGGCAGAGTGGGACGGCGAGAAGCGACGCTCTAGCTCTAGCAAACACAACCAGCAAACGCGGAAATGAAAGTTCGTCGAGGAGCGCGACGCTTACGGGTAGCACTACCGAGCACCATGTTGTTATTGTTAGCGCAAGAGAAAATCAATACCGGTGCCAAAGATGGTGCCAGTGGGTATTATTTCATCGATGATGGTTTGTTTGTTTGTGTGTTTGTTTGTTTGGTTTGCGGAGATGAGCGGCGAAGGAAACGAATGGCTCTTTCTGTGAAAATCCAAACTGTGACCGAATGATAGTCTTTAAGACACTGATTGAAGCTTTGATTGGCAATTATAATTGAATAAAGCCAGTCAAAGATCTATACTTAAATGAACAAAGTTCCAAAACACACATCAAGATGCTGAAATCCCTACACAATAGTATGAAAGCCCGTTAGCACGGATAGTGTGACTGCGAAACGTCCCGACAGTCGCGCAACTATGCAAATTATACAATGAGCTACACCGATAAAAAGGTGTTGCTTATCTGTACACTCCACTATATTCGTCTGAATTTAAAACATTTCACAAAATATAACACCATTTCCACAATGTCCCACTTTGCCCGCTCTCGCACGTCAATGGAGACGCCTGGTAGAGCCTGGTCTCCAGCCCCTGAAGGACCATTGCGACGCACCGTTTCCTGCGCCAAATGCACGCAAAATTAGCTTGCCTGCCCTGTCCTAAGCGCAGCTGGGTGTAAAATTGGCCCAGTCAAACCAAACCAAACCGGGATCCCGCGGGTGGCCGATTGTTGGCACAATCGTTTGGCGTTATGCATCATTTAGCAAGTCAAATTTGGCGAAGCCACATTTCCCCTCGCCGCGGGTGCAGCATTACAATGCAAACGGGCTTGGCGATGTCGAATTTACATCGCACGCTGAATCGTACGTACGTGCACACACACACACACATACGGGAGACGTAGAAGACACAGAAGCGGCACCATAATTAGCATTTTCACTGTGCAGTTGTTGTCAGCGCGGTGCCTCCTGCCAGGGAACGTAACCGTAGCGCGACATTCTACGGCGTATCAACGCTTTGTTTTAGCAATTGTTGTGTAGTGTGCCTTTAAGGTGATGTTGTGTTTTGGTTAAATGTAAATGGGAGGAAAAGTTTAATGTTTGTAGCGGCTTTTCAATGGGTTTTGTCTAATTCAACAACAAGATAAAGTTTAAAGTATTATTTTTAAAATAAAATAGTAATCGCTTTGGACTTTTCAGACGACAATTTTTATGATTTTTTTTAATCTACATTTAAAAATTCTGCTATTTTAAAATGCTACCCTTTTTGTACTATGCTTCCATCGTCCGATGGAGACCCCATTAACTTAATGTGCTAATATTACCAACCACTGACATTGCACGCCTTCAATTCAACCCTTCCCGGTCGACGTTACTTCCAGGAAGTGTGTGTGTGTGTGTGTGTGTGTGTGGGTATGTAATAAGCTCCAATTAAATGGACAGACTAAGTGCTGCCCCAACCCGTCGGGGGACAAATTTAAAATGTAAATAAACCACTCGTTTGTTATTGTGTTCGCCTGGAGTTCGCTTGCCTTGGAAAGCGTTCGAACCGGATCGAAATGTGTACGCTTCCTGTCCGTTCGGACGTTCGTTGGTTCGGTTTGCAATGATAATGGTGCGAGTAGGAGTAGGGCTAGCCTTGTTGTCACTGGTTCACAACTGTCGTCAATTTCTCCCTCATCCTCCTTCCCTTCCCTGGTTTGGGTTGGTTCATGTTTACGCGTTCATAATTTAGCGTTCCGTTTAAGTTCCTACGCTTTCTAGCCGGCCAGATGACTCTGGCTGCTTGCGTATGATTTCAACATCAAGTGGGAGGAGAGGGAATAAACGGGAAACTGTATCACATTTCCACTGGTAGCACTGGTGGCCTTGGTGAGTTGGCAGGAGCCCCTTATTAATCTGGATGGTTTCGGGGTATATAGCGTTACCAATTAGATTGCTGCCTTTTATAGCGATGCTGTGATGGCAAAATATACATACTTTTATTATAAAATTTTGTGATTTATTTATTATATTTTCCACATTATTATTAAATTTGAAAGCGTCCTCCATTTGTATTGAATTTATCTATTTTTTTTTATTTGGAAAGCAGATTGTTGCAGAAGGAAAAAATCATTGAATTGCGGAATGTGTACAGAATGTCTCATTAAATTCATACGATTTATTAATAATCATAAAATGAATTCAATATAATGAAGGACCGCTTGAAAAAACTTCAGCACCACTAACGTATTGTATTCATTTCTAAGCACTCTGATCGATACCATCGCAACGAGATAACACCGTTTTTCAGTGCAACACACTCAATGCTTCCTATAGATTGATACACTTTCCATGCAATCAAACCATTTTCACCATTTCCTACAATCGAACGCGGTACTGAAAGCTTCGTGGATTGTTTCTCGAATCGCTTGCTACTTCATTATATCGCTGCAGTGCTCTTCACTCACTGGTTTGTGCTCGCTTGAGCATATACGATTAATCTAATTAGAGTCTTCATGATGCGGGTGTCGATGTGTATTTTTCTTTCTCCAATTTCATTTTTTTTTGCGTTTCCAATTTCACATTTTTCAATTGTACGTGCTCTCGACACCAGCTTGAACGAAACAGAAACAGGTAGTTGGAACAAAAAAAAAAACATCGGTTCATTTAATTGCACTGAAGAGCATTGATTAAATCATCACTGAATTCTCACGTTTCGAACAGGTTGGGGAAGAATATGCATGACAAATTGAGCTATCGCGCTAATGGGTTATTGGCAGCTGCTGACATCGATCAAAGCACGTACAATTAAAATGGGGGAAAAACAGGAATTTTCGTGTGATAAATTTAACAGAAAATGACCCAATTTTTTAAATTACTATTGGAATCATAGGTTAAGTTATCGATCAATTCACAGTAGCAGCTTCAAGTGTGCGTTTCTAGCCTTATAGGAAATACATTTTGAATATTTTTGTTATTTTTTAACATTATTCTACCTTCTGCTTCGACTTATAGAATGTCATATTTTCAAACATCATCATCAAACCAATACCACACCTCACCACGGCGAGCCTTCACAAACAATCTTCCATTTTTCGTGCCAAATTCTTTGCGTAAATAATATTACTGGACATCCGACCGAAGCGATAGAAAAAAAAACCAACAGGTTCCACCAAGCCTGCAAGGCCATGCTCAATTCTATTGGATTATCATACCGGCCGACCGACTCCATCGAAAAATGGGACACCCCCTATACTTCCACCCCTCCCCCCCCTCAAATTCGAGTGTGTTTTTTGATAAAACACACGACCCATCGAACGACACGTGCAACCGTGGCCCGTCCAATCAGCTCTCTGATTCAAATAAACGATCCCCATCAGGCCACCGGTAAGCTCGAGCGCCGCCGGGGTCGAGCAGAGTGAAAAGAAATGTTGATTTTGTACGGTCCCATTCACTAAATCCCCCCTTTTTTGCGCTCCCTTAGAGGTGAGGCACAGTAGCAGTGTAGCAGTAGTAATGTGAGCACGGAAGGAGGCCAGATTTTTTTTTTTTGCTGCCATCACGCTGCCTCCACATGGCTGTGGCCTCGGAATGCAATCGAAAAGGATCGATGACATCGGAAGAAAAAGGTGGTATAGAAATCAATTTCGGCCGGTAAACACTCCGGTTGGTTCCGGTTTTTATTCTTGTTTCCCTTTTTTGTCGATCGAGCTTTTGCTCGACTTTCCAATCGGAATGCAATACAAACCAAGGAAGGAAGGAAGCATTTCCCGGAACTGCAAAACATGCGATGAAATAGGAAACCTGCCATGCCATTGGGAAGCGGTATGCATTTTACTCCGCACAAAAAACCCGTTTTTGTTTGCAGCTCCTGGTCAGGGGGTTTTATCCGATACGATTCCGGTTAAACCTCACATGATGCTAATTCCAACGTATTGATGTCCTGCTGGACATTTTTTACTTCGATGCTTCGATGGTTGAGCTGTTCATGAGAAAATATCGAAAGCAGTGTTTGATGGATACTATTGGAAAAAATGGAATCATTTACGATAGGCACAACATCGCATTGAGAATGGCATACTGATGACAATAAATTCCACCTATTCTGAAGCTTATACACCAGGAGCAGGCGTGCCGCAAGGAAGCATTCTTTCACCACTACTGTTCAATATATACATTTCTGATTTCCCAAAAATGAAGAATTGTGTACAATACCTATTTGCTGATGATGTTGCTATTACTGCCTCCGGAAAAAGACCAAACACAATTATTAAAAATCTTAATTCAGCGCTTGATGTATATTCCAAGTATTGCCTAAAATGGAAACTTAAGATTAACGGTGACAAGTCCGAAGCTATGTTTTTCACGCGTTTTACAAGTACTAGAAAAAATCCTAGAAGACAGCTCAAAATTTCAAATACAGATATACCGTGGAAATTAGCCTTAAGATATCTTGGCCTGATTTTTGACAAGAGATTAACGTTCAAATCACATATCGAAAATACTGTAATTAAATGTGAAAAAGTATTTCGTAGCTTGTATAGTTTAATTAATAGAAAATCTAAGTTGAATATAGGCAATAAAATATTGGCTGGTATTATTGAATCCGTTCGTAGCGGCGGCGTACGTCCCGACACTCATTCTCCTAACCTACTGGATGGTTGCTACAGTTATTCACAGCGGCGTTGTAAGAGCGGGCTCAAGAAATGTGTTGCCATCCCTAGAATTTCATGTGAGCGCCGTACGTTCCCGCTACGAACGGATTCAATAATACCAGCCATTATTATATACATCCATAATAAGACCTATCATAACATATGCTTCGCCTGTTTGGAACAGTTGTGCTAAAACACATAAAATGAAACTACAAAGAACACAAAATAAGTTTCTGAAAACAATACTTAATGTACCACCATGGTTCAGAACAAGAACTCTTCATTCAATTTGCCAGGTTCCCTCAATCGAAAAATTCACGGCAAAAATAGTTCAAAAATTCAATACAAGATTCATAAACAGTAACCTAGACGGGCACAATTAGAAATAATTAGAAATCCTGTCTAATCCTACAATACCACCTAAAATCCACAATCCCAAAATCCCAGTACTCCTATTGCATTGAAAACGTTAAATCAAGTATAAGAACTTAAAATTGAACTGTATAGGAAATCCATAACGTTAAGAATTAGACTGTAAGTAAGTTAAGTAAAAATTATTTTTTTTTTCTTTTGAATGTGAGGTAGGTTTTTGATGAAAACAGTTTTCCTACTCAAGTTTAAAACCCCATGATGGATAAATATTATGTTACAGTCAGCTAAGCCAAGAACAGTTTCAGTTAGCGAGGAAAAATGAAATTGAACCCACTATTTACCGAATTTCGAATCGTCATTGTAAAACTCAGATAATTATCTCAGAAATACATTACTACTACTACTACTAGAATGGCATACTGAAAAAACTAAATGTCCTATACCGTACAGCAATGCTTTAATGCCCAGAATGCTTTACAACTTCAACTATTTGAAGAATAAAGCTTTGAGAGTGAAAATTGAATGAAAAAAAAAACCAAAAAAACAGCCCATGTAAGGAAACGTGTAAGGTAACATGGTTTTATTTTCCACGTGTCTTCATCGTTTGCATTTGAATTCGTCATCGATTTTTCCCTTTTTTATCCTACGGAATCCTTTAGAGCTTTCCTACTTTTTTCTGTATATTGCTTCGGAAAGCTTTTTTGTACCTCCTGCAGGGCAGGATTTCCGAATATTTGCTAAACCGAGCTGGCTTCCCTAGTTTTATGGCCGTCACATTCGTCTTTCGGGCGTGTACAGACAAATTCAAATCTTTTATCGCTGTCCCTGCGACCGGGCCTGCTGGATATGTGCCGCTTGCCCCTACGGTAGGCGGTGCCTCGGCTTTGCCCGAATTCAACCCGCCTAAGCCCGCAACCCGCAAGCAAGGCGGCAGTGCGGAAAGCGGACCCGAACGAACACGTGTTGAAAATTATTCCTTGTCAGGGATTTGTCCCTTTCTCGTTTGCTGGGGTGACACAAAAACACAACCGATGTCGATGTTGAAAGCAAGCACCTCCAAGCACGCGGACCTTTCCAGCGGAGGGGAGGCACGATTTATTGATCCATTCGGCAGGAGGTGACGCGTGGCAGCTTGCACACCATGCACGAAGATATTTCAATTTCGTGTGCCATGATTTGCATGCATGTACAGCTTATCTGATCTGCTTTCTTTTCTCGCCTCCCATCGATCACGGTACGGGGCTGGTGGACGACATTCTTATCGATTGCACGCTTTTGACACTAGCTTTATCGCTTCACTGTATGCTGCTTTGGGTGCAGGCTAGCTGAACGTCGCACAGAGGAACGGCTCGGCCTGTGGTCCGAGTAGGCCGAGACACGCTTAACGCTTGTGCGACACTGTAGCGCAACACACACAAGCCTGCTGCGTAAATGCTCACGTGGCTCCTTGCTGTTGGTGGATGGTAGGGCTGTTATGGTCGTCGTAAACTAGTAGCGGTAGGTGTTGGTGTTGAAATTTAAATTTTTATGTTGCTTCTCAAATGTTACAGCTCCAAAGCTGGTTGTTCGTTAAACAGATGCTGTATCGCAGAGGGTAGCATGTAGCTTTACGCCGACATCTACGGCGTGTGATTTAAGGTGAACAGATGTAAAGGACACACTGCAGTAAGAACTTTTGCTTTCCTGTAAAACTGTAAAGGCTGTTAGGGCAAGATGTATGAGTGAAAGTACTGGTAAATATTCAAATGAATGAATTTATTATACTGACGCAGAAAAAGTAAAATAGGTAAATTTCAGTAGGCCATGAACGCTTGTCAGCAGTTAAAAATGATTGAAAATTAGCTCAAAAATATGCTATTTAAAGGTAAAGCGACTATCCCAACGATATGAGGATAGTTAATGAAATTTTAATAGAAAATTCGAGAAAGATGTCTAAAAAATGGAAAAAACTAAAAAAATAAAGAAAAGGTTTCCATTGCTACAAAAAAGATCCTTTCGGCTGGGGGATCTTTCTGACACTCAAAACAGAAAGTATTTTATTCCTTTCCGACCTTTTGCGGCATGGACTGAAAAAAGCACAACAGAGCACTGATGTAAGTCTAGTCCTGCACAGCCGGTTGGGTCATTTACACCAACAAAGAAAATGAACAGAAAAAATCAAGAAAGAAAAACACAATCATTTCGATTGAAAAGCACTCACCAGCATGGAATAGAGTGCGCCATTGCCGCATTGCATGTGTTGAATTCAATTTAATTCATTTGCAAATAGTGCGTGTGAACGGAAAGGGCCAGCCGAAAGCCGGCCGTACCTTCCACGAAACCATTCCGGTTCCGGATTTGCTCCGGGGCAGGCAATTGTTTACTCTCGCTTTCACCCGGTGGTTAGTATTGTTTTATTGCCGAGTAGAAGCATGTTTTCCCTGTAAACTTACGTTAGTTTGAAATAGGTAGAAATAATGTAGGCTGAAGTTTGCAGGTTAGAGTGGCACAATAATTCCCGGGCTAAATCACAACGCGTAGGAAGTGAAAAATCTCATTCTCATCATCATTCCTCCTGGGTACAAAGTGCCCCAAATTATTATGATAGCAAACCGTACACCAACATCCTACAGGATGCAGACATTTGCATAGCTCCTCTTTATATTTGTTGGCGTTTAAGTTCCATATAATAGAATACTAAGAAATCTTTTCTGCGCTCTATGGTTCTTCGTAAGCTTTACTGTGCGTTTGACACACCGCTGCTGTCGCTCTTCAAATGCAGCCACTTCTAACGCAACGCAAACCGTAGGAGTTAAACGACACCTTCTTGACACGATCAGAACCGGGCCGTGAAATAATATCGCAACCAGCTTCTCGTAGGCAACTATTACATTTTCATCGCCCTTAACGCCCTCGCGCTGGCGTTACTGGAGTCGGGCAAGGGGTTAAAAGCATCCCCGATTGCCCACATTAACTTGTTTATTTATTAAAAGCACCGGTCTCGTTATGAAGTTCGCCAGCGCCGTCAGCTACAGCTCGCCAACAGCCCGTTTGTGTGTGTGTGTATGTGTGTTTGATGGTAAAAGTAGGTTGATTTCATTATCGTACCGCACCACGTTTTCCCTTTGGTAATTGCAGCTGCTCCCATGTGGTTTGCGGCATGCGGGTGTGTCTGTGCAGTATCATTCAGTAATGGACGTTATCGACGCGTTCGCATCGCGCCTCAGAAGATCGGCTCGATGTGATGGATAAGTTTCGTAATCGTGCCAATTAGGGACGTTAAAAGGGTGGGGGGGGGGAGAGAGCATGTATACAGTGTACGTGCCATACTAGTTGGGTGTAGTGTTGCCGCTCACGACACGAGTTGTTGATGAGTTGTCGGATGTGGAGGGGAGCAAGGTCCAATCAGGACGTAAGTGAGCAGATGGGTTATGCCAACGCTATCAGCACACGCTCATCAGCACGGACGGTAGGTCAAGCCGTTTGATGTGTGATAGGAGCTTTGTAAAAGATATTTTTCATATAATACACACAGTAGTTAGGATCGCTGACTAGCACATAGTTCAACGCGAAGCTTAACATTCGAAAATGATCCAACTCAATAGGTCGTCACAAAAAATGAAACAAATTCTAGTCGCAAACACATTACAAAAGCAGCACGGCTCACATTTTCCTTCATGCTGTTGCTGGCGCCTATTTAAGCCTATTTCCGTATTATTTTATGTTCCCGCCACCCATCGCACTGTGTGCCACCCTCTTGACAGCTCAAACCACCAAAGCGACTGTGTGTTTTGTTATTCTTCCTCCTCTTTTGTTCCTTTGGCCTGGGCGCCCACGCAATGCTCAGCACAACATGAATCAACATAAATTGACGTAATTTAATTAACGACATCATTCAAAGTTGCTCGCAACAAAAGTGTCTAATGAGGTTTAGTCGATTGAATAAAACTTTGACATTTTCAGATGCTGCGCTGCTACGTACACATGGGGCAAGCACACGTACACAGCCGCAAGGCGTGGTGTGTTAGACAGTGGCGAAAAGGTTTCCTTCAGTGTTTTGTTTTTATTTTTCCGTTCATTTTCCAGCTTAAATTTCTTCATTTTCTCCCGGTGTCAGTTAGTACATAAAATGAATATTTTATACCTGCACGAAACGCCCATTAAAGGACACTGATAAAAAAGCAGGGTTTTTTTTTCTTACGTTGCTTGTCTGTTACATACCATTCCTTTCGCTCTGCTTCATGTTTCTGCCATCTGCATGCATTTTGATCTCACGGTGTAGCTTTTGCTGAAATGATATGCTTTTTTCGCTTGCAGCGCGAGCGGTACGAATACGCACAGACACGCCACATTTACCCTTCGTTGCCATAGTAACCCCGAACACGTCGTTTCATTCTTTTGCAGATTCTTTAGCAATAAAGCTGCAGACTTCGCTTTACCATTTTCCTTTTTTGAGCGTTTCGTGTTTCTACCCATTGTCTGCTTTGCTGCCTCAACAGAGCAGAGGATCAGGATTCTTGTGGCGTACATGTGGCGTGTGTGTGTGTGTGAGTATGCTGTGTGCTATGGTTGGTGCACAATGGGACACGTCGTTAGTGAAGGCACGCAATTCGTCCCCCGGGGGTCATTTGTTGAGGGAACGGACACGTGCCTGGTTGTACGAGATTATGTTTTATTGTCTCTCTGTGCCCCTTTTGCGCTCTGTAGTCTGTGTGTGCTTTGTGAGCCAAAAAAAAAAAAAGAGCAACGCGAGCAACCCTTGGTCTTGGAAGGGATCGGCAAGCAAGGGTCAAAGAAAAGAAAAGAAAAGACACCCTTTAACTACCGAGACAATCGGTATTTGGGCTCCTTCCCTCATATATAACAACAGTTGGTGCCGGGGACATAAGGACACAGCTTTATTTTATGAGATAATACGTTGCTTTTTTACACATAAACATGACATTGACAAGCAATCAAAAGTGCATTTGCGTCGCCCGATGCGACGGGTTATGTTAATGTAGGTAATTGGGGATAAAAAATGGCGTATGAGGGAACGAAAATGAAGCAATCGTAGTGAACATTAGGTGCAATTCGTAGTAGATAATTAATCTCATGGGAAAGGTTTGGTTCGAGTGCAAACGATGGTTCTATCAAGGTCCCAAAAGGATTTGTACCATGCAAGCAAGAAATGGGAAAAAAATCCAATTGATGAAGTAACTGATCGAGATGTTAAATATGAAAGGACACCTTATGCTGGGTGTACTCGGACATTACAGATATTGTCCAATCCTAGTCTATTCGTAAAGATGGCAGTATATTCGTAAAAATGGCTGGGGTTTAGATTGTGTTGCAATTGCCAATCTGGTGTCCTTGTTCCGGTTATCATAAGAAAAGGCTTCGAGCATGCTAAATATCCATTCCAGGTCCGATACAGGCCGTTTTGAAAGGTACAGTAAGCGTAGCAGGGGTCTTTAGCAGGTTTAGCTTTCAGGGCTTTTGTGAGCGAAAGTATGCATCTTTGGCCGCTTTTAGCAAACTTTTTCTTGAAAAGGACCTCTTCATGCTCTTGGCGAGGATCTTATCTATGCAAAGATCGTGGATTAACATCTCCGTAACATCCCAGGAATCCACACCACCGATGTGAAAGCGCATGCTAACACCGACGACCGTTACCTCTGCAGAACTCAAAGATGATATCCAGTCAAAGATGGGAAAAGTCTCCAGTACGACCCAGCTAGTATATCCCGGATGGGGATACCAGGAAATCTTCCCAGTTGTTCGACTGCATCCCAACAAAGAGGGTCGTACAGCCTCGAATTCCACGCAAGGTCAGAGAAGATAGTATATGTCGTGAAATCCAAGGCCGCAGCCACATGCTTGCGTTTCGACCTGTCCTATGCGCTGGAGATGTGCGCCCAGAAGCCTAGACATCATTCGAATGAATGCACGGTTCCCAGAGATGTCGCGGAACCAACACTTCAAAGAAATGCTAGGAGAGATCGAATACAGGACTTTCCCCAAGAACTCCCCAAAAGCCTTAAGAGCTCGGGAGGGAGGATATGTCTATCTTAAAACGATCCTTCCGATGCACACCAAAAGCTTACTGCTTGCCATGAAATTTTGTACACAACTCAAGTAAAATTCAAACACTAAATATTACATACATTCTCTACAATCATCAACATAGCTCAATTTGTCCTTCCAGCAAAAGCAAGTCATAACGCAATCCCACTTAAAAGATAAGTCCACAAGATGTGCTCATAACATCACCTCATACGCTCATATTTCACTTGAAATTAGCAATAATACCACTCTTCTCAAACAAAGCTAGCGTTCCGGCTGTTAAGACTGTAGCCTGTCCCCTTTAATGAACACTCCTGGTTTGGACGGTACGGTTTGTTTATCCCCGAGGCTGAGCGGAATCAGTCAAAACCCCGAAACGCACCGGTTTGTCCTAGCTGTTGTTCTGTTTGACGAACCGACCGAACTACCGACCACTGTAGCGAAAAGGAAAACACATGCACGCGTCCGTTGAGCCAAAGACGGGTATCCGAGACGGTACGGGTTTCAAGCTGTTCAGCGGTCTCCCGTGCTTGGGGCAATTCGGGCAATACCAGGAAGAAGTAGTGCTTACCCAAACTCGTCTCGTCTGTCTGTTTTCACAGCCCTTACCACAAACCCTTGCTTTTCCCTGTGCAGTGCCGGTCGCTTTATCGCGGTCTGCCCGAACCTGTCAAACCCGGAAGCTCAGCTATCTGCGTGACAACTTCCATGAAAACCTCCTACCTCCCCCCACCCATCGCTGTATAAACTCTTCACTCGTACGCGAGCGCTAAATCACGACTTGCGAACAAATACGCGAGTATTACGCTTCGTCAGCATTTGTCGCGCTATCTGCTGCCTTGGCCGCAAAAAGCGCGAAGAAAACTGCGCGAACACAAACACACTCACAGCTCACAGCTAGACGCACACGGGTTTGGGTTATAGTAGTTGCTGGAAAATCCCACACACACACAAACCCTCCGGAGGGGGAAGAGCTTAATCTGTCAGGCAAAAAGTCGGTGATATGTGTGTGTGTGTGCGGGAAAATGGAAAAGTGATGCTTTCGAAAAACAGCAGGGAAAATGCTGATTAATTTCACCATTTTACCATTCCACCCAAAACGCACGGTTCGTTTGCAAACATACACATTGTCACAAGGGTGGAAGGCAAGCTGCTGGGAAGGTTTACTCCGGCAAATCGACTCAAAACCAAAACCAACATCATGGTATCATGTTTCTCGGCTCACAATGTTTACCTCCCGCTAATCGAAACCGACCCGTGTAACGTGCCCATGGTTGGTACTGCCCTGCTTTGCACTCGTTCCTTGGAAGCGCAGTGACGGGTTCGTTTTTTTTTCGTTTTTTCGCTTCGGCAAATATCTGGTAAAGATTAATTTTGCTCCACTTTTTCTCTTGTTGTGTTGTTTTGCTTTCGATATGCCGGCGCGGAGCGGTGGAAAAAGTCACCCGCGCGCTATCGCTAACTCGTTCACAACTTTGCACGACCGGCTAAAGGCTAAAGATCGCCAAAGAAAACCAATGAACGGGGTTCAAGTGCGGTACCAGGCGGAAAACTTCATCCCCTTCTCCTCCCTCCCCCCACCTCTCAATACCTTCGCACTGCTGCCGAATGAGCTCGGCTAACCGGGAGAAGTAAATTGTTTTTCGCTTAAGTCGATAGATATTCGGTACGCTTTCGCTTCGGTTCCCTCAGTTCCTCTTCTCTTCGAGCTTCGAATCTCTAAAAGATACAAAACTCCCCCCCCCCCCTCTCTTTACCATCGGCACTGAATGGCGGACAGGACGGGCCAGAGAAGAATGCGAAACGAAGCGAAGAAAGATAATTAAAATTTAATGAAACTAAACTTTCGCTCCGACCGGTTATCAAGCGATCCTGCTCCATCCTTGCGTACTGGCATCGGTTTTTGGCGTCTACCCTGCTTTTTATTCTGCTTGCCTTTATGTGTGTGTGTGTGTGCCTGTTCGGGTACGTGTATGTGAGTGTGTTCTTGCTCCATAAACGGCTTATAACGGCACGGTGAGGGTTTGTTGCAGGAGTCTGCACCGTCTCTCTTTCCTTCCTTCCCCTTGTAGCTCATTATGAGTTCATCATTAGGCTCCCACCAACGTCCCCACGAAAACTCTGGACTAGACCGGATGTCCTTTCGAGACTTCATGGTACCTCATTACCATAAAACTTCATCATTCTCAGGTCTCGCCTGACATCGGGGCTGACCTGCCTGGACCGAGGGAAATGGTAGGAAAATTAATTTCATAACGCGTCCCGGGCGAACACCGGGCGAGTGTAATTTCATACGCTTTACCACACACATACACACACACACACGTGTTCGGCTTACATGGGGCGCAAGGTCACCAGGTTTGTCGAAAAAAGGAGTGAAGATCAAGTTCTTACGAAGGTTAGTAGCACGGAGGCTAGACACTGTTGTCTGATAGTTTAAAGGCTTCGGGCAAAGAATCTATCGACCAAAGTTGAAGCTTGAACACACTACACACACTATTTGAAACAAACTCTTGAAGGTTTAAATAAATTACTGAAGTTTATTTAAGATTTTTTTTATTTTTCTGTCATAGTTGATGAAGCATAAAAGGAAGAGAAGTGAAGAGAGTTGAAATTCTTAATCATGAATCAACTTGGCTCATAATATTTCATCTATATTCAAACTATGCCATGTCTATACAAGTGATGGGTAAAGTTGGTGAACATCCGGAGTTAGCTCCGATCCGGCTCCGGAATTTTCGGAACCGTTTTCGGAAGGTAGGTCCGCCCAGAGCCGTTTGAAATCGTCTGAAGCCTTCCGGAATCACCCGCAGTCGTCCAGATTCGGAGTCATCCCAGAATCGCCCAGAATCGTCTGTAGTCTTCAGGAGTCATCCAGACTCGTCCGGAGTCAGAGTTATCCTAAGTCTGAGCCGTTTTAAGTCATCCGGAGTCGCCGGAATCAGCCTAAGTTGGAGTCGACCGGATTTGGGCCGGTCCTCAAATTGCTATTCTTAGTAGAAGAAAAAACTTGTCTGAGAAGTGCACGCATTCCTGACCACAAACACATTGAACTGGCCGTCATCTGCCAATTCTGACTTCGGCCAACTACTCCGGACAACTTCGACTACAGCCTACTTCGGCCAACTCCGGACGTCTCCGATTTCAGCCGACTCCAGCTGACTTCGGCCGACGCCGGAAGATTCCGGATGATATCACACGAATCCGGGCGAAACTAGTGGATCCGAATAAGCCGGAGTTCCGACTCTGATTCCGATCGGACTAACAATAACCGGAGTCGGATCAAAGTCGTGGGTGAGCTTCAGAGAGTACACCACTAGTCTATGCATATATATGAAAAATGTCGCATAATCACCAGCGCGATTAATCTCTTCCAATCTGATGAACAAGCAGGAATAGACTTCAAAGACGTTGGGAATTGCTTTCTGCATCCAATACAAGTACATCGTCACGGTTAAGTATACCAAGTGCTAAAGCAACTTAAGTATGTAGCGATGACATCTTTCGAAGCTCTTGCACTGTGCAACTTCCCGTGATCCATTCCATAATTAATTAAAGAATAATTGACTTTAAGTGTGCCATCCGCTAGTGACACTTCACGTTCGCCTTGTAAGGTTAAGGTAAGTCACGTAAGGTTAACAATATTAACTCGAAACCCAAGTTCAATGGTTGACCTGTTCCTTCGACTGGCTATGGCTTTTGAATGAATGATGTTCATAAGAGCAATTGACGTATCTCATGATAGTGCTTCAGTATCCTTACTACCTCATCTATCGACCCAACTCCCCAACTCGAACCAACTGCGTTCAGTTTTCGTTGGAGCCGGTTTGAACCAATTTGGGTTTCGTGGGAACCGGAACGTCTGCTGATAGACTATTATATACGTCATGCCACCCATGGTCTTACACATACCATTCATTCGATCCCAGGAAAATTGTTTTAAAGCAGAACCAATTTGTACAAACAAGCCATTCCTATTGCGGAGAACAGTTTGTCAAAGAAATGCACGAGAAACCCCTTTCACGTATTTATGTTTATCATTTGATTGAAATAAGCTTTCCCTACTAAAATGCTGGCTGCAAATGTGATGGGTGTTTGAAAGGCTTTGCCATTGATTTCCCCAGAAAGCTCACGCATCGAAACGAATGTTCCCGAAAGTGTGTGAAGCGAAACAAGCACACCCCAAAGGATTAAAAATGAAGCGATCAATTTCAATAAAGCCTTCACCACCATTTGAGCAGCCTGTATATATATTTATGTGTGTGTATCTGTATGGAGAGAGAGATAGAGAGAGTGAGTGGTAGTTTATTCTCCATTTCCTTCCCATGCTTCAATATCGCTAATGGGCGGTAAACGAAAGCCGGACCAATATCATGCTGTAACTTGACGTTCAATTGGTTTTTCTTTCGATCGGTTTTTTGCTTTATTTCTTTATCCTCGTCCACTCTCCCCAGTCTGGATTGGATTGCCGGCGTTCACTCCTTTGCCTTCTCTCCAAATAGTCCAAACCGGGCAAGGGCAAAGGAAAATATGGCCCTGGCCGTACTGTTTGGAAAGCACTTCAACGCTCAAGGAACGGAACGCACATACAAGTGGAAGGAAAATCGATTTTCCTATCATTACTTCCTGGGGATTTTTTTGGTGAATGTCTTATAGACACACACAGCTCGTTCTTTTTTCGGATTCATATTCTCTCTCGCTCTCTCTGTGTTCTTTTCTTTGTCTCGATCGGACGATGCGGAATGGGAAATGGTACCCGTCGGCGTCGAACCGGATGGCTGCCCATCGAGAGCTTATTGTGCTTCGGTGCTTGTTTCAAACTGTCTCCCGTTCTCGATTATGATGCACTTGCAACCGGAAGGATCAGTGCGAGCAGCTGTCCAAATCCCCGTCCCACCAAACCAGAGTATCCTCGTGCTCCTCGGCACGGCATGAAGAAGCATATTCCGTTGCAAGAGAAAAGGTGAAATAAAAACAAACGATAAGAGCACAAAAACAGCTCATCGGAGAAGAGTTCCCCAACCTGCTGCTTGGGGCCGCAAAGCTAGCCATCCCGAAACTGTCCTTCTGTTTTCTTCCCCTCAATTTCTTTCCCCCCCCCCTTTCCCCATTTCATAACGAGTGGCAGCTGTGTGGAGCCAACCGTATCGCCCATTGCATTCTCAATAATCCCACTTTTATTTACACTGCAATCGATGAGCTTGCTTTCGGTAGACGGACGGGACACAACGCCAAACGGGAGGGAAGGCACAAGAGAGACTGCTCGGGGACTTGGCTGTTTGCCCACGTGGCCCAGGGAAGACGATTGTTCATGATTGTTCGCAATGCTGAATAAAAACAGTGTGCATTGGCTCAATTTGCAGCCGGATGAAAGTAGTGCAAACCATTAGCCGTGCCGATTTACTGGCAAAGTGCAGCAGTATCCTGCGTTTGAGGAAAGTGGGAAAGGGAGCATAATTGAAAATGATTATTTCCCGTCGACAGTCTTGCTTCAAATCGAGCAAGAAATCCTGTACAATCGATTCACTCTGACATAAATAGCAATTGTCGTACATGAAGTTCTTCCGGGGAAGTGGTACAAGATTGTTATTATTCATTACAAAATAAACCTGCCCGATATAATCACACACACACACACACACACACACACACACACACACACAGTGGGAAAGCATTTTCCTTCTCACCATTTGCCACCCGAAAGACTATAATTTTGGCACGCAAACCGCTCATTTCCCGTGTCAACCACCAGGCGTCTCCATGTGCGGGAAGGAGCATGGAAATGCTTACATTACAGCAATGATTGGTGGCTGTGGTCGGACAAATTGGCGTGTCAAACGATACCCACATATTACTCGGGTGTCTCGGGAAAATTTGCTACCGTTTCCCATCATTTCCCCCGGGGAGGGGGTGCAAAAACGATCCGCTTAGAAAACAGGAACACAGGAGCAGCTGACAGCTTGCGACAGTGAGGTGAACGTATTCAAAACGCACGCTCGTAAATGAATGCATTTTACCCGTCAAATCACAACAGCAGTACTGTGTGTGTGTAGGTGTGAGCCGTACGATAACGTTCATGTCGGAAGGGAAAATGTAGCAGGAAGGAAAATTGTATCATTTCCAACGAAGAATTCGACTCCTATCGCCAATAGCGAGCTGAAGAAGTTTGGCATTTTCATCGCGCTATTACTGATTGAAAAGTTATAAGTTTTCCTATTTTAATGCTTCTTACCCTCCTCCTCAATCACCATTTTTGGCCAGTACAAATCGAAACCATACGTACGCAGGCGATTTCGCGCCGTAACGTCCTCGTCAGATGGGAGCGATAGTGTTATGGGCGGAGAAATTGTTTCCCAAAGTGCACAGCTGGCACATTGATTGAATTTTCTTGCGCAACCGACGCTTTCTGAAAGTATTTTTCATACGCAGGGAAGTTTTTCAATCTGTTAAACGAATACCACTCGCGGGGGGCACGAATGGCAAATCATCATGTAACGATGATAAATTGAAAACGCGCTTGAAATGGGGGAGCAAAGGCAAACACCGAAAAAGTGCACTAAAAATGAAGCTAAAAAACTACCCCCTTTTACTAGTAATAAGCCCTGCAGCTTGTTGCTATTACATGATTGCACTTTCTTGTTTTGTTTAATTTTTCTTTTCTCTCTCTCTCTCTCTCTCTCTCTCTTTGCAGGATAACTTTCAACCACGGGAACGCTTTGAAGGAGCGTCACAACTAGGAAGAGACAACTGCTCCTACTGACAACTGGCAGCAGTAGGCGCCGCTAGTTGCTAACAAGCGATTTTGTTTTATTAGTGAGGTGAAAGTGGATAGTAGTGGTGCTGCTTGGTTGGAGGGTGTGAGAGTGAGGGCGCGCGGTAAAATCAATAACATAATCCGCCCTGAGCGGCTTACGCGCCTGATTGATCGATTTGCCGATGAAGCTGGCAATGAAGCGGTACGGCCGGTCTTAGCCCAGCCCAGGGTCGGGCAGAAAGATGCAGCCAGTAGTGATGCCGGGGTCGGGGTGATAAAAACAATACGTAGAATCAACAGGAAATCACTACCAACCCGGCCCCCCTGGGGCTCTTGTTTACAACTGTGTGTGTGAAAGTGTGAGTGTTCGTTTGTGTGTGTGTGCGTTGTTTATTACACTAGCATCCCCTTCTTTCCCTGACTTCCTTCCAAAGCGTCGTTCTCGTCGCCATCCTTCCCTTTCCATTAGTAGAATACGCTTCCCCGAAGCCCTGGTCACGCCCGTCCACAGCGGTTGTGCTCTGCGCTATGCTAAAGGTGCTGAAAAATTGGCCCCAAACAACGCACACCAACACGTCACGACGCCTGAATTGCTTCATTACTTGCCATTACCCTGATCTGTGTGCCGGTGCTGTGTTCAAGCGCACAAACACAAACACACCCATAGTGGAGTAGCTTCACACAAACACGCAAATGTGCTGAGCTGGCCTGAGCAGGAAGCAGCAGCCAGCCAGCCAGCCAGCCGCTTTTAACAATGTTACGTCAGTGCCAGTTCGTGCTCGTGGCGCTGGCGTGCTTCGCGGCTAATTGCTCCGGCACCAGCTCGGAGTACTTAATCATTCGGCATGGCCGGTCGCGGGTCCGCCACTCGAGCGAGAAGGACCACATCCGGTGGGGCCTGCAAGTGTTCGACAACTTTACGCTGCTCGACTACGATGCGGGCGGCTCGGGCAGCGGGTCCGGCAGCGAGGAAACCCTTCCCGCCAGAGAGTCACAACAAGGGTCGAATGGTGGTGGTGGCGGTGGTGGTTCCCGCGGAAACACGCTCACGATTCGGTTTGACGAGTCCGAAGAGCTGGAGCGCATGATTGAGCTAAGCGATTTCGATAACCTGCGCTTCGGCGGTAGCGGGACGCCGGAACCGCCGGCACGCCCGGGCACGGTACCGACCGGCCGGGAGCGGAAGCTTATCAAGAAGGAGATAATGGAAAACATTCGCCGCACGGTCGACAAGGGTCTCGAGTACCTGAAAGCGCACCACAACCTCGACGAGGTGAAAATCGAACTCGTCCCATCGTTCCGGGACACGCAGGCGGTGCGCAAGCACGCCGGTAAACGCATCCCGTCCGACACAGCAACGATTGACAGCAGCAATCGTGCGGAAGAGCAATCGAGCAGCAGCAGCAGCAGCAGCAGTGCGATAACCGTCCCGATGAGTTCGGGTGCTGCAGCTGGTCGGAAACCGGCGTTGCCATGGGCGGTGGAGGACGTTGGTCCGGTCGCTAAAAGCGTCCAGCGCTCGCCGAGCGCTCAAGTGTCCGCATCCAATCAACGACTAATCTCGTTAGACGCGATTCCCCGCAACCCGCTGTTGCTGCTCAGCCCGGGCTCAACCCAGTCGCCCGGTGTGATGGATGCGGACCACCGTTCACCGTACGAGTGGCACCGAGGGTCAAGAGTTGTATCGGATGGGGTGGATTATCCTAATGACATGCCGGTGGCGGACGCGGCGGCGGCGGCGGCCGTTGACACCGGTAACGCGGCGGACGATGAGCGCGAGCAGGAAGCGGAAGGCGACGTGGACGACAGCGACGGGCTGCTGCAGGACGATGATCCGCTGCTGCAGGAGCCCGAGCTGGAGCAGGAGCAGGAGGAAGCGCCGGCCGAGGCACCGGACGCGGCCGACATTAACAACGTTTTCCACATGGAGGAGGCCGACCTGAGCGAGCTGGACGAGACGAGCCGCAACAACCGGCGCAACCTGATGAAGGGCCGGGACGTGGTCACGCAGTTCCTGCAGATCGTCGAGAGCCAGCACCTGCTCGGGGCGAACTGTACCGCCGGCACCGCGCTCAACCTCGGCGAGGGTGTCGTCGACCGGTACGCGCAGGATCGGTTTCGCGTCGAGGCGGAAATTGCCGTCAACCGGGCGAACATGCTGACCAGGTAAGTGCCCTCCCTTTTGGAAGGTTTTTATCCGTTGCCAAACACGTTGCCAACGAGTGTTTTTTTTTTTTTTTGTTCTCTTTGGTATTTATTTCAACCGATCCAAGTGGGGATCCAGTGAGATTCTGATGAGAATTTGCTTTCGTCCACTTTCCAGTGAGTGGAGGTTCGGGTCCTGTAATTGAGCTACTCGCAGCGCACAAACAGCACGGTTCAACAGTGTCGAGTGTGTTGTTTCCAAGGCTGGTACGGGTTTACATGAATGGTTTTTTGCGTGTGTTATGTTGTTTTGCCATCGTCACATCGCCCGGGTGAAGCTTTTGATTGGATCCGGTATCAATCTCGGACGTTCGGTACTGATGGACTGCCTCAAAGCGGTATCACGATGGCAACTCGGCTGCAGCTGCAGTTGCCATTGATCCATGTAGGCGGTACGTAGTACGTACAGCAGTACACCACGATGCGGCTCCATCAGTGCTTCATTAAAACTTTATCATTTTGTGATGCGCTGCCTGGGTGACAGAAGCCGCACATCATCAAAGGCACAAGGCAAACCATCCGCTTCGGAAGCCCTTTAGAGGAAAATTATGGTTCGTCTACTGTATGGGAGGTGCTATTACCATTACTGATTGATTGCGAGCGCTCAAAAATATGTTCCACTCATTATAAGTGCGCTGTAAGGAGTCTTCCATAAATTGCGTAACGCTTTCAATAATTCCTTTATTTAATAGCAGTTACATTTTATTATAGTTTAGTATTATATATATTTTACATTTTTATTTTCATAAAGCGGAAGGGCTCATGGTACAGTCGTCAATTCGTATGTACTAACATCGTGGATTCAAGTCACATATTGTCCGTTTACCCGTACCTAGGATTGACTATCCGGCAACATGATATTAAATATGTCTCGAAAGTCTCTTTGGCTCGGCATGACCGTCCAGGTCGTAATACTAAATAGAAGAAGAAGTAGAAGAATAAATGTTGTGTTGAAATGTATACCATGCAGAACAATTTTTTAGGTATAATAATTGCAGTCTGCTCGCGAAAATATCGCATTTTTCGGCCTAAATATTTGGTATTTCTGGTTTGAAAGTCGTTTAAAAAACTTAGCAGCCTTTGAATTTCCATTTCACATTTTTTCAACACATGAACTATAAAAATTCCGCGTATCTCCAAATCCGCGTAAATAGATAACTCGGGCACAGACTGTTAATGGTGTTTGAACGAGATTCGAACCATTAAAATACCAATATGGAACAGAACTGGCAGTATATCCTGGCAGTTCCAACTGGGTGTTAGAACTCCTATTGTGATTAATTGACAGTAAAATGGCAATATATGTGTACCGTCCTATGTTATGACCTGATGATTAATCATAAATAAGAACCATGGATTTAATCAGCCATAGAATATAGAATGTTTTTTTAATCAACATGTATGTCCCGCCGAGATCGCTCCGAGCTAGATCGCTACTTGACGTGGAGGAACGCCGCACTCGCTTTGGCTCCTCTGATCCGTTTATTCGTATGTGAAGTGAGTTTAATGTCATTTGTGATCGTCATCAACCTGACATGTCGCGCACCGCATTGTTAAATAGTATTCGTGTCGTGCGACCTTTTACATGTTAATTATGTTACTTAAGACTAAGCGTGACAAATGAATGACCGAAATGTGACTATGTTATAATGAATGAATGTAAATGAATTCGCTTCAAGTGGGCCACTTGCGGTCCGTTGAATTTTAATAAATAAATAACAAATAACAAATAATTATTTGAAAACGAGTTAAAAAAAAGTGATTCAATCCTTATTCCCTCCATTGCAACAGATCTTAGCTAAACACAAAAAATATTTCATACGCGTTGACCTGTTCTCTTTTATCGTTGTTATTTTACTTATATTTTTGTTTTATGATCTAAAAATCTTTGCAATGTAATTCTCACTACACATAAGCGTTACGTAATTTATGGATATCCTTTAATAGCTCACATCCTACATACTTTCAGCTCTAGACGATGGTGGAACACTTAATTCGCCTTTCCACCCATAACCATAACCAGCTTACTTCTGAAATAATAGCCCCGTTTCTTAAGTGCTTCTTCCTACCTGTAGCTTCGGGGGAAGAAAAATGCTAAGAAGAAATAATTCAGTTTTCCCCGCAAAATCCGCCACCCCCCCCCCCCCCCCCCCTATGCGTGTGCGGTTTGCCCACCCGGTTCCTGGGCAAGCCCTTGTTTCGCACACGCACCTTATTAACGGAGATGGATGAAATTCGATTGTACGCCCGTGCTTCTAATACGTCACATTCGATCACACTTGTCGTGGTCTCACCCGCCCCAGCGCTGTGGCCGTCTTGCGCATCCGTCCCCGCGTATCCCGCGTGTGGCACGGCACCATTATGTGGCAGCGTATCAAGCAAGACACCCTACCCCTGCCCACAGAACACCCGAAAACAAAGTGCCAACTCACTACCCGTGGCAAGTGGAACAGAAACACACTCCATTGGCAAACCGTTCAAGCATTGCCAGCAAATAAAGGCATAAGACGTGTACGTCCTCCTTTCAGCCTTGCTAGGAGAATAGACCTGGAACTGCCGTTACTCGGTTTCCTTCTCCTCCCCTCCCAGTTTGCACCCAAAGTCAAGTGCCGTTTAATCTGGTCTGAGTGGGTGCGGGGGAGGTGGGAGCGGAAAGACGTGACAGAAAAGCGAACCGAGCCCCGGTATACGCCATTGATTTCTTCCATGCCGTGGTTGCCGTTCGCACGCTCCGCTGAACCGTATCGCGAACCATCAATGAAGTGTTGCAAAGAATTGATCTTGAGCAGGCTTTGCCGCTGTCTCGAGCGCAGCACAGCTTACTGGGACGAATATATACTTGCTGGCAGTGCCAGGAAGATCGATCGGCTCAGCACGGCACACTTGAGAGCAATGGGAGAAAATCAAGTCACAGCACAGAGGGTACAGCATCGGTGAAAGTGCGATGCCGACTGTTGGAAGAAACGTCCTTCTGGTGGCTTGGTGGTGTTCTGCATTTGTTGCTCTCGTGTGTTTTTTCTTGTTCGGGATTGAACGGGTGAACTTACACACGCACACAGATCGACAACACAATGACATCGATTTCTCTTCCCAAAGCTCGAAGCTCCTGCTGCCTCGAAAGCTCGCCTAATGAGCGAAGTGCTGCCGCATTCGGTTTAAGAAAACGGGCAAATTGCTATTCCACCTGACGTTAATTGGTTGTGAGTGCTTCCATTAATTAATTTCGGATTCTCTCCGACCCGACCCGATCCGGCCGGGGCCGAAGTGTGTTGTTTGCTTCCCTTCCGGGTTCCTGTGATCGGCGCGCACGCATACTCCCATCAACTTCTTCTTCCCTCCCCATTGCAAACGGCACACATAAAATGCTTGTCGGTATCGATGATTGGATTTCGTGTTCTCTGGCACGGCAGATGCCTCTGTAGATGCCCGATGAGTGTGCAAGAAGAACGGTCTGACAATCTGAAGGAGGAGGAAGGTGGGAAAGAGTAGCAGTAGTACCGTTTTGTTTGAATTGCGAAGCAGTCAATCGAGCCACTCGAGCCTATCGGGGAAGCTAAATTGGTTCCGGGCAATGAATGATGGCCACCTCATGCGTTACCACGCAAAAACGTTCGTCGGTGTGTTTGCCCAAGAACAGCTCACCGATCTTCCGGCGAGCAGGTGGCAAGTGGATGGTTTTGTTTTGCTGGGAAAAGGTTAGTTGCGTTAGTTTTGTTTGTCTGCGTAGGTGTGTGCGTGTATGAACGTACTTGTTGGAACGTAACCATGCAGCATGCTTGAATCTTCCTGACTCATGCTCTGTAGCGGAAGGATCAAAACCACACGCCCCCGAGGGTTGAAGTGGCTCGGATGGGAAGGGATCGTTCGGCCCAGGTGTGGATCCTGGATGCCAATAGGGGCCGTGAGGTAGCATGGAGCGATTTAATTGAAATACAAATTGCGTCTAGTGTTGCGTGGCCTATGTCTTTATATTTAAAACGATATGTAAAGCAGTATCGGTTCGCATAATGCCGTGACTTACATGCATGTTAATGGGCATGATTGAGCTCAAATTGGCACGAGTGAGGAGATTTATAGTATGTGATAGGTGAAATGTGTTTGTGCGTGAAATGGTAATTGATCACGATTGGCTTTGTTGCAATTCAATCATTGGTAAGAAATATCTCAATTAAACACATTTTTCTTGAGCTTGTTTGGAGCTCAAAAAGTGCTTGACTTGGTACTGTACCTTAAGTATTCATTTGTGGAATTACACCTTAACCGGTTCACTGTTCCCATGCAAAAGTTTCAATTTGCTTTCAGTCCAGTTCAAGTGAGCCCCTTTTTCATGCACGAAAGCATTCACATTCGCGCACACAATTGCGCAGCATTAAATGAGCAAAACTGGTACCACTAGCGCAGAGAAAGGGGTTGCATGACCTCTCCACGTGCACAAACCACAATGTCACAAACCACAAAACCCAACCCAAACAACACACACAAAAAGGAGAAAGAATCGAGCGAGTAAGTTTTGTGTCCCCTTGACTTCCGGCTTTGTTCCATAGCACAACGGTACCCCATTGGTAGCGAAACGTTGCGGAGCTCACATGCGTGTACACATCCTACGCTGGGGTTTTGCTTTTTATTCACAGAATTCGCCCAAGCACCAGGAAGCACTTGAAATAATAAGCACGCCGGACCGCACGGGACGGGCTCTGTTCAGCTTCAATTCCATGCGATAAGAATGATCTCCATTCATGACAATTCCAGTTTTTTTTTTGTTGTAGCACTTCTGTGTGTATGAACCATACACTCGACAAGTTCGTCTCTGTGCTCGAGCTGAGTAGGACATCAGCATCATCATCAGCATCATCGTCGTGCGCTTTCGCATTAACGAAGCCAACGTCAGAGTCTGACTCCCTGTGGAGTTTTAGCGAAAACTAAGGACCAGATCATAATATCAACAAAACAGCTTACAGCAGCAGCAGCAGCAATGTTACAAAGTGGGAAGTGCGGCTGGGTAGCTTCCACATCGCACCAGCTAGAACCTTGCTGCCCCCCATGTTGAAAAGCCCTATTCTAACGGGAGAATGGAAGTGCAGTCGAACCATTGCTCCATTTTTCCATGGCCATTCTTCATGCATGCTCATGAGTGTACTAGTCTGTGTGTGTGTATTACGCTCGTCCACTGTTGGCACACAATGGGCGAGGAGTAATGTATCGTACAGCCCCCGATTGTACAAGGGGTCCAGCACAACAGCAACGGTGCAAGAGCTTTAACCTCCGCACCGAGCGAGCGAATGTTTAAAGAAGGTTATTTGAATTAAATCATAACGAGTTTACAATCCACGGCTGCACTAACCGCACCGGGGACCAGCTTGTGCAACCCAGTGCAATGATTTATTCCCATGGTAGAAAGAGAGAGAGAGAGAGAGAGAGAGAGAGAGAGAGAGAGAGGGAGGGAGAGTAAGATAACAATGGTCCGGCATTATCATGTTACGGGGGATACACGTGCAAACAAATCAATGAAAGTTTTAGCGTACATTGTAGTGGGCCATGCTGAAAAGGCTTTGGGCCTGTGGTTGGCTTTTGATACACACAAAAACGGTCCAAAACTATGGAGTGTGGGGAGCGATACTAGTAGGTAATTTACACTGTCCGTCTGCTGCTATTTAGATAATCTATGGACCTCTATGGTAATCATACTGACCTTTTGCCTACGCACCCCTGATGCATTTTCCAGCTGACCTTTTCTCGCCAAATGAATGGTACTATCGAAGCAGGGCACATTAAAGCCGCTAGCCAAGCCCCGAGGATACCCGAGGTTCTAGCTTTCATTGCCTACACATTGAAGTGTGGGGGTTTGCTGAAATTTAGCGAATGCCGTTAGTTGTTATGTGATTTACACTAGTGGTGAGAGCTCGGAATCGTAACTGCCCGGATCCTGATATTTTATCATAATCGATTCCGGAGCTAGATCCGATTCTGGACTCGATTCCAATTCCGGAGCAGATTCCTGAGTAGACTCCTATTTTGGAATCGATTCAGGAGCCAATTCCGAAGCCAACTGTGAAAGTGAACTCCGGAATCGGCTCCGGAGCCAGAATCTGCTGCAGAATCGCAATTAGCCCGGAAATCGCAATAAGCTCAGAAATTGGAAAAAGAATTGGCTCCGAAAACCGAATCAGTTCTTGAATTTGAAATTCAAAGTTTTTAAAACGAAATCAGTCCCGGAATCAGTCCCACAATCGTAAATTTGGGTTCTTGCTTTTGGTAGGGCGGCTATCGAGACAATTGTAGCTGCATAGGACCCAAACCGTAGGACCCTATACTCATGCAGATATCAAAATTCCGGCTCAAATTCTGGTAACTGATTCCGAACCTGCTATCTGGAAACGATTTCTGAGACTGGATTCTGGAATCGACAAAAAAATACTGAGCTAGTCGGATCTAGAGCAAAACTTCATCTTTCCCATCACTAGTTCACACTTTGTTTATTGAGTCCCTTTCATGCCTTGGTCACAATGTGAACTACACTGTTCAACGGGAGCAGTGAAAAAGAGCACTCCAAATAAAAGCTTTTATCCTCCTCTCCCCTAAGGAGCGAATACCCCAAAGCCGCAAAGCCTCAAACTTCTCTGCTTCTGCTTCGCCCCAAACCCGCTGAAAATGTGGAATTAATCGGATTGCTAATGAAGAATTCAACGCTTTTCCACTGTTCGCTTTGTGCCTGGCGTAGCGCCATTGTTTTGAGCACCGTCCCCTTCACCGGCACAGCATCAGCGTTTGACATTTGACGACACGAACCCGGGGGGACGAATTCGGAGAAGAATTTACTAAGCTGCTACCCCTCATGGTGACACATGGTCGTTGTAGTCATTGTGTGTGTGGGAAGAATTTGATACCCTTCCGTCGTTGGCCAATTCATTGTGTCACGTGTTGTTTGACCGAGCGAAAAAGGATCCCATCTCCCGGCAGACCGCTGTGCTGGCATCATGCTGTGGCTGGGTAAAAACACCTTTTTCTTCCCTACGCTCTCTGTCAACGCTGCACTAATGGGTTTGGGCTAATTTTCCCTCTCCAGGCAGCTACGATTTCAATGGGATGGGAGAGGTGAAATTTTGAGAGAAAGGAAGCCTCCCTTTCCATGGGATTGGCTCCATGGGTAGCTGGAGCCAGAGTGATTAAACGCCCCGAGTGTTGCAAATTGATTCGCTAAGTATACGGTAATCAATCATCGAAGATGGCTATCGAAGAAACTGGAGGCGAGAAAAGGTACGCGCGCGCGTCATATCGAGATGGACCTTGGGCGATGGGAGGGAGGTGGGAATGGATGCTTCAAAGCATCGTCTTTGCTTCAGCTTTTCTGCTGCTTGCGGCATAATGAATAGGTTGGGCCCATCGGGCAACGACGGACTTACCCGGAGCCTTTTTTCCCGATTGATGGACCAACATCCCATCCGGACAGCCTGCCAGCGTTCTTTCCAGCGTGGTGTGTTTTTAGGCACCCTCGGCGCAGCTTGGTTTGGCGCACAGAAAGTCACCATCACCACTGAAGGATAAAGTTTCGATGGCGGTACATTACTTTCGAGCGATAGCCGGACCCCATGCCGGGTTGAGGTTTTGTGGTTTCCATAAGGGGGGATGGTCGAAAGGAAAGAAAAACAAAAAACGAGTGGCGAAAATGTATTACACAGCACATTTCGTCCAATTTTGGGCCAACTTTCCGAGGGATTGGGCCGGGACACGGTGAACCCGCACACTCTGGGGTGGGCAGTTTTGTGGTGAAATATTTGTCAATTTGTCTTGATTTGAAGATGAGGGCCCCATTATCCGTCCGACCAGACACCTTGCGGGAAGTGGGTTGAGGGGTTCAGGTGGCATCGTTGTTGTGTGCGATATCTTGGAGAGGTTTTCTTTCTTTTTTTTGTTTTTGGGTGCTTGATTTGTGTGTGGTCTCATAATGTGAGAAATATTTCAATCTGAAGGATGTGTTCTTCAGACGGGCCTTAAACTTTTCCTCCAGTCATTATGAGGGTGATTAAAACATAATGACACTTCTTTCAACATTTCAATTTTTTTAATTTCCGCAAGGCAGCGACTTCATGTTCTTTAGTCCTTTTCAAACTGCTGTTGTTACATAATTTGTCTAACACTTTATCCAGGATGATGATTAGCAGAATTTTGGGATTATTATATCGTTTTCTTGAGCTGCTTTAAACATTTATATGATTTGCTTATACCATTACTTGTAACAAGAGATCGTTCCGTGGAGCATCTATTAAAGGATTTATAGTTATTGATCGGATTAATTTCAATTGGTTGATTACCGCAAGAATTTTGACACTTCAATTTAATGCTCTAGTAGTGTAATGGTTTTCAACAACGCATTAAAACAACACGAACAAAGCGGAGACCTGCCACGACGAAGGTTACGCACCCCCGGGTGCTGTCATTTCAACTTGTTTGCCGCGCACATTATTTGCGTCCGAGCGGCACCGGACAGTTTATCTTTATCAGCAAACTTCAACCATTGGAAAGCTTTTAACCTTGTCTGGAAGTGAGTTTGTCGACCAAAAAAAAAGAACAGAAAAATAATAATAAAGACCCATCCTCCTAGCAAACGATAAGCTGCTAGATAAAACGTTTACGAGCTGTCATCAGGCAGGCTCCGTCGACTTTGCTTTAACTTCACCATTTTTTTTTTGTTGTGTGTGTGTCTCTAGTTATGTCGGAACTTTCTAGCGCAGTTCTAAGCGATTAAGTAGCTTACTGGATCACGGGGATGACAGTAAAACCGAAAGCTCGGTACAAACGCACACGACTGACACAAAAGTTAATTAGATGTTCTTTGCACACCACCGCTAACATTCTCTCCTTCTTTCCATGCACTCTCTTTCCATGCACACACACACACATCGGATATCGGACCCGCTTGCCCGTCGCGCTGTCCCAGAATCTTCAAGTTCTCGTCCGCGGACGTCCAGGCGTCCGAGCACCTGTTGCACGCGTCCGTCCTGTCGATGGTGGAGTTTGACGATGACATTTTTGCCGGCGGAAACTGCTTCGACTGGAACCAGCATCCGGCCAAGCGGGGCCTGTTCTGCCCGTTCGCCTACCGGCTGCCGCCCCCGGACCAGGGCGCCTCGCTCGTGAAGGATCTGGCGCTCGAGTACCACTACTTGGGCAACACCTCGGAATGGTTCTTTCTGGCGCGGAAAAACGCCGAGAAGGTCATCGCGCGCAACGAGCAGTACATTAAATGTAAGTATAGCAAGGTTGTTCGTGTTATTGTGCTCGCAGTGTTCGTTGTGGAGGAGATGACTGGCTGACTTTATGACCAACCTGGTGGATGCACCGGTGGTACCACGTTCGGCGGGAAATGTCGGTGGGCTTATTTGGGACTTGACGGAGGAAGTCCCAGGTTTCAAGCTGCGCTTGAGTGCTTCCTGAACCACTACCTTCGCACGGCTGTCCATTGTTTGCGGCTTTTCAGCAGTACGGCAAGACGCTAGTGCTGCTGTTAAAGCTGGCGGTGCTTACTTTTGCGGTTTGAGTTGTTTGAGTAGCCTCGGGCCCCAGGCTCCTTTGTTTGCGGCAGCTCATTTTTCTCGTCCATCATCTTGTGCTTTATTCAATTTCAAAACTCTGCACAAACTTATTCCAACCGTTCTGGTTTGATGGTTTGCACCAACTGCTGGTACGCTCAGTGTGGTTGATGGTGGAGCAAAAGCAAAAAAAAAAAAAGAGTTACAAAGATCTGTTACGAATGCGCACGATTGCAACTTGGGACTTGGGGGCCCCCCCAAAGAGAGGGACACAGACGTTGCAGACGTAAAGTTTTCCCTATTGTTAAGTAAAGCTAGACAGATCGGTTCAAGTTGCCAAGGCCGCAAACCGGTCCTATCTGCATGCGCTCGCAAGTTGTGTCCCGTTGGGCTTTTACTGTTTCTTGACTATTTCAGAGACGTCTTGAACCGTGTCAAAAAACAGGGTAAAAAATCACTCCAAATAAATCTAATTCATTCTTGCAACTTAACTAAACTCGTTTAATACACGCGAGACCATCGTGATTGCACATTTCTTTTTCTTACATTTTATTCCAATCAAAACAATCCTAAATATACACTGACAATGGGACTGACACGGAACAAGCGAAATGGAACGATGTCTCATACAGTGCGGCAAACCCTCGTCCGGATGCCGGATGTGCAAATATACGCAATATATGTAAAGATAACAACGAAAGCCAACCGGCTGCATTCGACGCACGTCTGTTTACTTTCCATTGCACCGGCAAACGTACCCCTCAGTATCGATCGTCGTACCCGCCCGTCATGCCGGTTTCCGTTCACGAGCGCAAAATCTAATAAGCGAAGTACTTTTAAAGCACACATCGACATCGAGCACACACACAGAAGTAAAACGCTCTTTTCTAGAGAAAACCAACTCGTTTTTGTTCTCCCTTTGAGCTGCCACTCGCGCAAGTTCTTGGTTTGACATGTCTTTGGTACGATGTTTCCGCGTCCGTGTTGCAACGGTATGCTTCTGGGCCTTGGCTTGAAAGACTGACTCAAACCAGGGCCTCTCTCTCGGACTCTTTTCATGCTCAAGAGCACACTGGGAGGATTTTTTTCCTCTTTAAACAGATAAACTACACCACACTTACTGCAAGTGACAGTGCGTTACATTGCACAAGTAATAACGTTTAATGTAAAGCCGGAGCAAAAGAAGGCACTAGAAGGTGCACCTTACCTTCACTATGCAGCAAACGTGCAATAAACGAGAGAAGGCGAACAAAAAAAAACATGGAACATGGCCTCTTTTACCGCTTTTAGCCAGTGCTTCCGTGTTCCGCGAATGAATCTTCACAAGAGTGTAGCGGCACTGAGTCAGCACGTTTATCTGAAGCATCCCCGCTCTGGCCGCACTTTCTTGATAATGACACTTGTTTGTGAATCAATCAGAAGGCCTTTCTACAGGGTTTTTTATGTCGTTGCTGCTACCCAGCTTTCAACAAGCCGATAAAGACAGTTTAGACTAATTAAGCAGCAGCGCGTAAGCCGTGCAAGGATGGGGTGATTAATTAAAAGAGGCTTTTTTCGCCTCTGCCTTGCGTGGTTCTTATTCATTTTTTTTATCACTGTTGCCTTCGACTCATCTAGTACGCTCGAGGAAACACGACACTGGTTCGTGCTTTTCACTTCTTCCATCAAGTAACACCCCCTAACACAACGGCAGGCGGGTGGAAATCGCTTTTCATTGTCAATCAGCGCTAAACGTTCTAATCTGCTGTCTAACAAGTGACCATTTCCGTTGGGCGGGAAGCTTTCCTGGAAAATTGTTTCTTTTTTTGCGCTGCTTTTTAGTTAAAGATCTTGGCGTTAGCTTTTTTTTACAATCGCGCTCCCTTTCGGGGCAGTGTTCGATGAATTTCTACTTTTTGATAAAATATCTTTTTTTTTTTAATTTGCCATCCAACATGATGATGGTGCACCGTTGAAGGATTGCTACAGCATAATGAATGCATAAAAAGGAGGGAACCCACTTCCCCAAGCGCTCCACTACAGGGAGGTTTTGTGCTTGGTGTGCCATCCCGCATCGTCAAAACCTCTTCTGACTTTCACTCTAAATTATATTCGCCGTATCCACTTCAAGCGCAAAAAGGCTCAACACGATGCTGACCATAAAACCGCAAGTCAGCTTGAAATTGATTATAACCGGCCGGGTATCAGCCAACCAAGGAGGAAGGATAGTGAATGGTTTGTCCCTCTGCTCCCGGACTATCGCCCCCCTGGATAACGTTTCAGGCACGTAAGAAGCTGTTAGAAAAGTGGGAAGCAACAAAAAAAAACGAGCCACACACCCGCCACCCCCCCCCCACTGCTCCTAAGTGTGGTCCAAAAACCTCAAAAGCTCCACTAAGCTTCCCATTAACTCATTATGGTTGAAAAAGGCACTCGATTGGGGGAGGGGGGGGGAGTGGCAGTCCGCTTAAGAAGGCATGCCGAAGATGACGATGTTGATGCTGAGAAGTGGGTGCTTTTGCAACGTCTTCCGTTTTTGGCGCCCAACAGTGCTGTACAAGAGTTTTGTAAGTGGCCATGCTTTTTTTTGTGCCCGCCTTACATTGCGTGCCTGAATCCGTTGTCGATTCTTCCCGGGGTTTTTTTTTTTTTTGGTTGGTTTCCTGGAGGACAAGTGGAGCAGTAAATTGGATGATGCCACTGATGTGCTGTTCACTTGCTCATCCTCCCACCGAGCGGGTAGCGGCACTTGAAAGGCACTAGGCCCCTCGTTTTTTTTGCGCTGTTACAAACTCTCCCAACACGACCCGTTTGTTGGATGTTTTTGTTTTCCATAAAACTTTTCCAGCCCTATTTGCGTCACGGGGAATCAATCTGGGCTGGGTGTGGATGTAGCAAAAACACACAAAAAAACATACACACACACACACAGGGTAGCGAGACCGGGTCGAACGTGATCGAATACGTCGGCCCCAAAGACTGATTTGTGTGAATGAATATTCACGAGGAGGAATCCTCCGTCCGCTACCATCAATCATTTTGCGGAATCTATTAACTATTCTTCGGGGGCGTGCGCTGCTTTTATCAATTTCGTGTGGCATGTTGTTCACTGCAAAACAATTGCTGTGACTCGCACATTGATTCTCTCTCTCTTTCTCTCTCGAGGGACGCTCTTTGTTTGGCGATGGATAGTCGTCGTGTCCGAAGCCTGGAGGGTTTTCAGTTTGTATCGGCCTTTGTTTTGAACAGTGACGTAAATTGGGCTTTTAGTAGCAAAAGCGGGACGTGGAAGTACAAATACAACATCAATTTAAGGGAATCTTCTTAGAAGTAGCTTCTTTTTTTTTGTATTTCCATGATAAGTGCCAAAAAGAGCGTAAAAACCTTATTATTGATTAGATTTAAGCTTTGAACAAAACTCTCTCAAAACTTTGCATTGCTCATGTCTTTGTTGCTCAGCTCAAAATGCTTATAGCTTTCCGTCGGTAATTTCTTGTCTGCTACTTGACTTATCTGAAGCTTTTGACTTAATTTCGCCATAAATATTCCGCAACATGCTATGCGAAATAATAAGCTACTTCTATTTTGATAAATATTTTATTCATGGAAAGCTGTCAGCGTTCTGAGAACAACACCTCGACGCCCATCGATCTGCATCTGCGCGGTCATTCTGTGAACCGTCTGCTTTTGAACCGTTTCCGCTTATTTTACTGGTTATTTTACAAGTATTTTCGGAAGATATTTCATTACCTATTCCTATGCTTGTAGAAGAAAAAAATCATCATCAAAATAATAACAGTTGCATTGCTTGTTCCCAGTGTAACCCAGTATAACCTGCTTGGAGAGCTACGGAAAATCTCAAAATTCCTCAAACCTATCCAGAGAGCCCAATTTCGATAGGCTGACACTGTACTGCAACGGCTATTTACACCAATTTAAAGCTGGAAACGTTGAAAGCTTCAACTTCTTGCACCTCTTGCACCGAGTGCCGTTCAGACTCTTGTGTCCTTAACCTTCACCCGTGCTTACTTTGGCTCCCTTTCGACCCAATATCAAACCGCACCACCCGGAAGTGCAATGCAGTTTTCGTGACCGTATGGTCTTCTTCAGTTTACCCACCGTGCCCCCCGAACTAAGACATGAACCATACGCTCCCAGCACCGTTTAACATTTGAATTCTACCCGTAAAATCCCGATAGACATAAAATTATCTTCCCCGCCGGCCCAAAACCCCAGCATTTGGCCGGATTTATCGCTCCTGTGCGATCGAATGTTTTACCGCAGTAACAAAATCGCCCATAAACGGGAAACTGGGAAGGGAACCAGGGAGGCGCATAGAGATAAAATATTCAATACGAACGCGCGTCATAATACGGGGTTTTCCGGGTTTTCCAAACGGTAGCGATTTAAGAGTCCTTTTTTGCTCTGAGAAGGGATAGGATTTTTCGGAGAAACAAAACATGCATAGACTCCCTACCTTGGGGGCACGACACGAAGTTTTTCCGCATCGCAGATTTCACTACGTGAGCTGTAAGTTTTCTTTGCGGAATTTTTGTGAGTTGTATGCTTTAATCCCCCCTTTTTTGTGTAGCTAAAAACTATACCCTCAGGATGTTATTTCGTGTGGTTTCAGTGCTGTTTCCAAGAGTTGCTGTTGGTTCCTTTTGGTTCCCAGGGCTAGGTATAGGAATGTTATGCTACAGGCCGACTTTGCAGCAATATCGCGTGCCAGAAGCACAGCGTTCGTATTTTATCCATTTTGTGTCGCACTCAAAACTCTTTCCTGCTCCTCACAGGACGGTATGACAGCATACGGTTGTGCTAATTGAACTAATGCCTCTTTTGAGAGCGTTTGCTACCTCACCCGTCGCTCAAGCCGTGCCATAATTACATTTCCCTTTTGCGTGTGCTCCTCGTAGCGCCGGAAGTTGCACGTTTCTTCCACCGAAATCTTTCACGTTACGTGGCGAGATGTTTCTTAAATGTTTCTCATTCATGCCTTCTCGCAGGGCTGCAAACAAACAGATAAGCCTGCCACGTCATTGACTGTCAGCTGACAAATCAAGGCGCCCGCTCATGCTGGGGTGGTACAGCAGGAGACAGAGAGAGTTTCTGTGCCGTGCTAATTCCTCTGATTAGCTGCTAGAAGATGCCTGCCGCCTTCTAGCCCTGGAGCATATTTCACTCTTGCGCTGGTAAAGCGATTTAAATAATTAATTGCACCAACGTCACGTGGAGCCCATGTTTTTGGGGAGCCCCATTACACGGAAACGCACATGGAGAGGGAGATACTGGGGCACTGCCAAAAAAAAAACATAAGGCACGTTGGCAGACAATTAGTCGCGCTCTAATAAGCTTCCATTGATATTAATTCCCCCGGTTTGGCAAAGAAGGGCAAAGTTTTGTCACTGTCGAATGTGGCGTTGTACTCGGCAAAACTGTGAACAACACCGCAAGGTTGTTCGGTAAGGAAAGAAGATAGAATTAAAAATTTCCACGAAAAAAAAACCCTTAACCATAACCTTTCGCCTTTTCGGAAGCTTTCGATTAGCTTTCAGAAAAGTGGTATAGTTATGCATTCTACCCTGCCTCGCGTTTGTCCCACTCGATGCCAGTAATGATGCAACCCAAGTAGGGAGTGGCCACTGCCTTCGTAGAATTGTCACGCCCGTGTTTGATCATTATCCAAACTGTGCTCCCGGGGGTCGACAATTGGACACGTGTACCAATTTCATTGGCTTGTTCATGGTACGAAATTGGTTTCATTTTAGCACCGGCATACACATCGGCCGATATAAGCCAAAACTAAAAGAAAAACGCGACGAGTTTCGGGTGTGTGCAATCACACACCCCCCGTCCGAAGCGCACCACAATAGCACCCTCGGCGGCAAGGTAAAAGACGCTCCAATATTGACAGCTGTTTTTTTTTTTGGTGTAGTTGCCATTTTTCTGCAATATTGAACCAATCGAGAAAGAGAACAAAATCAGAATGACCCTTGCCACTGTTGCAAAACTTGAGCCCGCCGCTGCTATTGTTGCTGCCGCTGCTGCTCCGGTGGGGGCAGAACTTTTTTTCTTTCTCGTAACGGTGAATGTGAAATTGTTCTTTCAAAAAGCAAACTTTTGCTGTCCACAAAATTTGCCCATCGCCTGTTTTTTTTTCGCCCGCCGCTAAACATGGGGCCCATGGTGGGAAAGTAATTGTTGCCGCGTCATTTGCAGACGTCAGCAGTCAGCACAATGTGGGTGTGTGTATTTTCGCATATCAAGTTGTTTTTGAAACAACAATCAAAAGTTGAGGTTCAAGTTTGCTTTGGGAAAATGCTGTGTGTTTGTTACGTTCAAGTGCAAAACTCCTTCAAATAGCAATAGGGTCTTGTAATTGTATCTCAAATTCATCGTTACAAAGTCATTGCTAGCGTGTTGTCTTTCCATGTGAGAGTGTACAATAAACGTAACAAATAATGTTCCACTCTTTCCAGTGCCGGTGAAGGCGGTGTGCGTAATATGAGTAGATAAGCCAGGCGACGTCTCACAAGCAAAGTGGCAAAATGCATCATTAGACGAGATGAGCGCATGAAATCCTATACTTCCTAAATCCGACCATATAGGTCTTTTCCCCCGCTTCCGCTTTCCCCTAAAGCACACACACACACACTTGATTTTGATCAAAAATTCTACCAACACTGATGGTGTACATGTTGGTGGAAAAAAGCTCCCATTATCTTCCTCCTTGATCCGGGACGACGTCGATGTTTCATCTGGCTCTTTAAGCTGTAATGTCCTGAACTCAGACCAATCCTTACACACACACACACAGTCACGATATAATGGTAAACGTCTCATCATGTCACTCTTTCCCCTCTCCTGGTGAGCACACAAACCACACACACGCACACACGCTGGAGATGATTATTACAACTCACTTCGGTGATAACGCGCGCGTGTTCGGAGGCATGCTTAGGGTTAGGCGGCACCATATTCCGCATTGATAGCATGGTTCAGATTCAGCACCGAATCTTTTCACCCCTCTCTCGCCCGATCCCCATCCTGCTCCACATTGACAGCAAACATATTTTTCCCAAGCCTTCAAACACTGTCAACATCACTATCAACACAGTGTCGCCGTTGTCAGCGGCAGCGGTCCACTACCCTCCGACCGACAAGAGCACACGGGGGTTAGCAAAAATTTCAACCATACACTTCCCTTTAGCAAGCGTTGTATCCTTAAGCCGCCTTACAATCCAGTGGTGGGCTCTCTTCCCGGAACGCACCAAAGCAAAAATTCGGCAAGCGAAAGCGGAGGCCGGATAAGTGAGCCAAAGCGATCAGGTTCGATGGGAGTCCGTCATCGTTGGAACAGTGTTGGCCTGCGGGACTGTGCGCACTCCTGCGCAGACGACGGTGGGCCGAGCAAAACCCGAGAAGGAGCAAACAGCAAGTTAACTTCATCGTTGATGAGCACCGCCTCTCAAATTCCGCTCAGGCAAACAAGGTCCTTCCCTTGGCTGTTGTATCGTATTTTTTGACATTTTTACCACCGTACTTGCTAGAGATGAAGGCAAGCATAAACCTTTATCATCAATGTAGAATTTCTCGGGACTTACTTTACACTGTCAAAGTTTATGACTTTGCAGCGAAAATGTTGTTCCTTACAATGGCCAATTAAATTAAATTGATAAAACTTGTGGTTCGTTACTTTTGGAATAGAATAGCATTTACAAAAAATTTTGTGAAAAATACAAAGACAATTTTATAACAAGGTTTAAGTACTTTTGAAAACATTATAGATGGATACTATTAATCTCAAACTAATAAATCAGTAACAGAACCCTTTGGAAACGTATGCCTTGTGTTTGTACAAGCTTCACATCATTATGAGGATGAACGCAACAGAAATGAATACACAAAAACGCGTACCAACTGAAACCAAAAAGAGAAAAACCCAGTTTCTGTGTTGGATCTGTTTTTTTATTCCCTCCATGTCATGTCCTCGCGTTATGAAGAAAATGAATCTGCCTCTGGTGTTGACATGGGTGGTAATGTTTAGCATAATGTTCAGCGACAGCAGCAAAAAAAACGGAGCACCACGTACAGCAACTAAGCGGGAGTTACGTGTGTCTGCATGAGTCTGTGTGTGTGTGTGTGTGTGTGTGTGTGTGTGTGTGTGTGTGTGTATTTATGTACATGTGATTAAAAATCTACTGACGGGAATTAAGCGCGCTTTATACACCAACGCCGGTACAGTGATTATGATGTTCTGTTAAAATGTCAACGAGCGCAACGAGCACAGCGATCGACAGCGGGCGAAAAACCGCAAGCACTGGTAATGCGGCTACAGAGATTACAGTGCCCCGCCGGCGAACCGGAAATTGTCATGCGTGTGTAGCGCAAAGCTCAATCAACCATATCTGTATATCCTCAGTATCCATACGTTACTGAGAATTGGGCGCATTAGAAGCCTGTTCCGGGAAGGAAACATGCAAAATTTGTCTACTTACTTATCATTTTCCTGTTAGGCATTTCTAGGAAATATTAAGACGCTACACAATTACACACACACACGCACACACAATTTCGCTCCTGTCTTCATGTGGTTGTAGGGGGATTTGTTTTAAAGTGATTTAATAATCCCTGGAACTCCAGTGTACCCGCAACCAGACTAAAATAGACCAATTGTCTGTGATGTGGGTTTGAAGTTCCTGGGAAATTAGGCGAAAACTTTGGGAAACTGTGTGAGTGTACAAGTTACTCTCTTTAACCAAGCATTATAGCGTATGTGCACACATACACAAACAAAACACCTTGAAGCTCTTTTGCTGAAGCGATGACATGTAGCAACCCTTGACACAGTGTTGCAGCATTTTTATCCGACGGAATAAAAATATGAGAAAACGTACAAACCAATGTAACCAATTCGACAACACAACGGCTCAACCGTCAACCCCAATCATCGCACGTCGTTGGAGGCTTTGCAATCGTCTCACAATCGTCAGACAGCCCCCCCCGCAACGGCACTATCAAGGTGCGGAGTAATTTCGAAGAAAATTGAAAACTGTCCCCCGAATCATCGCGGGAGTTTTTCGGTTGATTAGGTCACGCAAAACAAAATTGCAAGAAGGAGTGCAAAAGGAGATAGCCAGCCCCAGTCTACCAAAATTTGACCAACATTGGATAACTTGTTACCACCAGCCCAGGCTAATGGGTTCGTGGGAATCCTCAATCTTCAACAACAACCGCACACACACACACACACACACACACACACACACACACAAAGCGCTACTCCAGTTCGGTTTGTGTCACCGTAGTTTGTAACAGTGCCTCGCCTGGAATTCCTCACCGAGGAGCTAGGGGGCGATCAGCTCGATGTAGGGCTGTCGGCACGACCGGAAAAAAGGCAATAGTAGTTTGTTTGATTTCTTCGTTTTTTTTTTTTTGTTCAAAACTAGAAGAAAACACCCTTGGAAACGGAACCCAAAAAACGACAACTCACCAGCGAAACGTATCAAAACAGGGCTTGTCTTTTCGCGTTTGATTAATTTCCCAACGGTGGCGGCGCGCCGACCTTCCGAGTAAAGTTCAAGTTTCTTGCCCAGAGTGTCGCAATAAATCTTGCTGTGAACTTGCCTGACGGTTCTGGCACGGTTTCGGGGAAAGAAACTTCTACTTCAACTGGTGCTGCTTGCGGCGCTGGCTGCTTGCTTGCTTGTGCGGATGTGCGTTACTGTGGCGAAAAGTGACGTAGTGAAAGTTTCTCATTTAAAAGTTGCTCGCTGGCAACTGTGAGTTGTGTGACATTTTTTGTTTGTTTTTGTCTTCCCACTGCTTTCAAGTGGTAGGGTCTTTTTTTTTGTTATAGCGATGAGAATTTTCAAGTTTATGCTTGATAGCGCATCGGTATGACACATCATTAGGTTTGATTGCGTGCGTGTTGTCGTGTGTATCATTACGAGGATGTGGGTTACGCTTCTCTTGAACTGGTGGTTTTGTTTATTTTTCATTTTAAACTCTAAAATAGATGGCTATTTCTTTCTTCGTAATACGCCCAAAGCCAATCATTATCACTAAGTACGGTATTAATGGTAGCATTATCTGCTCCGAAGATCCCATTCACTACCTTGCTTACCATTTTATTTACTACTTCGTAAAACGGAAACACTGAAAAATGGGTGGGAAAAATCCACCGTCAAGGTAACAACAAAGATGGAATACGGAAAAAGCTTTCAAGAAAATGGTTTTTGATTTCGCGGAAGTCCTTTGCTGCTGCTTTTCGCCTGATTGCTCTCAAGAAGAGAGAGAGAGAGAGAGCAAGTAATTAAAGTAACAAACAAACAAAATAAGCAACAGCAAGAAAGAAAAAATGTAAACGTAAATAGCTTCCTGGTGCGATTCAATTTTTCCAAGCAACATTTAATATTAATTTTCCTGAAATGTGTTTCTCCTTCTCTTCATCTCTCGCTCTCTTTCTCGGATCCGCGGACACGCCGCAGCTTTTCACGTATACACCAACAACACCGAACGGCAGGCGGACGAAATCCTATCGGTCAAGTACGAGGACGGACGATGGTCAAAGCCGTACTACGACTGTGGCGGCGGCAATATCTGGATGCTGACGTACACGGTACCCTTCTTCGGCTACGAGAATGGGACGTACTTTTTCAAGTAAGTGTCAGTGTTTGTTTTTTTTTTCTTTCCTTGAGTCCATTCAGTTGGTACGGTAACGGTGAAATTAATTGCAAACGGTGCACACATTACTCACAATATTTCTTTCTTTCTAAAGCAATGCATTGGTACCTAGGTGCATTTATCATTTCAATGCTCTTCCCATTTGCAAATCGTGCCCAAAGTGGATGAAGGAAGCAGATTAATATACTTAACAGAAACAGGGACAAGCTTGGGAAAGGAATAGGATGAACTTGTAGAAGTGAACCATCGATTCCGAAAAATGACAATCTTTTATTGCAAAAAAATAATTGAAGAGCAGTTCCAAGACATTAACAATAACAATCCTCAGAGCTGCTTCCCTTTTTACCATTTATTTGTATCTTTTTTCGCAATAACTCAGTACCATTTAATTTATGCTACGTGTTTCCATTAGCATCCACCTCAACCAATGTAGCTCGATGAACATTCCAATTTCCTTCCACGATAATTACTTGTTGCTGTTTTTTTTTTTGGTATTATTTTGCTCTCCCCTACATCCACGGCTGCCATTCAATTATTGTGCTACGTGTTTTCATTAACTAGCATTTCGTATGCCGAGCTTTATCAGCAGTATTTTCCACCCCTTCCAGTGAGCATTAATGGTGCCATTTGTCTGTTTCCATTTCGCTTGATGTGCTGTTTGATTTTGAATCGAATGCCTGTATCGGACTAAACCTGCGCACGGCGAAAAAAAAAATGTCCACGATGTGAGCTCACGACACATAGCACAGCAAAAGCTCGCTCGATAACGAACCCCACTTACGGATACGGTTCAATTTCGAACCAAATAATAGTTTTCACATCCAACCTTGCAAACGTGCTGAAAATGTGCAAATGTGTGCACGGCTCAGAGCAAGGGCTACAAAAGCTTACTCTTACTCATTCTTCTCCCAGCCGAACAAAACAGGCCTGTCCCTGTGGCTTGGTTAGCCATCCTTCCACATAATTATAACCCCCACCGGTTTCGACAATGGCATCAACGGTTTCAATCGGGCAGAAGAACAAGGGAAAGGACGGTCTTCCCTGCTGCACGCTCGATTATCTGCTCATGAGATCGGAATCGGAGCGGCTTTTTCAATAGTTTTCCCCAAAAAAGCGAAACGATTAGCGAGCGCACGGTTGAATCATGCCGCTCCACTCGGACACGTGCCGATTCGAGATATGTCTGTCAGTGGGTGTGTGTGTCTGTGGGTGTTGGCGAGTACAAGTCCCTTGTCGACATCCCCATTATTAATAGAGCTGAGGGTTGCAAATAATTGCCGAGCTTTCAATTTCCTTTAGATCCCGTCCCGTTTGAAGTGAAACAGATACTGGGGCGAGGCATAACCTCAAAAAAAGAAAACCTTTCGGTACAAGCACAGCACGCCGTCCCAAGCGCCATTGTTCAATGGCAACGGTTCAATGGTAGCAGGAGAGCCCGAGCTCGAGCAAAACACAGCACACAGGGACACACAATAATGCAAAAAAAAGCCTGCCAACTGGAAAACCTAGTGGACGCGGGAGACCGCAGCACCGACCGCTATGTTTTTGCCATCTTTCGCAGAAATATTTGTTCTCATTCTTCACAACCAGCAGTACACAATGGATGGATGTGTTTGTGTGTGGTTGTAGATGGTTGTATGCAATCGTTTCAGCGCGCCAAGGCTTAGCATCGTGCTGGCTGCGCCCACGCTAACCAAACCAACGCTCACGCCCAATGTCCCAATGGGTCCAATTTGAGCCCGGCACGAGAAAGGGGGTGAAACCATCGACGGAAAAACGGGATACGGGGTTCTCTGCCATTGGTTGAACGGACTGGACGTATTGGACGCAAAAATCCCGAAAGGGATCATGTTCCACCGGTTCCACCGGTACACTGGGACGCGTGGCGATGCAACAGCCTCACCCCCAGCACTCGCAGCCTTTCACAGACAATCGGATTCCAACGGACACAGCAAAGTTTATTGTTCGGTACAGGCCATTTCACTCTCGGCCGAGCATGGTTGGTGGATGCGGGGTGGTGCGGGAAATTAGAGACAAGCTGGGCAGCCCACACACCACACAAACTAGGCAAAGAAATTCAATGCGAAGAAAAAAAGAACTTCCTCTAACTGGGGCTTTGTGTAGAAGAGATCGTAATAAAGCGGGGCGAAAAACCCCCTTGACAGAGGACTATGCCGCTGCACGGCACGACATTGGCAGCTTCCGGGTGGGGAAGGAGACGTTGCGGTTAGCCTGACTCGAAACCGCCACCTCAACACAGCGAACGTGCAGAAACCCGTAATGGGATTTGATTGAATGAGCTTTCGCTCTTCCATCTTCATCAGCGTTCAGCGTTTTCGACGAGACGAGGGACCGAAAGCTTTGACAAAGCGAAAGGAAGCACGAAACAGCAAAAGCAACACACACAAAAAACGTGCACGTTCGATGATGAAATTTTAGCTAAACGAAAGTTGTCTCACCACCACACAAAAATGTCTCCACCCAGGGACTTTCGAGCTTCGCCTCGAAAAGCAACAGCCTACCAGTGCGAGGGCGCTTGGTACGAGTGAAAATTGATTGTGGTAATTTTGGGGGAACGGCTACGACGGCGAACCTACACCACACCAAGTGTTTCGGACTTGTTGAGCCCATTGCCCGCCCGGTCAGCATCGTTAATGTCCGAATTTTGGACGGCACTCCCGTTCGGTGACACGTGATCCGTCAAGTACCGTAAATCACTCATCGTTACACATTCGGTGTGGTCAATAAATCGGTGTCGGAGAGGCCTACTTTTTGGCGAAGACATCGTGCCCGGTGCCTGTCGTCCTAAAGCTCCACGCACAGAGTGGCGTAGACTTAGGCAAGGTATTTGTGAGACCACTTAAGTTAGAACCTGTTCGAGTTGGAAGTAATAGGGTGTGGTCTGATACTCGTCCCAATTGCTCGCAGTCGCTGGAAATGGGTGGATCTAGACCACAAAGATTGATTGAATGGGACGACACGGTTCTAGCATGGGTGTCAAAATTGTACCGGCTTTTCGAAATCGGCTCAGTGGGCAGAATCGATACTCGGAGCTGCTGTCGAAGGTGGATCCAGCCTTACAGGTGGTTGGTCCACCTCCTAAACCACAGGCTGACGTTCTGATCGGAGTGTTTTTTCTTGTTCTACTGATCCAATCTCGATGTCAAACAAACCTCGTTTCGTTTTAGCTTCCTTTGTTCGCTCCATTGTAACGGGACAACTCTTATAATTAACAGCAGGCAACACATTTCTCATCGCTGGGTGGGTGGAAGCGGTAATCCGCTTAGCAGGAATAGCTTCCATAGGCATTGGCCGTATCCCAAATCCTTCCCAAATGCGATTTGGAGCAGAAGTGCCGTTGCCTGGGATGCGGTTTCCAGTGCCATTGACCGACCGAACGATCGTCGACCGAGCGTTCGATTTGTGTGCCTACGTCTCGGCCCTGTGAGCGATTTCCTTTTTTCGGCATATTAATCAACGCGCTTATCGATGGCACAATCTTTGCAGTTTTTTTTTTTGGTCCCGTAATGGGGGAAGGGGGAACGGCGATCGTGCCTCGGGAGATTAATTATCTGACTGTAATTAATAGTTGAGTGAATGGAGCATTAGGTAAAGTGGAGAAAAGAAAAAAAACCCCGACAGATCCTTATCCTTCCACCATCACCATTCCAGAGTGGTTTTCGGTTTTGATTTGCAATTGTGAACATTTTTTCTTTTCGTTTGATAATTCAAAGACGCCACACTTTGAAGCTCGGTGATGATTAATCGGTTTCGCCATCTACAAGCGTATCAGTTGATGGAATCTTTTGTGCAGCACCGAAAGGGCGTAAAAATAAAGAAGCGAGAAAATAGGTCCACTTGTTTGTGTTAGCTTCCACGATTGATCAATGGGGCGTTTTGGGGCGAGCCTATCAGCGTTGGTAAATCTTCTGCCCAACTTTCCAGACACCTTTGTGCCAGCTTTTATTATGATGTAGAACAATGTTTCTTCGCACCCTTGCCCGCACACTTATCGGGCTTTATTTGCCTGTGTCCATTTCACTTCGCCCGGTGCTTAACTTTCGATACCTTGTGCTGTTATAAATTACATCAAAATCGTTCAGCTTCGAGAAGGAAATCGAAGAAAAGGCCGGTAAAACATTCACGCAAGAAACTTGCTCTCTCTCTCTCTTGCGAGCGCAAATAGTCCAACGCTAACTTTAGCTCCAAAATCGACAACATCAACAGCACCGAGGAGGCAAAGTTTAGTCACTCTTCGTCCCACGACTCTTTGTTACCTTGGAGATGGTGTCAAGAAGTTGTCCGTGAACTCCTTAATCAGTGGGGGAAAAATAAGGAAAACCGGGCCCCTCCAAAAACAAGCAATAATAATGTTGCAGACGTTCCGTAACTGTACTTCTCATCTCATCGGGGTAACTAAGTCTGTTCGGTTTTTGTTTGCTTCTTTTTCGAAGAAAAGAAAAAGTAGGACACAGCATTGAGCGCAAACGGATCACCAAACAACAAAAACAAGCCGTCCATGCGGGCAGGCAAAGTTCGCCATCTGTAGCGGAAAAGAAACCGGACAAGAATGGGAATCCGGAAAAGCTTCACCTTCACCGTGACAGTTTTCCCAGAACCGAGAACTCCTTGCGGAATTGGCCGTCAGAGTAACAACACGACAACAAAAAAAAAAAAAGATTACTTTCACTTATTAGAAGGTCTCGTGAGATCTGCTTCCCGTTCCGATTGCATGCGTCGACAGCGAGAACGCCCACGTCCACTCACACACTCACACACAGGCAACTCGCACGTCGAGACGTCGGTCCATTTCATGTTCAATTAAAAATCAATGAGCGACAACTTAATAGGATTACTCGCTGCGCTGCCCTCCCCTAAGGAGGTCCACTCAGCAAAACGCGCGCGCGCGCCGCACATCGTCACATCCGATTACGGAGCTTCCGAGCTGCCGCTTATCGATTGTTTTGCTTTCATCAGATTAAACTTTCCACAATCGGCCGTGAACAGAACGCGAAACCCCCAAGCAGTGGGCAGTGGCTTTGGGCTGATATTCTGACGCTGACTTATGGCCACTGTTATGGCGTGCGTGGGCTTTCGACACCAGTTCCTTTGCTGATATCGTTGCCTTGCGTGTCTGAGGGTGCTGTGCGACCGTTTTGTCGCACAGTCGAGCGTCAGTCGAGTCGTCAGGGGCGGTTGTCAGGGTAGTCATTTGGCCAATTTGCAAATCGCGCCTGCCAACCATCCAGCGTCTCGTTAGGGTAGTACAAAACCATACCCCGATGCTGATGGATTAAGCTAGAGCTGGTGTAGGAAAAGTTGAGAAAGATTAACATCGCAAGTTGTTTCGCGATGGTGAACCTGGGGAAAAACCCGGAGAAACGGTAGTCGAATGGTTCGGCGAAGATCGCTCCCAACCAGTGGCTTAAATGTTTTGGAAATGAAAATGTTTCCTGTTTCTCATTAATAATTGATTTCAGTGAGTGGTTCGAATTTTGGCAAGCACTGGTCGAGCTTCATTTGGTTGTGGATTATATTTAAATTAATGGCTTCATGGACGTCCGGCAAGAGGGTTCTACAAAAGAGGAAGCCGATGACGTACTTCCTCGAACGATATGCTACACAAAAACTTACAATAATTACTCAGTACTTTTAAAGAAATTTGCATCTTTATGATTAGGTAGAAAGCATCTTTTGCTACTTAGCTGAATAATTTACGCAAATTTTAACACATTTTTAAAGAGAAAGTTGCTTCCTAAACCCACTGAAAGCAAAATCAAAATCGATTTATTCATTAGCGTTCGCAAAACCTTCTCCAGCCACGTACCAAAACGAATGAATAAAGCTCCCGTTACTCGCCTGAACCAACCAGCTGGCCACTTTACTGACCGTTCTTCCCGTCCCTTCCCTGCAGGGGCACTTCTGGCATCGATATCGATTTAAGGCGCGTCGACATTGATCAGTGTCCGCAGAAGAACTCCCCATCGGGGGCACCGCAGCCGCTCAACATATTCGCCGGCACGGACAAATGCAAGCAGCGCACGACCGAGGTAAGTACCGCAAAGGAATGTTCCTGCTCCTTCTGTACGACACTGAACGGCACCATACATATACAGATACGTCGAGTTGGATCAGGGGGTTTGCTTTGTTTTTTCGCGTTTTTTTGGTCGTTTCGTAGTGCTTTGTGTAATAAAATTTTCAAAACAGCCGTTAACTTTCGACACAACAATGGATGGGGAAAGGTTTTTAGGAACTTTTTTGTTTGTTTTGAAGGGAAGGAATATTCTTCCGCACCCAAGTCAATGCTTTATCATGCCGAAAGCTGGGCAACACTAACCCCATGTGCGAACGCGAAAATCACGTTAAAATGGTATTTTTAAGGCATTGCCTGCTCTTTTTTCAAACAAACCTCCAAGCCCCAGATACACCCCCGGAACGTTGGCACACTGTTGCCGAATTTAGTCGGGACGGGAGAAGGCTCTTTCTGGCTTTTTCCCAGTTTTTTTTTTTTGTGTTTGTTTTTGTTCATTCACCACCTCCCTTGTACCGGTACAGATGGAGTGGAAAATGTAAGGCAAAACGATCTAAAAAAACAGCCACCCTACACCCATACGTACGTAAATTCCTTTGAGCAAGCACGGTTGAGTTATGGCGAGGCCCATTAAAGCACGCGCAGTGATGCACCTTCCCATTCGCTCACACAGCGTCAGGGCTTATTTTCGTACATTTTCATTTTCCACCTTTTTTTACCCCACTCTCATCACAGCATCTCAACCGGCGCCGGCGGTTTTGCAAGGGCCCTACCTCAAAGATAGAACTTGAAAGCGATAAATTTTCATTGCTTTCATTAGTTTTAATTAATTTAATGCTGTTTCAATGTTGCCGGTACTTTAATGTTGCTTGGGTGCGTTTTTTTCTTGTAACCGTGGTTCATTTGGGCGCCATTTCATCGCTCCCGTTAAGTTGATGTTGCTTTGCAAAGCGAGATTACCTTTCTTTTTTCCCACCGGGTGAAACCCTGTCGGCCCCACGGCCCTAGCTTTAGCAGAAGCACTTGATTTATTTTACGTGTCGATTTATTTCTCCTTTTATTTCCATTGCGTTCAGTCATTACGGGAGTGCACATTGTGTTTAAAGCCCTGTAAAATGCTTTTTTAAATATAGTATTGCTTTGTACATTTCCTCTTACACAGTGTACACCCATCCCGGGGCTTGGCTTTCGGCGTGGCTCGTACCGGTGCATCTGCCGCAAGGGCTACTACTTTCCCGACACGACGATCGAGCAGAAGTACTTCAACGGCAGCACGCTGGAGGAAGAGTACGAGAAGCTTATGCTGGTAAGTGTTGGTGGCTCTAAACTGACTTTATGGTGAGTGTCTTTTTTGTTCTATATCCGTTTGTCTATTTGTCACTGCAGAACGAGTACAGCACGTACAGCATCCCGAACTCGTACGAATGTCTGCCGTGTGCGGAAGGCTGCGACTACTGCGAGGATGCATCGCCGTGCGTGGCCGCCCTGAACTGGCCGATGCGTACGTCCATTCTCGTGCTGGCCTGTGCCGTCATCGGGCTGCTCCCACCAGCGGCCGTGTTTACCTTCAAGTACCAGCAAGTGAAGGTAGGTCGGGAAACGAGGTTTTTAGAGCGCAGAGAGGCCCTTCCGATTTAGAATGCTTGTTTGCTTTTCATTTGTGGTGCGGTAGGCAGGGCCTAGCAGCGTACAGGAAGTGGGCACATAGCCTGCAAAACCAACACACACGCTGTACGGTGAATAATTTTAATTTAAGCCGTTCTGCGTCAGCGAAAGAGAACTGTTTGCTGCACACAGCAATGGAACTGCGCGCACTCGGAATTGATTAAAAAAGATTCATTTTACTGCAAGCCTTGTTTAGAGATTGCCTCCTCCGTGTGTGCGTAGAAATAGAAACGCAACTCAACAGTGGACTTTAGTTTATTAATTGAATGGAGCCTTTTTACACGGGTAGTGTTTTTACCGTTGGGAAATACAGGGTTTCCCAACGGTTTATTGGTCAGTTCCCATGATTTGTTGGTGCGTTCCCACGATTTTTTGATCGTATCCCATAGATATCCCATAGGTTCGTTGCCATAATTTATTGATATTTTCCGATTGGATAGAAATACAATTGGACCAACGAATTCTGGGAAACGGCCAAAATAGTGTGGGAACGCACCAAAAAATATAGGAACCCACCAAACATTGATGGGAACCAACCAATAAATCGAGAAAAACCCTGTAAAAGGATAAAATGGGTTTTTTTTTGTCATCGTGGTACAATGGTCAAGTCTTACGGCTAGTCAGTTTAATGTACTCACCACAGTGCGTTTAAATTTTGCTTTAAAAATTTAGCTTACAGACACGATCCTTCACAAACAAACACGCAAAAGAAGCCAACGACAACACGCACACAAAAAACCACACTCGCGCGCGCCTACATATGTTCACACCACGGGATGTGTGGTCAGCTCGGATAAACCGTTCGTCACTCGTCATCATTTCACTATCGATTGCCAGACCTTTACTTGAAGCTGTAGCACCTGCAACAGAACAAACAAACAGACAGTGCAAAACCCGTCATCGTGTGGCCGCAAATCCCTGACCCAATTGCTATGAAGGTTACTCTCCCTCCTCCACGAAAACGGGAAATGTAAATTACATTTTTTTACCCTTCAGCATCCCTGGATTCTTTGCGGAAGAGCGACACCGGTTGACATTGCATATTAAAACACACACGCGCGAAAGGCTTGGCGTTTGGTGGTTTGATTTGGTTGTACCTTGCCACCGTATTTTTGCCGTTCGACCACGGTTCTCCGGCTTGCGGAGGCTTTGGAATTAATTTATTCCCGGTTGCACAGATCCGTACGTCCGCTTGTTTGTCCGATACGCACTACGCACCAACGCGCAACCTGAACCTGACGCAAGCCGGGAGGTGTCAATTGCTGATTGGTGGTGTTAAATATGCAGCATGCGTGCGGTTCGGCCATGAACTACATTGCACTGCTGTATGTGTGTCTGTGTAGTGAAATGATTTTCTTTTTGCTTAAATTAATAATAAAGCTTTTAACACCCTTTCCATCTGTGACCTGCGTTTGCTGCAATACGAAAGGAGGTAGAGAAGAAACGTTAAATGTGATTACTTGTTTAACAAAAACCATGTTTTTTTTTGAAAATTTCTACCGCTTCTGTGTTTCAGAAAGCTAAAAGCTTTAAGTCCACAATCCTCATGCATTTAAAAAAAAATGGTCATAATCTGGGTATCAGTCCAAAGCTTCCGATAAGCAGTAAAAACGCCATATATAAAGAATGCAAAACCAAATTCAGCTTTTATTCCTTTTTAGTTTCTTCAGCGTGTATTTTTCTACCATCAACGACGTGGTAGCAAAATTAAATTCGTACAATTATTTGCTGAGCAAAATTTGCACGAAATTTAATTTGTGCAGTTTTGCTGCAAGTGGGCACCAAAAAAAAAAAAAAGGGTCAAGAAAAACAACGACAAAACGTAACTGAAACTCACCCACAACCTTTCTCTTCTTTCGCTCACTCTCATTGCAGGTTGTAAGGGCGGCCAGTCCAGCGCTGCTGCGTGTAATTGCATTGGGCGCATTTTGCATTTATTGCACGGTAAGTGCCACAAGCCCTTCGCCGACCAGGCGGAGCGCGGGCTACGCGGCGCAGGGGTTTTAATTTTGCAAACATACTCAAATATCCATTCGATTTGGGGGGAATTTTATTTTTATTTCTTCCTCCTTCGTCCTTTTTTTTGACTCCCTTCGCGGACTGTTGTCGTCAGTCAAAGCGGTGGCGAGGCTTCCGGCGACACCAGCTCGTTCAAAGGAATACATTAATCTTTCGTTTCATTACATTACAAATGGCCGGTTTGCCGGGGGTGGGTGACTTTTTGCTGTGCTTTTTTTTGAACATTTTTGTGACCTGTTTTTGTTTTGAGCTTTTTCCAATACGATTCAGCCTCTTTTGCAATTGCTTCTGTGTTTTCATCCCTTTTGAAATGTGATATCTTTATTTAATTTCAGTTTAAATGATTATTTTTGTTTTGTTTTCCTCTGTCAGCCCCCAGTCCGGTAGCTTTTGAACAAGGAAACTAATTTAAATTCGATAGTAGCAATTGATTCACGATAAAAGGGCAATATGAGATAGTTTAATCCGCTTTTAATGAGCCACTTTCAGGGTTCGTTGCTGTCCCATTAATTATAATTTTGAAATTTAACGAGCATCGCGAACTATTCATACCAAAACTTTACTATGTTGACAGTATTATGGATATAAAAATAATTATTTAATCCTGTGCTCACTTAAACAGTTCAAAATAGCAGCATAACAGAAGATTCTTTACTATTCAAACCATTCACAGCCAGATTTATTCTATTTAAATAACTTCATTCTTCAAACACGGTGTCTTCAAAAGCGAAGGAAATTGTCACCAGTCTTCTCTTGAATCTCGAAAACAATAGAAAAAAGCCACGGCAAAGGAATGCACCACCAAGAAACACTGGTCGAGTGCAAATATTTGCTACGATTATTCGACTCTCGTCCTCGGCAAACACACACACACACACAATCCACGTCCACTTGACAAGCCTTTACCGGCCCAGACAGAAGGCCACGATCCTGCCACGAAAGCACATCGACGTAAATCAAAGCTCGGGTTGGCATAGTTTTCAACAGCCCGCCCTCTCACTTCGCCTATTTTCTCTCCCTTTTTCCTGACCCGTCACCGCATCGCACCAGTGGCATTTAAATAATTCTTCCCTTCGCTTTCATTTTCATTTTCGCCCGGACCGATGGAACGAGCAAAACACACACCAAAAAAAAAATCCATAAAAGTAAAAGCAAATTAAAAACTACCACCACAGCGAGCTCACCCCATTCATTTATTTTGTGTTTTTTCTCCCTCGGCCACGGCTCGAGCGCTGTTTTCGAGCTGTGCGGGAGTGTTGTTTTCTAGCGTGAAGGAATTGGTTGCAGCCCCATTCTTTTGTCCCATCCCCGGGAACAGAAACCTGCAACAGAAGGGGGGGGGAAATACAGCAACAACCGCACAACAGCAGCAATATTCGCACCGAAAGCTAAAAAGGAAATCTAATTTTAACTTCATTCGAACGCCGCCAGAATCACTAATTACCTTCATTTACATAACTAACTGCCCCCGCGAGAGGTGGTGGTAGTGGTGATGGAGCAAGGAGGGAGAGAGGGAGGAGGGAGAGGGCAGGGAATAAAACGCATCCCACACTTTCATTTTAGAATCGCTCAGTCAATCACACTTTTCACTCACCGTGTCCAACGTGCTTACGATGGGTTTGTGCTGTGTTGTTGCTCGCAGGAGAAGTTTCATTACATTACCGCACTTCATTTTCAATCGCTCTCTTTCACTCACTTTACTCTGTTTTTCTTTCTCTTTCTTGTTCAATTTGTTGCTTGCACCTTTCTCCCCCTTCGGTCACACTGTTGGCAAAACGCGTGTTTATTCTTGCGGAAACTGTCCATACCGGAAACCGGACTCGACAGTCGGTGGTGATGTATCCGCCCCCGTCGCTGTACTCCTGCACCGCCCGCATCTGGTTGCGGGAAATTGGCTTTTCCCTGACGTACGGAGCGCTGATGCTGAAAACATGGCGGTAAGTTGAACCACCACACCAGCAGGACCGTTGTTATTCGCAAAATCACAATTAACTTTACACGGGCTGCGCGTTTCGGTGCGCGTAACCAAGGTAACCAAGGCGTTTGGTAGAGGTAGAGCTGTCCGAAGCAGGTGGGCTCACGAATGAAGCAAACGGAAGTAAGCGCAAATAATGAATTGCCTTCATGAGTGTGTTTGTGAGTGATTGTCTGCAAGGAAAAACTGCATTTCCTTGATGAATCAATCGAAAAAGCAGCAACAAGTGGATGAGTTCTAATTTGCTCTTAATGTATAAGAAAATTGGTAGAAAGAATCGATCAGAAATAAGAAAAGAGAGAGGCGATGAAAGAATGCAGCAAAAAGCGACGAGACAACACCACAAGAATCCCGCAAACGATGCAACCGCAATGTCTACCTTGACTACGAACCCTTTTTTTATTCTCTCTTGCGCTTCATACCTTTTTTTTCTTAACATTTTCCTTCTTTAAAAAAATCTACCCCTCTTTCCAGGATATCGGTAATTTTCCGTGTTCGGTCAGCGAAAGCGGTCAAAATTACCGACGCCTACCTGCTGAAGCGGATCGGTGTGCTGTGCGGTTTCGTCGGGATAGCGCTACTCGTCCGAACGCTGGTCGCACCGCCGGTAGTGATCGTCGGCCGCACCGCCGACAATCTGAAGGCGTTCCTGTGCAAAACGGATTGGTGGGATCATACCTTCACCTCACGTAAGTAGACCCCTCCATTCACTCACTCCTTAATTGCGTTTCCGGTTTTGCACCCCGAAGTCCCCAGATCCTTCCCGGTAAAGACGTTCGTGTTAATGCCGGTTACGCGGGATTAATTAAAATGTTCTGGCCCGTTAAATTGGCTTCGACCGGCGGCGGAAGTGTTGGGCGTGTTTGTTGTTGTTGTTGTTTTTGCTTTCTTCCAAGTTTACAGCGATCGCGTGTAACACTGGTTTGGTCGGTTAGCGCCGTCGGCGATGTAGGGCAGTTCTATCTTGCGAAACTGAAACGAAAGAAGAAACAAGTCAAGTACGAACAAAAAAACGAAACGATAATTACGGACCAGCAGATAGGATTAATTTGAATCGTGCAAATGAGCTTGAAGTTTTTTTTGTTTGTTTTTTTTTTTTTGGTTTTGCGCTTTGGTTTACGTGTTATTTTGTGTGTGTTTTTTTTGTGTAGATTTGGTGAATTTTAATGAGTATTTAGAATGCTGGACTTGTTTGTGATTTCTTCAATGGATATCTGCGGTCCAGACGGTTTAGTAAATAAAAGCAGCACTTGTTTAGGTGTTTCCGTTTATGATGTTGCTTTATGCTTAGTGTAGGCGCCGTACGATGCGTACAAAAACTGAAGATTCAACAATTCATCTCACGCAGTGCTACAAATTCTAGGAAAAAAGCTTGCACTGTTTGATCCAATCCAGCTTGCTTTCTTTACACTGAACTTCAGCATCATAGAATTCGTGCTACTTTGAAGTCAAGCCTACGCATTTGGGATGTGTTTAGTTAGGTTTATGGGTTTATAGCTTGGGTTACTACATAGAAAAATCGTTTCAATAATTAGTAATTTAGTTGGTACCTTCATCCTTTCAGTAAAAGCTGGGAGTTGCATATTAATGATGATGTCTGAAGTATTTGGCTTTCTTACTTCCCAGAGTTCGTTTACTGAAGCTCATGAGTGTAGTAGTCTTTCAATTACTTCAAAAGGCCTTTGATCACTTAGCGATCAAGTTTCAAGGAGATCAATTATTCTAAAAGATGGGTTGATGTTGTGCTCAAGGAGGTATATTCAATAAGAATCTTAAGCTGGCAAATACTTACCTACTTACTTACTTATCCGGCACTACAACCGCTTTGCGGTCTTGGCCTGCCTCAGGAGTGTCCGAAACCGCTAACGGTCTCGCGCCTTCGTCTGCCAGTCCGTCGCCTCGTTTATCTGCAATCCGAGGCTCTCTGCCGCCTGCTCGATCTCTTGGTAGGCTTCTGCTACATAGGAGAGCCGCAGACCAATGATGCCGATATCATCAGCGTTATACGCATGGAAACGGACGACCCAGCCCGTAAAGTCTTTTTAGGCCGTCCACAAGGACAGAGGAGGCGTGGTAGGCCCAAATTGAGGTGGCAAGATGGCGTGGAGGCGTCCGCCATTAAGGCCGGGATAACGGACTGGCAGACGAAGGCGCGAGACCGTGAGCGGTTTCGGACACTCCTGAGGCAGGCCAGGACCGCAAAGCGGTTGTAGCGCCGGATAAGTAAGTAAGTAAGTAAGTATCATCAGCGTATGCCAGGATCTGGGTTAACTTATAGAAAATAGTTCCCGTAGCCTCCACCCTCGAGTCGCGGATGGCCCTCTCTAGCGCCAGGTTGATTAGGAGACAGGCAAGCCCGTCCCCCTGGCGCAGACCCTTGGCATGTGACGTTTTTCATAGTCATTCTAACTAGCCTTATCAGTTTGGCCGGGATTAGAAAAATGAGCTCATAGCGTCGTACAGTTTTACCCTGGCTATGCTATCATATGCAGCTTTGAAGTCAATGAAGAGATGGTATGTGTCGTTTCTGTATTCAGCCATCTTCTCCAAGATCTGCCGCATGGTGAAGCTGGCAAATAGGTTCAATCAAATTAAGACTTTTCTTACATACCATACAGTCTTAGCTACTAAATTTTGGCTCTTACTCAATTATTTTTGTCTCTAAGGCAGCAATTTTCGACAGCGTGTCAGCGTGTGAGTGTAAGTCCATCGCTTTGAAAAATGTAACGTGAGGGTTGACACTCGGTTTTCTAAAATTATTGAATTTAAGTTAAGTACTAAGCCAGTCTCGTGGCACAGTTGTCAACTCGTACGACTATGGGGGGAAAAAATTAGTCACTGAATGCCAAGCCCCACTAGTGGTACAGGCAGGCCTTGACCCACAACGGTTATTGAGCCAAAGAACAAGAAGAAGTAATATTGAATATATTGGTTATATTAATATTATATTGAGAATATATTGATTTTCATTATTTTTTTATCGCGAAGCGACTTTAAGATTCAAAATCAAAGTTCCAATCTCGAGAAAAAGCTGTTTTGCTTATTTCTTTCTTGTAGAAGATTTTTGTGTAGCAAAGCTCGCAATTAAAAACATTTTAAAAATTGAATGTTTTAAGACTTTGTTAATGCTTAGTAGCTACATCGGAGGCAACATTTAAGCGTTGCTATTTAAAAGGGAATCAGCATACAAACTAAAAATCAAATTTAAACGGCTCTTTGAAACACACAACTAAAAACTGTGAAACGTAGTAACTATCTTCCAAATCAAAGAACTGAGTTAAAGAACAGCTAGTAAAGAACACGTTTTTTACACCTGTGTAACACGGGGAAAAAAAATAACCCATAGTACACGATCAACTCGCTGCCTCTTCTTTCACAGACACAGCAGACGGAGTTGTTCAAAAGGGGTTTAAATTTAAACACACCCGTGAACACACACACCGGAACACAATGTTTCTGCCCACATCTTGCCCTGCCTTACAAACGGCTGCCGTCCCGGCCAAGTGAAGGTGTTCCGATGTTCCCCAGCATCCGTACTGTATAATTTGAGCACCAGCTATTAACACTACCATTACCACCGGCGTGCAAGAAAAACAACGGCATAAATCTTCACACCTTAGCAGGATATTTATTGGCTCTACTGTGTGCTGGAGTGTGTCCGCCGATCCGCCTGCATAAGGCAACTGCATCAGGCAACTCTGCACAGCAGCAGCAGCAGCAGCAGCAGGAGCAAGGCCTGTGCTGACATACTTTGTAAAAGTGATCATTATTTTACCAACCTTTCTTTCTTTTTTCTCTACTGCCCTTTTTTTTTGGTTTCACTACCAAACCCTGGTGTGTGTTTCCTAAAATGGCAAAATTGTGTTGCACCGGCACTACACTACGGCACAGAGGCATTCTATTCCCCCCCCCCGAGCAGCATGTTACGGCTTAAATTACTAGCACATGTTGCACTTCTGTCTTCTGTGTTTCTCCAGAAACGCGACGCGCAAAAGTTCCGGCTACGATATTGAACTTCTGGCTGCGCTTGCAGCTGGCGCACATATTATGCCTTCCGCTACATGATGGGCAGGCAGGTTGGGGAGGGTGCGCATACTGCACCAAGCGTAAGCTACCGTTGCCCTTTTTTTCTTCTTTCCAGCCAGGAAGTTGCAGCTGTAAATCTGTCGGCGCGCTTCTAGAAAGGTCGGTGCATACCTGCGAACCGTGCTTGAGCGGTAGGAAAGCATCTCCGTTGCAAATTTTGAACTAGCGCCGCAGCGCAACGCGTGCAAGAAACTGCTGGGTAAAAATGAAGAAAAAAAAGTACAAAAACTACAAAGCAAAGTGAATTACAGAAAGCTGTTCGGCTTCTCCCGGATCAAGTTCAGCTTTCATAAATTGTACCAAACTTCCAGCCAAAAAAGAAACAATCTGGCCGTGGGGTTACAACTGTACGAAAATGCTGCCCGGGGAGGGGGGGGGGGGAGGATGGGTTTCGGAAAGTTTTGTTTGAACTTGTTTCCGACACACTATCTTCTACTATCTCCTGTACAGTGTGGTGCCCTTTTTTTGTTGCCCTGTGCATCATCATCGAGATTTATAGAAAACTCCTAGGTCAAATTCTTTCGCGCACTCAGTTTTGTTTATTAAACTGCAGCGTGCAGTAGCTTTTTCTTTCTTTCCTTTTGCGTTCCGCTTCTTTTCCGACTATAAACTAAGTCCCGCACAGCTTCAGCGCGAGCGTACAGATTTGGTTTTTACCACAACAGCGCTTCAAAGCACTATTTGCGCACACTTCTGCACTTCGCATATACGCGACGTGTAGCAAACTCGCTGCGTCGAATTGCTGCAGCATAGTATAGTTACAGATTGTGAAAGCGACCGCACAAAAAGCGCTAACTACAATCTCTCCACCGAAGCACTAACTTTCTGTACGCTCTTTTCTTTTCATGGCTTTTCATGGTACCGGCTTCCACCCACCGAACGACCAACCGACCGACCGACCGCGTGCGTGTTTACTTTCTCGGTAAAAATATGATCACAAATTCCACTCCCCCCCCCCCTTCCATCATGCTTCAAACAACGACCACCACCAAACAGTGGAGGTCCTGTTTCTGGCCTGGGGCGTCCGGCTCTGCATCATGGTCCGGAAGGCACCGTCCGAGTTCAACGAAAGCCGCTTTATATCGATGGCGATCTACAACGAATTTCTACTGACCTGCTTCCTGAATGTGTCAATGTGAGTATCATCCGTGTGTCTGGTCCTTATTTCTTTTACCCCCTCATTTACCCCGGCGAATGAATTATGTGTTATTGCAGGGTTGGGGAGTTTTTTTTTTTTTTTGTTCAGTTCCAAGAAAAATCGTTATTTGCTTTTACGTTTAGCTTTGTTGCATCTCTCTTTCTCTCATGCCCTTTTGTTCATGCCTTATTGTTTTCTCATCCTTGCTGTCTACACACTCACCGACCTTTTTTATTGATGGGCGGAGGAGGAGCCTGCAAACAAACCAAAAAAAACCTAATACAGCTTTTGCCTTACGATACGCTGAATTGCAATCAATAGCGTTATTTATTGTCTCACTTAATCAAACCAAATAGCGCCTAAAAGATTTATGCTACGGTGTTCCGAGGCAGAACGAGAAATTATGAACCCGCGGGATTCGTTTGGCTTTTTTTATATTCAGGCGCAAAAAAGATTGGTAAGAAACAATAGCTGTTTTGTTTGAAGCTGAGCAAAGGCTTAACAATCAGGGTTAATTTATTGCATCTTAAACGCTCTGTTTGACTGAAAAGAATAAATTGAAGCGCTTTAATCGGTTTGTATGCTGCTTCTTATGATTCAAAAATAATCTAACAATCGGACCCTTCACGATTCTAGTTAGTTTTTTGTATGAAGTTTGACAGTTGGAGGCTTAAATCATGTCAACACTCCATACAAAACCACACACAAAACTAGCCTGCGATTGTCGGACTAGATTATTTTAGCCTCAAAGCTAGAAGTAGATTCGAATAGAAGTGCTCGAAAAGTTCGTCTCAACCCTACTGACATTTTCGTCAAAAATAACCGGGAATTCGAGCTAAGTTCCTCAAACTGGAGCTTTCAACTTCCCTTAAACTGCCCCAGTTTCAGGGAATTTACAGAAAAGTTCTTCAAAATCAACTGGGATGCGGCTTTTTCGATGCTTTATTCTATATTCACTCAGAAATAATGTTTCCTATCGTTACAGTTGGTCCGGTAGCCATTTTATACTCAAATAATACCGATTTTTATAGAATAATGTCACACAAAATTAGTTTTTGTTTTTCATTAAAAACCAAAGCTATGAATTTGAAATGGGCTCGACAGCCCTCCATCGACAGACATCTTCCATCGAAAGAACAAAGTCTAATTTACGAACACACCAAATCTTGGCACTTTCAACACACTTAATCACACACAAATCCACAATTTCAGGCGTATCGAGTACTAATCGAGCCGATTTGGAAAAATAATTTCAAGCAAATGTCACTTAAAATGTCAACCATGAATTGCTCGAACGTTGCTAAAGATACCAAAAATTGTGTGATTTGCGTGTAATAAACCATGTAGAAAGCGTCAAAACCTCGTTTGTGCAAGCGAATGACCTTTTTCTATTGGATTATGATGGTTTACAATTCGTTTTAGATTGATTTTCTTTAATATTTTTGCGAAACATAAGGTACAATTCGTACGGCGTTATTTGGTGAACATTCGGTGGTTTTTGATATTAAATCATTATACGACCAGCAATAAGGATTTAAAACGTAATTTCCTAAAGGATAGATAAGAAAGCAACAACAAAAACCACATCAAAGTCGATTTTAAACGGCTTGTTCTAAAAGTCCCTTAAACTGGTGCAGTATAAGGGAAGTTTAAGGTGCCCGTTTAAGGGAAATAGCTCGAACACCCCGATTTTAGAGCTCGATAAGGTCAATTGAGGTGTTTTCATTTATCCCAAGGTGTATTAAAGAGATCATGTGGTGGAATACACTATCAAAGTGTATGTAGACCAGGTGATCTCATAGCATGTTGGTTATAATAAAATTTGAACGTCCCTTTTTGGCAGGACGGGTGAAAACTTTTGCTCAAACAGGCCTTCTGGTAACTTGACGAATACACAAAATACTCTTAAAATATTCTTTCAGAACCAGAAGCGATAAAAATCAACCTTCTAAATACATGCACTTTGGAATAAGCCCACCTGTATATTAAACTCACTTCGATAGCTAATCGAAAACTGCTATACAATGCAAACAGCTGACAGGGTTAAATTTCAGCCTACGAACTTAAAACGAAAAGGGGCCCAATATCAACTAAACGACAGAAAAAAGTAATGCATGTTTCCTTCCTTAAGTTGAACGCATCCAAATTGGTTTCAAAGGAACAGATTTTTCCCATTTGCTGGTGCCAAACGAAGCATCCAGCAATGGATGTAAACCTCTTTAAACTTGCTGTTACATTGGTTTTAAAACAAATTGAACCAATGGAAGGAATGTAAACCCTCAACTCAAATGAAAGCAAAAAGAAAACCACATCGGAAATCTCGATTGAATATTAATTTGCGGACGTTCCGGCCAGTCGGTCCTCCATCCAGTAGCAGCACACGCATCCGACACCCTTCGCCCTGCGCCATTGCAGCAAAACCAGATGAATAATTTAAACTGCACTGTTCATTTGCCCTGCTCAGCCCCTATTCAGCCCCCGAGACGGAATCGAAGTCACACAAATCGAACCCCATTTTGTGAAGATTAATTATACATTCCGCTTTGCGAGGGGGACTTTCACCGCGCCGCAGGAATGTGGCCGGTGCATTATCGATACTCTGCAGGTCACAAAAAGCGCAAGGGGCAGAAACAGTATGCTTTTTGTCTGCGATCGCCTCTGTCGGTCGCAGGCAAATGAATATTTTAATATGGAAATTATTATCCTTAAACACCTCACTTGTCATTGCAATTGGTTCGATTCGATGGGATGGCTTTTTTGCTTCATTTTACACTCCCTTTCTCTCTCTCTATCTCTCTATCTCTCTCTCTCTTCATAAGCTTGTTACTTGCAGTATGGTTCATTTGTGTTATACACACACAATGTACGCACACAACTGTGTTCAAACGAAGGCTGTTCTCCCTGGAATATGAGAATAACAGCATGGAGTTAATCGGCCAACAGATTGGCTACAATGAGACTGTATGTTCCGGGAACGCAACCGGAAAGCTGCAAAAGTCATTTGAGGTTTTCCGAGCAGATTTTTTTGGTTGTTTGTGTGTTGGTCTCTCATATGGTACTTGGAATGGTTTAATGTATTCCGGGAGCTGGATTTGAATATTGATGAAAGCGAAACTGTGCTGACTGTGGATGAGCTGACAAGAAAAAAAAGAGGCAACAGAAATAGGTTCAGTAAACCCACATCATATGATCGAATGCTTAGGATTGATTGGATGTGTTTGGCTTTTGGGATAATCTTTTCCGTCTATTCCATCCATCTCGGCTTGTACGGTCACAAACACACCCATACGAGCTTGCACCGATCTGCGAACGTGTTGGAATTATGGATTTGGGCAAACGGAACATCCAACAGCAGCAGCAGCCCCGGCTGTCCGATCGATCCTTCCCATATTGTGGATGATGGGTTTTTAATGTCCATTCTTAGCACACCGCATCACCTTATGACTTCACAAGGACCTTCGCAAACACTAAATCAAGCCTCGACTCTACCCCTCGTCGCGCGCACTTATCTCGTGGGCTAATGGCCAGTTTCAAGTAGCCCAACGGCCAGCGGTAACGCACACACACACACACACACACACACACATTCGAACGCTATGCAAATAAGGGCGCATCGCATTGATATTCAAGACGGAGGGTGCAAAGTATTTATGGGCGAATGTTGCTTGCCGCGCTTGGAGCCACTTTCAGCCGTGCGTTACATGGACACGAACGTTAATAAGGGAGTGGGTCCATGGTGGTGTAATGATGAATCGGAGACTTGCTCTCCCTGTCGAAGAGACTGTAACCTTCCCCGGGTGAATATGGCTCGTGGAACGGTAAAGCTTTCATCCATCTTGATCGAAGATGATGTGAAAATATGCACTGTTTATGGATGCACGATCTACAGTTTCGTTCGCGAACGTGGAGGACAGTGCAATCAATAAAGATTCATGTTTATGGTTTCGTTTTTTGTACCCAAATGGTTGCAAAATTGCACGGAAAATGAAATGAAACTATTTTAAATTAACTGTTCCTTTAAAATTGGAGCTGTAAAATCATTTGATTGCTCCTCTGAGTATCTAGACTGTAAATTTACAGCTTAAAAACCACAATATTTATCTTCAATCTATAAAATTTTCCATAGAAAGGAAAAACAAAAGAAATGTAACAAAAATTGACTGAAAGTAGGAAACGCACAGTTTTCTCACAGCTCCCAAAACGTAACATCATCCAAAACCTCAAAGCCAACCACAAAATTCCGACTATTATGAGCGTACGCTTCTAGGAAAAAAGGTTCATGCATCACCGGTTTGACGTAAGGCAACAAAATCCCGCCCACCCACCCCCGGCATCCGTCGTTTAATGCAACCGAACCGGCAAGAATGCCCGGGCAGCAGCTGCCATCCGGTGCTTGTGGCCGGTCAAAATAAATGGGATTTCATTTTCTGGTCATGTCTTTCCTCTCGCCTGTGGTTTGCCGTCTTCCCAGCACGCAGCCGTAACCGAGCGCGAAGAAACGGCTGATGGCGCCTGGTCGCGTTGGAGTCGCACAACGGCCAACGCTTCAAATGCCCACTCATCCGCAGGATGAGATGAAATACTGTTGCCCGCACTAAATGGAAAGATGGAAAAGTGTTTTCTGCTCCGTCCGTCCGTCCCACGAACACGAAACAAAATTTTAACAAAAGCAACAAAACGGACCGCCTTGAACTAACAAAGTGTGTGAGAGAGAGAGCGAGTGGAAAAAAGGGCCACTGAAACAAAACATGGTGTAAAATAAATCAACCCCGCCATAACCCTCGCACACACACACAAACGACTGGTGCCGGATAATAAATCGCTCTTGCTCTTCTGCTCGTGCTGATGCTCACGGGCACTGTTGATGGTTGTTGCTCGCGCGACCACTCAACCACCCCCTGGCCCCAGCTCGTCGTCTCATTCGCGTGGTCAAAAGCGTGACAGATTCGTGTCAGAAAGCTGAGCCAAGAAGCAACAAAAAGCGAGACGTATTAAGACGTTTGTCTGTACGCCACGAACCGTCAAATGATACGCGAAGGCCACGGGGCCGCCCATTGCCCCAGTGCCATAAAACTATGCATACACAACCACCATCCCACTGTTTGGCACTGTTGATTCGTCGATGCACTCGTGAGAGTTGTGAGAAAAATGTAAAAATTTCCTGCTGTGAGCTGGGGCGGGGGGATTTTTATTCCCTTTTTCCTTTGATAAGCGTCCCAGCAGCCGGAAGTCGTAGAAAAGATGCAGTAAGAACCGGGCGGGCTGGATTACAAATTTCAAAAGAAAAACAAGTTATTTTTGAGAAACCTTTGTCAAGGGTAGGATCAAATAAATAGAACGGTTTTGCACGGTGGTCAAATGCCATGGCGGAGTGCGTCAGCACAGTTTTTTTGCAGCAAAAAAATGTTTAAAATTGTTTATTACAGTGAGTATTTTATTGTAAAAAATATATATAACATTGAATCTGCGTTCAGTATTTAACCTCATTGTTACAGGGTTTCCCACGATTTATTGGTTGGTTTTGGTTTTTTGGTGGGTTCCCATATTTTTTTGGTGCGTTCCCACGATTTTTGGCCGTTTCCCAGAATTCGTTGGTCCAATTGTATTTATATCCAATCGGAAAATACCAATAAATTATAGGAACGAACCAAAAATCTATGGGATACGATAAAAAAAATCGTGGGAACGCACCAAAAAATCATGGAAACTGACCAATAAATCGTGGGAAACCCTGTAATGCCTTTAAAAATTCTTTAAAAAAATTTGTGTTGTATTTTTATACTTCGGACTTTTAAGGATTATTTTTGACTACTTTTCAATGTCTTCCTGGCTTAAATTTTAAATTAAAGTTTAAAAATCGGTAAAATACAAAAGACTAATAATTAACAAACTCTAAACTAAACCACAGCAACGATTCAGATTATGGAAAATATTTAAGTTTAAAATAACAAAACCCACTTTTCCTCAGTCACTTGAGACTCAAACTATTTGTCCTTCATTTCCCTCACTGTGCATGGATTGCAGCTCAAATCCGTTGTGCAGCCACTGCAGTATAAACAAAGAACTATCATTTATTTAGAACTTATTTAGAAGTGCTCTCCTCCAGCAGCTCATCTATTTAGAGCAAAAGCACAGGCCAGCCCACCGCTCCACTGATATGATTGCGTTGATGATCATAACGCTTCATGGCATGCTGTGTACGTCACACCACAGACACACCAGCTCTGCCAATTCCCAGACCCATCTTGCTGCTACGATCTTTCATCTTCTATCACTCTTCAAACTAATGCATTTTCATGCGAGCTAAGCTGTGTTGGCTGGGAGGTGTGCGTTTGAGTTTCTTTGCCATTTCTTTTCCAAAACATAATATTTGCTTTTTCATCAACAATCTACAAAAGAGCTTTCACCGCTCCTCTGTTTTATTGCGATTCTTCTAATCCTCTTTTCTTGCTCTCTTGTTTCGCTTGCTCTTGCTCGCTCTACTTTCAGGTTGTTCCTGCAGTCGCCGGCTAATCCCGATTTATTGTACATCATATTTTTCTGTCACACGCAGCTAACGGTCACGCTACTGTTGGCTTTGATTTTTGGCAGCAAGGTAAAACAAAAGCTATCCAATTCCTTCCGTTTGCCTCCGAGCTTCCTTTCCTGGTCCCCTCAAAACATTGTTCTTCAGGCGAGCGAGAGAGGCCTGCTTGATTGCTTTTCTTGCACGTGTAAGTGGTGGGCCTTTACCCATTACCCGCAAACGAAAACGAATGTATCCCGTCGTTAAGACAAACAATCGTTAGCCGCTTTCCTGAGGTTTTTTGTTTTGTTTTTTTTTTTTGTGCTTTGTGTTGTGGTTCACCTTCCATTCTCTGTGCCGTGCGCTTCTGTCAACACTCTTGCGAAATTGCTCTTGAGAAAAGGATCGTACAAAGCGACCACCACCGTTGGCCCCCGCACAAAAACGCCCCCTCTCAACTTCCTTAACAGGGCCATTTCTGTCCCGACACTTGTCATCGTCGTCCGAACGATCCTGGGGTAGCTGGCAAGCAACGACAAGCGACGAGCGCTTAAAATTCAACCATTTTTATTCGGCATCTCGTTGCCTTCGTTGCTGCTCCAACGCGACGATCTATTTTTACAGCTTCTGCGGAGTGGCCAATGGGAAAAGGAGCGGCAAAAACTAAACTGCTAGGAGAAAAGGATAATGAACCACTTCTAGATAGCGATCCGGTAAATAAAACCCATCGCTCTAAATGAAAAGTACACACGGTATGGCCCGTAAGACACGGGCCCTGTTTCGGGTCGGAGTCGAAACAGATAAGCACGTCCTATATCTGGCGGCAGGGTTTCTTCACTCTTTCTTTTCTAGTCGGTTTGTTTGTTTTCTTTTCTTTTTGCCGCCTTTTCGTGTCCCCAGTGCTTCTAGCACAGGCAACAGAAACAGCTCAAGTTGTTCAAGTGTGGTCGACAATTTCCAGGAAGTATTTTATTAAACCCCAGGCCATCAGTAATCATCCGTTCGTGGTATTTGTAGCAGGACGAAGCGAGTGCGCTAGAGAGCACGCGGCGAAGAGTTGGAAAGAGTTCGAAAATTATCCAGAACTAGCACAAAATTAACAGTCAGCAGCTATTGGTTTGCACTGAGATTGTGAAGTCAGCCAGCGCGAATAGCAATGTTTGGACGGAATTGGCATTTCAAGAGCTCGAAGGTATGCTATTTCCTCACAAACGAGGGGAAACAATCTTCAAACTAAGCTGATGTAATTTTAGCACAAATTTCTACGGAATTGTCGCACCACATCTTATTGTGTACCTTTCGGCCCCCGTCAACCGAACCGTTCCCTCCGCAAGACACCACTTACACCGGATGAATTTCGCAATCAAACGGACGCACTCAAGAGATTGCCACTATCCAGAAGGAAAGAGTTATGCCATCGCCTAAAACAACCGACTTCACTGTCAAATTTGATTCCGTGTAAATACAACCGTCCCGTTCCCGAGGAAGCCGAATCGTAAAGCATATCGCACCTTTCCAAGTACAACCGTCTGCTCTGCTTGCACTTCCCTCACACCGTCGCACATTGAAATGTCATTCCCGATTACTACTCTACACTTTGCCACTCTCTTTCACCCGTCTCTTTTCCCCGCAGGTGTACCTGGTGTTCCGGGGCGGTGGCAAGCATCAGGACGACCCGACCGGGCTCGGCATCAAACCATCCGGTGCCAAATTTATTAGCCGCTCGCACGGACGTACCTTTGCGAACGCTAGCAGCGTCACGACGTCGACCGCCCAGCTCGGGGCCAACATGGGTCAGTATCAGTATGCGGTGCTGTCGCTTAGTCTTGTTAGTTAGTCTTGTTTTTTTTTTCTTTCATTTCCGGGTGTTTTTTTTAATCCGTTTTTTACATGTGCCAAGAGAAATTGATGGAATGAAACGTTTGCCTGTACACAAATGACCGCATGTTGAGCCATTTGAATCGTTTGATTCGTTTGATGTATTGCATTGTGGAGCTAGGAAATCCCAATTGGAATTAGTGTGTGTATGTGTGTGCACTAATCGGAAGAACGAAAGCACACACAGTTCAGCAGAGCAATTCCTTTTGATAGTGTTAGCAATGATTGCTGTCTAAAAAGCCATTCCAGAGCAATCGTGTTCGATGCGTACGTGCCACAAGAGCAGAACGAACGAGTTGCAGTGAACGGAAACTCTTTAGAAACTTTGCCCGGCAGGTCGAGGGAGCGTTTGCATCGTTCCAATGCCAGATTGTTTTCGTTTCATTAAATTCAATTTGGGAAACTATTTGACATCTTGGACATTTGGGAGAGCACGATCTTTCGGGAAGAAAAAGCCCGTTGCAGCTGAAAGCTGGGTCGGCTCCCATTTGTCAGTGACCTCAGCAGGGGATAGTGGATGGTAGTGAACCCTAGGGAGGGAATTGCATGTGCCGGGTAACATGCTGGGATGCTCGTGGAGAGGAAACATCGAACAGCAATCAAGAGAGAGGGAGAGAGAGAGTAACCCAGAACACTTATCCCCTTTCATGAACTTGTACGATTGGAGCAGAATTCTCTTTTTTTCTCCCCGCTTTTCTTTTGTTTTCCCGCGCTCCACATCCTCTGGTTCAAGTCTGTCCGACACCCAGGGAATGGGCAAGCCAACTGCAGACACCACTTTATAGCTCCACTGCCGCCAGAAAAGCAAATAACGGAACCGAAACCAATTACATACAAGCTCGAGGCATATTTCGATAAATCACTTTTCGGCAAACCGTGTTGCACGACTGGCCACACCGGATGGGTGGGGGGGAAGATAGGGGGTTGGTCCCAAATACAAAGGAATAGTGAGTGTAAGAGTGCCTCTCTCCACTGCTTCCCGTGCAGTTTTGCCACCGCTCACAAAGGAAGGAGAAATTATACTTTGACCCGCTTTTCTGCACGCTGGCAGTGATCAAGTGCCCTTTTACATTGGATAGACGCATCGGTGCTCTACAAATCGCTTCAACCCTCGCCCCATCTACACCATCCCATGCATGCAGTATTGGAAAACTGGGATGCGAGCACTCGAATCCAACCAGCCGGGAGAAGACACATCCTTTCGGAAATGAATTATCGTTATCACATTCCACGCACTATAGGTGGCGCGTAACGGGTCGACGGGTATTCAGGCCCGTTCAAGCTTCCCCCGGAATGATCGATCAGCCACTTTCATTACCAGTCTACCGCCGGCTTATAATATTCCCAACGGTGGAGAGGGTCGGGGTGGTAATGAAGATGAAGCTCTGCATGGCCATACATGTGTGTGTGTGTAATGGGAATTGGAAGCTTGTGCCGAAATTGATTAAACGCATGAAAAATAGACATCGTTCATCGGACAGAAGTATTACCCCATGAGGTGCAATGTTAGTGCGGCTGAGCTACCATCTAACAAACAGGTTTGTTGTGAGGTCTATGTGTGAATGTGGATGAAGAAAACATATTCCTCACGCCGCCCCTCCCCACTGCGATGGGCAGACTGATTGATGACATTCGGTCGGATGATAGTCAACCGAAACAACACTTACGAAAGCAATTAAATCGTTCGCACCAATTTGCCGGAAGCTGTTATGAACAATGCGCTATGGGTGAGAAGTTGATTTAGTGGTGATACCACGGCAAGTTCAAGTGCGACCTGTTGAGTAAACAGCACACATTTGGGACTACCGACAGCTTCAAAGTGTGGCTTGAGGAAGCAAGTGTCTTTGCAGCTGGGTGTGATGTTCCCCATGTTGCTGTTCATATTTGTTGAAGTATTCTTTTAGCCCAGAGGATATTCTGAGGACCTCTAGCAGCCAACATGAATAGTTTTCGATAGTGCATCGATGTAATCAAGACTATTTAGATCTTATTGAGGAAGAAGAAGCATGAAACTACTTCCTCTTTGTAAATTTCATTCTTGATTGGATGGTTACATTCGCATTAGGTAACAAAAGGAAGGTTGTGTATAAACCAGATCCAATCAAATTTGTTAAGCCCGGGGTACATTGTCCGTACTCGCTAGTGTAATTTCGATTGTCGCTAGCGCAGCTGGCGGTGGCTGACCGAAGTATTTTTCCAAACAATTTGGAGACGCTTCAGAGAACATGTTATTTTCCAATATTTTTTACATAAACTGGACTGGAAATCAAAATGGATCTCAAAATCTACTTCATTTCCACCGTTTTTTGTCATGATAATGGATGCAATGCGTACAGGACATGTGCATCTACCTTTTACAAAACTTTTCTCATCCAAATTAAGCACAAAACATTGAAAAATAACATATTTTCTAAAGTGGCTGCAAATTGTTTAGCAAAATGCTTCAGTCAGCCGCCGCCAGATGCGCTAGTGAAAATCGAAATTACACTAGCGAGTACGGGCAATGTCCCCCGGCCTTTATGCAAGTATTTCAGCCATTTTCGCGTCAAAAAAACGATGAAAAAACTATTTAGATTTAAGATCTAGCACGACTTTTCCTTGGATGACCAAAAAAGCTTCCACCAGCCGCCGCCAGATGCGCTAGAGAAAATTTTAATTACACTAGCGAGTACGGACAATGTACCCCGGTCGTTATAATCAGTGTCAATCAGTACTGTTAAGGCCGGGGGACATTGTCCGTACTCGCTAGTGTAATTTTAATTTTTAACCGCTTCAAAAAATATGTGATTTTGCCATTTTTTTAACTTAAATTGGTCAAGAAAAGTTTTGTAAAAGGTAGATCTGCACGAATTGCATCCTTTTTTGCATCGACAAACGAAGAAAACAATACTTTATTTTGAGCCCCGGCACGACCATTCCCTCGATGACCAAAAAAAGCTTCCACCATCCGCCGCTAGATGCGCTAGTGAAAATCAAAATTACACTAGCGAGTACGGACAATGTACCCCGGCTTTTGCAGTGAAGATTCACTAAGATGAGCGTCCCTTCGTATTCCATATTTGTTGTGTCTCTTCAAGACGAATGACTCCCTAAGGCATATATCCCTCAAGCTGCATATGCGATTTGGCAGCCGAAATTCTCTAAGATGAAGGTTTTGGTGACAGTTCACAAAAATTTTGGTCATTCTTTTCCCATAGAGTGGATAACCTGGATGCCTCATAGCAACACCTACATTAGTTTTCCTCAACATGAATCTGCTTTTATGCTGACAGTCCCTTGAAAATTCACTTTAAAGAGATTTCACTGTATTACTAAAACTAATGCAATTTATTGCACTGTACAGCGTGTACAAATCAAAGGAAATTTTCCATTTAAGAATTCATCTCAGAGGTAGCCAAAATGCATTTTGACAAGACCATCTTAAATAAGCTGCACTTTGAAGAGACTTCACTATTGTTTATTTCAGCAAACACATTGCTTCTTTTTATGGCATTTTCTGTACCTTAAAGAGTACTTATGTCACTCACGTAATAGTCTCTACCCAGAGCTATGTTAGGCGTTTGTATAGGTTTGATCTTCTTACATTAAATTTTTCATAGTTAAGCTTGATATCTTTAGCATTTTATTGCTGCTTGATTGCTACACTTTATTAATGTTGTACTATTTCGTCTAAAGCACTCTCTACAACATCATACAGCAATCGTACTGTAACTATCTCCTGCGAACCTTTTTGAATACGACCCGTCATGGGCCAAACATCCTGGGAAATGAGTATGAAACTTACAACGATAATAATTGAGCCATCTTGTCCCCGGGCGTTTCATTCAATCTCAACTTTATTTCATTCAAAAACATCATCACAGAAAGTTACAGCATCCTTTTCCGCCCTCCCTTTTTCCAGCGAACGAAGGTCGCCTCACGGAAACGGAAGCGCTGGAGGAGCTGAAGCTCCTCTACACCCAGCTCCAGCGGCTGTACGAGCGCATCCCGCAGCGTGGCGCCGCCATCCTGACCGTCGCCAGCCTGATGGAAGCGTGCCGGACCACCTCGCTGCGCCCACCGCCCGCCCTCGGTGCGCCCAGCCCGCTGAAAGCGATAAAGGCCGCCGCTGCACCGGACGGCCTGTCGGTGGCATCGGGCGCAACGGGCATCCCGTCGCCAGCGCCCACCCCAACCACCATCCTGCGGCTGGACAAGAGCACCAACACGAACACGACCGCAACGATCCCGAACGGGTCGGTCACGACCGCACCGCCCGGAAATGGGTCGATCGTTCCGCTACCCGCCCAAACGCGCATCACCATCACGGACGAGCTGGACGGGCCGGAGGAGGCGGTGCCCGACCTCGCCCGGCCGAACTGTCTCCGCTCGATCGATGGCAGCGACTTCCGGCTCGACCACCAGCAGCTGCAGTGCATGTGCAGCGGCGACGAGGAGTACGGTGAGGCCGGCCAGCGGGACCCACTGTCCCGGTCGATGGAGCTGACCGGCCGGCGCAACAACAGCAATGGTTGCTGCTGCAGCTGCGCCTGCTGCACCTCGACCCGCACCGCACAGCCGCAGCAGCAGCACGGCCGGCGCAACGATAGTGTGATAAACAATTCCACCAGCGCCGGGGTGCTCACCGGTGCGGGCAGTGCGGTTAATTGTAATTGTAAGATAAGTGGAGTGCACGTCAAATCCGGTTCCGCTTCCGGGTGTGCCTGTAGTGCGGGCGGGCGGCGGCAGGACGCAACGGTCGGGAGTGCCGGGCCGTTGCACAAAGCCAAACAGCACACCTCGGAGCTGGTGCTCAACTGTCAGTTTGTCGATAGGAGCAGCGCGGAGCACCGGAAGCAACAGCAGCAGCAACCGAACTCAACACAGCAACAAATGCATCCTTCCCCGCATCACCATCAGCGTGCCTCCAGCACCAGCGAGTGTGGTGAGTTCAGTACAAAAGCTTTCGAATCTTGTGATAATCTGCTACATCAGCAGCAGCAGCAGCAACCAGTCCGCCAGCACCAGCGGCACAACCACCCATCGGGCACCGGCCCCAACACCCTTGTAGATAGCCAGGCGACACAGACACAGGTGGGGGTGGCCGGGACGCTTGCCCAGCTGGCGCCCGCCACCGACGAGGCCACGATCCGGTCGGTGAATCTAGAAAAGTTTAACAAATTGTACGCCAACAACAGCAGTAGGATAGATAGCTTGAAGGAGCACTTTCTGATGCGGAACGCGCTCACGACCGCGCTGCAGCATCTGGAAATTGAAAACCGGTCCAGGGGCCAGGGGAGCAGAGCGAGAGGAAGGGAGCCGGTGGAGCAGGGTGGGGGTGGCGGTTGTGGTGGCGTGACGGAACCACCGGCAAGGGACACAGCAGTGCAAACGCAGCACGAACAACAACAATCAAGCACGGTGGCCCCCGGTAACCCGGTCGGCCGGGATGAAGCAATCAATAGTAAATGCAATAGCAGTAGTGGTAGTAGTAGCTGTAGTAATAGCAGTAGCAGCAGTGCCGGTGGTAGTAGCGAAACCAAGCGCAACAACCACGGCAGTCGGAGGGGCGAAAGCAGCAACGGCAGCAAGGGCAGCAGCAGCACCGGCAACAGTGCCGCCTCGCCGGAAACGTCGACCGCCGGTGGGGACGGTGCGGATGGCGGGGAGGGCGGCAGTGAGGGTGGGGCGAGTGGCGAGGTGGGCAGCACCAGCACGAGCGGGACGAAGAAGAAAAAGTCGCCCGAAAAGCGGCTCGTTATCGATCTGAACGATCGCTCCAAGTACACCGAGGAGGTGTCGGTGTGAGGCACTGCCGTGAGGAGTTGAGGTGGATAGGACAGACACATGCAAAATTTTACGACACAATTGTGTGTCGGTGTGTCTCTGTGTGTGTGTGTGTGTGCTAGTGGAAAAAAGCTTCCAATGAATGAGATAAACTGAAGCACGAAACGAGCGAAACAATCAAAGTCCGGCCGTCTGGACCGTACATCGATACACGAGTAGCGTTCGCGATAGTAGACAGCGAACCTGTGGTTATGTTTCTCTTTGCCGGCTCCACCGGACAAAACTCGATTATCGAGTGTTTTTCTAGTCCGTCGACTAGTTTTTCCCTGCTGCGTTTCATCCGTTCTAATCGCATTTTCGCTTCAGTTGGGTTGATTTGGTGTTGCGATCGGTTACGATTAAAGCCGAAGCTGTCGAGCGAGCTGTCAGCATGTTCCGTTTGCGTGTGTGTGTGTGTGTTTTTCTTTCTCTCTTTTGTATCCTTGCTTAACATCTCTCTTTCCGAGGCTTATCGTTTATAGTGTCCGATAGCCATGCCACTGTGTTTGATATCAATATTGGCGAACGTTTCGTATGGTTTCATCACACGCTCGAGAAGAAAGACGTGATCAAAATCAGCCCAATGTTTGTGTGTATTCAAGCTTCTGTTTTCTACCAGTCACTGTTCAACCTTGTTTGTATGCTTTATTTGCACAGCAACAGCATTTCAATCAAATCATTGCTCTTTCTTTGGTTCATTCCGATCCGTTTCGTCTTGAATTAAAGGCTCCTGCCATTGCTGTGGATAAACTCAGCGCACATTAAACATTCATTTCACCCATCAGCGACTGTAACCATCATACGCTGCTCATAATTTGCCCTCACCTCTGCTGGGACCACTCCCGACTCACGCCCCATGTGCATAATTAAAACAAACAGTGCACTGTTGTGTCATATTTTCACTCTCCTTGCCCTCCTCTGGGGAGCGGTGGTGAACTTCTGCGTTGCGTTTGTTACTTCCATCCGGCAACGCAGGCTTATCAGCAGGCACTGATCATTCGGCCCGCTCCCGGTCGTAAAATCAATTTATGAACTGGTACCAGCAGCGCAACACGTACAGCACAGCGGCTGCACAAGAGATACTTTTTCGCTCGATTTTATCGCACACCCGTTTGCACATGATTCACGCTGAAACCACCCAGCGCTGGCGGAGTGGGTGGTGCGCCGGTGCGGTGAAAGGTGGAGATGACAGAAATGAAGGCCCCAGCACCCGGTATTGGCTTACAATTGTTTCGACATTTGTTTTCACCCCAGCGTTTTCCCCGCCCCAGCACAATGTGTATTACATTATTTCCAATTTCATTTACGTGCGCTCCGTGCGCAGCCGTGCTCGCCGTACGGATCGTGACCACGGGAAGCACCAAGAAGGGACGGCGGTGAGATACGACGCCCCTGTTGTCGGCTTTCTTCTAAATGTGTCCACCCCCCACGGCAGCATGGGACCTGGGACCCGAACGTAACAGCGAGCAGTGACTTGGCTCATTATTTGGAATATTTATGAAATCAAACAATCTTCGCATCGCGCGCAGAAAATCGCTTCTTAATGTGTGCGTTTTCGAGTGCGGGCGGCAATAAAAGCAATGTATTTATTTTAGGTTTTTTTCTGCTCATTCGGATTCTTCGTCCCCGAACGGCAGTGGAGTAATAAAATCGACACTATTCATTCGTTGGTGGATTTGTCTCACGTCCCGCACTGCGATGGAATCACGGGTGGAATATCGTAAAATGTGTCGCAAGCTTTCTTTTTTATCTTCTTTTCTTACTTAGGAAAAGATGAAGCTAGATACGGGTGGCAACCTACCGCATAAGATACGGTGGCTTCATGTTGTATGAAAGTGCTTTAATGCTTCTGCAAAAGCAGTGTAGCATATTCTACTCGCACGAAAGTCAAGCTTTACAAAATAACACACATTTCCTTTTTATTAATCAACGATTTGAGATACTCTGTGCCATGCCTGCCGTTCGTGGGTGGAAACTCTTGTTCTCCTCCCCCCCAGGCACTAGACTGTCAGAACATTCCGGGCCCGGGTAAGCGGAGATCCCCCTCACACTCAACTCCTTGCACTGCACAACTTCACCTTGGCAAGGCTGTGCAAGAATGTGTTTGATCTTTGTTTGCCTCTGGTACGGACCATTTGCTTGCGACGATACAAACAGCGATGTTGCCGATGGGTTAACATGATGGGTGAAAAAGGCAAAAAGTGGTACACATATGCAATAAACAGATCATTGGCGTTTACTCCCACCCAACCGACCGAGCGAGCGAGCGATAAGCATCTCGGAGCGATGAAATTGTGAAACACTTGCTTTTCACCGTATGCTTTTTTTGTTCTCCCTTACGGTACCTACTATCGTATTGTAGAGCGATGTACCCCACATTGCGGTTGGTGAAATTGTATCGATAAGCGCTTTGGAATATGCTGACAACATTCCAGCAAATAGATAACTTTCATCTTATTTTTAAAATATTCACAATTCAATTGCGTGTGCGTGTTTTGGCCTAAGAATTCATGAACATACAATGTAAGTTTTGTGAACTACTAGGCGCCTCCATTATATTCAAACAATTTCCCTTACACAAATTTAGTTACTTGAAGCATTATTTACTTAACAACATTATTTTAAATAGATTACATTTATCATACTTTAAAAAATTTCACATCTCAGTTGGGGCGTTTTTGGTCTAAGAATTCATTGCTATGTATATTTTATAAAATACTAGGCGCCTCCATGCTATTTAACACTTTGACCGCCGGCCTGACGTCACAGTTTTTGAGTGAGCACGTAGCGCATGGCAAGAGAGCGATGAGAGCGACAGTTTCTTGTGCCATTGTTATCACTCTTTTGTTTCATTGCGATAAGCGGCGTAGTACTTGTCGTTCTCGTTCTCTCTTTCCTACTTCATTCGTTCTTAAGAGAATCACTGAGCGTCAGATGCCAAGCTGAACGGTGAGCCAAACCGTCATGCGAATTTATATGACACGGCGCTTAAAGTGTTAAACAATTTCCTTTTAGTAAATTCAGTAGTAGGTATTTAAGTAAATTAATCTTACCGTATTCATCAAAGTATGCCTACCGATGTATGGTTTCGTTGCTAAGCTTCACCGTTTAATTTTAATGATGCTCCTTCGAAGCCTCGGTTACCTAGTAGGCTGTGATAGATAGAGCTTTCACGTATGGTAGTTGTGTAATCTCAAGGAGACGCCCGGTACTTTACTTGTGATGATGGAGACGCCTGGTTCCTCTACCTAAAAAGCATTTGAATGGTTTGAAACATGGCCAACTATGGCCATCTGTGCCCCTATAGCCTTAGATATGTTAATGTACAAAAGCCCAACCAAAATTCTACATACGTTTTTTTTTTTATCGCCAAAAAATCCCAAAAATGACTTAAGTACTTTTTCGAAAGATTAAAACCCCTTGCACAACATTACACAAACCACAGACATAAACGAGCTGATTCGATCGACCTATCCAGGGTACGTTATCGTAACATCGTAAGCGCTTCATCCATCAATATTTTCACCGCTTTCGGCAATCACGAACCAATGGGAGTCATGCACGGAACGTCGTCATGCAACCTAGGGGCAATATTTATTTTCGATACTTTTTATCTACCGCCTCACTGCGTTGCTTTCGTTACTTCCTTTCCGGGAAAAAATCATCCACACACACACACACACACACACACATCTTCCCAAACCTGCCGCATGCGAATGGATCATTTGCATAGCGTATGAATTATTGCCTGATGATTTGTCAATATGCGTTTCGTTACGATTTAACATCACCATGCGTGTAGCACATATTTATTTTACTACATTCCACGGACAGCAGTGAATAAAGGAATCGTTTGCTGTCACGATACGGTACGATTGATTGTCCTACCGTTTGGCTTGCCGAAAGGCGATGAGTCCTAGTGCTCGAACATACTATCGGAATGTTACCCTGTAAAAGCAATGATTTAAGATTTACTGATAATCCGATTGCATGCGTTATGTTTATTCCCTTATCCCAGTAACAGTACATTTAAGATCCAATATCATCGATAAAATCGAAATCCGAACGCTAGCTAACAATAACGCTTTAAACATAGGACATATTCTGCTCAGTTGCAACACAAAGACTGTACACCTTGCGTTATCTTGTTTGCCAAAGCGAATGCTCCGACGGATTTTACAACTCAACCGCTATCCAAAAACACACTGCTGTCACCATCTCGCATTCTATTGCATTGCTGCAACGTAACGTTTAAACCCCATTAAGCATAGTCCAAAATCACTACGTTGTCTAAGTGAGCCCCTTAGAAAACGTTTGCATTTCGTGGCTTATTGCGGGATGATGCACAATGCGAGATGGGTACACTTAGGGGTTTTGCCCAGCGATTGAGTAAAATCCGTGAGGGACCATTGGGAACGCACTCCTAAGGAGTGTTTTTACTTTATCGCACATTGGTGCATTCGTCGTCGAGCGTTAGCTAGCATTCAATTGCCATTCGCTATGTTTGATAAAACATATCTCCAAACTTTACTAGCGTGTAGGTTAGATACTTTGAGCGCTGTAAATAAAAAAAGGCAAAGCAACATAAGTAGTAGTAACGCTTCTTGTTCGTAGCAATAAAGTCAACAATCGAAAAGCGATTAGTAAGGAAAATTTCACAGCAGTCCAATCTGTTGCTATATTTATAAGCTACACTAAAGGTTGCTGCACACCTCAGCCAGGTGGGTAAAGTGTTACTGTGTGTAATGTAAATACAGGCGAACGATTGGGAGAGTGATGGCATCTAGACACACGAGCCAAAACGTGTACAAAGCAAGTATTGTAGGTAACGAGGATTCGAGTTGTTAAATTTTTGCTCCGTTTTCACCTCCACCACCGGGTACCCGATCCACCAAAACACTTAGATTCGAGCACTATTTTTAAACAACACATTGTTCACATTCACTAGAGATTTACCGAAGCGTAGCAGTCAGATAGAGAGAAAGAGAGATATTTATACTTATAGGGAAAACCATCTAATCCAAAAGCAAACATCGGTTGTGGTACTGTAGAATGGAATTGTTTCGTTATTACAACGCGTCCAGCGAGACGTTAGTAGATTTACAGATGCGTTTGTTACATTAAAACCGATTTATTGTTGCGTTTTGCTTAGAATTTAAAGAAAGTATCATCGATTTTGTAAAGTTTGCGAGTTTTAGAAGTAAATAGCAGGGCCCCATCAGCCAGGGTAACGCCCATACATGCCAATCAAAACTTCGAAACGCACAGAAACTAGGCGTTACATGGTGCAATGGGCGGCAATCGGAAACAATGGCAAGTTAGCAAAGCACTCCATTGGATGGTTAGTATCACACATTGACGGTGCCATAACCACATAGTACATACAACCACAAGTCGTATCGCAGCGCAGCGCCACAACATGAAGCATTTAAAGTGAGATAGTGAGCTAAGACATAATTTATACGTAAGCCTACTACTTTCAACCATACCAACGCATTAGCAAGCATCTAAGCTCATAAGAGGTATGACAGCTGTACAGTACAGTCGGCTCCACTCATGCGGGAAGTGAGTCATAATGAAACAAAAGTACACAAGAGTTGTTCATGTTTTGTACAAACTATAAAAGATTATTAAAAAAAAACAGACAGACGCTAAAGCCTGTACGATGTATATTATATCAAAAAAACGATGAAAACGATGTGTGAGCGATGGAGTATATATTGTCGAATATGTCGTAGTGTTTTTTTTTTGTTTGCGTGGAAAGCATTGGAACACGACGTTTAGAGTGTAAAGAGCATATAAACTACTAATGTGTAAGATGTAATAGGATGGTAAGTCCGGAATTGGGATTATGCTCCGTTTCACTAGCCGTGTGAAACAGAAACATTCAATAAAAATCAAATTTTATCATTCTAAACATAAATTGGGTATCACTGTTAAGTTTTACATCCGAAATTGGCTTTTGTGTTGTGTTGCCTATAATTACGTTACTTATTACTATTTGAAACATTCCTTGTTGTGAGATACTAGGCGTCTCCATCAATGTATCCGGTTTATTGTAAGTATACGCTAAGTTCCTTATTTTACTGTTCAGATATCACTGTTCTAAAGGCCGGGCTACATTGATCGTACTCTCTGGTGTAATTTTAATTTTCACTAGCGCACCTGGCGGCGGCTGACCGAAGCATTTTTCCAAACAATTTGGAGCCGCTTTAGAAAATATGTAATTTTTCCATGTTTTTCACCTAATTTGGACAAGAAAAGTTTTGTAAAAGGTAGATGCACATGTCCTATAAGCATTGCATCCATTTTCATGGCAAAAAACGATGGAAAAACAACTTAAATTTGAGATCCGGCACGACTATTCCCTCGACGACCAAAAAAAGCTTCCACCAGCCGCCGCCAGATGCGCTAGTGAAAATCGAAATTACACTTGCGAGTACGATCAATGTAGCCCGACCTTTACACTAGCGAGTACGGACAATGTACCCCGGTCTTTATAGTCAGTGTCAATCAGTACTGTTAAGGCCGGGGGACATTGTCCGTACTCGCTAGTGTAATTTTTATTTTCATTAGCGCATCTGGTGGCGGCTGACCGAAGCATTTTGACAAACAATTTTTAACCGCTTCAAAAAATATGTGATTTTGCCATTTTTTTAACTTAAATTGGTCAAGAAAAGTTTTGTAAAAGGTAGATCTGCACGAATTGCATCCTTTTTTGCATCGACAAACGAAGAAAACAATACTTTATTTTGAGCCCCGGCACGACCATTCCCTCGATGACCAAAAAAAGCTTCCACCATCCGCCGCTAGATGCGCTAGTGAAAATCAAAATTACACTAGCGAGTACGGACAATGTACCCCGGCTTTAAAACTAAAGAAGCCATCCACATATGACGTTTGATTTTTGGTTTGTTTTTATGTATGCGTTTAAATCAAATAAATTATTTAAATGCACTTGTTTATAAACATTCATATAACTTGCATATAACTACACTGGATTAGTTTCAGCATATAGAATTAAGTGGAATGGGTCATAGTCTATGTAGTTAGCGAAATAGACCCATTAAGGCCGGGCTACATTGATCGTACTCCGTAGTGTAATTTCGATATTCACTAGCGCATCTGGCGGCGGCTGGTGGAAGCTTTTTTTGGTCTTCAAGGGAATAGTCGTGCCGGATCTCAAATTTAAGTTGTTTTTTCACCGTTTTTTGATGCGAAAATGGCTGAAATACTTGCACAACGTATTCATCTATCAATTACAAAGCGTTTCCAGTCCAGTTAAGGTAATAAACATGGAAAAATAACATATTTTCTGAAGCGGCTCCAAATTGTTTGGAAAAATGCTTCGGTCAGCCGCCGCCAGATGCGCTAGTGAAAATCAAAATTACACCAGAGAGTACGATCAATGTAGCCCGGCCTTTAGATGTCGAAATAAATAAATAAATAAATGATCATATGATGCTTTAATAATATAATATACGAAAGAAGAAATCAACATTGATTTTCTTTGTGAAAGCTAAACGATACCTTGGGGCATACTATTGCTTGTCTACTCCACACACATTGAAGTGCATTGTTTTGCCAATTAATAACGAATGAACCTCTTCATATGACCTCTAAAAACAAGCGTAAATGTAATGTTACATCGTGAACAGAGCCAACAAAAATACACACTATAACCAAGCTCCAGTTAATCATAGCAAAGTAACTGCACCATACCTCATGAATGCATAGTACACAGTTCCATTATAAATGGATAGCAAAGATAAATGAAAATTACGACTGCAAGTCCTCATCACAGCCAACCACACTGTGATGAATAATTTTTGACTTAAAATCACATTCATATTTCCCTTGCTCAGCCGTTTCTTTCTCTGCCCGGCTTCCTGCCCAAGCAAACGCACGCACGCAACAGCGAGTAATGAGTTTTAATATTTCATCCTCTTCACAATATGCACAGCCACTAAAGAGCCAGCATATTTCGCAAGCCCCGCAGGCGCACATAGTTTGGTTTGAAGCCCCATCGATCTCCGAAATTTCCCGAGAACTCGTGTCGCTCGTTTTGGAGTGAGGCGACGATGAGGCGTATTCAAATCTTCGCCCAGCAACATCAATCATAACAGGCGCCACGCATCGCCTGGAAGCGTGCCGTGGGCGTTGCTGTTTGTGTAAGCTTCCATAATCCCACTGATTAGTGCTGACCTTTTGCTGAGCCATTTCCTTTGGTGTGTTCAATTTCCGTAATTAATAGCAGTTAGGGAAAACAAAGCCTTCTCGAATTCAATCAACAAGAACGGGTTGCTGTTAGTCTGGTCTAGTCCATGCCGTACGTTAAAGTGCAAAGCGACTCTGATCATCGTCCAACGCGATCGAACGTGATTTGTCCACCCATAATGTCGCTGCTTTATCAACTCAACACCAACAACCACGCAAGTTTGCACGTGAAGGGTGTAAGTTTGTTCGCCTTCAAAGCGCTTTCACCTCACACCCACGGTCGAATACTGTCCAACCGCACGGAGTAAAGTAGCTTTAATTACTGTCACTCGTTATCGGAAAGTAAGTCGACTTGCTACTCCTCGACCAAAAGTCACTGTTTTGGAAGGGTTTTTTTTCTGCTCTCTTCACTTTGTTTTTACCTCATCTTAAAAAGTTTTACCCATTCCAACGCGGGTTTAGAAGGCACCGGGAACGACGACACGTGCTGGCACGGACGGAATTCGCACCGAACCGGCAAACGTTCAGTAGACGCAAAACCGACGAGTTTTAATCTTGGTGCCTGTGTTGTGTTGCTGCTACTGTTGCTGCCCTTCGTGATATCAAATTATTTTTAGCTTACTGAAACTGTGCCATCACATTGGGTGGGGCTTTTTTTCGGAACGGGGAAAGTAAATGAAGTTGGAATGGTGACACTTTCCACCACTTTGCTGGAGTCTTTTGTATGGGGACGGTAAAGGGCACAAGTAACAAGCGAACACACACACACACACACCGACAAAATACGAACGACAGCTCGCTGATATTTACCATCAGCTTTACAGTGACTTAACTTCTGGCGACAGATTTTGCGGGCAAAAGACGGTGCGGGAAAGAGATAGAGAACGAGTAAAGTACTTTGCCCGGTTGAAGCCTTCTGTGGGGTTTTGTGCCCTGTGTCGCTTTAGATAACTTATCACCAACTGCGTGAAGGAGTGTTTTGGCGTTGGTTAGTTGTGGTTTTTTTGCTTATTCGCTCACGTCGAATCCATCTTCAGCACTGGTGAGGAAACTCAAGAGCAATTTTGGTTAAAAATGGATGTGTACGGTTCCATTTATAACAATGACTCCTTTAACAACAGTGTTTTGTCGCATATTTTTGGCTTTTAAAGTACAATTTCAAATAATAAATGCTTGCCCTTATACACAATATTAAGAAGATAAAAGCGTTTCATTCATCTCCCGGCCAACAAACCACTCCGGCACAGGGCACGTGCACCCAATCCAGCTCAACGCAAAGAACCCACCCAAGTGCCACGGCCCGAGTGCAATGATTCGGATCATGATTTTCCAGTCGTAAAAATTAAATGAATGACAATCTGATACGCCAACGAAGCAGAACCGGAAACGTTCGCTTACCGACGGAAAGCGGAGGATGAAAATATTTTCCCCAAAAGCAAGCGCTCCCGCGCTGCTAGCCACAGCCTCGGCGCCCCTTACCCGATTGTTTACCGATGCGTCATGCGTATCAAATGTTCAGCAGTGGAGGGTTTTCTGCTTTACTCATTTCGTCTTTACATTCACCTCCGACGACTTCGGTGTTCCGAAGCCGGTGGGGGCTAACATAATTACCTTTATTAATTTAGCATGTTTATCAGCAAGCGCTGTAACGTACTTCAGTGCAAACGATTCTTCCTTTACAATCCCGCAAATTACAGTTATACATTTACTGAAGAGGTTTTTTTTTGTGGGGAGTGGGGAGTTGCAAATGTTTCTAATTCAATTATTGATCGAAGCTGTTCCGGGGGAGAAAGCTTTACAGCTTCCGGGCACTTATTGAGTAGTGGAGTGTATCATTTAATTTTGTTCGGACATGTTTCCCGTTTCAAAAGGAAGCTCTTTTATTTGCAAGCAGCAATTGTAACCAAAGATACCATCCCAACACGTGAAGGGGGGCCATATCAATGACATAAGCTTCGAATCGTTTTCTTTTCCCCTCACGAACTAGGCGTCTCCATTAGTGAGGCACGGCAACACACAGAACAAGTTCATTAGCACTCAGCTAACTGAAATTGAATTTCTCACTCTCACTATTCAACTATTTTCTTCTCAAGGGGTGACTAAGCTTTCACCATAAATATGTACCTTAATATTCAAAAGAACGCAATCCTCGTTGTACTTTCGCTGGTCGTGCAAAGGATCAACATGAAATTATGTGTTTTGGTATTCTGGAAACAACATAGCAAGGCGTGTCGAGTAATGGTTTAAGGTTAACAAAGGAAAGAGGGGCTTTCGGTTGTCGATGGATGCAGTATACCGAGCCATTGCCATTACTGTCAACTGTAAAGCCTAATCTAATGCTTCTACGCTGGAATGTTTGAGTACGGGCTGCCATTACAATACGGTACACGATATTTTGGGAAGAAATTATAAACAAGACTTTAAGGCTTTCCTGTTTCGATAAGTTTTACAATGTTTTTGAAAACACCGAATCACCCTTACTCTAGGCGGGACATAAACATCCGGGACAATCAAACGGGAAATAACATCTAACAAGTAAGGAAAAATTATCGTGGAATATTCGAAAGTTCCAAGGAACAATCCAAATTTTATATTTATAACTTTAAAATTCTCTTAAAATCGTGTTTTAACAACTTTAAAATTCTCTTAAAATCTTGTTTATAACAAAAATGTTAAAATAGCCAAACTAACAACTACAGAAGAGTTTGTACACATACTACAAAACATTCCTAGAAACATATCCATTTCCAACATACCTTTTACCTTTAAAACGTCCTGTCCTTGTAATGACAGTCAGTCAAAACAAAAATTGGAGTTTTGATGGCTAGTTTTAATCAACCTTTAATCGTATTTTAAACCACTTTGTAAGACTTGATATTTGATACTAAGGATACTAAGAAAGGATTATTATGAAGTATTTCAACAGGGAACTTGTCTTGTCATGGATTCTGCTTATACGCGTGCAATTTCTTTAGAAAAAAATATCAACACAACAATTGGCAATTATTTTTAACCATTATTTATTTATTCATTTGTTACATTTATTACACACCAAATAAATAAATAAATAAATTATTGTGACTTCATATTCATTACTTCATTGTAATGAACCATCTCAAGAACATATCCAGAGCAATTAGCTTGTGTTGTGTTCTGATTTGAATTTTGTGTTCTAATTGGAAAAAAATCGGTTATATTAAAATGTTTCAAATAATAAGTTAAACAGTAAGAACATGACTGTAAAAGAGCAAAAGAAAGTTGAACCTGTTTTTAACTTAGCTACTATAAACTGCTTTTTACTTTCAACTTTAAAGCGTAATTTCAATACGATCCTACTAATGCAATGCCACGTTCACAACGTTTCGGTAAAGCAACAAAAATGCAAAGAAACTTTATCAACCACAGTTGATTTTTTTATCACACTGTCCTACTTTTACCATCACACAAGAACAGCACAACAAACAGCGCAGCCCGTACGTACAGAAATAGCAAAACTATCCGCAAAAGCTCATGATTCCCAAACGACCCGATTTGTTGGCGGGGGAAACAGCTGTAACTTCCTGCACTCTCCTCCACACCGGCGCGAATCGTTTATCGTTCCACGTCCTATCCTCACAACGTCACAAACATCAACGACACAATCTACTACCTTGATTAGTTCCCTTTTCGTTTTCCCTTTGTCCCAACCACAGCCACCCCCGGGCGGGGATTGTTTGGCACCTTTTGTTGAAATGGCACAATCACCTTTTTCTACTGATATGCCCTCACAAACACACACACACACATATACATGGTGTACACCGGATGTGAGTTTGACACTTTACATAAACTGCCAATATGCTGTTATATTCCCAGCTGGATGAACACTGCTGCTGTTGCCATTTGGGAAAAGTTTGCACCACAAACCACTCGGTCATTCCCTAGGCCCGTTTGCACTTCGTTACGAGCGGGACGGGAATGGGCTTCAAAAGTTTTACCCTATTTGTTTCACGAAAACCACCGCAACCGCTCCTTTTGAGTGAATTCATTAGGAATGGGAAGGAATCCCTGGAAGGTTTTTGTGATGATTTTGTATAGAAGATTTTCCGTTGAAGATTTTGCACTGTTTGATGAAATGCTGGAATGTTTGAAGAAGGAAGCATTTAGATAGATTTTTTTTAAAGTAAATTAACACATTTCTTGGAATAATTTAAATACATTATTATTCTAATAGAAAAAAGATGCCCAATTTCAATTGCTCAACCATTATTCAATCCCACTCACTGGATCGTTTTAATCGTATTAAAAAAACACAAAAGGTTCCAATTCAATTACCCCTCCAACCTACAAAACAAAACACGCATCAATATAAACACCAGCGCTGTTTTGATTGCTTTTTTAACGCAACGCGCCGGGATTGCGTCAGCTAACCCGATGAGCGCTTTCCAAGAAAAGCCAATCGGATTTTTAACCATTTGCCATTCGTTAAAAACCGGCCCCCGAGAGCACACGATGCGACGACGACGGCGGCATTGAAGCATATGCTTCTCAATCAATTCCAAAGCCTTTCGATCCCGCGAGATCCTGCGCACAAATACAGCCGCCTCTGAGCCAATTGATGAGGAAATTGTTGCTTTAACCTTCTAGAGCCTGAGCGCACAAGCACACACACACACACAAACACGCATGTACGAACGTCAATAACCTGTTTTTGTAAAACCAAGTAGGCCAGCAGCCTGTTGGGCAAAAGCTCACAAAGAAAAAGCCCCCCTCGGAACAAAAGGAAGACGCGATGTAACTGTATGATGTAATTTGCTAGGAAAGACAGTACTTTTTTGTGCTTTTTTTACATTTTTATTTACTTTCTCTTTCGCTCACACATGGCAAGATCGCATTACTCTTACGCGACGCACGTTTTTGTGGCCGCGAGGCGTGTTTGATCTGTGCGACACCGTGGGAAGCAGCGGAATCTCGAGAGCTTTTACCCCTTTGATGCATTTGTTTCTCTACCGCACGCGCTGTTTTATATTTGCGCTGCCATTGAGAGGACACACTGCTACATACACACACACACACACACACACACAGAAAAACCGCCGCACAAAGAATTGCTTGCTAAAGAGAAAGAAAGTCAAACAACAGGTTGTGCCACTTGATGCGAAGAGACAATTTAATGAATTTTTGCATGTTTTGTGTGTGTGTGTGTGTGTGTGTGTGTGTGTGTGTGTGTGTGTGTGTGTGTGTGTGTGTGTGTGTGTGTAGGACACTCTCAAATACACATACACACCCACACACTCGTTTGAGTGTCTAAATCACTTTTCACTTTATACCATTTTCCTGTCCCGGTAAAATTGCTCTAAACTTGAGATTTGATTTTGGCATCGTTCCAATCACGGCTGATGGCCGTTGAACTTTTACACCACGGCACCGGCACATTCACCTTCACCGAGACTTTGTTTGTTTGTTGAGAAAACACACTCCACATTGTGCCTGCCCGGAACCAGTACCGGATTCCTCCGGACCGTCGTTGTACCGTCGAAGCGAAGCTCATCACCCTCCCTGGTTAGCCGGCGTGTTTCGTGTGCTTTTGGGAGTTTACCACGTACTCGGAAGAGAAAAAAGATTAACAATCCCCTCCCTTTTCCTCCACCCTCCCCCCCCCCCGCTCCCTTTGGGCACAATCATTCATCAATTGTGAGTATATTAACGCGAACGCGGGTGGGCGGGGAGGAACGAAAATTCAAACGAAATTACAAAACAGCTTCCAGGCGCTGTACACAATGCCTGCCGTTGCGGTGCGGAAAGCACAGTCAATCCAACATGTTGATTTTTGCCTTCCTCCCTCCCTCCCTCTCCCGCTGAACCGTCCTTCTTCGGTGCAACAAGTTGGGAGGGCGGCCAAGATGGCGGCCCAAACTTGGCGGCGTTGTCATTGCAACAGTTTTATTAGTCATCGGTTTGGGGCGGAACGTGATTATGCAGCCACCGGTGAATCGTTTTCCGAAAAAGGATACAATGTTATTGTACGTGCCTTAAGGGGGAACAGGGGGAACAGTGGCAAAACGGGATTATATGGAGCGGAAAGCTTTATTGGCAACAGCAAAAAAAGAAGAAAAGTTACCGAAATTGTTGCGCACACTGTCCCAGTTTGGCGTCGCCCAACCAGCAAAGAAGTGCTTAATATTATTTGACTAGAAATTGACTGTGTTTCGGTGAAAAACTTTCTTAGCCGAAGCGAGTTTTGCTACCATACCACCTCCGAAGCAGCAAGCTAGACGAGGAGGAAAGCGAAGAGATGGACCCGACCGAAACTCAAATGCTAATGCAATTCCCTTGTCGTGGAATTGGAGAGGGAGGGACAAATCGAACCAAGCGAAAAAAGAAAACCTTCGCAAGAACACAATTTCGGGAACCACTTTCCACCGTGGCCTTACCGAGAAACCATTTCCTTGAGGGAATTTTATAAAATAAACTTGTGCCATGCCGTGCGCCGTACACACCCACGCCAATCAAGTGTGGCTAATTTTTTCGCACTAAAACCGTTTCCATATATTAGGAAAATAATTCACATTCTGTAGGTATCTTTCTTTCTTTTTTTTTTTTGGGCAGGTGATACAAAATTTTCGGAAAATAGCCATTTATCGAAGAAATTTTCCCTTCTACTGTTTGGAAAAAGATAGGCAATGGTAAGCAAATTTTGCTATTACCGTTTACGTTTGCATTTTCAATTGGTGCTTTAAAAGTTAACGATTTCATCTCGTAATTCTACAGAAACGACTCAAAGAGTACGATATTTCTTATTTAAAAGGTAGATTTTTATAATTACGATACACTTGAGACTACTTGAGTTTTTTAATATTATTTTCTATGCATCCGAACAACATAAATTGAATTACTAGGTGAAGTGTGGATAAAAAAAACGAGCAATGAACAAAAAGCTAAATGAACCTTTTTGAAACAATTGGGGGCTTAATGATATTTCTTTTTCTTCTTTTGGCTCAACAACCGTTGTTGATCAAGAACTGCCTATACCACTAATGGACTTTCTGTGACTTACTTATTACCCATAGCGGGATAGTCAGTCCTACGTATGAGAGCACGGTCCAATCGGGGCTTGAACCCATGACGGACGTGATGTAAGTCATACAGTCGTTGCCGCTAAATGTGTACACTTATTCACCTATTTTTGTCTCGAAGGCACCAATTTTTCACAGCGTGTCACGATTTTTGGCACGAAGGCTCGAAGGCAGTGCGCATTAATTTTTGCCTGCAAGGCATCAATTTTTTAATGTGAGTCAATCGCTTTATTTACAAAATTTTACGTGATTTCTGAAACTGTGTGTTCTGAAATTATTGAAATTAAGTTAAGTAGTGAATAATTTTGTTGATAGAGTTTAAAATAAACTAATTATTTTGATAATTTTGGAAGTCGCCTTAGAGGCAAAAATTGATGCCTTAGAGCCAAAATTAGGTGGCAACGACTGTAAGTTACGATACTAGCCTGTTGGAAACTCGTGAGTGCCCAACAGTCTGTCAGGTCACAACGCTAGAGAAGAGAGTGAGAGGGTAGATAAAAACGGTAAATTAGGAGAGAAGGAGGAGGATTGGTCGGCTCCTAGCGAGTTAGTTGAAATTCGACAATCGGTACATGTGGACTAATTTACTTTTTTAGTATGCCAGTTACTTTTTTATATGCAGTTTGAAAGTTGGCGGCTAAAATCATGTCAACACTCCATACAAAACCACATGTCTAAAAAATATGTAAACAAAGAGGGATTCGTGCCAAACTCGGCCAGGTTCAGCCCATGAAAGGTTGATTTTATTTGCTGAATCATAAATATTTTGTCAAGAAAGGTTCAAAATTCTTTGAATCGTAATTTTAAAACTTATTAAAAATACTATATCATGTTTCAAAGCAGGAAAGGGAAACGAAATTATTTACAAATACGTCTTTGTTAGTACACAAATGCTGAAATCCATTATGGCGGAATGAAACTGTCATATGGATACAACCCGGATGTTGAATATTGTTCCAGTGACAGATTGAAATTTCAGCTCAAAGTCTGTATCAAAGTCTATATAATACAGAGGTCGGTGCATAGCTCGATTTTGGTCCACAATTTGAACGCTTGTTTTTGACAGTTAGATGAAAAAGCGTTCACAAACGATTAAAAACAACCAAACACTTTTCAGGGTTAATTGTGCATTTTGTGCACAAAACTTAGTGTAACTGTACATTTCTTTCTCATGAACGTGACATGGAGTAGTTTTTTTATTCAGAAATTTATCACTTTAAAACGACCTTAATCAGAAATCTAGCCTCTTAGCTTTGGTCCTCTTGAACTGCACATTATTATTATTATTATTATTATTATTATTATTATTATTATTATTATTATTATTATTAGACCACTGCATGCACAACAACTAAAACCTCAATGCATGCTGCAATGAAACTATTAAAGCTTTTTCATCCAGCTGTCAAAACTTTCCCACGCTTTTTGATCAAATGTTCTGAATGACTCGACCTCTGTATTATACAGACTTTGGTCTGTACCAAAGCAGCAACGTTAAACTCAAATGGATACATTATCTACCTGTAAGGATTAAATTATGGCACTACCCGTTAAATTATGGGATATTTAAGGATCATTTTATTATTGAGGCAATTAATGAACAATCTTAAAAGCAGCTGATAATCGAACATTGACCACCAAATAAAACTCCAACTCATTTGTATTGCCTCCCCCAAGGTCATGGTAGGAAATTTCATACCCAAGCATTCCTTCCGATTGCATTATTCCACTCCCATCCATTTCAGTGAAGATATTACGCCACAAACGCAAAGTGCTACGAGCACTTGTTATCTGTCGATATTTTACCGACCCAGGGCATAACCCCCAAGCTACATTGTTTATTCGGTGTCTGGTTTCCAGCACACACACAAAGTGATGAACTTCAATCTTCACCCGAAAAACAGTGCAAGGACAACACCAGAAAAAAGGCACCCGAAACCTGTCAGCAAAAAAAAAGAATGTTTCATTATCCAACCAAACGCAAAGGCTTTTAGTATGGGTGCGGGAGTGGGTGCCTCAAGTGGTACAACATTTACATTTCATTAGCTTGGCACCTCGTCCATTAGTGTTTTTTCTGTTGTCTGAGTCGGTTCTTAAAACAAAAATCATTACCATTTCCTTCATTTGTCTCCCTAAAATGAGGCGTCCGAACAAAAAAACAAAACAAAAAGGATCCTGCCGAGGGGGGCCTGTAACACCCAGTCAAAACACCAAAAGCCAATTCAGTAAAGCTTGTACTGCTGCAGTACACAGAAGCTTTGCGCGTGAGTGTTTGATCGAAAAATAAAGGCTACACAAACGCACCCAGGACGCACACGTCCAAAGTAAGTGAAGCTTACATTAATTTTCTGATTTGCATGTAAATAACATTCGATCGGATATGTGCGTGTGTGCGTGTGTGAGAGTGTGTGTTTTATTCTCTTTACTCCCTTGCTCCTACACCGAACACACACACACACACACACACACACACACATTCGCACACACTATCATACAACGTCAATCTTGATGACTCCTCGACTCCACTTCCCGGTACACCATTAATCCATCCTCCCCGAAATGGCACGCGGCAACACGATCTGCGCTGACAGGCAGAATATTGGTAACGCCCCCTCCTAACCCCTCCTCACTTCTTCACGTCCCCACTGAGCCCAGCATCGGTAATTTGACACGCATATGTCGTCGTGGCGTGTCGGTGGAACGGAACTAAAGCAAATGAAGAGCCGAAAGACGGGACCAGAATTGCGTAGCGAACGGGGAGGAAGCATTATCTGATTTTAATCACAACATTAACATCATGTTACGTTACGCCCCCAGGCAGCCTGATTTGGGGATTGGGACTTTTTAAAAAGGATAGGAAAGCAGGCTTGCAGGCAGTGGGATTGGTTTAACAATAATAACAAACCTAAACAGGGCTAACGAACACCGACAAACCGATTAATGAAATTAAGCACATCATCCTCAAACAATTAGTGTCTTGGCTGCTGCCAAGTTCAAGTTGCCACAACACCCCCCCGCACCCAAATGGAAACAGTTGAAGAAAAGAGATTAAAATTCGTTAGATTGTTCTCGCATTGCCTTCCCTTTTTTCGAAACAGACCCAGGCTTATTAGTGTCAAGAATGTGTCCCTTGTCCCAAGAAAAGCATTTGACATGCACGGCCCCGTCGACTTAATTGAATGAAGTGTTTTCCTTCTTTTTTTTTCGGCACAATGAGAAGGTGTCACATTTGACGGCTCCACGCTGATGGAACTTCGGTGTCGTGTAAGTTGGCCGGCCCTTGATTTGTGTTTCTATTCTTTTCCTGCAAAACCTTTCCCACCAACCATCAATGGAAACGACACGGGTTTTGCTGCCATTTGCTGCGCCTGTATGTCTGCGCTGACATTAGCACGTTATTTATAACCTCACTTTATGCGCATCTTGGCGTGCATCTGTTAAAGGAATCGTGTTCGTGTTCTTCTTCCCGTAGGCCATCCCATCCGACCATCCCGGGTAAGGTCAAGGTTAAATGATTTACAGCGCCCATTCGGTGGAAACACCCCCGGCGGCATCATGCTGCGCGCTTCGCCGTAATGGACATGGCAGTAATAAATTGCAGCCCGGGAGCTGAAGCCAAGACAAGAACACTAACGCATCAGAGATTGAGCTACGGGAGGGAATACACAGAAGAGAACACACACAGAAGAGAGAAAAAAAAACCCCAAACCGGAGGTCCCATTTTTGTGGATTTTCTTCCCAGCGCCCGGTAGAGCAGTGGTAACTTTAGGGCCAACCTACTGCCCAAATCAAAACAGGTAAGGGACAGGTTTGAAATCTTGGTTGGATTTTTGCCGTTATTCCATCGCAATAAGCGAGATCGGAGGTCAAATCTTGTGCTAAAGCCTACCGTGCTAGCAAACGTAGCGCGTTCCTCCAGGGAGCGTGCACAATTCCTGGCCGGTAGTACAACTTCCAGACCTTCCTCCCTTCGGTGGATGCTCCCTGCTAGCAAAGCTTAGCTCAGCTGCTGGCTGTGACAAATCATTGGGGATAATGTAGCTTCATTTTGTTCCATTATTTTGAATTATTGCGCCAAACGAATTGAATTATGCAAGGTACATTTCCCATTTTTATTTTTCTCTTATTTTTTTTGCTTCCTTCTCCTCCACACTCCTCTCCTTTAAGGGTCTGCTGGATGCTGGGTGTGCGAAAAAGCGACGATCCGAATTTTGACAAATTGCAAACCAAAGCATCGTGGACAGATGGGAATGGCAGAGGTAAGCTGGAGGGGTTTTTTTTGTTCTTTGCCCTGTGTCACAATGGATAATACTTGCTCGGCTGGAACATACGTGCTCGGGATGGACAAACAGGCTAATAAAGGGGTAGGGGGGGGGGCTAAAATATTCATCAGTACGGGTGAGGGATGGCTTTATTATCCCAGGCATCCGGTTAGAAACAGGTTGGAATCGATATTGATTGGCGCGTAAATGGTTGAACGTTCATATTTCCCAATGAACTTGCTTTACATTATTACTTAATTTAGGATTAGGTATAAAAAATACAGAAAATGATGGAATAGAATTGAAAATTAATAGAACTGAATAGAGAACCCTACTGCACTGAAGATGTTTTGTTTTTCATTTTAATTTAATGTTTTTTTTATAAAACTTCATAACACTTCACTTCAACTTTTTATAACACTTCGAACAAAATGAGCTTCAAAAGTTGTTTCTCTATTTTAAATGAAAATACGTTAAACACTAGCGCCATCTCTATAATGATTCGCTTACTACACTGACACAGAGAACCAACTGCTAAATTCCCTTTTTGTTTTTCTTCACAAATTCCAATGCGTATTGTTTTATGTACTTCTCACATCTTTTGCATTGATTTGGAAACTTATAAAATGATTTTCCTGGGTGTTTTGTCCAATAATTCTCACAAAATCTTGCCTCACACTTCCTTCGCAATTTGTATTTAGAAGAGTTGTTTACATCGAAGCAGCAGTGAACAGAGCTTACTTTGACAGAAGTGATCGCCTCACTGGTAAATGACAGTACTTTCGTGTGGGACACTTTTGTAACGCCAGTGTCACGTCGGTTTGTCGGTGCTTTCGTATACAGTTCACGTTCAGTAATCCGCACTTTTTAATCCTTAAGCTCGATAATCCGCACTAAAGTCTATATAATACAGAGATCGATACGTATGTTGATTTTGGTTCACCATTTTCAAAGCTTAACTTAACGACAAGCCCGTCATGGGTTCAAGCCCCAAATGGACCATGCCACTATACGTAGCACTGACTATCCTGCTATGGGAGGGGTGGGGGAAGTGATGATACAGGCAGGCAGGGCTTGACCGACAACGGTTGTTGAGCCAAAACAAGAAGAAGAAGAAGATTTTCAAAGCTTGATTTTGACAGTTAGATGATACAGTGTTTACAAACATTTTCACAAAACCAAACACTTTTGATGACCATTTCTGCATTTTCTGCACAAAACCTAATGTATTCTTCGTGTTTTTTCCAGTAATTCATCACTTAAAAACTATCAAAATCAGAAAACTAGCCTCCTAGCTTTGGTTCTCTTGAGTTACACATTATTTTGTCCAAATTTTGATCACTGATCGTGTTATAATCGATAATTGCACATTAATTCTATCGTTTCTTGATATTCCTCAACTTTTGTAAGTAAAAATTTATGACCAAACGTTGCAATATGCCCGAAAATGCATCCAGACCACTGCTAGACAAATATTTTTCGTTTTTTGGAATTACAGCTTTTTTTGTACAACATGAAAATGTATGTATTGTAATAATTGACTCGTGAAGTGAGACAAAAATAAGAAGTTTAAAAAACGCATCAAAACATAATTTTATAAACCAAGTGATCAAGTGCGGATTACCGAGCGTATACTGTACAAATCTTCATGGCCTCCTTAGATGTTTTGCTCTAAAAATGGCCAAATAAACGATTGCTTCAAGTTGCAGAAAAGGTAAAACTTACTGTCAAATAGAAAAAGCACATTAAAAGCATGAGAGAACACAATCGAACAAATTTTAGGTTGTAGCGTTTACAACGTTTTACACCTTTCCCTGAACGTGCTCTGCTCAAAAACACAAATGTTTTAAATCCACCGCTCCAACCCTCCGCCGCCCGCCCGTGTCCTAACCACCGATGTTCAACAAAATGCGAACACCGAACGGCCAACCCCGGACGACAAATCATGGCAAGATTGAGTCGTATCAGATTGCCGACAGCGGAATGGAAGCTAATTTCCTTCCACCGGGCACCGGGCTGGAACCATTTGCCCAGGTTCCAATCATCGGTCACTCGATCCGTATCTACCGCCTAGCAGCCGTTTCGACCTCCCCCCCCCCGCATGTGTGCAGCAACCATGCGAAACGGAAAGGGCTGGACCAATAAAACCTCGGGAAAGGTCAACCGCTTGGATCGCCTTTGCCTTTCCCCCACCACATCCGTTTCCGAAAACCAGTCTGTCCAAATGAATGGGCTACTTCAACGGTGGACAAAACCCACCCCAATAAACAACAGCGCATTCGGCCCCAAAGTGATTGGAGAGCGCGGCCGAGTCCACTGGGAGGCTTCTTTGGGGGGGTTGCAGAATGACGGGGAAGGAAGCTCGTTTTACTGAGCCCCAGTTCGGAGGAATGTGGAAGCGGAAGGCGTGAGGCCCGAATGCCTGTGTCTTACGACCAATAAATTAGTAACCAACAAGAAAAAGGATTTCTGGCCGGTTTTGTGACAGTTTGACCACCCTTTCCAATGCTTGCTGCTTAGCCCCTGTCCATGATTCTCACTCTCTCTATCTCTCCCTCTCTCTCTCCCCGGCCATCCATTTATTTGGCGAAGCAATGGCGCTTTTATGGGCTGCCCCATTTAACCGTGGGTCCATTTGCGTTTTCAAGGGTGTTTGGTTTATCTTATACCCAAACATGACCATCACAAGTGGCAGAAGAGTCATGCGAAGTGCCGGCAAGATGCTGTTAAATCTTATGCTGGAAACAACCAAGAAAACGAAAAACGCGGAAAAACAAGACAAACGATACCCTAACGAACGGACGCTGCTCCGTTTGGGTGATTTGTTCGCGAATGTAAAGCATAAATTCGATCGTAATTTGCACTCCCCTTCTATGCGTGGTCCAACCAACCAGGGCTGCGAACAGAGCTGCAAACAACAACAAACAAAAAACCGAACGCTTAACAGAACCATTTTTTTATCGGCATGTCTCAATTAGATTTTCGTTATCCGACCGGTAAACAATCGCACCGCGAACTCGGCCCCCCCACCCCCTCACGATCGGTGCGGTAAATTCATTTCACTTCTGTCAAGTTGTTTTTTAAAGGCGTTTTTTTTTCGTTTCACCGTTCCAAAACCACCGGCCCTGCACAAAACTGGCAAGCATTTATACGCGCCACGGGTATGATTAGATCTCTGGCAGCCAAATTGACATTAAATGGTTTGAATGGAGGATGTCTCGTTAGCGACCCGTTTCAAATTAAAATACAATCAGTTGAACGCAATTTTCGTTCCTTTTTTTTCTTTTTTGTCTCTCCTAAAGAGAGCAAAATACTTCAAAAAGGGCCCTAGAAGCTTTTTATACACGGTTAAAGCTCCTAGGATGGAATGAATAATGGTAAAATTATGTACTTTTCACTTAATTTTTTATGGTAAAATTGACATCTGCCAAAAAGTATGTATTTTCCATGACAAACAAAGGTATAAAGTGCAAGACTTGCTTCTTCCCTAAACAAACACATAAACATCCTGGCGAGCAAAAATGATCTACCGTCTAACAGCGACACACAAAACACAGCTCCATCGTGTTGAAACACACTCAACCGGGACCGCCCAATGCCGTAAGAATAATCTAAATCGTAGTTTGCACTTCGGATTATACCCTTATCAATTGCCGTTCGCTAGTCGTAAAGCTTTACCACTGCAGCAGCAAGGCCCGTAATACTGGAATATTCCGTACCACCGTCAGGTACCGCGGTGCGGTGCGGTCGTAAAATCAGACCCACGTCACTCCAGACCTACCGAGCGTTGGGCTAAATCCACTCAATTGCAGCATCGAAATGACTACCACCACCAGCACCATCGCCGGGAGGCACTATTGATACGCCCAATTTTATAACCGCTAAATGGTCAAATTTATACACCAATACACCGTGATGGTTCTGCTGCTGGATTTGTTTGCTTTGCCTGTTGCGTTTGCTGTACCAGACTTTGCGCCAGCCGCTGACAGCTGCTATTGCTGTTGCTGCACCGGGCTATAAAATGAAATCGTACATCGTTAGCGGTATCTGTATTGCACGTAACGGCACAACTGTTGCAGGTATCATCACTCACCAGCAGCAGTAGCAGCAGCAATCCATAAGCAATCGTTGGAACAGAACAGCGCAAAACCGGGTACGAATATTAGCATTGGCCCGTTCTGGCTAGACAAATTAACCAAGCTGTGGAAAATACGAGCACGGAGAGACTATTTCCAATGTCACGTGGAGCTGCCAACAGCAATGGCTTATTCATTTCCAATCGCATTTCCTAGGATGAGATAATCTTTCTTCCCACGAGCAGCTATCGATACTGTCTGCTTGGACGAAAGTTTCAGTGTGCTTTGGGTGAAGCTTAGTAGGGAGCACTGTGAAGAGTAGATTCAGGTTTTAGGGATACAAGTTAGAAAATTTGAAATTCGTCAACTCAACGACAACGGCTGGCAGAGAGCGAGATAAGCGAGAAACTTCCAGTAACTTTCGGAAGAAACAAATGCTCAGACGAAGATAATGTTTGTTCAACATAATCCAAACAATTATCATGAAATGCTTCATAAGCTTTTGCTGACAAGCTTTTGTAGATCATTTTGTTCTGAAGTGGATTAAACTCATTTCTTTCACTCATTTATTCTCTGCATTCTGTTGTTTGAGTGATTCAGTAAATATGAACTTCTAAAGAAACCGGTTTTACTTAGCCCAGGTTCATGTTCTATGAAGCTTTTTTTAAAACACAAACAAATTGCACAACCACTTACAATGCAAGCTCAGAAAAAGCTTTTTTTGTATATTTGCAAGCTAAGTACATTTCTCAACAAATCTCCAAAGAAACAAGGCAGCATCCTTCGAAATCTTCATCATTCTTTTGCGTAAAGAAGCAATAGCAAAACCAAACAAAAGGGCGGAACATTTGTTCGGACGTGCTAAGCGCGCCAGAAGTGCTAACTCGTGAAAATATATTACCATTTTTCCAACCTAACCTAACGCCGGTCATATTTTCTTCGCTTCACACACACGTTTTCTCCGCAATCATATGGCTCATTTATATTTCATCGCCCGCCGCATACAGTTACGAGCCGATCGAGACCCTACCCTAACTGTACCCCAAGGAGGAAGGCAGCCGCTCCTCCCCAAACAGCAGCGAAGAAAGAAGCATAAAATTTAAATAAATCAATGGTCAATGGTAAGAAAGAAAGAAAAAAAAACAGTTGCTAACAGCAAGGGTAAGGCTGTTCATCATCTTTTAGTTTTCAGTTCAGAAATGTATTATTATTATTTTGCCTTCTTTTAGATCTTCTTGATACAGGGGGGGGGGGGGGGGGGGGGGGGGGGTGATCCGGAGCACCTTGGCCGAGTTATTTGTTTTCCCATTTTTACATCAAAATGCGATTTTTTTATCTTCTCTTCTTCTCACACACACACACACCAAACAACAGCAGTGTGAATGAATTTCGGCCGCCCAGAAAAGGATTGCGAGGATCCCTTGCTTCGTTGTTTGTTGCGATAAAAGTTTTGCCTTTGTTTCGTTTCCTTTTTTTTATTTTTTTATTTTTTCATTATACTAATTCATAATTCAAAGCCCCCGAAAAAAAATGGCACAAAAGCGAAAAGCCACCGGACGATAAAATGCTGGACAAAAGTTCAGTTTTCGGTTTGTACTTTTCGCTTTTATTCTCATTCGCTTTCCTCTCCATTGCACCGCTGCTCGCTTTGGTCGCAAAAGCTCAAAGCAAAGTTTTTGGTCAAAATGTGGGAAGGTTAACATGCTGAAGTCTGAATTGAATCGACTTTTTCAAGAAGGACGTACACAAAACGTATACAGTTAGTTGAAAAAGGAGAAAATTTCCTCAACCAAACAAGTCAAAATGAGCATCGAGCAGTACATTTGCACTTTAAATGCCTTTCCTTTGGATATCATGTTTAATTTCTTTCAATTATGCTTACATTCACTCAAATGGCCCATTCGATGACACCTCTTTGGTACATAATTTATGCTACGCTCTTGCAGTTGCTTCCAGATTGGTGGCGCAACCAGTTCACTTCTAATTGTCAGTGCTTTCCGCATACACGGACCGCAACTGCCAGCTTAGCACCAGTGTCACGTACGATCGTGGAATGCGTAATGAATCGTCACGCAAGCGTCAAAAGCGTTCCCCTTTCACCAAATGATAAAGAAGCAAGACAAACGGGCGTGAAAAAGTTGAACTATTCCGGAAATAATTACACTTACATCGACCACACATTGCCGGGAAAAAACCGGGAAACTCTCGCAACGCAATTACTGCTTCCCCCCCAGAATTCTGCTTCTTCCCAGTAGCTCAATAGTTCAATGTATTGAAAAACATTAAATGTCGTTTCTTTCTTCTCCATCCACCGTCTCCATGCGCCCAAAACTTCCGCCTGAAATCTTCATAGCTGAATGACTTTCTGGCGAGTGACAAGATAAATTGTCACATCGTGCAGTGTAGCAGCGAGAGCCACGGCACGAAGCTCTCGGAGGAAACGGGGCAAACCAGCAAACGCGTTCCCGTTGTCCATCAGCAACCATTAATCATCGTGTGCGACCGTGTTGATAAAAAGCGGGCCACGCGTACCCAAACGACACCCCATCTACTCCTTCCACCACCGGAAGCACGGTCGACTCCGCACACTGTGCCACCACTACCGTGCACAGGAAGTCAACTCATAACTCATTTACGGTAAGCTGCAGTTGTTAATCTCTAGCCTGCGTATTTACTTTATGCACACCCGCCCAACACCCAACCCCGACAGGTTCTGGACGCAGGCAACTGGCTGTGGAAGGAGCAAACCGTGTGTGTGTGTTGCCTCCTTCGGTTTGGGTGTATGTGCTCTCCCGGTTCTATGGGGTTGAATTTATGACTGTCGGATGCATCTATGTTCGATACAAAACCTCACCGTGCTGGTGGCGATTTGTCTTCCACTCCAAATGAACTTGATGAAAGCGTGTAGTTTAATAAAGCTGCTACATTGTCTTTAATGCGCTGCTGCTACTGCTCCCGGTTGATAATGTGTATTGTTACAAAAGATTGTCTTTCTCTTCTGCATCACTTACGGTTTCGTTACAACAAACTGTATCATTTCATTCCATTCTCAGTCTCTATTAGTGATGAAACTTTATTCATCGCACGTTTTGCGACCCACGGCAAGCGCTCCTCTAATTTGGTCTAGCAACATTACGCTACATGATTACAACACCCTCGAGGGACACTCTTCATGCCGGTTGATGAAGTTGTAACACGTGCCGGGATGAAACTTTCCATTTTGTTTTGTTTTTTCAATAAATAGTCCCATCAACCCCTCCGAATGACTGCAATAAGGGAAACAAAGTATCTTGAACGGAGTCGTGCCGACAAACAGAGTGTGAGCGAAGGATAAAACAAAAACTACCTACACACACACACACACGCTGTGGAGTTGATAACATAAGATTCATTCCGCCCAAGCCCCAAGCTCCCAAGGGCTGCTGTGGGGAGTAAAACTTTTGCCCGCGTCTCCTGGGGTTTGCAAATCACTCAACGCAAAGCCCTAACCCTTTCGGGCTGCGGGGAAAACTTTCTCCTCCTGTAGCGGCTCCAGCGCGGGGGGGGGGGGGGGGGCCGCGTTAAGAAAATTGATTAAAAGTCATCCCAACAAAAACAAGCAGCAACAGCCAACGGGTAGGGAAATGGGGCCGGTGCAACTTTGTCGGGGGACAGTCTTTCTCCCGGAGTCTTTTGTCTGCTCTGTCCGGAAATCTTGGAAAGAAGTAAATAATCTGTTTGAAAATAACAATTTGCAGCAGCAAGATGATGATGATGGTCGTTTTTTTAGAGTAGAAAAAGTGTTTTATACTATGGTGTGGTAGCATATGAGCTGTTACATCGTGTGAAGGTAAAAGTCGTGTAAAGGCGACTCAGGACGGAAGTAGTGAATTTGCCGGAATGAGACTAACAATAACTGGAATCCGTTTGGAGTCTATGGTGCGCTTCAGAGAACACATCACTAGTACATAATGCTTTAAAGGCAGTAAACCGGTAAATCAACGAAAATATATTATTCATATAGAAACAGGCGAAATAAGATTTATAATATTTTGAGAAGCTCTTCTGAACAAAAAACAAGAACTTAATCGTCCCTTCCTATAATTACCTTAAAACGAAGCTTTCCGGGAAGTGTTCGCAGCTAAAAAGCTTTCCTGGACTAGTAGGCTCTATCGAAGTTACCACAGTATACACTCTATCTCTCACACCATCTCGCTATCTTTCTCTCTATGCATTACTGTCCTTCCCCAAAAATGGTCATTTTCCACCTCAACGAGCTGCCAAACACACATACACCATTATTGTCGTCCTTGCCGAGAAATGATTTGGGTTGCTCGAGGGGGTTGCCTATCACAGCCAAACAAATAAACTAACCCCGTCCAGCATAAAATTGACAAGAGCTAAAAGTTAAAAGCGAAACTTACCACCCGGGAAAAGGTATCCTCGTCCGTCAGAATCAATCGTCTTCGGGTTTTGAGAAATCGTTTTAAGATACTTTTCTCACTCTTTCCTTTTATTTCCCTTTCTGCTTAGTGTCTCAAAATGGTATTCCATTTTCCCCCCTACCTCTCATAGATCGAAGCTAAGAAACAGAGGAAGTAAATGCTGGTAGACATCACTGTATCACCGATATTCACCCTAACTTTCATATTAATCGAAAAACTTTCTATCCCCACGTGCCCTGCTTTTTCATATTAACTTTCACCCAAAAGTGTTTTGGGGATGGGATGTTTTGTTTTGTTTGGAGTTTTAATAAATGTATATCACGGAAAGCGGAAATAAGACTTTTGTCAATTATTCATCCAATTCGGGTAGATTTGAGAACAACAAAAAAGCAAAACAATCGTTTCGCTAGCAAGTTTGTTGTGCGTGTGGGTAAAAACTTGACTGCCGATTCACGGCATGTCCCGCGCCGCGCTGTACTGTACTGCCTCTCCCCCTAGGGACCTATCGGTGGCACGTGCCACACCGAGGTCAACGTTTAATTACTACGCACCAATTACCGTGGGGAAAAGTAATGACCATTAGTGCCACAGTTTGTAACGGTATAAAATAAACACGAAGAAAACGGGTAAATAATAAAGGAAGACGAACCAACATTCCCGGTAATGGATTCCTGGATCGAGAGGATCGATCGTGATATATGTGTGTGTGTGGGGAAAAAACTTTCCTTTTTTATCCTTTTACTTTTTTATCAAACCCACGCACACGCAGTCCGACAGCTTGTCTGAAGAACGGGAACCCCTCGCAACAGAAACAAATAAACTTTTGCACCAACACGTTTTCCCGCAATCCCATCGTTTCCATTTATCCATTCGACAACACTTGCTTGGTAGGTTGGTTTTTTTGTTTCGCCTTTTTCTGCCATTCGAATAAGGTTTCGCATTTTTATTAACACAGCACATCACCACCACCACCACCTTGGCACAAAGTTCCTCGTCCTTTTTTGCTTGCTTGCGGATGCCCGAGTCCGAAGTAGATCAGGCATCCATTACCGATCGGTTCGTCTTCTCCATCGAACCATTTATAGGGTGAAATAGATTTTCCATTCCTTACGCTTTGGGGTACTTGCCCGCCGACCGAAACACACACACACACATACCGACGGACGCTACTGCTAATCCCTGGGAGCATTCGGGCGCTTCGGACACGGTTTTCGGGGATCGTTTCCCGGCGCTCGGTTGGGATTGATTGATTTCTAATACCACCATCGAACACCATGAGCTTACCCATCCACACCGTCTAACGTTCGTTCCGGATGGGTATCTTTTTTGTTTGGGTGGGCAACAGAACTTTCCACAACTTCTCGAACGATGCGAGGACAATAGACAACGAGCTTGATCGAACGAAACAGTGAGTCTCAAAAACAAAAATAATAAAAAAAAAACAGTGGAACGAAACACAGCACAAGTTGACGGGCCGTAGTAAAACTTTCGGGCGCGCGTGCAACAATCGGGACGAGCGGGACCATTGCCGGCGAAGGGGAAACGGAAAGTTTTCACCCGTAATTTCCCGCCAGCGAAATGATCCGCCGGTACCGGATTTGACTACCGTTTTCGTACTTCTGCCAGCCTGCACCACCCCTCCCTACCCGGGCGAAAAGCCAACCAAAGCTCGGATAAAGCAGTAGCGCGATGCGCTGTAACGAGAAATAAATTCAATTTCATCCACCCCAAAAACCTTTCATCGCCAGATGCTTCAGCATCGTCCGCGAACGTGTTACATCGTGCTGTAGATCGGTCTCGAAGCCTCCCCAAAACTAATGTCGACAGACACACACACACAAACACACACACAGTGGCTTACAAACAACGGCTCCCGGGTGATTGTTGGTTCCGACGACGCCGGGGCAATGATGGTTTGCGCGACCGAACGCACGCCGAATGGAAAAAAAACAACAAAAGCCTTCTCGCTGTCCCAGCAGCAGCGAGGGAGTGGTGGATGAGGTGGAGTAGGTAGGCGTAGGAGAGGGGGGCATGGACACAAGGAAATTTAACATTCTGACAACCCATCTAAATCACGGCACAAACTCGGCTCGCTTTTCGCCGCCAATTACCATCATTTGCCACCCCTTTTTTCTGGCTCTGCTGCCTTTTTTCTCAGCCTCTGCGCAGTCTGTGCCAGCACTGTGGCCAGTTTCAACGGAACGGAATCTCAACACTGTCTTTTGAGGAGGGTTGAAAGAAGGAGGATCGGGCACCCAGGGAAAAGATTCACGAATCTCGTTTCCCGTTTTGCCTTTGCGCCCAGCGCCTCAAAGACGGATGGGCGCACGCTATATAAACGATGGAAGGAGGTTCATTGTGTTGAGGTTGTATCTTTTGGTGTTTTTACCCCGCTGCACCCATTGCCCCGTTGCCACTTCCCTTGTTCGGGCGCTTTGGATGGCTTTTCTCGACCGGCAGTCCGGGAGCTTTCAGGTACGTCGGTGGACGGCAGTGGCTATGGGCCTCGAATTAGCCTCTAAATTGCACCAAGGTTAAGATAATTGACCTCTCAACGTGTCTGCTCTAGGTGGGCGAGATATTGAGGGTCGTTCGCGTTGGTGGGTTTATTGTTTTTCGCACGGACAATATTGTTCGATTCATAAATAATGCGATCATTTATTCATTTTATGAAGTGTGAAAATGAATCGAAAAATAGAAACTGTTAGAAATTTTATAGAAAATTGTGTACAAATCCTGATATTTATTAAATTTACTTGAAATATTTTTAAGTTTATAAATTGTAAAAAATATTATAAGATACACTTGTACTTCACTCGTCATTAATTACGGACTGTAACAATTTAAAATTAAATTCAAAATACTGAATTTCACTCGTACAATGAGGAATATTTTGATTTTTTTAAAGTGTTTAGTACCCAGGAAACAACACCTGCAATCAGAAAGAAAATTGTGAAAGGTTCTAAATACCAATCCCTATTTCTACGATTGTAAAAACGCCTGAAAGTAGGCAACAATTCAAAGTACTTCAAAGTGTATTTTTAGCCAATTGCCTAAGCTCATCAATAAACCAAATCAATAAACCCCTAAACGAAACCGTTTATTTCGATTCCCAATTCACCCCGAGAAAAGCTCAATGTTTTGTACAGAAGTGTACAAACGATTCATCGTCAATTTTATGTGTTTCCCAATTGCCGTACTTTTTTGGAAATAGAAAAAAGCGACATTCCCACCGTCCAATGAGATAATTTCAGTGGCCCTTTCCAATACCACCAGCAACCCGGGCTGGAAAAAAGGGTTTTCCAAAGACATTAGCATTGATTTCGTTTCATTCCCAGGGCTCCCTTCTAGTCTACCGGTGGCTCCCAAAAGGCTGAAGCATTTCCCGCAAACCGAAATGATTGTCTTGCACATTGTTAAACCCGTTACCGACCGGGCTGTTTTAACTGGTCCCCAGCCCGATCCTGTCCCGTCACTGGAGAAAGGATCACACGCTGGCAACATGCTGGCACTCCCTGCTGTCTCTCTCTCTCTATGTCTCTATGTTTTCAACTCCTCTTCACGCCCTGGCGTCCCGCTTCGTTCGAGCTTCATTACCGGATTTAATGAGCAGGTAAGCGATGCTTTACGGCACCATAACTTGACAGAGCCCGAGGAGCCAGTGGTGGTGATGGCGTTTTCTGGGACAGCAGGAAATCCGTTGGTGAAAATTAAATTAGCTACGCCTCGGCGCACCGCCGGAAGGTGAGGGCCTCCAAAACCGGGCCTAATTTGACGCGTGTACCAGAACGCCCGCCAGGGACGGAAGAGGACTCGGCAACGTGGGTAAAATACGGCCACTTCGTCTGGTCTGCTCTGGTCCGCGCCGAACAGTTGCACCAGAGGCTCGTTACCTGCGGTAGGAATGGAGGATTCAGAGGTGGTTGTCGATCTTTTCTCCAACTTTATCGGGACCCAATTTACGTTTTTAATTAACTCGCCCACCGTTACGCGGCTCATCGGGCATCCTTTTCCTTTGCGATGGGGCCGTTTTTTCTGGCTGGCTGGTGTTCACCCCTTTTGTTGCTGGCGAACTGTTTAGACAGGCAGCCGTGTCGATGAGCACGACGGGCGGTGCTTTTCGAAGACCGCTGGTGCGATGTTTAGCAAATCGAAGCATTTGTTTTGCGATTTTAATTATTCAGCTCACTTGATTCGAATTCCACACTCACTGCTCATGCTTAACTGGACCATATTTTCGACAACTTTTACGCCTCATATTCTTCTAGGAAAGCACGCTCTTTTTCAGCTTCCAAACGACCAATAAAGTATCACGTTTCTTCCCAACGATAAAACATCCCATCTGGTTCCGGGATCGTGCATGTGCTTTCTCATATCGACAATCCGGACAACCTGTGACGCTATGACGGTTCCGCCCCACTCACAGCTGATTGCTTGTGGACCACATTCTATGGATCGTAGAGCCCGGGCTATGATGGAAAAATAGCTCCATGTAGTCGTTTTCCTCCCTGCCAAACGCTCATAAGAATACCAAATGTCCGTGAAACATGCGGTCAACCATCATCAACGTAGCAGCGCGAATATGAGGACAGCTACTGGTGATGGTTGAGGTTATGATAAGATGTATTTGATTCCACATTTTCTAAACGCCACCATAAACTCCAAATGGCACAAGCTTATCAGCTGCGCTGTAAAAAAAAAATGAGCTTCTTTATAGCAAAAGGGGTAGAGTGGTGTTGTATTCAAATCAAGATGCTTCCCCGACGATGTAACCACTTGTATGAGATGACTTTTTACACACACACACACACACACACACACAAATGTTAATAAACAGAAAGCCTATCTACGCACTTAGCTGGCTTGTTTTATTAACATAATAAAGTAAAATGAAGAGCTTTTATGAAACATCAATCGAGGTAGGTTTTATGATTTGTGAAATCGATTTCGAAACTCATCCAAAGCCAAAAAGAAAGGCGAAAAGAATGAGAAAGCAGTTAAAATTGCATGGCTATGAACAAAACAAAGGGATTATCAAAAGCCATTTTTGTGTACATTGTTCCATTGAGTCAATTTTGAATAAGAGCAGAAGAAAACACAAGAAATTGTGAAGTAAAAACTAATAAAACTAATGTCATTTTTAATGTCATAATGACCCAGTACTCGAAATTCAAACTAATTTTCCTCCATTCAAAAATGCTGTATTATTTTAAGTTTTCCAAGAAAAATCAACATGCAATTTTCTGCAATTTTATTGTTTAATTAAATGTTTCAATGGTAAAAAATCAGAAAGAATTAATTTAAAAAATAGACCTATTAAAAATGAACGAAATTCCGCTCCGATCGCCATCTGCGACCTGGTTTTGTAAAACACATTCAACCCGTAAATCAGTTTTCCCCGTATCGCATCGCCAAGCGCACGAGCAGCGCACCGCCGTGGTAGTACTACGTCCCGCGGATTCGTTAATCAGGCACCGAACGAAGTAATAATCCGCCGGCCTCATAACTCATGTCAATCCTTTCACTAATTTATAATTCACCCTGTGCCACGGTGGCCGGGGAAACGCCTGGGGCAGCCTGCAACCGTCCGGATAATGTGTTCATTGTCCTGCAGCTCATCGGTTCTGGGAGCAGAGCTTCATAATTAGCGAAGCATACGTCGAGCTCAGCTAAGCCATAGCTCATCGATACCAAACACCTAAAACGCACACACACACGCAGACGCACCCACATGGCAGAAACAGTCAACATTTCTTAAAGCACCCTTCTGCAGCTTAACAACGGCGCCAGCGTACAGCCAGCGCTGCTGCGTAAAGGTAATGAGCTCTAACTAATGTATTTACATCGACCACATTCATCACACCGGTCGGTGCCATGAATCAAGGTGATTAATGCATTTGCGAATGCTGCCTCAAATACATACCATATATCCCTGCGTGAATTATGCTCCGAGCCGGAGGTTCTCTTTCGGTCGAAAAGAAAAGAACAAGCAATCAGCGCGCAGCATCAAGTGTTGAGCTGGGATTTGAAGATTTAAGAGCACGGCAGGAAAAAAAAACGGAACAAGACCCCACGCTAGCACCAGTCGATATCTTAATGGTAGCTTAAGCAAACAATCTCACTCTACCTCAAACCGGGACCGAAAAGCGCTTGCATGGTTCATAGAATCGTTTCTTCGCAGCCCGCGGGGCGCATTTGTCGTACATTACGGCAAGACAATGGTGCCACATTTGTCATCCGCTATTCAAACGAACATAGCAATCGGAAATGGCTGGTTGTAAATAAGTGCGCTCGATTGATAACATCAGCTGAAATAAGTATCCCGGCGGTTTCCGGCCAATCCCGAGCCAATGATTGACAATGAGTGTTGAGTTTGTGTTCTGATTAGGTGTCGATGTTAATAAAACATCAATAAACGTGTTGACTAATTGGGTAATTAATTACGCCAACAAAAGGTAAACTATCACGAAGGGCTGATAAGGTTAGCGTTGGTTCTATTCATTAGCGAATTGAATAATTGGTATACCGCAGGTGGGATGGAAATGTTCAAACCATTCACTTATTACATTCATTTACTTGAGTTCTTTGCATGCTCTCTATAATGTTTTCAAGCAATTTAAATGAAAGAAAACCACAACACAAGAAACTTTCAATATCAACCACCCAGACGTCTCTGCTAGACGAAAATCAATTTTCTTTGTCGTAAAATATCGATATTACCCACGACAGCTAACCGAACCTTGTATGTTTGTGGTGTCACTGTCATCTCCACAGCCTACGAGGAACTGATCCAGAACACACACGCACACGCCTACAAGATTTTTACACTCCCGTCGGTATGCTTCTTGCCTTTCCCACAGTTCAGCGTATATTCTTTTCACCGAGCCGTTATGAAGATTATCTTGCTACAAAGCAACAAAATTGCCTCAAAGTCTCAAGCATCAGCATCAAGCCAGCACCAGACCTGGTTGGGCCTATCAAACACGATCGCCCAACGCACTTGATGGTGTTCGCGCCGTGTGTCCCGGTCCAAAGGATTGCCGGCTTCTGCGATTCCGCATGGACACTGGGGATTGGATTAGTCCCGGGGGGGAGGAGGTGATGTTACGACGCACCCGGCAAAAGCTCATCCGGCCGGTCGAAAGTTGATCGAGAGAAAGTCACTTTTCTGTCCGGGCTTGGTTTGCCAGCTGAACGCCTCCGGCCGAAGATTATTCACCGTCATAAATCACGGCGATCTGTACACGGGCACCGTTCCAGCCACTGATGCTGCTGCTGCTGCTGTCAAAGCACCATGAATGGACAGCCGGCAGTTGGGCTGTGTGTCTGCTCAGCTAGCGCACATCCACTACCAATGCCATCACAGTTGTGTGCGAACATTAAATCCGGCAAAGACGCTGGATTATCACATCGTAACACAATAAAGATTGTGCTTTACGGTTTAGCTTTCGGGCGCTAGTTTTGGGAGTTTTGGAGGGCGCGCGGATGTGCATGGGGTGTTGGAGCAAAAGGGGAGGAGCAAGTTGGCCAAATCAGGCAGACATTGTCTGGCGTGCTTTGAAAAGAGCGCTCCACTGTTGGCGAACTGATGCAACAGTCGTCACATTGACAAAAGGAACGTCGAAGTACACAGCAGCAGCAGTTTCTGTCTAGAAGTTTAAGCTTTGTACGTGGACATAACGACACATACACACGCGTTCCGATGGTCACATGCAAACTTATATTCTGCTCGAACAGACCAGCAATATGCAGATTTTTGTAGGATATGTGGGAATGTGGATTTTATATTGTCATCGTACGCAGAGAGGATTAGCTTTCTGGCATACTTTTAACTATCCAGCTGGTTAGAACCCGTAAACGGGCTTATGATACAGATGCGAAAGTACTGCACAGAAATCAAAGTCTGTTTCTTCTTGTTCTTCTGCGGCGCACCAACAGATGTTGGTCTTACGTGTCTATGCCACTGATGGGCCAGGCTTTCTGCGAATGATTGGTGTACCCAAAGCACGCAAGTCAGTCCTACAAATGAAGGAGCCATTACTGGACTTCCCGGACCGGAGTCATGACGGATGTGCTGTCAGGGCATGTCAGGAGTTGACGACTGTACCGCTGGACCCAAGTAATTTTAATCAATGTAATTATTTTTACATAGAACACCCATAATTTTCCACTCTTTGGCATGAATTTCAATAAAATCATTTTAAAGAAGCGTTCTGAATAAACCAAAAAATATAAATTAGCAAAACTAATACAAAAAACATCCACTAACTAACATCTCAAAATTAAAGTGCATAAAGTGCGATGTTAATTACATTTTATTCATAAAATAACAGGGAAGATAATTAAGAAGTAAAAACAAATCCAACATGTGTATTTTCTCTTGCAAGATCTCAACGCTTTTCAAAGACAACAACAAACCTCTCAATTCAAAACCACGTCCCAAGCCCCTGCCTAATCCTTATCATTGACTGCGTCGTGCCGCGCCTGTGTAAGAAAAAATCGCTCCAACGTTGGCTGATTAGCAGCCACCTCTCGCGGAGCTTCTTTGCGCCTCGCCGTACGCGGCATACGAACGGCGCGTGCTGCGACAGGTTGTGATTGGCACTGCTTTTTGAGCCCCGGCTCATCCATGCCACTGGAAGGTGGCGGCGTAGTGCTTGAACCATTGCCGCACACAAACTCTCTCACTTGCAATCCCAGTGGCCAAGTGTTGGGCAGGAAAGCTTTGCCCCGGAGCGTACCCGGGATGCCTACTTTAAACGAGAGCGAACGTACGGTAGCGGCATCGTCACCTTTTCGCAGCAAACTAAAGACAATTATATCGTCGCTCCCCAGCAGCGACGCAACGGCGGAAGTAACGTGCTCGCTAGTAACGCTATTATCCAATCCGGATAGATGAAGCCATGCACGGGATGAAGCCGGTGGGCATGATTTGTGAGCAACAGGCAGTGCCGTGCAGTTTAAGCTGGTACCGATGATGGTGCGAGGGAAGGATGTTGCGCTGGTGGCGGTGACGGTGGTATGCCGTTTCTGAGACAGCTGAGAGTTGTTTACTGAGGAGTGTATGCGCTGCGATGCTTCTGTTTGAGGCTGTACCGCACGTAAAGCCGCCGTAAGTGGTATACTGTGAGGCATATTTAAGACAGTAGTGCATCGACTGCAACTCCAATGTAAATCGATACGCCGTCTTACTTCGTTGGCGAGTGTAGCAGGAAGCTGGGTGCATTGGATGTGAAATAATTTGTCACAGCAGCTACATTTGTTGTAAACCGTTTCTGCAATGATAGGGTAACCGCAGTACGAGCAAATGGATGCCATTGTGGAGCCTGACATGGGATGTAAAATAACAAACAACTGAGTCCACACGATCAATGTGCTACAAATAAAACATAAAAATGGTAATAGTTTTCCTATGCTCTGTCAACTAAAACTGTCGTTTTATCCACTGTCAATTGTTGATAAAGAGAGCTTTCCAATGTTTATTTATATCCAGTAACAACGATCCAAACAACAAACAACTTTAAACAGTATTACACACACATACCCGACAAGAAACGACTCACCTCGAAGTAGATTGAAAACTAACCAACCTGTGCACACTGACAACATGGTCGCCCCGGGGTGCACATCCCACTTGAGAATCTTTATCTGCAAAACTATTAAGATAGTCTCTCCAGTGTCACTCAACTGACACCGTACGCTCCCGACACCACTTGGGTGCCGGTGTGCTTGTGACCGGCAGCTCAGCACCAATCATTCAGCGGTCAGAGAAGTGGTTTTGCAAAGTGCTCACCTCCGGCACCGTTTACTCCAAACGGTTCACACCTTCCCGTTTTGCAAAACGGCAGAGCACGCACACTGGCACAAACTCTTCAAAGCTTCTCCATCAGTACCGAGTGCCGATAAGGCTCTGTCACCATGGCGACGCTTAAGCTCAAGTGCGTTGCCGAAATGAAACAAATAAATGTAAAGTCGCTTAGCTGAAAAGTTGCTTTAAGTATCTTGGTTTGTATGCAGGCGAACGAGCAGCGCAGAACGGGCGGTCGGTGGGGTTTGGTGCAGCAAGAAATAAATTTATCATGCTTCAAACCTCGACAGTTTGGGCGAACTCTGTAGCCATACCGAAAAGCATCCTACGACGTCATACGACTGTCGGGAAGTTGGTGAGCCTTTGCAGGAGTATATCGCTCCCCAGCCACGTGACAAAAGCAGGTGTGCGGTGCAGCGGTGGGAAGCATCATTGAAAAGCTTCTCGCTAAATGCTCCAATCACTGGAACGCTGGAGCTCGACAGCCTGCTCTTGACCCACACACTTCAGGCGGCGACCGTTCAAGTGCTGCAGAAATGCGTCTCGCTTCGAAGTTATCTAAAAAAAGCTTACGCCAAGCTTTGTCAGGCACCGGGAGGAAAGGCACACAGGCCGTGGGGATGATTTTTGAGGTAAGCGTTTTTCGTTGCCAGAAGCAATGCTACCCATCAACCACTTCTACCAACGCATTTTCCCCTCATCGGTAAAGCCGCAGCCCGTAATCTCCCGATCGATTTGTCATCATTTTCTACACCCTCACACCACGCGAATAGAACGGACGGTTATGATAGCAACTGGGGACCACGAAGGAGGGGAACGCAACATTTTGAAGAATTGGAAAAGTTTGTCTTTGACGATGACGATGGCCTAGGGAATGGGATGGGAGCCCTCTCACACAGCTCTCACTCACATCCACTCTCAACTACTCGGGACATTTTCACGGTCTACGATACGGCCGAGATCCGACCGCCCACCCGTTCGTGAATCGCTTGGCTTGGGAAAGCCGGATTTTATCCGGGATCCGTGGCGATGCAACCGTATACCGTCCCAAAAGCGCCAATTTGTCCTGCTTAGAATCCAATCCACTCGTGAATTTCCGCGTGCCGCTCGACTGCGCGCTGCTCCACGTCGGCGGTGGAATCACATTCCAAGAGCCTTGCCTACTTTCTCGGCGCCGACAGGAAATTGGTCGAATTTGCCGTCGGAAGCCGCTGATGCGAAACTGCGCGGCTGCGGATTACGTTAGCTGGAACGGCTGCTGCTGCTGGAGCTATTTTAGTATAAGATAATTCACGTAGGTAGACGCGTGCTGTAGCCTTTGTCTCTGAATTCAGCCTTCTCGGCTTCTTCCCAGCACTGCGCTTCACTGAAGGGTGTATGAACATTTTTGGATAACTTATTCTATTTATTTTTCCCCTCTACTTAAGCTACCTGTTCAAACACGTTGCAGTGCTGTTTGAACCAACCAACGGAAGTACTTCGTTGACGAAAAGGTATCAGCATTACCAGCAGTAGTACCCAGTACTGTGGTACATTCCTCACAGTTGGTCTTTGCACTAGAACATTTCAGCATACCGGCAGCAATTGGACTGGAATAATTGAGCCTTTTCTTGTTGCATTGCTCGCTGAGCAATGGACTACAGTGAAGCTCGCATGCTATAGCAAATGCTGGAGCAGGTTGCAGGATTTGATAACGTCTTTCAGCCAGTGCCACTCGTTGTGCTATCAGGGATTTGAAAGTAGATGAGCTATGCAAGCCTTTCGGAGAATTCATAAAGCTCATAATAGCAACAAAGTACCAAAAACACGAATGGCTAAACACAGATTGTGAATGTTTGAGGAGTGCATTTTTGGGAACGCATCGCGGAACGCATTTAAATTGCAATCAATTCACATCTGGCTACAATGTTGCAGCTGCAAAAACAGTACTGCATTTTTATGCCCGTTATCTGCTCTGGACAGTATTTACCTGCGAGAGATCTATCTCTATATTTTTCCATAACAGCACAAAACCCCGTTGTCAATTTCATAAGTTGAACATAAATTTCAATTTCAATAATCAGCGCATCGCAAACCGCCGGGCTTGGGCGCCACCATACACGTCGAGTTGTGCATGCACGGCGAGTTTACATTCGATTGATTAAATTTCACCGCGTTGCATTATCGATGCAATCGGCAATTATTTTCCGAGTTGTGCATCCCATAATTAAAACGTGCCCGCGTGCATGCGTCATCCTCACCCGGTTGCCGCATAATAATTTGCGTCCGTGTTGCACAGCTCCGCGTTCTGTATGTAAATCCACAGTTCCTGCAATGCATTTCGGATTTTAAGATGCATTTGATTAAATATAACCGGCATCCTCTCTACATACACTGAATTTCGGGCAGGATTTTGCACATGGTACCTGATATAGCCTGCGACTCTGTGAAAAACATCTAGTCCCGGATATTCATAGCACTGCAGACAAAGCAAGATGATTTACACATTTTAGTGGGAAACAAAAATAGTATGATAGAACTAATTCATCGTAACCAGCTGAATCGAAATCTGCGCCGTCTGTCACTCTTGGCAACACTGTCTGGTATGTGTGTGTCATCGGAACCAGTGTCGCCGAGCGTTCGCTATGCGTCTGATGCGATTTTTTTTTGCCGCTTTCCTCTTATTTCTATTGTGACAGACGATCTTTGCAGCGGAAAATCCAACCATGCAAGCAACACGCCACACAAGCAACACGCCACACATGGTTGCTTCTTATCCATATCGGTGTATTGTGATGCACACTGCACCAGTCCGCCATAGTTAGTTTTGCATGCAAAGCACAAAATCTGTTGGTCCGAAACCACATTCGGAATGATGCCATCACAGTACGGTGCACACGACATAACATTCCAATTTTTACTGGCAGATCGTACGTACCTTTCGTTGTCGTTGGAAGGTAAGAGAGAGGGAGGGCGGGGGATTACACGGTATCCATATTACGTGGTGGCTTTCATCCGAGTGAAACCCAGTAGCACGCCAAAGATACTCACGAAATAATAAACAACTAATGCGCTAGTCAGCAAAGCTCCGACGGTGTCAACCTCAATCGTATCCACTGCACATCAAATGGAGAGACAAAAACAGCGACAGCGCCCCCTGGATAGGCGCCGCCGCCTGAATGTAGGCAAAACAAGTGTACCGTACTAGTGATACAATGCAATCAAACCGTTGTTTTAACTCGTACGGGAAAATCGTTACCACAAACAAGTAACGTATTCCGGTGTTCACGTTTTCGATTCGGCAACGAAACGAGATCAATCTAGCTGTAAAATTTGATTAATCGCTCAACAATAGCCAAAGCCTCTGGCATTGCAACTGCCCGTCCGAGGCGTACTCGCTGTCGGTCTGTTTTAGGCTTCCTTTTTATTATGTTGTTTTTGAGAGAGAGAGAAAGAGAAAGTTAAATCGATCGAGAAACGAACCACCCAGAAACTCCGGTCACACCAGTGACACTGCCACTGACAGCAGATTAGGCTCTAAATATAATGATTATGAAACGATGAAAAATGTACCATTGGCGCGCCGGACCGCTTCGCGGCACCCGCACATCATCAATCAACGGAAAATTAATGAAAAATGTGGATTACTACTGCTGCTACTCCCACGGCCAGGGACGTGGGTGCGATGCGGTGTACTTTTCGGCAAACTGGTAAGCTTTTTGGCGCTATCGCTTTCGGTCGATTTGTAGCCGAAATTGGTTTACGTTTTTCACGAGCAATGGTTCGCGGCGCGTCAAAACCGGTACAATACATTAGTCAAATGTTTGATTTCTTAATCGGAGTGTAATGGTTTGTTTAAAGCATGGGCAGTGTTTGTTGTCTTGGCGAGGGTTATTAATGTATATGTATAGTCGTGGCATTCATTATTGGATTCATTTCAAGTTTATTTCAAGGTTGAACAGTTATGTTTGTTGGATCTTAGTATAATATTTACTGTACCAAAAATAAACATATAAGATGGAAACAGTATTATTGCAAAAATAGCCTGGAACCAACAAGAGCCAGTACTCAATCAAACATTACGAACCTATAAACAAAGCCCACGATCAAATTGCCATCAGGTATTTTAAGAATGGAATTTTTAATGGTATTGTTTTACATGAACAATCAGCCATTGGAAGTTACTGTGCTATTGTTTTGTTCGCTGGCCTCACTCTACAAACAAAGCGTTACACGATACGTTCAAGTGGCGCGAGTTGTTTCATTCATTCATGGAGCTCAAATAAACAACACCTTTTGGGCAGTCACGGTGGAAACAAACCAGGATAAAAGCGATGGGAATATCAATGCATATGACTTTGTTCGTTAAATTCATTTCAATTCCAGCCGGAAGCATTCCGCAGTCTCGAATTGCAGTTTAAAAATAAATACTGCAAGCATTGGCATTGAAACTGATAGCATTTTATTCTGAGATAAAATACGGAAAATTTATCGAAATATCTGAACAAACTAAACATAGGGAATAATCTTTGAAAACGGGAAACGAATCCACTCATCTTACCCAGCAACAGCCCTTATTAGGAAAAAACAGATGAAGAGATCTTCAAAATGGTATTGCCCTTTCTTATGGTTTTATGTGTCTTCACTACAAAAATCCACATGAGAAACAACACACAACCAAACAATATGAAAAAAGGACCACTTTCCCACCCATCTCAACACCATTAATCAAGCGACTAGTTACAATGAGCAGCTGAACGCCACGGCCTGCGTTTGGCTTGACGAAGACAACCGGTGTACTATAGATATGCCTCCTGGCAGCTATTTCTTTGCCAAACCACACGACGTCGAATGAAAAATGATCGTCAGTCGAATGAAATATTATGACAACAAAGCAGATACACCTCCTGTATGTTTCTGGTCGTTCCGTGCGGAAAAGCACACGAATGGACGATTTCGTTTGTATTATACCGGGTAAAATAAGTCGCAATCAAAACCCTTTGTCTCGTTTGAGGCTTTGGCTAGATTTGAGGTTTTGAGAACCGTTTTTCGAGGCAAAAAAACTACCTTCACCGCATAATTACCTTCACCCGACACCAATTTGAAAGTCACACTCGTGTGAGGTTTAGATTACCAAAGCAACAAAAAAACTCCACAATCACCGCACATATGCTCCGGATAACGTTCTCAAGAAGTCATCATCATTATAATCGCATATTCACGCCACCATAATGGGGCCATTTGGTGCGAGTGCCTTAAACTTTGTGCAGCTTACAGCTCAAGGCTACCTTCTAATTGCCCAAGATACTAGACTTACTGCTCTGGCGGCAGGAAACGCTCGGAAATAGTATTCTTCATTTTCACCTCATTACTACCCAAACGCAAACGCACCACATATCCCCTGCTCCAACGCCGAGTGGATAAGCGAGAAACTTTCACCCGAAACTGGCCACGAAACGGGTTGTTAATTAGTGTTAATATTCGGGAAATTCTTTCCCACTTTTCAGTAGCCACAAGCAGGGCTGCTAGTTTTGGTTTACTGCGGATCCTGTTGTGATAAAGTTTGTGTTGTATTTTCTGTAGGAAAAGTTGTTGCAAAAACAACGAGCAAGACGACCAAACACAACAAGAAGCTAAAATCGTTTTTCAACACACGCCGAAACGACTTTTGGGAAGCTCGAGAAAGTCGCCAGTCGCTCATTAGATGTGCTCGTTTCGACTGGACGCAAGCGAGCGTGCAAGTTTCTCTCCGTTGCCAAATTGTCTGCCGGACCTATTTGCCATTAGGAACCGGTCGGGTATGCCAGAAGTGACTGAGAAATTAAATCGCGAACTATAGTCATTGCCAGAATGGTTGTGTATCCTACAGTTCGGAGCTGATGATGAAGTGAGAAAGAAATGAAGATCATTAGGCAAACTATAAGTGCGCCAAAATGTAATTAAAATGTTTATTAATTAGCTTAAATAAGCCCCTGCCGCCCGATACGATCCCGTCAGCCACCAAATCTTGATAGAGTATTTTACTTTAAGTTTGCATGATAAAGTGAAGTAAATAATTAATATGGCTTAAGCAAAGCCTTGCTTAATCTTCACTTACAAAATCGTCCCTTCTTTCACATTCATTATCCAAACCTTCGAGCAAATTCGGCACACCGTCCAGCGCAGCGAAAAACATATAATTAAATTGATCAACAAGCGCGTGCAGGCTGGAAAGGTTTTCGGATAGGTTTTCAATTACATTTTATTAACCTAAAATTGCCACGTTTATGCTCGGCAATACGCATTTCGAGGACGGCATGGGATGGGGCGACGAATGAGATAAAAAGATTACCAGAAGCTTCTTGCAACAGCAACAGCAACATCAACAAAAGCACGGCACAGCAAAAAAAACGCACCCAATCTTGCATCGTGATCCCGTGGAGAGTTGGGAAAAATGGGCACGGGAAATAGGTTTTTCCATTCCCCCTTTTTTTTTGTTCGTTGCTTGCCTGCCTAGATAAAAGAGAAATACAAATTCTCACACACCAGGGTAAGGGAAACGGGATTCTTCTTACCATTTATGCCTATAAACATCCCTATCGGGTTCATTTTATCAAACGACCTTTACTACCGACCGTAAAGCCACCGTTTGGCTTCCCGGCGACGGCGCAAGTGGCAGGGGGGGGGGGGGATAAGAGGGCACAAATTCTTATCTGTACGTTCGTTCTTTCAAAGGTGGTGTCGCAAAGTTGGTGAAGGGAATAAAAAGGAAGTAATAATAGTGGCCCGTACGATCAAAGGGTCAGCGAGCGTAAGGGAACTCCGCGCCGGTTTTTGGATACGATACGGCAGAGTAGTACAACACTCGGCGAGATGTAGCAAGAAATGTGAGAGATTTTTAAAATTTATTAAATTTTTATTAAAAAACAGCAGTAAACATTACTCAAATCCACACACCGTACGCATTCAATTGTCTAAACATTTGCCACCACAGGTAGACATATTTTAACCAGCGCTATTTACATTTATTCGAATGAAACACAACACTTCCGAGTAGCGGAGTAGCGTAAACGGGGTTTTAAAGCGAATTTACGATAATCGAATGTCACCAATGTAATACATATCATTAATTCTCGTATTTATACGAAGCCTGCAGCGCATTAACGCAGAAACCGCGCACCGAGCGGGGCCAGCAAATTGAATGATGAACCATCGAACCGTCTTCCCCCGTTTTGCTCCATTCTGCACCTTATTTGCATTTAAATTACAGTCTTTGGTCGGGGTCTCACTTATCTACCCGGGCACGCCCGCGGGCTGCCTACGGTCCTAATACAACAGGCAAGAAACGCCTATGCAGGATACGAGCAAAATTTTCGTACGGCGAGAGAAAAAAGCTCCAACAAAGCTATGCGTGTGCTCCTCCGGTGATCGTACGTTTGGTAAATTTATATCGGTAAAATGGATCCTTCTTCGGATACGCCTACCAATACGCGTGCATTAGAGAAAGAACAACGGCAACCCAACATACAGTATGTGAGTGAGCCGAAAAGAAGAAGGAGAATTGTACTGTGCGCTTTGAAGTGTTCATGTCAATTTGTTTTGCAATGAATTCCAGACTAAACGTTTCAAACCAGATTGAAAAATTGAAGCAAAAAAAACACGATACAACTGTACGAGTAAGCAAAATATTGCCTTCCTTCAGCCATATTGTTATCCTTGATCCGTAGGATAAATGTTTAAAATTAGATTTTTCTTAGCACAGTTAGGCTAGTAGGGCTTTTTTCTGTAAAAAAAAATAAGGATGCTATAAATTGATTGCCAGGCAGCAAAGATTTTAACCATAAATGCTCCGAAAAAAAGTGTCCACAAACTTTTTGAAAGGTATTTCTAATATCACTTAAAATCCCAATTTGACTGTTGATGTCAAATATTTCACATCAATAGCAAGAAGATCATCATAAACCATTGCTAGCCAACCTTACGACGCACTCGTCAGCCATCTTCCAAGCATCAAAGTGTCACCCAACACATTGCGAACGAGGAAAAGTTCTCTCAACCTCATCCCGAATTCAACTCAATCAAACTTTTCAAAGTACATCAGTCACGAGTTGCAAAACTTGCAAAAGTCTTGCATAAGTAGAATGACGCTAACGCGGGTATGCACTGTCGGGTAAAGCGAATGTGTACTGCGAACAGTTGCTCGCATCTTCGCGCACACGCTAAGGGCCGGCAAACTTTATCCGACACAATCAAACTGACGTTTGCTTGTGTGCAAAATGTCTTCACACAGTCCGACGGAAGATGCGGGGAGGGGGGGGGGGAGAATCGAGGAAGAATAATTAAGCATGTGCTTTGGTTCAAAAACTTGCTCTATAATTATACACTCACACCTGGAGCAGTCGAGAGAGACAGCTTGCCAGCTTGTTGTTAACCTATAGCCAAAAACATTGGCTTGCGTTTGAACCGTAATTTGATTCCGCGCGGGTAATTAATCGTTCCATCATTACGCGAGGAATAGTTCCTTTACTTAGCATAATGTTTCACTTTGCATAATAGCATCTACCATGATGGTGCAGGTTGTGTCTCAATCCAAGCTGTTTTGCACATTATATTCAATAATTACCCAATCTGTGAAGAAAAAATACTTACAGATTTGTATAAAATATGTTTAACAGCATACTCTACAGTATGTTTTGTTCTTTCGATATTAAATAATTAAATAAAAGTTTCATGATGATAACATTGAAGAGAATATATATTAAAATAAACAAAAAATGTTCGGAACAAATAGGTAACAGCAATAACAATCGATATTCTGTACGCAATATCCTTCTTCTGTTATGTTTAATGATTTCCGATGCACATGTTAATCGGAATCGCATAACCAATCATTAATGTGAGAGTGATGCTGCTTGTGCGAAGCGGCTTGCTTTGCTCCAGAAATGCTTCAGCAGCGTAACAATTAAATCAGTCACCGGAAAGAGCATCCTGATTGCAGCTGGTCGTATTTTCCTTCGCTTCATCCATATTAATATGAAGTGTGCAAGCATAATTCTGTTCCTGCGAATTTTGAACAAATAGTTTAAATTAGCAACAGGCCGCAACCAACCGGCAGTGACAGCTGACAAATGAACAGATCTATAGGCAAATATCGGGATTTCATGGCAATTGTTTCTCACTGAAGTGCTACAAAAGGTGAGAAGCACAAAGAGCACGTGTAATGTGCAATTACGATCACACTTCCAGTGGCCAGCGCCAAAAATTGTTCACAAATCAAACAAAAAAGTTACTTGAGAAAACAACAAAAAACCGATGTAACTAACCAAGTGGCACACGTGCATCCAGAAACGGTGTTACACGCCAGCCGAGCACACCGAACAGATACGTGTGCGATAATTTATGTCCAGCTCTAAACCGGCAAACGGCAGCAGCAGCAACACTCACCTAAACCACCCACCCAAACCCGCAGGGATAGGGAGAATAGTGCAACAATGCTAGCGATATGCAAAAATTTGCATACAACACACTAACACACGCACGAAGTGAAGTAGCTTAACTGCTCGGCTGGTGTTTTTCAGCGTGCATTCAACTCCTTTCGCACTCCGCACGCTACATAAATTAGCATAATTTGTATCTGGAAACAGCGTTGGGACTGCGTGTGAAAGTGCTTTCCCAGACACACACACACACACACACACACACACACATACGCACTCAAAAGGTCTGATAAGGGTATGATCAATCTCTTTTTCAAGCAAATGTGTAACTGTGCTTGGGTCTAAGTGGGCAACGAGTGGTCCCCAATGTGCAGCTACACTTCCCTAGCCGGGAGAGCAGTGGAGAAGATGTGTGTGTGTGTGTAAATGTAAATTAAGCTACACCAATCCTGGCACCAGATATGTTCAAGGTCAGTGCCATTTGGACGATTTGGAAGGCGGGATGTTTTAACCAAATTCTACACCACACACACTGCACCAGACAAACGAACTTCAAACTTCAAAGACCAATACCACCTCATCTATAGCACGTGTACGCTCATTTGATTCCATATTTGCTCGAATCAAACACCCGTGACCAGCACGAATCCGTCACTACGGAGTGCATGAGACCACGATCCTAGCCTTCAACCTCAAAAACCGAAAGAAAAACTGTCCCACAGCAAAACCGGAACGCCTTTGCCGAAAACCGAGCAAAGCGAGCAAAAATCGTTTCCAAGTGCAGTAGGTAAGTGCACATTTGCACCAAACCAAACCAACCGGCGACAGGCATCGGCCGGAAAATTCTGTTACCCAACGAGCCGTTAAACTAGAACGTGTGCTAGTGAGTTTGGACGAAGCTTTCATTCGATTCGGTGGTGGTTTTGCCCGGAAACACACATCTGCATCTGGACGGATACGGTCGACTGGGTGGATGGGGATCTTGGTTTGATCTCCGCCAAGCGACATGGCGTTTGTTTCGTGCCTGCAGTCCACCGTCCACCGAAAGGGAATCGCGTAAGGAAATAATGAAAAACCACCGTTACCATCACTGCCATCACGCTCACTGGTTGTGTATTTTGTATTACGTGTGTGTGACAAAATCAATGCACATTTTCACTTTAACGACCTGTGGCTTTCGATGGTGGTGCAGCGGTGCATGAGACGGTACGATACTTATTTAATTGCTGCCATCGCCAAACCCGAATTTACTTTTTAAGAACACATTGCGGTTATCGTTGTCCTATTTTGAAGATTGTCTTTCTATAAGATTGTAGTAGCAAAACGTTGCTGAATGATAATGGGTAGATGAGTTGAAACGTTATTGAGAGCACTTCAGTATACTCCTGGCACATTGGAGTCGTGTTAAGAGCTAGAATACCCGATGGTTACTACTTCCCAAAATCGACACCAATCAGCCAATAGTGCTTGCTTTCTGCAATCTGCCAACCAAGGTATCTGGAAATGCCGGAAACTACAAATCAAATCACACCCTCCCAGCTCCAAGAATCACAAGCAGATTGATGTTGTCCAAAATCGAATTTCCATTGATCAATCCGTCCAACCTTACGCCAATGAAATTGCAAACAACTGCACCCAGGCAGCCAAGTTGTTCGCCAAATTACCGCCAGCACACAATGGAGCAGGACAAAATAGATATATACACACACACACACACACACACACACACACACACACACACACACACACACACACACACACACACACACAGGAAAATCAGTCAAACGAGACAATCCAATTGTCACCGAGGGCGCACTGTCCAGCGTCGTCCAGCGTACTGTCTCGCATCGTAGCCACTGTGCGCCCCATCATACCAGTACATTAGCACCGTGTTTAGAATTACCGGATGGCACCGGAATTATCCACAACGGACCCATCGCCATAATTGCAGCACGTATTGGCGTAGTACCGGTGCTGCGACAACGAACGGTGCACCGCGTGATCGCACCTGCACCTGAAACGAGCTGAGCCATCAACCTTTGCCTGATGTGCTGGTAGCACAAATTCGATTGTGTCCACGAGACCACAAGACATCACCGTCGCATGCGACAGCAGCTTCCCGGACAAAGGTATCGTGAGGATCATCGTGTATAAGGATTGCATCGTGGACGAGATACAATTTGCCTCCCTGCCTCCCGCTCCCAAACTCCTCCTTTGAAGATGCTGCCCCATGCGGAGATACACCCATCGAGGAAGCAAGGATCGCTAGTCACTCTTAATCACCGGTAACACGTTTGTTTGTGCAACGTTCAATTCCGTCTAGATAATCCCCGGGACAGCAGGAAACGACCGGACAACGAGCTTATTAACATTCAAACATTGCAATGATGCAGTTTAGCGTTAACCCTTGGGTGTTGATATTCTACAAACATGTGCGCATGAATTGGATGATGTAGCTACAATTTATAACTTTTCTCAAATTAAATTAACATTTTTATTTGATTTTGCTCTCCTGGTGTACTATAATGGCATTCATACTTTCAGTAACCAATTTTGAGGAGTAAGGCATTAATTACTGAAAGTTAAACTTGTTTGTAACAAAAGTCCTTGAAACTGTTTGATATCAATTCAAGTCGATAGAGCAATAGCTTCATGGCCAGGTGCTAATATATTACGATCATTATGCCAATTTTGAAAGCTTTAGCGTCATTATTTATTACTTTTATACAGCAAAATAGTTGTAAAGTTTTCCTGATTTAGCTCAAATACATGGTAAATGTAATAAGAGATATATTTTAGAGGCCAAAATCTAAACACACTGTCAACCATTGATTTCTTGGAAGAATAATGTTGCGGTAATAACTGTAAGAAAAATGAGAACAAATTGGTTTTATATCAAAAATCATTTTTTCCATCGAAATTTGCACACGGCTTTGCAAGAGCTTTTAGTGAAAATCATCTTGATATAATGAACAAAACTCTCATAGAATAGGAGTAATTTAATTAGATAAATTCAAAATAACTTGAAAACAAATGGGTACAAGCTGTAAAACTTAATTAATATATGAAACTGCCATTCTCCTACATTCAGGTTGTGATCCTTGTGTAAGTCTTAATAAAAATAACCCCGTATTGTATATCAAATTTCAACAAAGCTCATTAGACTAAGCACTACCAAAACTAAAGAAAAGCTAAAAGGGATTAAACGGCCCCTGCCAAAAATGCACCGCTCCGCATAAACAATCATTACCCTGGTATTATCCCGCGTACACATAACATCCGCAACAACGCTAGAAACTACTATCGTCCATACTGATTGCGAAAAGCGTTGGAACATTGTTCCAACTCTGCCTCGCAGCACTGCTCATCCAGCACACATGCATAAGACATGTATGCTTTCCAAAATTCTCTAAATCCCATTATTCGACACCAGCCAGCCATTCCCTACGATGCGTATTTCTAATTATCCTTCCCCAGTCCCCTCCACCTTGATCCGCTTAAGTAAGACTTCGCAGCACCGTATTCGCCAAATACGCCAAAACTTGGCACCATCTTACCTGGGTGCCTGGAAAGCGCCGCGTCACTTATTCCACACAGAGCGCCAGAAGGTAAAACTTCTAATGAGCCATTTGTTTAATACCATTGGATGGAGAGATGGCGTGAGAGCTGCATTCGTTGCATTCATTACACGTACCAGAAAGGGAGCGTTTCTCGCTGCCCCGGGAGGACCGTTCCATTTCGTTGGATCTCCTTGTGTTGAAGCACTGTTGCACCGGACTGTTCCCAAGCTGTTCCGGCAGAATGGTTGTGTGCGCTGCTACCATCGTGTGCCCTGGGAGAATCTTTTCAGCGAATGGAAACATTTAGAAGGCATGAAGCCGAGCGGACGAACACACACACACACATTCGCACACTTTCAGCAACACTTTCTGTTGTGCGAACTCTGTTCCTGTTACGTTCCCGGTGAAGGATAATCTGGCAAAGGTTTCCTGATGTTGGTGCATCTTGCCACATTGCCACATTGCCCTGCTGCTGCTACATCCGCATGCATGCAATCCGTGATCTTCAACGGAAAGGGCATGCAAGCATGGCTAAAGGCCCGAATGCACATACAGACATACAATCGTGGCAGGTGGTATTCTTCACATTTCCTCTGCACGAGTTGCACGACCATGCTCCCTGCAAGCTCAGTGACCGTTTATAGCTCGCGGGTGTTTATCGGACGCTTTAGCGTGCGGAGTCTACCATCCAACGTAATGGATTCGTAATTATCAAACCCCTCGCCGTAATAGCGAGAATTAGAGAACTTACGTTCGGAAGACGTGCTTACAAAAGATTCCTGTGCACCTACGACAGTGCTACACCGAACATTCCCAAGCATTGGCTACATTGATCGACGTCCACCCACCGACTCGGTTGTGTCGTTGCCGTTTGACTGTTCTTCATTCGATTATCTACCATAGCAGAGCAGAGCAATGTCTCGCTGTAGCATTGACCAACCGAAGGTAGCCAAGCATTCCACAAATGGTGACTTCTTGCATTCGCTTGCAAAGCGAGTGCCCACTGGTAACGCTGGTAATGAATGTTTCATTTCCTCATCACAGAAATCACAGACGCCGTAACAAAATGCCACGGGTTTCTGCCAACTGAACCGTGCCGAAGCACACGAAAAACAAGGATGGCAAAGCTTCCAACGATTTGAATACGAGCATAATCAGGGCACGCAACCGACGGGCAATTAACGGCTAAACCCTCAATCGGAAATGGGTGAGGATACTGCGCGTCCCAAACTGCGCTTCAAACGGGAACAACATCAAAGGAAGACGTCGCTGGTTGGAGAATTGCGGGAATCGTGAATTTAATCAAACCACTGTAGGAAATTGTGTAATTAGAACAAACTCTTACACGCGCGCACACTAACTTGTACTTAAAAACTTAAAAATAGGAGGAAATATTCATTCTCTTGTTTGTGAGATTGATTGGAAGGCTTTTTACCATCTTTTTTGCGGAGATGTTGGCCTTTTCAAGACTTATTTTAACATGTAATGAGTCTTGCTAGGAGAACATAGCCAGCAATTCGGAGAGTGTCGTCCGGAATGGCAATCGAAACAGGCCCTTTAATGTACATGACCGCCCTTTATGGATTGAAACGATGTTCTACCTCGTGAGAAACTTTTCAAGTGATCTCCTCAGGTCAGGCAACACGTGTAGCGCGTTTTGGAACCCGATGGGTAGGTGTTGCTATAATTAAAAATCTTTTCCATGTCCATTTTCCCACATAATGCTGGGTTTTGTGCAAAACACAAACTCAAACATTGTTTGCTCTGCATAGCTTCAAAAGATATTCGGATCGCCTGGCAGGCACCGCTTGCAAAACACCTTCCAGGCCAACCACTGCCAGAAACAAAGTGCCGCACTTGTCCCTTACCTTTTGTTCCCGCTCTCCCATCCACCACCCTTCACCCCTCCAAAAACCAAATTAAAATATTATAACATCAAACACGAATGCAGAGTAGCCAGCTTCGGAGAAAATTACAACGTAGGCCATTTTTCTTGGATCGCTTTCAAAGTTCGCCAGCGCCTGCAAGCATTGTTTAGTGCTTGGAGGCCATTTTTTCCACCATTTTTCATTGTTTTTGCCACTTTTCTGGTTCAATTTATTCTTCTCCTTCCCTGAAAAAAACCCCACTCCAAAAAGAGCTTTGTTTACTGAATAAAAATTTCCACTTGTTTTCTAACACGTGTTGTTCCGAACATTACACACACACACAGACGAGACGCTCACTGACATGTTGATGTTATTCGAAAACCCATCGCATCATCCTAAACAAGCAACAGTAGCATAGTGGCATGGCATTCTTTCGTGACAATTTCGGAACCTCAATTCTCGGTTCAGTTCCAGCTTTCCAGCACAAGGGGAGAGCTTCTATGTCACCGTTTTCTAAACACCCCGCTACCTTGTCGCTAGAGTGGAGTTTGTAAATATATAAACTAATCTAAAACAACATCAAATTCTGAAAACATCGATTGACGTCTGGGAACCGGAACTTATCGCAGCGGTCTTCGGTCTGGTAGCGTGAAATTAGCCCACAGACTGAGACGAGACCGTACCAGAACTGTTTTTCGGATGAACGGTAAACTTCTCAACCCGTGCTACCCGCGTACCCGCATACCACACCACCCGTACCCTGGCTGGGGCCATACGATTGAGACGTCGGGCACAAAATTTGTGTCTCCGGCTCATAATTGATGCCGATTGACCTAGCGTAGAGGAAACCTTTTTTGCTATGGCGCGCGGCACCAGCTGGCTGGCCCACCGTGGTGTCGTCGTCGTCGTTCCGAGAACTCCGGAAACTCAATTTCTCAGTTGATAAAGCATCCAAATCAAACTGGTTTGCAACGTTTTCAGACACAGACCACCGCTTGTTGCCGCTTCCACCTTGGCTCCTCCACCACGGCTGCTATCGACAGCTGTTTTAGAGCGTTGGTAAACAGAACCATCCGAACCCAACACTGTGTGAAGGGGGTTTTGTTGTTTCAACTCGTTATTTTACACATGCAAATTGTGGGTACCGAAATCTGGGAGGGTGAAGTGTGCTGCCTTGCTAGCGGTACCATTTTGCTGACAAGTTTTGACAGGTGTCTCCCTTGTCATCAGTATGTTGTTACACGTTTTCCTTAAAATACATACCGTAGTATTTTTTATTTTTTTTTTTTTTGCATAATCCCACAAAAGCTCTCCCACACACACAGCGTCTCGGAGCGTCCCATAGGGAGGGAAAGCATCCGGATATTACATATTTAAGGGTTTACTGGTGAAGCGTAACAGAGCATCTCGAGCTCGAAACGGGCCGAAGATTGACCAGCTTTGGTAGAAAATTTTATAACCGTTCGTGTGCCCTCTGTCAGGAAAGGCCAATGGGAAAGAAAGGCAAAAGCTAACCTTCCGCCCGGTAAGGGTCAAGTCAATTCTACGACAACGTTTTCTGTAAATATTCCTACATGTGCGCTATATCTTGGTGGACCGTATCCTCCATCCAAAAAGAAAGATGGGGCGAACAAAAAGGACCAAACCCACCAAACCACTTTTACTTTACAAGATGGTTGCCGTTCTCGTGTAATGTACACGGTAGACGAAGGTCAAAATCGAACGGTTCGACAGATTTTGCACAGTGCATTGGCACGCCCGGGGGGGGGGGGGGCACCCCAGGTCGGTTCATTTGTCCTGCGGCCCAACATCGGGTTCATTAATCACACCGAAACTACGCCCCAGAGCGCTGCCGTTGAACGGTTTAAACAGACACACACACACACGTTCGAAGAAGGCTATTTATTTGGTATGGATGGTTTGTGAAGATCGTCTTAAAATAATGGCACACCGTGGCGTGGCATTTAAAGTGCTCTTCTTATCTATGTCGGACTTTAAGATAGGAGTTAATGTGCTTTCTGTGGAATAGCGCTCTGACTTGATTAATTGAGGCCATAACTCAAAAGCTGTGTTTGGTAGAGTGTATAGACAGTCTGGAGGTAAAATTAAAAGGCATAAATGAATGTAACCTATTCACTGTGGACTTCCATAACTCATGAAATGTTACTGTTCATCCCGAAAGTAAAGTTCTTGGTACCAGTGCTCCAGCACCTTTACATTTAAAGGCAATCTGAAGGCCTGCAACCGTAACATCCGTGGAGATCGTGGAGCTAATTAACTGATGTCTAAACTTACGGCTAATCATTTCAAATTGACTGTACATTTGCAGTGTATAGGACAGGTCGACTCCAAGGAATGTGACTGAGGGCTTGATTTTTCATGACAGTGATTGTCCTCTTTAGTAATACGTGGAATATGAGCAGTCAGATAAAGGATGTTCTTTGAATGTTTTAAACTAAAACTTGTACGATACAGACCCCATAATTTGGAGTTTGTATTTGGTGCCTGTGAACTGAGCCGTACAGTATATACACACATTTAGAACTAGCATCTTAGTGGTCTATTCGATAGATGCGTTGGTTCCTACAATGTCAACCAAGATCGATTGCAAACTGGATTGTCTCTTCGTAGCAAGAACTTAATTGCCAGTTACGTAGCACTAATCAGTGTCGGAAGCTTGTATAGACCGTATTATAGCTTAAACAGGAGCTAGATTAGAAGACATCCAGCTTTGTTGGTTGGTGTGAGCACATTAAACAGAGCATGAGACAGAGCATGGTGTGAGCATGAGACTGAGTCTACAAAAATCCTTGTGTAATATTACAAACGTCCTCAGTCCTGCTACAAAGGCAAAGCTTACAATAGCATGACCGCGTATAATGTATAAACTTACAAACCCGGGGAAAAAGACTCTGTAAATCCAAACAGGAAGTGCACTTTGGTATAAAGTTCAACAATGCGTTAAATTGTATTGCTGTGCAAGAGAACAAAGCGTAGTTGTTTTTGCTTTCCCGGATCACTTTCGTTTAACGAGCATTCAAATTGACCCACTTTGTTGTTGCTTAAATCATAAAAAAATCTATTTTTAAAGAGAAGCTCTTGAAACGGTGTCCAGTTTTCCCTGCTCCTAAAAGCGTCGTAAACGTGCGTTTAAGCATTCCCGTTCCACAGCCCAATTCTACAGCTGCATTGAGTAATGGTGGTGGTACGTTAAAACTCATTGCTGCTGCCAGCTTCGTTGCGGAAGTGATAAAATTAAATTGTAGCACAAAAAAGTGACCAAAGCCTCCATAAATGAACTTTCACTTTATTCTACTGGACTGTGTTAAATTGTATGCCCGGGTATATTAAATCTTGCTTTGGTCGTAGTAAAAACTTGACCAACTGCTCGTCCTGTGTCATTTTATTTTGTTTTGTCATCCCACAAACCATATTTTGTGGTGTAATTCTTCACCTGTCGAACAAAATTCCACGAAAATACCGAACTTTACCGACGGCACGTACGGTGGTACATTTTGCAGACAAAATAATCAAATCAATTATTCACATTAACGCACACCCTCAAGGTAAAGCGCTTAGCGTCAGGTTTTAAACTGTCTTTTTAGAACAGTTTTGTACTAGACGTGCAAAGGGGAAGGGGGAGGGAGAGGGGGTATACACATCAACAACAACAGCAAAAAGCATACGCACAGCTACCCACACACACACACACACTTCTCTGTGGCAGCATCTCATTTGCAGCATAGCCTCAATAAAAAAAGAAAAAAATGGAAACGAACAACAGGCGCTTGCGGTGTACATGGTACAGAACTTACACTCCCCAAAAAAGGACGAACGAAAAATACGAGCCCATCAATTGAAGAGCGGCACACTGTCAAATGCAAATCCAATTACCACAAGATCCAAGCGGAGGTGGAATCTGGAACCAGCAAAATTCCAGATAAAAAAAAACATCCAGAATAAAAATGAAAATAAATAAGAAGCCACTCCAACGCTCGGTGGGAGACGAAGAATGCTCTCGTCCTTGGATGGTGAAACCGAAATTTTACCATAACGATCTGCTCATCTTTCTTTCTTACTTTTGTCCTTCCCTCTCCGCTCGAAACCATCGTTTCTGTCCTCATTATCTTAATGTCCATAATGTCCATTTTCTTCTGCTAGAGGTCATGTAGTTAGTGCAAAACCGCAAGAGAAGCGCATCCACTATGATTCTTACTTTCCTCCTCTACACCAACACACTAACACAAAGTTGAGATGTTTGTTTTACTTACACACTTTCCGACACTTCTCCAGTAGATGCTCTATTGCTCGGTGACGAATCTGTTCTTCTTCAGCGATCGTCGAGTGCCGGACGAACTTCCGTTAATACCAAAAAGGGACCAAACTCGTCCAGCTCGTCTCCATTGGGGAGTTACACGGGAACACGGTAAACCACGCGGCTACTTGAAACGCGTGACTGACACGCTTGACACGCTAACCAACAGCTTGTCTGTCCAGCGAGCTGACAGCCATCCAGCAGGCCTTGGATTTTATTTCTGTTGACCATTTGGGAATAGAAAGAAGTCGGGGGGGTAGAACGAGATTTTCACGAAGCCAGCGCCGTCCCACAAATTACCAAGTAGCGATGGCGGGAGGGAGCCTTTCATCGCCCACAATGGGATACGGTTCGAAAGTGGCAGAATTTCTTATTCGCAATTTCTAGGAAGCGTGTTGTTATCATACTTCAAGATGGGTTGATAGTGGAAAGTGCGCGTTTGGTTCGCTTTGATGCAGCCAGCTGGAAGAAAGTCAGCACAAGACATTTGCAAGATCATAGGAAGCGTTGAAAAACATCTCACAACGTACATGGCGTATGACGAATACTCCAACGTTAAAGCACCACCAAGTAAGTAAATATCGTAGGATCTAGCACTGGAACTCTTAATTAATCTTCTGTTGTTTTTTTCTTCTTCAAAATCCAAAGAAACGTCAAATATGTTGCCAAGGACCTCTGCTTCAGAGTTTCACCCATTCCATCGCGGCCAAACCTGATGGCTAGTGCGCTACCGATCGATCCATGTAATCCACACCGCTTTGGCCGCTTTGTCATCACCGCTGAAGGTAAAGTTGCTGTCAAAACTTGTCCGACAGGATGATTTCGGTACCGAACCGGAGCGCCATTTCGTCACGCCGCTCCCGCCACACAAACACGCTGGATCATTGATCAAACATTGGAACGATTTTCCTTATCGCCCTCCCAGCACGATAATGCGTGGGTACGGCGAAGGAGAGCCAGGACCACCAAATTGAGCCTCACATCCGTGCTGACCTTTCACCAAATCACCCGTCGCACCACGGCATGGCATTTGAGCAGTGACCCCGTGGTGGCTTTCCGGCTGATACCCCGGCAATGAAAACGGCCCCGGGTCGCGTGTGTGCGTGTGAATGGGCCGTGTTAAAATTGAAATCTCTCACCCTCATCATCAGCTGTCATCCCGATGCGGCCATTAATCATAGCTTAGGTAAGCGGAAAACGTGCGGAATGCGTGTGCCGCGCACGGTCGCTAGATGGCCGGCCAACGTGCCGCGCTGCCGCGACTGTGTGTTGGCGGTGCGGATTGTCACGCGGCATCGCGGCAGGAAGTGGTGACAAATGAGTGTGGAATCGTTTATCACACTGCGCCCTACCTACCTGAGCCTGCCTGGGTGATACCTGTGGTGGTGGTGTGATGGTGCGTTGACGTGGGAGGTTGAATTGCCTTCACTTCCTGACGGTACCACAAATATGCTAACTGCCAAAGACAGTGCCACAGCCCGTGCCTTTCATCGTTGCTGTCCCGTTGCGCGCCCGTGCGCTACCGAGCAGCAGCACAGGAATGCGGGACCGCATTGGAATGCAAATTTATTCCTGGACGATGCTACAACGACGATGCAGCAGCAGCAACAGCAACATGCGGATGCGATGTAATTAAATTAACTTGCCACACACTTTCACTTTAAATCTGGGAGCATTATTAGAGCGGTTGCGTATGTGGTGTACCCAGAGCAACGCCGGAACCAGAGCTTTAAAGAAGGATGTATCAGTCCACATTGTACATGCATAGGACGTTGTAAAAGGTAGGAAGGGTTTATGAAAATTAAGCATAATGTTTAGTCCTGCAGATAAAGTATAAGTAGAAAGTAACAATTAAATTAAAATTAGAAAAACCCTTCCAAATAGCTCAAAAGTTCAGCAGAGGTCTCTTAATGAGGGTTTTGAGATATCCCTTTTCAAAATTTTCACAATCAACCGGCAATGAAACTGCACCCAAACCTATATCGATCCTGTAATTGGTCGAGAAACCATATCGATCCTGTTACTGATCCTGAACTCATACAACTTCTCTAGATCATCCAGATATAATATTGGTTCTGGAATTGATATAGAACCCATACGGGCTCTGGAACTTATCCTAATTCTATACAGATGTTGGAACATATGCCTACATATATGCCCTACATCGATAATGGAACTGATCCTTAACCTATACCAGTAATGGAACTGATCCTTAACCCATACCGGTCGTGAGACTGATCCTGAGCCCATGCATGTCTTAAAATTGATCCTGAACCTACACTGTTCCTAGAACAGATCACGAACCCATGTAGGTACTAAAACTGATCATGAAACCATAATGTTGCTGGAACTAATTCAGACTCCATGGCTGATCCTCAAAATGTTCCTAAACCCATACCGGTCCTGGAAATGCTTCCGAAGCTTCATCGACCCTGAAAACAAGCCTTAATCCGTACCTTAAACCTGATGCAGGATTTTATACATTGACCATAATAGTCCTGGAACTAATCCTGAACTCATACAGGTACTGGAACATATCCAGACCCCATATTGATGCTGGATCTCAATCTTATATCGGTCTTGAAACTGGTCCTAAACTCATACCAATACTAGCAGTTATACAGAACCCAAGATACTTCTGCTGTAGGCGTTGTACTGCTAAATATAATTAAGATTCAAGTAATAAATCAAATTTCACTAGCAAAGCTGACCCTGTTACTACCCCAATCAAACGCATAAACAAGCCCACAAGAAATCAAATCATTCCTCCAACGCTACGCACCTCCCACGAGAGAACTGCTCGTTCAATTTGGAAACCCGCGTAATTCTCAACTTATTGATTAAATTCAATAGAAAATGATGTAATTTCGGTTCCATTCAACGGTGCACCGAGCAAAGCACCAATTAGCTTCCAAATCCCCTGGCCATCCCTTGTTCCCAATTGTTCCTCACCCCTCTCTACAACCTTAATCGCGCATGTAATACCACCGTGTAAACGATTCGCGAATCCTAAACGCAGCAGTATTTTGTTACGCCGGACGGGTTGAGCAAACGATAGCATTAAGCTACTGACCGGGAGGACTGAAGGTTAGAGATGGAGAATGGAGATGGCGGCGAAAAACCCTGCTGATTGAATTTCCAATCATGTGGCACATTAGTTTTGATTTCATGTGCAGCGGGGTGTACCACTACTAATCGGCATCGGGCCGGGGTTACGGCGGATACAAAGTAGCTGCGCTACAAAACGGCTCAATTTAGCGGCACAACTACACATGTTGCTGATATGCTGGGTCGGCTGCGAGACTGCCTACTACGATGGTGTAGAATTTCATTGCCTACACGGTATAGTAACGGTAACCGTTACAAGGCGCATCATCGATTTACACCCTGCCCCCGCTTCGCAAAATAGTCAAACAGTGCTCGGCTCGGTGCGAATTTCAATAGCTATGTTTATTGTGCGTGCAAATTGTAACAAATCATTACAAACATAACCTTTCGAACAGGCGAACCGCAAAGGGAAAGAGGCGAAGCAGGGAGGCTCAAGATTCCGTTTCGCGCAATGTGCGCCCAACGACGTTGAACGCCCGTTATGCCCCGCTATTTGCAGTGAAAATCAAATATACACAGTATAACAAGCAAAAAAACAACGAAAGGAAATTCTAGCCGCTGTCCAATTTGCAAAACGGTTCGGTCCAAACAAAACGAATAGCGCCACCGGTTTCGGCCGTTGTTACCAATTACGCATTCGGCACGCGAAATTCAATTTGCAAACGCGTGTGTCGACAGGCGGCTGGTTTAGTTGGTTCCCGCGGCGGTGGTACCGGATGTTCAGGCAGGGGGATTGTAGCTGAGGCTGGATGGAAGCAGCCCTGCCTGCACGTTGTTTCAATCGCCAAACGCTTTCATTCAGCACATTCATTCCGTGTGTAGGTGTACACGCTCAAACACGAGAGGCCGTTTTGTTCGGACTCTCAAAATGACATCTTACAGTGACTGTAAAAAGACACCCACCAGGTCTGCCCTTCCGCCTGCACAGCTAGGTGACATTTCGCTTGGGGACACACTTCACGAAACGACCATTACGAGATCGCGATTACTGGCGCGAGGCTCGCTGTGCTGTTGTGCATTCATTTCAACCCCTTTCGGGTGTAATTTGTTCAGTCGCGCTCCTATCCTACAGTCCATCTTTCCGTTCACTGCTCAGCCAATGCTGGAAAACGACACAGCGGAGTCGGTGCGTGACAGTGCTCCGCTGGACCGGTACGAAACGGAAACACTTTGCTGTAATGGCCGGATGAGCTGCCAAGGTACAGCCGAGACTGGGCCGTTGCAAGACACCCAAATGCCCCAACCCAGCTAGGTGACGAGGTGCAGCCTGTTGTACCTGAGCGAAATTTTAAAATGGGCTCAGTGCCACAGGAAAATCCTCACAGCCACCTTACACTGTAGACTAAGCCAATGCGGGAGTGAAACTGTTACCATTCGGTCAGCCTTCCAGTGGGCCCATCCGGACCTCAGCTCAGTGCGAGTTCTGCACACTCAAAGCTTCGCCTGGAAGCGTTTCCGGGAGCGAGCGTTAGCGGGATGCTGCACCGATGGCTGCTCTGGTCCCGCTTGCATTCCAAACTTCATTAGCAATAAATCACTGTCAACAGTTTGCACCAGCACCCGTGCAGTTTCGCCGAAGGGTCATACGTGGCTTTGCACACGTTGGGCTCCGAAAAAGGGTGAGCATTGTAAAAAGCGAATGTAGACAACAACAGTACCAAAAAAAAGGCTAGTTCCAGCATTCCCAACGCTCTGGCGGCAGTGTTTGGCACTGGACACGGAAGTACGTAATGAGAAAACGCGAGTCCAGTCGCGCAAGCTTTGCCGGGTTGCGCAAACAAACGCGAGGGCTTAGAAATCAGCTTCTCGCTTACATGCAATGTGACAGGGGGTGGGAATACTTTTTTCGTAAAAGTCAATTAAGCTCACCCATCGGGAATCCGGTGTATGTGTGTGTGTGTGGTTGTATGTGTGCTTCATGTCGTACCCCTAGGGCAGCACACGAAGTGTAATTAAAATATGCAAAGCTAGATATGATAGATAGGCGGAGGAAGAGTAATGTGATGCTACAAGAAACCCTTTTTGCTGTATTTTCAATTAAAATTTGAAATGAAATCATTGAATGAAGCAAGATGCCTCTAGTGGTAATATCACAGATCAACATATTTTAAATAGCAGGCATGGTCTCTTTCTTTCCAAGAAGTCAACTTTCGTCAACTCATACGACTTTACTACATGCCCGTTATGGGTTCAAGCCCCGAAGGGGATCGTTCTGCTTTACGTCGGACTGACTATCCTGCTATGGGAAATTAATAAGTCAATGAAGCATCTTTTACGAAATTTTGTAACCAAGACAATCAAGAATTTTGCGACCAAGAATTTTGCGACCAGGATTTTTGCGACCAAGCTTTTGGCGACCAAGATGTTTGCGACCAAGGTTTTTACCAACAAGATGTTTGCGACCAAGACTTTTGCGACCAAGATGTTTGCGACCAAGAGTTTTGCGACCAGGATTTTTGCAACCAAGCTTTTGGCGACCAAGATATTTGCGACCAAGATGTTTGCAACCAAGATGTTAGCGACCAAGATGTTTGCGACCAAGAATTTTGCAACTAATAATTTTGCGTCCAGGGCAAGGTGGATTAAAAATATCAGGTGATGGATTAGGGCCTTTGGGGGGTCGTCATAGTTGAGGGACTTTACGTCATTTTTGAACCGTTAACCATTGGTTTCCGCACACAAAGCTTAGCAAATAGAACAGATTTCTTTGTTATTATGTGCATTTTTGTGTGTCTATTGATTTTATCGAAAAAAAATGAGATATATTAACAAAAGATTTGATTATTTGTTTATGCACGAAATTTAAAATCATGTGAGTATGAATTCTAATCTCACGTAAATTGTCCATGCAGCTCGTAGATAATAAGGAATCAATGTGAAAATTGAAAAAAATAATGTTTTCTTAGTTTTTATCTCGAAAAATGTCGAAAAAAACAATCAATTATAGAATAAATTCACGGAATAATACAAAATAATACACTTTAATCCATGTTCTAATGTTTAATAAGAACTCGCAAAGTCCAAAATATATTTTTAAAGAATATTTAATCGAAAAAATGGAGTTGATAAATTATATGAACAAATTTAATAATTGTAAACAAAGTTTGAATCCTGGGGACCTTACGTCAAGTGACGAATTGTCAAAATGCACAAGAGTCCACCACCTGATATTTTTAAATCCACCTTGGTCCAGGGTTTATGCGACCAAGCTTTTGGCAATCAAGATTTCAGCGACCAAGGTTTTTGCTAAGAAGATTTTTGCGACCTAGCATTTTGCGACAAAAAATTTCCGACCAGGATTTTTGCGACCAGGATGTTTGCGACCAAAATTTTTGCCAACAAGATGTTTGCAAACTAGATTTTTGCGACCAACATATTTGCGACCAAGAAGTTTGCGACCAAGACTTTTGCGAACAAGAATTTTGCGACCAAGAATTTAACGAACAAGACTTTTGCGACCAAGATGTTTGCGACCAGGATTTTTGCGAACTATTGTAGATTTTTGCGACCAAGACTTTTGCGAACAAGATATTTGCGACCGGGATGTTTGCGACTAAGACTTTTGCGACCAAAATGTTTGCGACCGAGAATTTGTGAACAAGAATTTTTGCGACCAGGAATTTTGCGACCAAAATTTTTGAGCAGCCACGAACATGAACATCTGCAAAACTTACGGACGCATATCTACTGGACTTCAAAATGCAAATCAATGCTACCGCCTCTCTACGATCGAGTTTGGGACAGTGTTTGAAAATTACCAACCGATTGGTTCTCCCGTTGCAAGGACGTCGCATTATATTGCCTGATTCATTAAACTCTATAAAACCTGTAAAGTTCAGCATAACTGTGAAGGTTATTATGGCTTACAGAGATCCATACCTACATCAAATACTATCATGCAGTGGTACACAAATTAATAGTAAACTCGATGTGAACACCTAAACACTCATAAATTGAAAATACTAAATTAATCTTTCACGCAAACAGTGCCCCAAAGTGTTGAATAAACATGCTCGGGTTTGTTAGTGTATGCATCATTAATCGTTTCCAAATGGCATAAGCTTAATTAACTTTCATCTATTCTTACACACACACACACACACAACGTGCAACCATAGACATGCATCCACTCTACCGTTTGGTGAAGCACAATAGTTTCAATTTGCCCATTTCCCTGTAAAAGAGGCACTCGGGCATTTTGTCGCATCAGTGCGCTCGGTCAAACAAAATCTCCCGCTCGCCACCTCCCGCTGAAAGGGGTCTAAACCGATCAGCATTACGCAGCAATGAATAGATTATTTGCAGTCGGCAAATGCACCAAAAGGGCCAACTGCACACAGCGCAACATACGGCTTACGCTTAATGAGCTAAGCTGGAATTTTAATCGACACTAAATCGTGCATAAAATCGTTTCGCTGTGTTAGATGCGGGTGAGCGAATTTCACAACCCGCCCTGCTGCCAGAGACAATTTCCACCCGGAAACCCCGAGACCTCGTGAACCTATATTGAATCCACATAGTCCTGCTTGAAAGAGTATAATTTGCATATATAGAGCAACAGCGCCGGGCTACACTGATTAGCTTTAATGTAGATCACAATCTCCGGCCGGCGGGTTTCCCCCGTAGACCGCTGGCAAAGCAGAGGGGAAAAGTACCGAAAGGTTAACGAGCCCGGCAGTTAACAAACTGACGGGCACAACATTGTCCTCACAAAAGTTTGGTCCCTCACAACACCGGGCTGCAATCGAGGCTAGTTTTGTGAAATAATAGTAGTTGCTTCCGCCTGTTTGTTTCAATCGCGATTCCACACCACACCAGCCAGAGCAAAACAGGAAACTTCTGTCCGCACTAAACTTGCAGCAACTTCACTTCCTGGCACCCGGCTGGACCGTAGCCAATCGTGCCACTTTCCCGGAAACGGCCAATATTAAAATTACCTCCCGCTTCGGTGCAGCAACACATGGTTCTTCCCTGTCCCGGTGCTTCATCCCGGTGCGCACTGGCAGCTTTCTTTTGGAGGTTTCGGGGATGAAAAGTTTTGCCACCGTATCGTGCCGTAAAGTCTTGACCACACACACACACACACACACAACCACGCTCTGGTCGATTGCGATTAAGGTTTCGCTTCCGGTTCCGCCCGTATCTTTCCCGCTTGAACGCATGAACGCAACCGGCACACATAATAGCGAACAACATGGCTAAAACATCGAACTCGAGAGCACGGTTTGAACTGAGCGTTATGAAAAAGAAGAAGAAAAAAAGTGAATGTCCGCAAGACTTCTTCTTTTCACTTTCAAAGTTTGTCGTGGCTTCCTCCCGGGCAGGAGCTGATGCATGCAACCATACCCGTTGTGCTTGTGGCCGGTGCTCCGGGTCCAATCACCAACCCAATGTGGCACCAACCATTTTGTCCGGTTGACTTGTGTTTATGGCCAACGCAGTTTCGCTTCTCCGCCCTCACCGATAATGTTTGTCAACCGCCGGGCCACATGGACACACACAAAAGGCACACGGTCGGGACAGACCCGTACGGGTATGGGTGCAAAGTTATGCCACAGAGTGAGTGTGAGTGTGGAACATCTCGTTCGACGGCATTAACCCCGCACACACAGAGAGAGAAAACCCCTTTTTTCGTCCTAACGCCCATCGAGGGGAGGGAGAGGTTCGGGAACGCCAGCAACGAAAGCGGTATAACAGGAAAGTTATGTCGTAAATTGTTTTTTACGGGACAAATATTACTTTTTACTTGTCGCTGTTCGAGTTGTGTGATTTTTTGTCGTTCTTTGCTTCCCTTTTATTTCCCCTTTTACTTCTGCGGTTTGACCAGTTTTCTCTCTCTATGTTCCCGCAATGCAGTGGCTGGACGCCCCGCACTGTTAGCTAGAGAGAATTTAAATTTATTGAATCGACCTCATTACTACTACTACCACCACCGCCTCGAGCATGGTGGCCAAAAGGTCATGAGGGATTGGCATTTCAGTGCCCCGATGTTACCACGATCGCTTCGCTTCAAGCTCCATTGTGCTCTGGAACAATCGAAAGAATTCATCATAAACGCATGACCACGAGAGAAAGTTTAAAAAAAAGCACACAAACCTCAAAAACTGCCATACATCTTCCCCCCGGGGGCGAATGGAATCGGTTAAAATTTATGTGCTAATATAGAGCAACAATAAAAGTCAATCCCAACATTCCCAGTTGACATAAAGCAGAGGCGGTAGAAGGGTGGAGCGGTTAAAAAAAGTCAGCGTACGTTTCGGTACAATCTGACAACATAATCGATCAATTGTTTAAATCCTGATGTATCCAGGGCGTACTCTTGTTTTTTTTTCTCTCTCATAAGTTTCAAAACAGAAGCGAGAGTTAAAAAAATTGACCACATTTATCCCGTTCATAAGTCAATTCCAATGTGCAGGGAGGTGAATGTAGTGAATGCTTTAAATAAATTAACCCCCTCGCACACTAACGGTCCCCCGGTCCGTTATGGCACGATTTTAATGAAAATAAATCACTTTATTAAAAGTCAATCAAGCTCCAGCTTCCCGCGGATCGCACTGTTTTGCGAGCCTAGGGGAAAACGAGATAAATTTATTTAATTGCCCATTATCGCCCATTTACGATCAATTAATTGAACGGTTTTATATTAAATTTTCCACCCCTGCTTTTCGTGTTTGTGTGTGTGAGTCTTTGTTTGCCTTTACCTGCAACAATGTAATGGGCCACACGTATAATCCTTCTCCCGCCCGGCGCATTCATTTACGCAAAGCATTACGAGCCAACTCATCCAGAATAATTTCCCAGGCAGTAACTCCATCGGTCAACACGCGGCACACAGATAGAGCAACTAACCTGCTCTGAATGTGTGTGTATGTATAAGAGATGGGAATGATAAAAATAACCAGCTGATCTGTTATGAATAAGTACCTAGTTACACAAATCAAAGTAAATAGTTACTCATCCTTTTCAACTAATAATAATAACTTCCGTCGATCATTTATTTGTGACAGATTATTGTCAACTGGTAGCTTGTGCTACCACCAAAGGTCTGTGCCAGTGGGAATTCACCCAAAATTCACCTATCTTGGGTCAAAGGTCACGACAATAGCATGGCAACGACAATAGCATGGAAGCTGAATTGCGCGCAAGGATGCTGGATGGAAACCGGTCTTTCTACAGGCTGAAAAATCAGTTCACCTCGAAGAACCTGTCGCGACGCACGAAGCTGGGACTGTATAGTACTTATATAGTACCGGTACATGGACACTGTACATGGTCACATGGACACTGTCCAAATCTGACAAAACCCTCTTAGCCGTGTTCAAGAGTAAGATGCTCAGAAGTATTCTAGGCCCCGTATGTGTGGAAGGACAATGGAGGAGCGGCTATAATGACGAGCTATACGAGATGTATCAAGCTCGCCATGCTCCGGTGGGCTGGCCAAACGGACGACCCAGACCGTAAAGTCTTTTTAGGCCGTCCGCAAGGACAGAAGAGGCGTGGTTGGCCCAAACTGAGGTGGCAAGGTGGCGAAGGCGCGAGATCGTGAGTGGTTTCGGACACTCCTGAGGCAGGCCAAGACCGCAAAGCGGTTGTAGCGCCGGATAAGTAAGCTTGTAACTAGTTACTTTTGACAATTTTATACAATCCATTGCTATTACTAGTTTTCTAACTGCTTGTAACTAGTTGCTCGTAACTAGTTCATTTTGCCTGTTTCTTTTACCCTTTGAATTCTGTTATTCTGTTACGATCTGTTATTAATTTCTGTTATATAGTAACTGTAACTAGTTGTTTCAACCAGGTACTGGTAACTAGTTATGTTTGCTAGCTACTTTTACTATTTCAATTTATTTCCATCCGACGACCAGTTACTTGTAACTAGTTATTCCAACTACTTAATATTGCCCCTAACTATTTTTGGTAGTTACTTGCTCTCTATGTATTTATTCCAATCCGACGAAAGTATTTAGTTACTCTAACTAGGTAATATCTCCATTCATTATTTATTTTTTTATTAATTTCTCTTAATACTTCTTGTAACTAGTTATTGTAGCTAGTTGTGTTTAGAAAATGAACTAGTTACTTTTTGGTTATTTTTCATTTTCGTACCTCCCATCTCTAGTGTGTATCCGTGTGCACCCGTCAAACTATATTTTCCATCGTCCCGGTATCCCGCGGGCGCTTATAAGCAGATTAGCGGAAAACGGATCCTAATCCATCAACCCACGGCACGGAACAAAGCAATATTATAAAACGAGATCAAATTCAATAAAATGCCCTCGCCCTAGTCGTGGTCCATGCTTCGTTCAGCTCGGCTGACCAACCGCCCGTGGGGGGAGTAGAGCCCGTGTTTCTCATTTTTCAGCACCCTAACCTGGTTATCCAGTGTAATGCAATCTACACCGCGCGCCCCCGTCCAAGGGCCCCAGCTGGGTGCGGCAAATAACATCCAAGCACCGGGTGTACATACCGATTTTGCAATCGACGCTGCTGGCACTCTAGGACAGCAGAACCGGGACAAGAAAAACAACCACCGGCTAATCGAATCGCCAACAAAAACAACCAACAAAAATGCTCACTTCCCAGCGAACTATAAAGAACTATAATATTGCGAACCGAACCAAAGCAGGAAAAAGCGCTGCACTGAACTTCAACAAAATCAAATTGCACCCATTACACCAAACGGGGGAGCTGCCAAACATGTCGAAATCGGTCCAGTTTTCCGGATGCATAATTAACGCGGTAGTGGGCGCTTCTTGCAAAACGAAACGGCTTGCAAGCCATAAGCATCGCGCTCTAGAGTGCATCTCCCGTTAGCCGGTTGCGCAGCGCTCATAGAGATTGATGCTGATGCATTTTTAATCGAGCTTTCAGATGCAGATTTTGGTTTGCACCAAAACATAAAAGGGCTGTAAGCGTTGCTGGATGTTTTTGATGCATCTCGGTGCACAAATAAAATTGTTCATTTATTTTCGGGGATCTTTCAGGGTTTTTAGAACAAAAAAAGTATCTAAATCCCATGAATATTTTGAACACGTAGTATAGCAACTTTGTAACGATTCTATCAGCTTTCAATCAAACAACAAACTCTAAAAGGTTTTATTTTACAAATGTTTGATGTTTGCGACGCGGATTTAACACATTTGGTAATGAACGCAGAGAAAAATGGTTTTAGTTGATAGCTTTTCCAAACTAAATGCTTTGATCTTGATTTTGGTTGCCTTTATTTACCTTTTTTTCTCATTCGTTTTCTGCAAAATTCTCCTTGTTTTAAAAATTGGTATTAAGAGGATAGATTGATTCATTAATTTTTCAAGTTTTTTAGTTCTATTCGGGTTCAAATGCTCTTCGTTTGACATTCAACGGACAATTGGAAACAAAATACCTCCTTTGATTGCTTTTATTTTAAGTGAAAGTTAAAGATTAAAGCGATCAAATCATTTAAGTTAAAAAGTAGAGTAAAAAATTTTTTTCATGCTAAACACAAAGTAATATTGCAATAGATTAAATTAACAAACAAAAGAGAAAAGATAGTATTTAATTGTCATATGAGCTTTCGGATGACGTTAGTTTATAAATTTACGCATAGATGGCGCTTTTACAACTCATCTAACTGATTATCCAATTTATTGATTTATCTTACGATTCACCATTACACTGTTTGCTGTTAATTGCTTGTCCTCTTTCCAAGCAAATTCTATTCTCGACATAACCCAAAATTACGCCTGTAAACGTGCCGTGAGCTACTAAGCACTAGAACAAATGTTATTCGGAAGCACGGCAGCCTTAATTTGTGCATTAGCAAAACTTCACCATCTGTCATTTCGATCGATCTTCTCCATTCTCAGTAAAATGAATATACATCCCACCGTCAATAACAATGCCCACCCTGTGCACTCTTACATTTGCCGACATACAGGCAAAGCTCAACCCAGCCCAACCACCCCCCACAAACCAGCATCAATCGCTGTCTCCCAGCTCCAGGAACGCGAGACGTTGGCAGCAACACACACACACACACCGGGGATGGTGGGTGAACCTCGTCCACAGTCTGTATCTTTGCCGTATAACAAATAGACACCAGCCGGGTGAAGATAGACACCAACGCCGGGTTTGCCGGAGGACTCCCAAGGGCACCTTCCATTATTGGCCCATATGGTTAGGAAATGGGAAATCCTTCCACCAGTAGCGCTAAGGGAAGACGCATCGTAACGAGCGTCTTCCGGATTTGGCTCGCAACCCATGCACAAGCGATTCCATTTCCCCCCTTCGTATTGCCCTTCAAACCCCTGGCAGCCACACGCTGCACCGTCAGCTGTATTTTCCCACGAAATCCATCCTCCCAGCTTCAGCCTTCTCGCGCGAGGCTGGGCTGGGCCAAAAGAAATTGAATTTCCTCTTGGATTAATCTCAGACAGTAAATCTCCTGCTCGCTGGGGCGCTGTGTTGTTGCGGAAGCGAAGATAAATTTCCCATTGTTTCCGATGGACTTTCCGATCGACCGGTTCGGTGGATTAAAACCGGTGGAAACAACCCCTGCCGTGCGGCGTGAGGTGAGGGAATGGTTTCCGAAGGCCATCGGGAACATTTATTCCCTGCTGCTGCTGGGTTTGGGTTTGGATCTCATCTTGGGGAGAGATTCCATCTCGGAACACCGATGCGATACGATACAGCCGGTCCCGATGCAGTCAGTATGGTATACGGTGGTGCATACTGCTGTCGAGAATGCTGCTGCTGAACGGAACTCGAAGCGAGGAAGAAGCAATTTTTGCTTCCATCCCGTTCGCGGTACCATGGAGCGAGCCTGCTTGAATACGCGCGATGCCCAAAAGACAGCGCTTCCGCTTGGGCCTGACAGTTTGCTACAGACTTTTCAATTTTCCAATCAGCTCCCATCAATCGACCGATTGCCTACACTACAGGGTTATAGGCACGCACGGTGATGAAAAAAAAAGAATGGCAACAATTCATGCACCAGCTGCTGTGTGGCACCCATATCGCGAGAGCCGCGAATACTAAACGCAACGCTGAAGATGCTGCTAGCGATGATGCAGACGCTGCACAATTGACAGCAGCAATTGCTTAGCAACGCTGCACTGTGGAAGCTGATACAATTAGTAGCCATATGTAATGGGTTTGCTGTTGCACTCTGCAAGGAAGCAGCCACCAATGCAACAATACAATGGAGCGTTTTAAATGGCACAGCAAAGAATGCACTCCTCCAAGTGCAAACACCGCGCAATGTGAAGCTGCAAAGTTGGCTGTTGATTAAGATATTGCACCCAACGCATCACTCACTCACTCGCCTGCCCGATCCGAGGGCCGATGGCGTTCCATTAGCGCTAAATCAATCAGACCATCCATTTGCCGGAACTCCTCCTCGCAACCAATAGCTTTCCCTTGGGCAGCGTTTCCCACTTTCCGCCTTGTAGCGAGACAAGACAAATCGTTTCATCTGCCATCCAAAGCTTCTGGGCGGTACATTGGCATAGCAGCAACAACAGAAATACGGTGACATTTACACGATTGGTGATTTCAGATGAAAAATAAATCCACCCCTAATCCCGAGCGATGCGTACCGGGGGGGAATTGGTGTTTGTTGGCGTAAAGCAGGGAAAAGGGTGTTTCATGCTATCGCCCCCATTCGCCGGGTGACGCAGCTGTGTGGGAAATTGATCATTTCTTTAGCCACTTAGCGTTTTCGATGGAATTGTTTCCACTTCTTTGAAGCGCACAGATAGTTCTACGACCTGGTAATACTGGTGGATCGTTTTAATGAGCTCCATTGTATTGAACAATCAGTTTTGATGGATTCTGCAATGACCTTTAAGAGTAGATCCTATAGATAAGTTCCTATCTCATTGTAACAATATTCAATACTTGCCTACTATAATCATAGGTTTTCATACTTAGATATCATGTTGGACCTTGATTATCCGTTGGGTGTGCTTCAGTTTTTGATTTTAGTTATTCGTGCTTTTCTTAATTGATCGGAAATGGCTTATAGTAATTCCTGAACCCCTTCCTTCTTTTTCTGATTAATGGTTCTCCTCCCTGCTTCCTACTGTACACAGTACTGTATGAGATTATTTGATGAAGTTCGAATTTGTTTTTTGAAGAAACCTTCCTGATCTGATTTTCATGTTTGATTTCGGACCATTATCATGCCATTTTGATTTTGATTCTTAGTGGATCCTTAGATCTGCATGTTCGGCAGTTCGGAATGGAGCCGCAGAGGTGCACAGCGAACTTGATGGCTGGATGAGATCAAACCAAACCTGTCGGCGATCGGATGTCTACATGAATGGGAGGCAGCAGCCAGGGACCGAGCATCCTGGAGAATGATAGTTGACCGGGCGCTATCACGTCCACGTGCTCTATCGCGAACAGGCCGACAAGAGAGAGACAGAGAGAGATATTAGATCCGATAGTTTTGCATGAACTATAACAAACAAGTGATAAAAACTAGAGTTGTGATTCGTAATTCATCGTTGGTTAAGATTCATTCGCAATGATGAATCATTAGAATCAACTACCAAATCTTCACATACGCATACATCTTTCTGAGTTCAGGAATGGTCCAACATATATTTGAAACTCCAAAGATTTATGCATTTCATTGGAGTTATGAATCTGTAATGGTGCATGAGTTCCCAATGGGTTTCTAGTCTCTAACGATTCATGTAACGTTCATGTGCAGAATCCATCGTAAAGCTATATGTGATCTTCGGATGAGAAGGACCTTCTTTAAAGGTTTTTAAGTTTGAAGACAAGAACTTCAATTCCCAAGATACTCAATTTTGAAGATTTATTTCAGATTCACAGAATCGGATATTCATGAATGTTAAGAGATTCGAGAAGCTTTAGAAGCTCTTGCTTGGAGATTTGATTTAATAGATTCACTTTTAAGCTTTATTCTGCTCTGATTCCTTATCAGAGCGACCCATCTCTAATAAAAACCAACAAGCAAGTAGGATAAGGCTACAGATCTTTCACTGAACACTTAAACATTCTTGGCATTCCTTGGGATTTGTGTAGTGCCATCTGACCCAACAAGGCAATTCATATGAGAAAAGCTCTACTGTATTAAACATACTACTTTGTACTGCCATCTAAAGCAATCTATCACTATGGATTAAACCAGCACTCCACTATCACCCAGTCGTCACGTATTTACTTTAATTGCTCTCACAATAAACCAGCATTAGCATCATTCCATTCCCGTCCCCATGATACTGAGTGATAATTGAAAACTCGCCCATTTGTCAACGATAGATTGTGGGACAGCACAACGGAACACATCACAAGCAAAGCACACCCGTCTTGTCCAATTGCCAGGCTAATCCACTGGACCAAGTGTGTCCAATTCCATTTCAAAACCATTCTACAATCTCACACCGTGATACATCTCGTACGGGAAAACGACACACTCACACGTCGTTCTACAACTATTGCCCGACTAAAACTTTATCATCGACCCTTTCTCCTTGCCCGGGGTTTGTCCTTGCTATAATGCGATGTCATCCGCATCCGGGATTGTTTCTGTATTTATTTGCTACACGCAAATCTTCTCCAATTTCCCATCGAAGCAGTTCGAAACGGATTGCCCATAAAACACATGTATCCTTTTACTGTTTTAGCCCAAGCCCGAATCGCCTAGCAGCAACATTGTACAACCGAGAGTCCGAGAGATCCCAGTAAATCCAGCTAAAGCGAAGAATGTTCCTTACTAGCCACCCACACAACCTTCAAAATGTGTTTGTGTGTGTGGGCGTCACGTTCATTTGTGTTGCAAAATTTAGATTTCTTCGCCGTCGGAAATTACACACCACACTACCACCATACTAGACAAAGCTGCCCGCCATGGCAAAGCTGCCGGAAGTAACGCACCGGAAGGATACGATTATTATGCGTGGTATGGCTGCGTCTCTCCCTCTCTCCCTCGCTCTCTTGCGAGCATGTGTGAGTTTAGCTTAACTATACATGCCCGTTCTATCCCGAATGAGATAATTAAACCTCACTCGGGCACACGATAAACAACACGATAATCAACACCATCGCTGGCAAATATTTAGCTTACGTCGAGGGGTTGAAAGACAGAAAAAATTAATTAAATGTGCATTAAAGCAGTAAGCAGTGGAGGAGGGAGGACCTTACCACCACTTGCTTTCGGTTTTCGCAATATCCCGTTTGCGCTATTGCTTGCGTTTATCCCATTCCTTAAGCCGCCGCCCCCTTTTATTCGGAAACAGGCAACGAACGGATTCCCTCTTCATGTTTAACAAACTGCCAGCAAAAGGCAAACGCACAACAAATCTCCAAAGTCGAAGAACGTACTGTAAAGAGCTACGAGAGCAGGCGATTGTTCTGTTTGCACATTTGTGCTGCTGTTGGTTGTGTGTTTATGTTTGCGTATTTATGTTCATAAACGGTTTTGTGCATTTTGTGCAGGGTTGGAGGGGATGTGCGACTTCCCTTTGAAATATGCAGCCCCCCCTACATACGCTCCAGCACGAATTGCATAAATAAAGTGCAAACGTATCGTCGTAAAACTTGCCAAACACAAACAAATTTAACTCCTTGTCCCCGTACATGCGGCCGTCCTTTTCCTCCATCCGACCCAACCGTGCTGTACCGTGGAAGCAACACAAAAAATGGGCTCCACAAACCCCCAAAGATCAACCAAGTAAGCAAGTGTGTTGCAAGCGACACAAACAATTGCGCCACCGCTGCCTCTGCCAATGGATGGAGCGGGGCTGGTGTAGTCCGTAGTACAGCCGTCATTTGCATAAACTGCTGCGCGAACGAAGAACGCGCAAACGCACCGTGTGTTGCTATAGGAAGGGTTGCTTGGATGGGAAGGATGGGAAATGCTGCATGCTTCCGAGCCCCGTCAACGATAAGTAAACATGTGTACAGAACGTTGGTTTCACGGCGTAGAAAGGTGAAAAAAGGGAAAGGATGTAAACAAGTGCCTGATAGATTACGCGCGGATAACTTTACAAACACACAAACACGTACAAAAGTTACACAAATTTCAATTACCCGAACTTTCTGCAGCACAAACGCGTGGGGGAGGTGTTTTAGTTAATTGAGCATGATGCTTGCGTTCATTGGTTTTGTGGTTTAAATCCTGTACTTCCGATTGATAAACAGTTTATTGTAAAGTTGCATACAGCATGTTTAATGTATTGTTGGATTTTTATTTTACAAAAACATTAGCATTCATTGGTATTGGCAGATGATACGCATTAGGCCAATTTGCCCGTGAATTTGCAAATTTCAAATATATCTTTTATCATTCATTAAAACAGCCCTGAAATTAATCAAACGTTTTTAATATAAATTTGCCCTCCTCTAACGGCCAATTAATTGCCGGAATTCTGCCATTTAATTAGACCTTCTACCCAAACACACCAAGGGCAAACCCACGCATAATAAGGGCCGAAATTTGCATAATGAGCAATATTATCCGCCAAAAAGATGATCTGCCAATCCCACATCACAGGGGACACGTTCAATTGTATTGCCGGTGCCGATCGGTGAAGGTGAAGGCTGCACCTTTTCCACAGTATTAGCCCCCTCATGGCTTGGCGAGGGAGGTTTTTCCCTTCTCATCTTGCCACGATTCGTGCTGCTACCATGCCTCGTTGGCAATTGGCCCCCCAAACACCAGCAAAGCCGGTGTAATGAAAAATTCCTCACTGATAGCCCCCGCGTCTCTAGTCATCTCGGCGTGGCTGTGTCTTGCGTTCTCTTTGATGGAAAGAACTCGGAATACATCAGGGCTTTGATAAGCCACGAACAACAAAAAAACAATCTGATGGCAAAATCAATGCAGAAAACAGTGGTTTTGCGGCACGAGACACGCAAAGCCAAGCGACGATCCTACACGTATTGGAATTCAATTTCACTGCCGGGTCGTCTCTCGTTTGAACTTGCCATGAACGGTACACACACACACATACACATTTATACGGGTGCTGCGGGTTAGGATGGCATGGTCACGGGGGACGCCAATCCGCTTATTTGCTGGACCATTGATTACATGCCGGGCCGTTTTATGGCTGCATAGATCAGAGAGAAAAAGATGTGATTCGTTATTGCAATGTGTTATTTTAGGCGATGTCCTTTTTTTCTCGCATGCTAACCATACCAAATCATCTAAGCAACGCAAAAACGCCTAAAAGTATGCAAAATGTGCGCAACTAAATTGAGCAAATAAACGACACGCTGGTTCTGTTACTAATCAACAGTCCATGGCGGTGCAGTTTGGTTCTGTTGTACTAATCACATTTAGTACACGACCATTTGCACACACACACTGCCATTCGTTTTACAACACCAGTTCCATGAGTAATTCGAATTCACTTAACTTTCGTTTGCAACGCAATAAGGTCGGAACGTTAGAAAACCCATCGGTGGGTCGAATTATTTACAAACTTTTTGCCCCGTGCGCCAAAATATCATTAAAAATGGATAAAAACTTTCGCTTCCAACACGAAGCCATTTCATCGATCACAACTAAATTGATCGACAATTTGCTTAATCCGACTGTAACTCATCGCCTTCCTCCCCCATTCATATCGTTCAGTTTTTCGCAAACCCATCGGCAACTTATCGTAAAGCCAAGCGAAGGTTAACTTATTTTCCAACTAGCAACACATATAAATTCTCCGCGCCTTGCCATGAGAGGACCCTTTTCCAAGCGCTCGCAATATATCCGAGAGCTGGTAGCCGGCACCACCAATCCACAGGATCCAGGGCCCCTTAAAAAAAGTGCTGATCCAACCGTGTTGAACGTTCCAGCAAACATACGTCAACAGGAGCTTCAACGCACCGGAGAATGGGAATGCAACAAAAAAAAGAAAGAGAAACGAATTACTTTTGCCTTACATTTAATTGCTTTTTGATACCATACATGGTACCAGCGCGGCGGCATGATCACCAGCATAATCATCATCATCATCATCATCATCATGCACACCATCTCATCACTATCATTAATCATCATTTCAAACACTTTCAACTTGTGCCTTCTCACAGCGTGTAGTAGAGGAAAAACTTTTTCCCCTTTTACCACACTATGCTTCTGCTGAAATTAAATCGTAGCTCTAAAAATCGAAAAAATAATCACCTCAACTGAAACCCGTAGGCGGGCAGCAGCTCTCACTACTAGGAGGGGACTCTCAGCAGGTTCGTTGATCTCGTATGAGTAAGGGGAGCTTTCTGCTGCTGCGTTACATTTGGCAAAAGTTTGTCCTGATGCCGCCGCTGTTCAGCCGGTGAACGTTGTCTGTATGTCGGGTTGGTTTCCAAAGCGGGGGCTACTCTTCTCAGCGGCATAGTAAGTCTTCAACCGGTCTACGGGATGGTAAAATCTATTTTTTTGTGCAACTACGTACACTTGTGATCACTCATGCCAGGTGGAGGCAAGGGCTGTTAAAGTTCTAACTATCAGCAGGAAATGGTGAATCCTTCCAAATACAGCTACGATTCAGGAGGTGTTTCGTTATCACTGTACTACTACTTATGCGTATACTAAATATTTTTACAGGATTTTTTTTTGTTTACTTATTATAGTAAATACATCTTGGGAGAGTAGTAAAAGCACACTTTTTTTTAAATTCGGATTCAGATGGTATCGACTTACCGTAATGCGATGGAAGTTCTCTTTATACTTTCAATGATCCTCTTCTATCCTGTTTCAGGTTGTTTAACCACTTTTATTATCTCTTTGATTTAGACTCCTCTTTTAACTCTTTGCGTAATCGTCTTCTTTCTTCTAATTTTCTTTGATTCTTCTTCTTAGTTTCTCTTCTACTCTCTTTTTTTCTCTAATTTTATGATAGTCTCTACGCTCTACCTTTTTATACTTTTATTTTTTGCTAGGTCAGGACTAGTTTAGCTAGGCTTAGTATTTTCTGAACGATTTTGGTTATTTGTTAGTTATTAATTAGTTTCAAGTTTTGCGTTATTTAGCCTTCATGGTGGATATTGAATTTACTAAGTGGAAAAAAGTTCTATTTAAAACAACGAAAAATATGTTAAATTTTAATCAAACGATCATATTTCGGCGTTATATTCTTTTCCATAATCAAATAATGTCGTATATAACGTCTAGTAACACTAGCGCCTGATTTTGTATCCCGTTCAGTTAAGTTTTTAGTACAATGTTTCAGTTTCAGTTAGAGTTATTAGTACAATGTGTTGTTTAGAACATTTTAATGTATTTTAAGATTTTTTATTTTAAAAGTCGTTTTGAATATTTCGACTATATTCTTGCGACTTGATTGCCTGCTAGCTTATGTCTTTCAACGATCTTGCATGGTTTTTTGCTAACTCTACTCTTGAGAAACCGTTGAGAACGTGTTGATAAATTTTGTTATTTTTAATCAAATTTTTCATACTTTTGACTGTTTTATGCCGAATGTGTACTTCAAATATGCCATTTTTATGTATTTTCAACTCTTGATATTTAATTTTCAAAATTAAGCTACTCGAACAGCTTTCATGAGGAGCTTCTTCAAAGTGATTGTATTTAGCTTCCGATCGCATAGACACAGTAACTTAGCATCTTTACCAATTGCAAAAGGAAACTTCCAAACAGCCACTCGAAGAGTGGAAAACAGAAATACAAAACACCATAGTGTATGATTTTTTTTTCTTCCAAAAGAGAATTTAACTCCGCGACAGCTCGTTAAATAACATTTACGCTCAATAAACATACATACCGCTTCCTGCTCCCAGCTGCTTGTACAGCGCGAAGGTAAACGAAGCATATTTGCTCGCTCATAAGCTGGCAGCTTCCGTACACTAATCAACTATAGCACTATTGCAAACAGTCAAACACGTATTCGTTCCCATTTTTTTGCCTGTTTTCCTTCACTGCTACTCCAGTGCCCTACTACACAAAAAAACAACAAACAAAAAAACTCTCCTGCACACTCTGTCCCGGTAGAATCTGGAGCAGTTCTTTATCCTTTTCCCTTCCCCCGTTTGCAAACTTTTTTACACTTTCACCGAGCACAAAATGCAGCCGCGTACGCTTCCGGAATCAACATTTGTGCGAAAGTTTAACTACAGCAACGGGCCAACCCAACGCTTCATCGTACAAGCGAACGTATCCCTGAGTGGCGAAAGTGTCTGGTTTTTAGGCAAAAGAGCATCTGCAAGCAAATGCTAGAGAAGAGGAAAAAAAAGCTCCGGTAGTCGGACTCCTCAAATACATCCTTTGCACTACAGCCCTCCCTCACCCTCGCTTGGGATGGGATTTTATCACTCATAATTAAATGCACCAGCTGAATGTACCCGAAAATACTAACAAATGTTTGAGGAAGCCAAAAGGAACGCAGCTAGCAAAGTTTTACTTCTGGGAAGAGTGTGTGTGTGTGTGTGTGTGTGTGTGTGTGTGTGTGTGTGTGGTTTTTTTTTCTTTTCTCGGGTTAAATTTTCGCTCTCCGTTTTCATGTCGAAAGGCAAGTTGGAAAAGGGTAACTATCCGCTAACTAGCCGGTTGCCCGCAAGCCACACCACCCGTCGTAGGTCAACTTGTGATTTATGGTAAATTTGTCTTCCGTTTTTTTCCTCTCCTCTCTTACGTGGTCAATTTCTTGTTCCATTTTTTTTTGTTTTCTTGCTTTTCTCCTATCCGAGCGAAAGGACGAAATGAGCCATGCACAAGCTTACCAATTTGCTGCCACAGCAGAAACTGGCAGAATCACCACCACCGGTAATACCGGCACGATCACGGCAGCATATCGGGGCCGTGCTGAAGCTTAATTTGTTGATCCTTCGTTCGAGCTACCACACTCGGCGACGGCCCCTCCCACCCCAAGGGAGCCCAAGGGAGTTGATTAATTGGCCAACAAGTTTTAGAGTAAATCGCACATAATTAGACAAACTTTAAGGTAACGAGACGGAAGCAGCATACGGCACCGTCACGTGTAGACCGTCACCAGCCACCACCAGCCACCACCACTGGGTTAAACTTTATCGTATAATTTTACCAACCAACCGACGACCGCCGTGGGAGCTCCTGGGCAGCTACCACCTTTCGGTCAATTGATCCCATCGAAACTGGTACAGTGAAAGATGGGGATGCAAAAAAAACAAGGAAAACTGTAACTAAACTGCATACGAGCGGGTCAGGCACTGGTAGGGAAGGTGCAATGCGCTCCAATCTGCATAAGACTCAATTAGCACTTTCTAGCAAAGAGAGGAGAGCAGGCGGAGCAGGGGGGAGATTCTTCTGAATCTTTAAGCGGCAAAAAATGTGATCAAAGCTACGGTTGGATTTTAATCAAAGTCAAACGGATCCTACCCCCAAGAAGGAAAGCTTTTACGGGATTGAGGGTTTTTTTTTTTTGGCGATAAACTTTTCTAATTGAACGCCTCTGGACCTGGTGGTAGCAATTGTTTTGTTCTACATCGATACTTTCAAGGCATTGTTCGATTGTAGTAGACTACTGTTTCCTATGACACGTGGGTTTCATGCAGGGATTGCCGATATTATTTTCTATTTAAACATCGCACAATTATTTTTCCAAGGTCCATAAATGGCGAGTGTACTTTGACAAATCTTCATTTGACATATAGGGAATCCAGAGTTACTTGGCAACTCATACAAAGTCCTTAGCAACCATAACTCCCAGACTGTCAATCTCCGTAGAAATCTCCATTCATCGTAGCTATTAAAATCAAATCTAGGAACCCACCTGTAGTTTATCTACCGACCTTGGTTATGTGATCATTTTCAACAAGTCACTGGTGAAGTGTCTACTCAAAGTGTATGAATATCAGGTGGTCTCATAGCCTGTTTTTTATAGCAAAAGTTGAACGTCACTTTTTGACAGCATGGGTGAAAACATTTCCCCAAACAAGCTTTCTGACGACTTGCCTTACACACAAACAATCTTAGAATCTTCGTTATTTGCACTGAAATACCTTAAAAAGCACTCAAAATATATATTACTGTAAGCTAAATCAAATCTGAACTAATTAAAATCCATTTTTGGATCAAAATAATGTCGTCGATGAGGACACCAATGTGTACTACGTATGTGTTGCTAAGAACAAAGCGAACGGTTCCTATGGAAATTCACTTCACCCATTCTGTCAAAAGGAGATTTTTTTGATTTCGAAATTAGTTGTCAATTTGTATAGGACGAGACCACCTAATATTCATACACTTTGTGTCTACTAAACAGCAGACCTAAAAGCAGACTTTCGGCCTCAGTACAGTTTACTTCCTACGCATAGTAGGCTATGCATTCTTATGCGTAATAAATAGTTCATACTTAACCGCCCACCGAGCAAGTTGATTTAATAATTGCTCTCCAACTGGACTGTAACATTGGTAACAAGGTAAAGTTCTCCAAGCATCTCGAAGGTCTTTTAGAAAAAGCATCAATATCAAGAAAATGTCCGAAGCGCATATGCGGAACGCCATCGTCCTGCTAACGAATCTCGTCGCAAAGCAGGAACGGTAGCAGCAGATTGAAAATTTAGCAAATCAAACTTTTTCAACGACAGCTAGCGAAAGCGAGAAGATTATCCACTCGTTAACAAAGTGGAATTCAAGATTTCCTGTACAATCACGACGCAGGTGTTATCTTTGATGCATCATGGTACGCTAGATACGAAGACGTCTTCATTCAGGACGGTCATTCTCTAGACGACGCCGCCCGTGTAGGATTGCTTCTACGCAAATTTAGCAGCCCCTGTGCACGATAAGTACGTCAACAATATCCTTCCAAAGCATCCCCAAGACTACACTTTGGGTGAGACCGTTACAATACTAAATCAGTTGTTTGGTCGCTAGAAGTCGGGTTTTCACTCCCGTTACCAGTGCCTGTGATTTTACTTCCTATGCTGCCATGGTCAACAAGCACTGCGAAGCGTTTCAACTTTCGCAGCTGAATTTTTCACAGAAAGGCAACGCTCGCGTTTCGCGACATTACGATCGAAGTAAGCCATACATTCGTGCTAAAACAAGGACGGTTTGACAGATAGAAAGTGTCGCACACAATTGTCGCGGAAGATGTTTTGGGTCGTCTAGAAGCAGTGTTAGCAGAGTGAACTTCCTGGACATAGTAGGCTATGCCTTCTTATACGTAATAGATAGGTCATAATTAACCAAGCTAAGCAAGTTTGCTTTTAATTGCTTCACATAGAGAAACACATAGTGTGATAAACATAAAGCATACAAAATGCAATTTTCAATGTCTTGTAGATAAATGTATAGGTATATTTACAAAAACGAACTACAATTAAATTCAAATAGCAAAATTTTAAAAGAACATTCTAATAAAGCGATAGCTTTCGTTTTACTTTTCAAAAGTCAATGGCATATAGGGGTCAATGCGCAAGGCCACCAGGACAAGGCACACTGCTTACTACATACTGTTCCTCATATCTACAATTTTCACTCGCACTTTATCATTTCACATTTCGATGCAGCACCGCACTCAAAAGCAATGCCATTGCAACAACTCCTACTTATTTCGTAAATAACGTGAATTTGGTCTCCCACCACTCGATAGTGCTCTGAAATGGAAGGCAAACAGCAAGCACAACGGAGCAACTTTTGCAAATACTCAAACCCCCAAAGCGCAACATAAACTGGTGTTGGCATCTTCACATTTGCGTCCTTTCAATTAACTGGCCGGATGGTGCATCGGAATCGTTCCAATGTGTCCCCAATTTTCCCTCCCAAAGGCAACCAAAACCGAAAACACCAACTGCATCTTGAACCGAACGAGCGAGAGATAGAGAGAGGGGAACGAGAAACACGGTTCACATTGTAAGTGCCGATCCAATTTTCCTCCGCCCTCTCATGGGAGTCACCAAATCGTGCAAAGGCAGAAACGCAGGGTGAGACATGATTTCATCTTCAACACAACGAACTGATGTTTTTTTTGCCAACGCATAAACGTCCTCTTTGCTTGCCACTGTATCACCATTGTATCCTTTCGCAGCATGGAATCACGCAGCCAACGTTTGCTTAACCGCGCCACCCGTTATGGGAGGGGGGGGGGGGGGGGGGGGGGGGGGGGGGGGGTGGGGGAGGCTGGATGGCTCGTATGCACGGAGAGGTCGTGTTTTGCATATAAATTGCCGATTGCCATTACAAAATGCTGTCATAAATCTAACGATAATGTGGCAGTGATTAGCGCGCCCCCGCGTGCATGCTCTTCACCCCTTCTTCTTCTTCTTCTTCACGCCGACCCGATCGCACTGCCAATGGTCAAATGTAATATGATGCATGCGAAACTTACTGCATACCACAACTGCAACTGCAGCTATTGTGTAACAATAAAGGGGGAAAGATGAAGTGGGGGGTTTACCAAATTTGCATACTATTTTGTCGATGTTCGCCACTTTGCTAATGTTAATGCTCCCGTGTCGCCCGCTGCAGGGTCGGGTGTACGAGTGTACGAGAAGCACATTAAGGATTGCTCCGCATCTCGGACTCGCGCGCACGGCACGGGATAATGTCAATGTCTCGCGGGACAGCGAATAGCTATTATGATGATGATGTAGCTTGGAGAAACAGAGAGAGAGAGAGAGAGAGAGAGAGAGAGAGAACATAAGCAGTAAAAAGTTAATGGACAAATTCAGGGAGGTTATCTAAATAGGTTGACCCATTTCTTGGCGGATGTTAGATAGTTCGTGCATAGGAATTGTTGTACGAGCTGAAATGTTTCCTAATGAAACATATTTTCCATAATACAAAAAAATATTTAAGAAAAAGTAAAGCAAACATGTTTTCAGCTACTTTTTTCGAAACAAAATTCTCTTAAGAGATACTCTTATTTAAATTGTGAGTGGTTTAAAAGCACGACTAACGAACGATTTAAAAACAAAGAATTCAACGCCTCCTTTGATTACAGTCTTTCCCCGAGTTACGCGAATAATGCGTTCCGGAGACATTCGCGTAACTCGGATTTTCGCGTAAATCGAATATCACATGTTACAGCAAAAATATACTTTATTTATCATAATTTTTGATTGAATTTTGTTCATTTATGTAATTTAATACTTATTTGATGCAATTGGTGTAGAAAATTTGGTTATTTATCGGTAATTATTTTTCATTTGACAATTGATGGAGAAAATTGTACTGATTTGACATCTGAACTGTCAAAAATAAAAATTCGCGTAACTCGAATTCGCGTAACTCGAGTGTCGCGTAACTCGGGGAAAGACTGTACACTACTCTGAACTGTCAAAATTAACTGTCAAACTTACTGTCAAATTTCTACAAAATTAAGCGAAGGAAAAGCTTGTAAAATCAGCAACTATTTTCCATTCTGTAGGTCTAAATGGTCTAAAATTAAATTCAAGGCTCACGAAATGTGTTCCAATAGCACAGCTGTGTCCAACGTGTGGCTGCTGTTGATAAACATCTCGCGAGCGTTCAAATAATGCTGTTTACACTGGAAACTGACCCAGAAAACTGTATAAATATTTAACCAACAAACCATCAAAGGTGGCACAAAAAGAAAGACACGGACCTCCCCCGTAAAATCAGTATTAATTAGTCATTCCGGGTCATCACATGATGCACGGTATTCTTTGAAGATTTGCTCCCCAAAATACATTAGCAGAGAGAAGAAGAGAAAAAAAAACGATAACATACGCTTCGAAGGATTCATTTTTGGACCTTCCCTTAATTAGGACTCAAACTCCGGATAGCTTGAAAGAGAAAACATGAGCTTTAGCATAGTATCGCAACACTATCATGAAGATCATCATCCGCCGCAGGATTCCTTCCAGGTACCGTCGCTCCAAAGTCAACTCAATGCCCGTCTAAAACCCAACCCCCTTTTTATCCAATGTGGGGTACGATGAAATCTGCTTCCGGACATCGAAGGGCGGTGCCATCTGCATCTCGGCACCGTTACTGCTGCAGTCGATTTTGTGGATCGTTTGTGAAAACTGAGCACAGGGTTTTTCTTGCACCATTCCTCGAGCCAACCGAACGAATGGCTGTGTAAGAAGCTTATGGCCATTCGCTAGATGGAAGAGGCAACCCGCTGGCAACGAACCTCAGCCCCAGACCTTTAGAGCATCCTTTCGATTTGGCAATCCGCTTATCGGGGAGCGAATGAGATCATTTTTGTGCATGTGTGTGTGTGGCTTTTCTTTTTCTTCATCACCGCTTCAGCCAGGGGGACATTCCGAAATGGGGAATTGCAAATGATGATGTACCGCACCCGTCGCTTCGCAGGTGATGTGTGGTGTAAGGGAGAGGTACGCTTCATTCATTATGCATAGCTTTTATTGCATTAATCAGCTAGTGTGAGTGGCAATGAATTTTTATTACATGTGCAAGTGTCTTGTCCCACTTTCGCACCACCACGGGACGGGACGAGCAAAATGCTGCTCCTCAGATCGTACCGGATGGTCAGTGAGCAGTTGCCGGTACGGACGTACTCTTATCTTAGATCCAGCGACACACACACATACATAATCCTTCGATTGGCAGATGTTCGTCGCTCGGAATGGAAGGTGTTAATGGCCTTTTGTGTCATCCTTGGCCATGGTAATGCAGGCCAAAAATTTCATCAATTTCAATGTCCATCTTCCTTTTTTACGGCAAAGGAATTTGAGTGTAAAATTTGAATCATTAAAATGAAATATGGTTAAATGTATCCGTCAAGCACACCTGAGCTCGCCCACCGAGATGATCCGCCAATGGCTCAAACGCTCTAATGCTCTAACAACATTTGGTTGCAAACCGGAACGCAGCACGTTGCGAGGAAAAACTAGCTCGCATCCATAATAAATCAGTCGTCAGGCAGCGCCAGCATCAACGGAGACGATGTCACTGTAACGTTATTAAATTACGTGATTGAAGTTCAAATAATCGCAGCTGTGTGGCAGTGGGTGCAATGGGTGCAATGGACACGGTTTGCTGGTTGATGTTTTGCTTGGCTCTTGCAAATTGAAGCATCAGCGTGAATGCATAAAACATCGCCAAGCGTTCAGGCGAAGCAGAAGGTGAGAAGGTTCCCGCGGGTGTACTCCGTTCCGTGCCAAAGTTCACCCCGAACCATATCGGGGTTTGTTTGTCATCCCAACCAACCAGATTGATGGTAATAATGTTCACCCATAGCAACACGTTTTGCATATTTGCCACCGGAGAACACGAAATGAACCGGGGAAGCTGATTTGGCTACACGGATCGCTCGTCTTCCGGCTAATGCGAGCTCGTTGCTAAAATAAATCCTGCAAAGCTCGGCAGCATCGCAACAAACGTACCAAAAACTACGTGGCAATTGGTGCAAGTTACGTGCCCATTGTTGAATTGTTATCAGACCTTTACCCCTCCCAAGCTTTGGAGCTCTAATGCAACGGGCTTAAGAACCATATGGAGGTGTGTAGCTGGTCGCAAGCGAAAAACTGTCCTCCGCTTTATGGATCTTTTTTCCAGGGCTAGAAGCATTATAAATCATGAACCCCAAATGTGTGATGCAAATATTTCAACCCATTCGGTCGCACCACCGACACCGACCGGTATGGATCCTGTGGCATACGGATTTGCTTCTTTACCAGCGGGGGGGGGGGGGGGGGGAGGGGGGGGTTTGCGCCCAATCGAATGGGCAAAGGAAAGTACAAGAAAGTTGAAAGTAACCCAGCACCAGCTGGTGATTGCAAAAAGAATAGTATATCAGTGCACCAAGCAGCAGCAGCAGGAATGTCCCGTGAAGAAGAAGAAGGACACCGTTTGCACCGAATCATCCCGAACCATTTGGCTTCGAAAAGCTAAAAAGGTCATACCGATCGCCTCGTGCGGTGCAGGACTTTTGTTCGCTCCCGGCTTTGCTCCACACCCCTTCCCCCCCTGTGTGCCAATTGGCACTCGGCATGCAATAAATCTTTATTGTGGGATGATCTTGCCACCACCTGCGAGCAGTTGCAGCCCGTCCTCTTTACCCGTGCCAACCGTCGATTGTAACACGAATGGGCGAGATGGGCTAACTAACTAGCAAGAAATGGGATAAAATATGTGCAACAGAGCTGCGCTGGGGCAAGTGCATTTTTCATCGCTTGCATTGGCCCGTCTCTGCCACACAATCCCGGGGGCCATTGGAGTGTGTGTGTTTTTTTAGGGGGGCAGTCGGGCATCGCTGTCATCAGTTATGGATGATGTGAGGCTATTTCTTGTGCTTGTTTCGTTCGGAAATGGTACCAATTTTGTTACGAAAGACAAAACAGTACAGACACAAACACTTAAATTGACCACGTTCGGCTACGTTCATTTCCTTTGGACGTCATGTTTGAGGCGCTGCAAAACCTTCACCTGCTCCTCCATGCGCCGTATCGTGTCTGCGTACACCTAAAACGTTAAATCGATAAGAAGCCGTTTTACTCGAAATTCGTCTCATAAAACCCACAAAACGAACTATTTTACCTGACTGGAGGAATCGCTTCCAATCAGCCCTGGTGGCCGTTCTCGGGTGCGCTCTTCCATCTTGTCGCGCGTTCGCTCGCTTCCATACGCCGCAACAGACGCTACCTTGCGCAGCTCCGACACCGTCCGGTACGCGTACTCGTTCGCACCCGCCGGCATACCGAGCGACGAGTATGTCTGTAGTATGCACCGGTACGCGATACGCGATTAAAACTTGCTCTTGTCTTGAAACAAACCCTCCCGTTGGGGGTCGCTTTGCTAAACACGGATGGCCAAACTTACCCGATCAATTTCGTCGTAAAGTTTCAGCTTCTGCACTGCCAGCTGTTCGAGCGCTACCTGGTACCGCTGATCGAGCGGCCGGGGCACTCGCACTGCGTCGGGTTCCGTCCGATACCGGCCCAACAGTTCCAGCTCCTTCAGCTTAATGTCCTCCTCGGCAAACAGCAGATCGGTTTCCTCCCGTTGTCGCTGGGAAATTGGAATTGGGAGAAAAAAGGACATTAAAGGAACAGGGCGCAGATAGTTTGACACAAAAAAAACCCCAAATAGAGCAAAGAAAAAATCCCTACGGCACGTAAATGGAAAGAAATTCAATTTTTTACCAAACACTCTTTGCTACCGCGCTGGTGGAAAATAGGGACGAATCGGAACCATTCTGACCTACCTCACGGGCAAACTTGTTCAGCAGCGCATCGAGTTCCCGCTCCCGCACCGTCGCGTCGTTGATGAGCTTCGCGTTCGCCACGTCGAGCGAAAGTTCGTTTTCCCGCTCGCGCAGCTGCTTCCGGTGCAGCAGCAACAATTTCCGCTGCATCTCGACCCGCTGCTCCTCCCGGGCGATCGCTTCCTCGAGGTTGCGTTCCACGGCTACGGGGAAAAAAAGGATAAACGAACGAACAACGTGTTAGCAACTACGTTGCTGGGAAGGCCTTCTTCGATTTCTCGTCACGGATGTATCATCATCAGCATCAGGGAAAGGGCGTTGAAGGACGACCAAGAATATTGAGAATATTTCAGCACACTTCGATCCTTCTTTGTCCGTTTCGAAGAATGGCAAATAACGCGTTTTGCATGCTTTTTTTTTTTTTGGAGAAACAGTTGCTGTATGCCGGCCTACTCTATTGGTATTACTAATTCAGGGAAATGCAAGTGCCTTGTTAAACCTAAACGACATGTTTTATGTCGTGAGTTCCCGGGAAGAGACAAAATATACATATTTGATGATATACATTTAAGTGACAGCGTGTCCCCGGTTTTGCCAAAGACAAACAGCACCAGAGTACATGGGTACATTCTAGAGGGAAGTTGCTAGGAATCTTGACTACCAAGGAGCACACTCAATTTGCTGGAGCAGTGTTTGTGTTACTGGGACAGCCAACATCCTGCCCTGTCCATGTTTTCATTGAGAGGTACATCCAATTTTCTGGAATCTGTTGGACATGAAATTGTGTAGCAAATTCTTGGTATAAAAGGGGATAGGAAAGCACCCAGTGCTTAAAGCTAGGCAACCAATGCGCTTATAAGCGCATTCAACTTTATATTGCAAAACGACGCAATCATTCCGCATTGGGGTTCGGTTTCGGTAGGAAAAACGCCATAACTTTACGCTGTTATTGTGCGCACCCTAACCATTGTACTTCAATAATGGGAAAAAGTTGGATATGATCAACACAAAAAAATTGGAACCAATTCCAGAGGGTCAATCAAAATTGTCGAAAACGTCCGGACATGTCCATAACCGTTCGGAATCGTCCAGATTTGTTCAGAATCGTCCGGAGTAGTGATGGGAAAATTATGCTTTTGTCGATATCGATTCCGGATAGTAGGTCCTAAATCAGTTTTCGAAATCGATTCCGGAATCAGAATCGGCTCCGGAATCGGAAATGGCTCCGGAATTGGAATCTGCTCTAGAATCGGTGTCGGTTCCGGAATCGGAATCGGTCCCGGAATCGGAATCGTTTCCAGCATCGGTATCGACTATGGAATTGATTCCGAACACGGAATCGGAATCGGATAGGTCCGATTCCGAGCTCCCACCACTAGTCCGGTGCGGTCAGAATCCCGAAGATTTCGACGTTTCCTATAATTCTGACAACTCCGACGGTTTCCAACTATTCAGGTAATATACAGACGATCCTGAAGATTCCAATAATCCGACGGTTCCGGACGATTCCAAACGATTCTACACGATTCCGGACGATTCCGACGGTTACGGACGATTCCAACGGATCCAAACGATTCCAAGCTATTCCGAACAATTCGTAACGATCCTAGAGGATTTCTAAAGTTGCCGACTATTTTGACAATTCCAACAAATTCAAAGTTTGTCGACGATACCGACCATTCCGACAAAACCGACTCGGAAATTGCCGACGATCTGATAATCGGTCCAAACGATTCCAATAATTCAGATAAATCCGACAGTTCCGGATGATTCCGACTAATCCAAAAATTCTGAAAGTTTTCAATAATTATGACGGTACCAAACGATATCGCACGATTCGGAACGATTTTCAGCAATTCCAGACAATTTATAAAATACAGACAATTCCGACATTGCCGAAAAATTCAACCGTTCCGGACGAATCTGACCGATTACAGACGTTCTCCAAGATTGTGTCATATCCGAAGGTTAAGAGAAATCGTGCAATTCTGGACATTTAAAGACGTTCCCGAAGATTCCCACAATTCCAACAAATCTGACGATTCTGGAAAATATTGACGAACGACGATATCCGAACAATTCAGTCAAATCCTACAATTTCAACGGTTCCGAACCATTCCTGACCATTCCAACAAATCCGACAACGCTGGAAGATTCCGGTCGATCGTTCCAAAAGATTCCGGACGATTACAGACGACATTCCAAAGAATCCGACAATTCCGACAAATTCAACAGTTCCGAACGATTACAGATGATTCCGGACAGAAGTGGCGAAGTCGGAACCTTAATCGCACTAGCCGGAATCGGAGTGGATCCGTCGATACATCCAGAGAACCTATCTCTACAATGGACAAGAATCACCCGTAAAACGTGTTTTTAACATGGCCGCTTTTCAGAAGATTTAGTAAAGCATATGAGAAGCACGTACGCGGATGGACAACAAACACACACGCACACAACACATCACGTAAGCCTCTTATTTCATGCCAATGCATCCATCGAGCCTGGACAATGGACAAGAAATATCCGCGGGCGGCGAAAAGGGGACGCTTCTCGGTTTTCGGTTGACTTTAATACGATTAAAAACAAAACTCCCCACGGCCACTCTGCACCTCCACCGAGGCACTCACGGTGTGGCGAGATGACCACCCCCGAAAGGCCAACCCATTTCTCCGGCAACTAAGCTTGATTGCTCATGAGCCTGAAACCGGGGGAGGGCGGTCTGAAAACGGGGAGCCAATGACCAACCCTCCATCACGTTCTTTCCCTTTTGCCGTACAACCACGTGGCGGTCACGCTTCGCCAGAGCGTGGATTTTTACCTGGACTTACCCTTCACACGCTGCTCATGCTCCTGCCGCACCAGATCATTCGCCAGCCGCTCCCGCAGACCGTGCTCCAGCTTTTCCAGCTCGATAATTTTCCCCTCCAGCCGGCGCTGTTCCGCCCGCAGCGTGTCCGTTTCCGTGCGCCGCACTTCGGTCAGCTTGTGCGGAAAGTTGCCAAAGCTCGCGTACGTACGGTGGGAAGATCCCTTTTCCGACGCATTAGCCGCCTCGCCGGAAGGTGTCGGAGAGGCGGTGGTGTGTGCCGAAAGCTCCTCACTTTCCCCAGCGGGCGAGAAATAATCGACGGCGTTACTGGCCGCACTGTCACAAGACGACGGTTTCCACCGGTCATTGACGGTCGGCAGTGCGGACGGCATGTTCAGCGGGGTGAACGGTTTAAAGTAATGCCTCGGATGGGCAGCAGCGGTGCAACGTTCCATTAGCTCGTGCGCCCGCCCTATCAACCGCCGCACATCGCCGAACGCGCTCGATTGGTGGAAGAAAATCCGTTCCACCGTTGTTGATCCACCGTCGGTGGTGGCCTTTAGCAGCGTGCCCCTATGAAGGCTGCTGTACGCGGCGACGAGAAACACGCCAAAGCACGGCTCGTTCGACAGCACGTGATCCCACAGCGTTAGCCACTGGTTGTCGCCATCGGTTCCACCACTGCAGCAGCGCACGAACGCGCTCTCCATCAGCGGCACTGCGTACGTTCGCGGCGCGACACCATTCCGCCGGTAGAATGCCATCAGCCGGGGCTCGCAGTCGGCCAGCACGTTCTCGACCATCGCCAGATAGTTGAACGGTTCGAGCGGTGCGTACTCGAACCAGTGCTGACACTGGTTCATCAGCACCGTGGCCACCGTTTCGAACAGGGCGAGTGCATCGGTTGGCTGCTGGCGGACGAACGGCAGCACAAAGCTCGGCAGATAATCGATGAGCCCGAAGGCTGGGCACCAGTGGGCCAGGCAGGAGACGGTGCGCTTTAGATTGCGCACGGTACGCCGATCGAGCCCGGCGAATCGCTGCTCGTAGGCGGCCACGCACGGATGGGAACCGCGGTTCAGCAGTGCCGCGTAGCTGGCCCGATCACCCGGCAGCTCTAGCAGTGTGCGCCAAATGGTCGCCCGATGCTTGGCCGGATATTCGCCGTACTCCCGCAGTATCGGTAGCAGCCGATGTTTGGGCAGTGTTTTCGAGAGCTGCAAATTAAACACGCAGTGAGAGAGAAAGAGAGAGAGAGAGAGAGAGAGAGAGAGAGAGAGAGAGAGAGAAAGGGTACAAAATTGTAATGCGGATGAAATGTATGTAAATCGAATTAGAGATGGGAAAAATAAAACATTTATCGCAATCGATTCCGGAGAGTACGCCCGGAATCGGTTTCAGAAACGGAATCGGTCTTTGATTCGGAATCGGCTGCAGAAATCGACATCGACATTCGGGTATCGACATTGGTATAGAAATGGGTTCGTCCTTGGAATCGGTTCCAGTATTGGAATCGGTTCCTGGATTGTATTCGGTTCTGGAAAAGGTTCCTGAATCGGAATTGGTTTTAGTAACGAAATTAGTTCCGGATATGGAATGAATTCCGAATATGGAATTGGTTCCTAAATCGGAATCAGTTCCAAAATAAGAATTGATCCAGAGCCAAAATCGGTTGCAGAATCATGTTCAGTTTCAGAATCGGAATCTACTCCAGAATCAAAATCGATTATAGAATTGGAATCGGTTCCGGAATCAGAATAGGTTTCAGAATCGGGATTTATTCTAGTATCAACTTGGTTCCACACATAGTATCGGTTCCAGAATATTATTTGGTAATGGACTCAGTTCATGAATCAGAATAGATCGCAGTATCGAAATTAGTTCCGGATACGAAATCGGTACCGGATACAGAATCGGTTCCAAAATCGGATTCAGTTCCAGGATTGGATTCATTTCCAAAATCGAATAAAGTTCCAGAACCGGAATCTGCTTCAGAATCAAAATTGGTTCCAGAGTCCCATTCAGTTCAAGAAACGTGGACGATTCCAGAAACAATTCAGTTCCAGAATCGGAATTAGTTACATAAAACGATTCGGTTACAGAAACGAAATCATTTCCTGAAAGGGATTCAGTTCCAGTTCCATAAATACCGGTACCAGGATTGAAGTATCGGGAAGCTCCAGCATCGGGATCGGTTCCAGAATCGAAATTGATTACCCATTGGAATCGGTTCCAGATTCGAATTCAGTACCCGGATGAAAGTTAATTACATTGTTCCAGTGCCGTTTTCGAGCGCCCATCACTACACCGAACCGACCGGACGTGGTGTGGCTTGGACGTCATGTAATTAGATGCAAAATAAATTCCAAATATCCGCCAGAACCGAGGCTTAACACGGGGAAGGTGGGATGCTAAAACCTTAAAACTGGCTCCCACCCCAAAGCGTACTCACCTGCACCTGGAGGGCGTTTATTTGTTGTTCTAGCTTCGCTTTGCGTGGTGACCGCTGTCGCCGACCCAAACTCCCCGTACAGGACGACGTACCACTTCCGGGGCGTTCAATGTTCCGTGCCGCTTTCCGGTGGTGTCCCATTGCCAATGCTGCTGCATCGATCCGCCGGTACGAGTCCAAATTGTGCAGCAACACCTCACCACTGCCGAGAACGTTCGCCAGCATGCGTCCGTTGGGAGCGAGGGCAAATTTATAGCAATTATGCAGCACACCACCACCACCACTGCCACTCGCAAGCGGTCGCAGTACGGAAGGATTATTGTCGAGACCGGCATCGTTGCCGAAATTTAGCAGCATTAAATCATTGCCCGTGGTACGCACGGTAAGCGTGCAGCAGCGTGCCTTACGACCACTGCCGGCGCTCTCACCGGCCGGCAGGAATGCAAACTGTGCGATAAACAAATTGGACAGCGTAACCACCCGGCAGACGAGCCACGAGTCGAGGGCTAGGACGGCGAGCGTGCTGTGCCCGCACAACGCCACGTAGTACTGCCCATCCTTAGTGGGCTGGGCGGTCGTTATGCGTCGACCGGGCGATACCATCGCTTCGGTGAGACGCTTTACGGTCAGCTCAACACTATCGGGCTCGTCTGTAGTGCTCTCAGAACGCTGCCGCTCGAAGGTGATCGTTTGGGCCGGGGTGTTCTTACGATAAAGCTCGATAAGCCGTGTGACGTTTAGCTCTTTGACGAGTTTGAAGTTGGACCGATACACCCGGATAACCCCCTCGGTGCTGTGCGTAATCAAGGCTGGACCGGTGGGTGCCCCGAACCAGTGCCAACCGTTCGGGCGGAACGAGTTGTCCGCCGCCAGCCCGTACCGGAGGCAGGCCAGCTCGGCAAAGTCTTCGCGCGAGTACAGTTTGGCACAGTCCTGCGATGCTGCCAGCAGATAGGTGCGATCGTATCTTTCAAATGCATCGGCCGGTGAGGATATTCCGGTTGCTTTGGAGCGTAACTTTGCGGTGGCGTGGAGCGGGGAGGAGCTGGCAAGATACACAACCCGACCCGGATGGGCATTCAGCTTCCGGACGCAATTGTTTTCATCTGTAAAAAAAGGAAATAATACCTCAAAATAAGCAATCAGGTGGAAATGCTTGGGACAGTGGAGAGCTTTACCCAAATCAACAATAAACACCATCCCGTCCTTGCTGCCAAGGGCAACTAGATTACCACCGACGAGTCCTTCGATGATGGTTATGCGCTTGAGCGGCTCCGCAACCGTCCAAAACCGCTGGCCAACCAAATCGAACACAAATACATTGTCCCTAGAAACGGCGAAAAGGAACTATTAGCTGCTTTTACGGGCAAAATGGGGCTTCTTTTTCTCATCTTACCGATGATCTGCTGCCACCAGCCGTTCGTTGTTCGCAGTGAATCCGGCTGCTGTGAAACGTATCCGTACCACCGTCCCTTCCGTCTCGTTCTTTACGGTATGGTGAAGCCGTAACAGGACACTACGAAACGGAACAACCCGAAAGATGAAGAGGCAAAAGAACCAAGAAATATCGTACTCTACTTACCCATCGTTCGAGGAGTTGAATTTAAAGCTCGCCTTACCGGTTCGCTTACCCAATTTGCCGGCGTTCACTTCCATTTCCATCTTCTTGACTACTGGTAATCCAATTCACTTCCTTCAGCGCAGCTTCAAGCGTCGATTTCTTCAACAGCGGAGCATCCAAGAACGCACGCACTTTGCGTTGTTTACACTGACCTGCCCCTTGGAAACGAATGGGGCATTGAAAGGTGACGTTCCGCTGTTGACGCGCGTCGTTGTCATGGCAACAGGTGGCAAGCGGACGGTTTGCAAATGCGTTGAACGCCGCGCTCACACCAATACACACGCAGCAAAGAAAACAGCTGACGCGGTGCTTGTATTTTTACTCGTGCGGCATGTGGCGTTGCCGATGCTGGCCCTTGTCGCTAGGAATAGCCCTAAGCAACGCTGTTTGTACGCGGTATACTGCGCAGCGCAATAACCGAAGTGTGGCGCTTATTCATACATTCAACACGTTTGAACAATGTAGTAATGTTTATGTAATTTTTCTTCGATTTATTGAAACGTATTTATTTTTTATTAACGTCTTCGCTTAAAAAAAACTAAGAGTTTCAGAATCTTATTCGATTTCAGAAATAGAATCCGTTCTACAATCCTAAACAGTTTCATAATTGGAATTAATTCCTGAATAGGAATCAGTACCAGGATCGAAGCCAGTTCCAGAAGCGAAATCGATTACAGAATCGGAATCGGTTCCAAAATCGGAATCGGTTACAGAGTCGAAACTAGTTCCAGAACCGAAATCGGACCCAGAATCGGATTCAGTTCCAGAATCGGTTTGGAATTGATAATCATTATCCCTCGGAATCGGTTCCAGAATCGAATATTTTCGAATGACCTCTCAACGGTATTTTTTTCTTTCGATTTATTGAAACAATTTTGCATTTTTTTTAATACAGCTCTTCGCAAAATGTTTATTAAAAAAAAAAGACTGTACGAATCCGAACAACGAGGCCGCAGAAAAACGGAATAATATGAATGAAAATGCAAGCCATATACATACAATGATGAAGGGTCAACAATGGAATGGGGCGGAAACAGCGTCCAGCAGCACATCGAGATGATTGGGAAAATAATTGACTTTTTGACTTAAACAATAAATATATCGATATGAGCGCACTTGGTGTTGGCATTGGTCTTCGCTTTACCCTTGACGTGTGACGCGTTAGCAGACGCATCGGATCGAATCGAATCTGCACACACATACGCTTGTGGAAGAGATCTATTCAAGTGTCACGGTGGTCACTGTCACGGTGGTGGCAGCTGCAAAAACAAAACATCGTTGCCCCACTCGACCCGAACACAGCTCGCCCGCTTTATCTGCGTCCCGCCCCTTCCGATAGTACTGCGTCGTCATACGCTGGGTGCGCTTGTGAGGTGGGAAACTACCGAAACACCTCCCCCCGTTTTCCTTCGAAACCCTAAACCCTAAGTCCCTCATAATAAGCTTAGAGGAAGTGTGTCGCGTATAGTTTGTTCTGCTCTAAATTCTTGCTGTAAATCCCACTCACATGCGTCTGAAACTGCGAAACGATAAGCTAGCAGCATGTCCCTCTCACTTCTTATCTCTTTCTCTCACAGACAGTTTATCTATCTTCTCGCAGAGCACGTGCTTTTGCTCCCCATTTTTTTATCACACATAATGTAGCGGGTTCAATGAAATGATTTGCTTCCAATTTCTCTAACAAACAGTTTTACAAAGCGAGTTCCAGTCATCGTCACCCACCGAGCCAGCAAACACAAACACCCTGGGGGACTCCCCTGCTTTCGTTTCTACTATGTCATCTAGGAGAGTTGGGTAGTGTTTCTCGCCTTTGTTCATGTGTCCTGGGTGTGTCGGAGTGAGTCTGTGTGTGTGTGTGTGTGTATGTATATATGTGTATATAAATATAAAAAGCTATCACAAATCTGTCTGAAATCCCCTTGTTCTTCACAGGCTCGCGCGGATCCGTGGGCGCGCGCGCGCGGGCGCACTTGTCTATGCGTCATGCCGGTGTGCCCGGTGTAGAGAAGCCGTGTTGTCGTCCAGAGGAGTAACCGTGTTAATAGCAGCACCAGCCGACCCGCTGCTCATCGCCGTGCGCTATGTGGTCCCGGCTCCAGGAAGGCGTCTCCAGCCTGCCCATACCGTCGCTTAATATACTGTCATTTTCCACCGGAATGCCCATCTGCACGACACCGTTTACTCCTGGAAAGTAAAAAAAATAGATTAGCTTTTGTGTGCGAAAGTAAGCAAGACGGAACGTTTGCGATGGCTTACTCGTTGAATATCCGGACAGTACGAGGGAATCGTTCGATTCGTACCGCTTCAGCGACGAGCAGACATCCTCGCCGGACAGTTTAATTAATCCTACCGCTATCGATATGAACACTTGCTCAATACCCTGTGCACAAGCCAAGGAAAAGAGAGAAAAAAGGGCATTAAAAAATCATTTCAAATGAATAGATACGCACACAAACACACAGAAAACGTAGTACCTGATCGTGTAAGGCGGACGTTTCGAAGTAGTTGCCCCCGATCGAGTTCGCGTACAGCATAGCCTCTTCCCGGGAGACGGCACGTTTCGCTTCCAGGTCGAGCTTGTTGCCGACGAGCGACAGTACCATCGGTTCCTGCACGTTCCGTTGCAGCTCCTGTACCCAGCCCTTGATTTCGTTGAACGAGTTGTACTGCGTGAGATCGAACACGAGCAGGGCGGCATTCGCGTTGCGATAGTACAGCGGGGCCATCGCTTTGAACCGCTCCTGGCCCGCCGTATCCCAAACCTGGCAAGTGGTAAGTTAAATTGTAAATAAAGTAATTGAAGTGTTGGTGTGTTTTTTTAAATTAAATTACATACCTGCATCTTTACTTTAAAGTCCTCCAGATTGACCTTGCAGGTGAAAAAGGACGCACCGATCGTGGGCGATATTTCCTTCGTGTACACGTTCGAGACATACCGCACCACCAGGCTCGTTTTGCCCACACCTGGACGGATGAGAAAGACGGAGAATAAAAGCATTAATATATAAAATGATCATAAAAGGTACATTTCCAATTAAATGTGCAATACACTCATGCAAACATTCAACATTCGGCGGCAACATAGCAATTGTGTTGTGTTTCCTTTCATTCCTTTCAGCCCAATTACATCTACAGAGACAATAATATTGATGAGATAATGAATTCCGAACGCAGCAGTGCTTCTGCATTCCCTATGACATGAGAGCCAGATTAGATTTGTCTTTATGATGCTTGTCGGTAATAATGTCATTCCCCCCAGGGATGATTTTGACGTGAATTTCGATATGAGCATGCCCTTGCGTTAGAAAATGTGGTGGTTTAAACTAGTGATGTGCCCTTTGAAGAACACCCACGGCTCCGATCCGACTCCGGCTATTGTTAATCCGACACTGACTCCGGCAAAATCTGAAGTACTAGTTCCGTCCGGAGTCGTCCAGAGTCGCCCGGAGTCGTCTGGATTCGTCTAGAGTCTTCTGGGGTCGTTCGGAGTCTTTTGAAGTCGTCCGGAGTCGTCTGGAGTCGTCTGAAGTCGTTCGGAGTCATTTGAAGTCGGAGTCGTCCTGAGTCATCCGGAGTCATCCGAAGTCGTCTGGACTCGTCTGGAGTCGTCCGGAGTCTTCTGGAGTCGTTCGGAATCTTTTGAAGTCGGAGTCATTCGGAGTTGGTCGGAGTCGTCAGGAGTCGTTCGGAGTCGTTTGAAATTGAAGTCGGCCTGAGTCATCCGGAGTTTTCCGAAGTCATCTGGAGTCGTCTGGAGTCGTCCGGAGTCTTCTGGAGTCGTTCGGAATCTTTTGAAGTCGGAGTCATTCGGAGTCGTTCGGAATCATCTGGAGTCGTTCGGAGTCGTTTGAAATCGGAGTCGGCCTGAGTCATCCGGCGTCATCCGAAGTCGTCTGGAGTCGTTCGGAGTCGTCCGGAGGTGTCTAGAGTCGTTCGGAGTCGTTTGAAGCCGGAGTCGTATGGAGTCATCCGGAGTCGTCTAGAGTCATCCGGAGTCGTCTAAAGTCGTCCGGAGTCGTCCGGAGTCGTCCAGAGTCATTGAGAGTTGGCCGGAGTTGTTTGGAGTCGGAGTCGTCCGGAGCCGGCCGTAGTCGACCGGAGTCGGAGTCATTCAGAATCGTCCAGAGTCGATCGGAGTCGACCGGCATCGGAGTCGGACGGAGTAAATAGGAGCCGTCCAGTGCAATAAACTTGTGATCAGCGATTTCATTTCGTTGTGTTTTTGTGTGTTTCACTTTGCGCGTGCACTTCGTATACAGGCCTTTGTTTCGAAAGCCGACTCCAAACGACTCCGGATGACTCCGACTCCCAACGACTCCAACCGATTTCGGATGACTCCAGGCGATTCCGGACGATTCCAAACGACTCCAAACGGATAAAGCTGAGCGGACCTACATTCCGGAATCTCTTCCGAAACTATCGGAGTCGAATCGGAATCGACTCTGGAATTTTGCCAACATTACCCATCACTAGTTTAAACGCGGATCAATTTCGCAAACTCGGTTACATGTTGCCAAAGTGTTAATTTCATACGTCTCTCTCTCTCTCTCCTTCACACGAGTTAAGATAAGAAATGCGGAGTCTAACTAAAGGGAACACCCTGGAAACCGTGCGCTGAAAGCCGATATGCTTTCGGATACGGGAGCAATGGCAGCAGCAAGCAAACAAAAATGCAAGAGGAATGAAGTAAAGGGAAAAGCGTTTCTGCGAGCCGCTTTCTGCACTGATAAGCACGGTCACGGGTACTGGCTGGAAGGTGTGCGCGACCGACACACAGAGACTGGGCGAATAACAAAAATCCGATACTTAATCCACGGGCGAACTCGGTTGCGGGCAGGTGGGTTAAGGGGAGAGAAAAAAACTTAATTTGCAGTAAGTAAAGCCGCAACCACCACTCCCCGTATGGAGCGAGATATCGTGGCAGGTGGATATGAGAAAGAGGGGCTTGTTGAAATGGGGAAAAAAACTCCACCAGAAAGTGTAGACGCGGAGCGGGTTAGAAAATCCGGAACGCGAAGAAAGATGGAGAAGAAACAAAATGTACGAGAAAAGGCAAGGCGGTTAATGCTGCTGATGATGGTGGCCACGCTAGCGGCGCTTATCTTTCATCCCCAGGTCAGATAGATAAGAAGATGTATCGTGTATCGCGTGTCTTTTTTCTTTCTTTTGTTGTTATGGAAGAATCTAGTGTGCCATGAAAGCGAAAGCTACTGCTGTACAAACAGCGATTTGATGATGGACCGTCGTCGCGGTCGTCGTCAACCGACGTTTGGTGCTGGATCGTACGCAGCAGCTGCTGCTGCTTCAAAAGCAGGGGAAGTAGAATGAAAGCCACGCGTCTCAAGGTGAAGGTCAACCCCTCCCACCCAGGGGCCTTCCTCGCTCTGTGTGTGTGTGTCAGTCTGTCCGTTTTGTGGTTCCAAAAGTCCTCCCCCATTTTCCTCTCACCTTGCGATCCAAGTACGACAATTTTTGCTTCGATCGCTTTCATGCTGGTGAACTTGTGTGGATGGATGTCCTCTCCGAAAATCGCCCGTGTGTGTGTGTCTTCTCCGCCGGTCCACACACTCTTATGGGTTGCCCCCTCTGTTACAGTTACACGGGAGGGTAGATAATTCAATTACGCTTCGACCAAATCGCCACCTCCTTGCTTTGGGCACCCACCGGATTAGTGGCGAGAAAGGCTAAGGAACTGACTGGGGAGTCTTTTCTTCACTCTCTCTCTCTCTCTCTTTCCCTGTCTTCACTGCCTGCCTTAAGAAAGCACCAGTCACTGGGGGTGGGGGAGTTGCGGGAGTTATTGGGAGTGAATGTGAGGTGCCTTTCCCAGCATCCACGTTAGTTACATCGAAGCACGTCACGACGAGCACGAGCACGACAACCGTACACACAAGGCGTTACGTTCCGCGGTACACAACCATGCCAACACGAACCCGTCGTTACACGGTGGAGCTCCCTCGCCTCTCCGCTGCTGCTTCGACCGTTTCCACCACCTGCCAATGCCGTCAATTCGCAGTTCGGTTGCTCCGTTCGGTGCGCTGTTGCTGCCAATGCCTGCCAACCGACGGCACCTTTCACTCATAGCGCACGGGGGCCAGCATGCGTACGGAAAACTTGTGCCAAACGGGGGTGTGGAAGGGTAGCGACAGCGAACAGCAACCAAAGAAAACTTCGAGAACTAGAAACTCCGCTGCGCAACAGGAACACAAAACACACGGAGCTTCACAAACATGCACATCCGGAGGGGGGGCCGCCGCGAGCGGAGTTTTTGGAGAAGGTTATCAAACTGGGTACACAAAAATCACGCTTGAATTTTCACGCAGGCACACGAAAAACTGTTTTTTTCTTTTCACGGTTTTCCCGTAATCACTTCGTTTCTTTTTCTTTTGGTCCGTTTTCACACAACCATGGGGTGCGGGGGAGGAGTCACAGACACGCACGTTCCGCTTTCCTTCTGCTGCGAGCCAGCCAGTCGTCTTCTTGTGTGTGGAAAATCCTTCCTTCTCCGTGTTGACAATAGCACTCTCGTTTCTTCGTGGGTCAGCGTTTTTTGTAAACAAAGGAGCGAGCGAGCGAGAATGGAGTTTGACAGATAAACGGCCAGTTGAACGGATGGAATGAAGGATTCAAAAAAACAACGTTAGTTTTCGAGCTTGTTTTTAAAGTTTGATTTTTTTTCAAACGAACAGCTGTTAAATTTCATTCTTTTATTTTCTTTTTCAGTTTCCAAATACAAATTATCCATGTTCTCTTCTCGGAAGCATTTCTTATCGTTTTTCTGTCAAACCTTTCAATCAACATGCCTGTCATCACGCAGCGAAAGTCTTCACTGCCCCGTTTCTGTGTGCAACAAAACATTTCCTTTTTCGACAGTATTATTGCTGATAAAGAAAGCTTTGTAAAGTGATTGAAACCGGGCTTTCCCTCCCCTGTTCGGTGCCATGTTCCTTTGCAGCAGTATTAGTTGAACGGAGAATCAGGTTATCCTACAGAATCATCATACAATCCGTACCACTTACAGCCGAAAACACAAACCCATCTTCCGGCACAGCGATCAGCATCAGAACTGCCCCGCAATGAGCGATCCACAACTGCCAGAACCGGAAACCGACCGGGAGGAGGTGATGGCCCGCCACCGCAAGGAGAAGAAGGAGCTACAGTGCAAAATACAATCGATGAAGAAGCTGAAGGTGGACAAAAAAAGGAAGAAAGAAATCCAGGAAGAGATTGCGAACCTCGAGCAGGAGATAGAGCAGCGGCACGCGGAAGAGCTGAACCGGCTGAATCTTACCGACGCACCGGAACAACCAGCGGCCCAAGAACTCCCACCATCCACACCGGCCACTAACGGCGAGGAAGCAAACGAAGAATCTAACCCGGAAAAGCCGGAAAAGCCGGAAACGCGACTCTCAAAGGCACAGCGCCGCAGGGACAAGAAAGCGCAGGACAATCGGGAGCGCGAGGAACAGATCAAGCAGGAGTCGGCACTGCTGCAGAAAAGCTCCCCCCGGGTGCTGGAGGACAATCGCATCAATGGGCTGCTGCTGAAGCGGGGCATGCTGTCCCACGCCGTGCCGGCCGACGGTGACTGTCTCTACACGGCCATCAACCACCAGCTGGTGCAGCGGGGCATCGGTTCGTACAGTGTGCCCGAGCTGCGCCGGATGACCGCGGACTATATCGAGGCAAACCGGGACACGCTGATCTGCTACATGAGCCATCCGGATACGGGCGAGATGCTGAGCGAGCCCGAGTTCGACAAGTACTGCAAGCAGGTGCGGTCGACCAAGGCGTGGGGCGGTGAGATTGAGATCAAGGCGCTGGCGAGCAGTCTGCGGTGCCCGATCGAGGTCATACAGGCCGAGGGACCGTCGACGGTGCACGGGGAGGGCGAAAGTGCGGATCGGAAGCTGGTGCTGACGTACCATCGGTTTATGTACCGGCTGGGGGAGCATTACAACTCGACTAAACCGATCCCGGTGCAGGACGGGGAAGGGGAATAAGGATTTATTGCTTCAAATTACACACGAAACACTATTGTACGTCGAAGGAACTAATTAAATGTTAAGCACAATGTAGATGGCCGATTGTAAGAAGAGCGTTGTTAATTGTTTTTGGCCTCAAAATTCTAAAATTTCAAGTATTCTCCAATATTGACTTCCACAGTCGGATCAGTTTCACAGGAAAACGGTTTTGTCGCATCAGCGTGAACAGATCGTTCCGATGTACGGCATCATAATTATTAAGTCCCATTCTTTAGTCTGTTATTGAAAAATGGAAATCAAAGTACATTTTCTCGAGAAAAACGCGAATTTTTCATTTATGTTAAACGAAAACTTTTCCAAAAACACCAACAGATATTTAAATATTTCTGGAAGGTTTTGATTTTTTGGATGAAACAAACCCATGCAGCAAATGTAGCATGCCTTCTCGCTCTAGCACGATTCGTTGTATGTCGGGTAGAGCGAGCAAGCATGCTCTGCCAGAGAAACTTATCGTTTTTACGTCATCCCTCTCACACGGAGTTTTACGCACGCACACACACACACACACCAACACAATGCGCTCCTCGGGAACTGTCAGTTGTGAGGAGGAGGAAGAAAAAACAGTTTCTAGAAAATACAAAACATCTCGCAGTCGTCGCAGTTCCGAGAAGCAGCTGTTTGCTCAAAATCCGTACCCGCAAGAGTTACTGCGTTGTGAGACAATTAGCTTTTATCGTTCGCTTTACAATAAGTGTCGCCATTTTTGTGTGGTGTGTGTGTTGTGTGAAAAGAAACACGAAACCCCACAGCAGCACACAGTGATGGCAAAGGTGAAATACGACTGGTACCAAACAGAAACGGCCGTCACGGTGACGATTCTGCTGAAAAATGCGGCCGACAAGAACTACTCCGTCCAGCTGGAGCAAAACACGCTCACGCTACGGGCGGACGATACCGAACCGCTCGTCCTGACGCTCTGGAACCCGATCAACACGGAGCAGAGCACGCACAAAGCCACCCCGAGCAAGGTGGAGGTGAAGCTGGCGAAGCTGATCGGCCAGCGGTGGGAAGCGCTGGAACGGAAGGCACCGGAGCAATCGGCGGCGGCTGGCAGTGCGGCCGCGGCCAAGAAGAAGCACGATTGGGACAAAATCACGAAAGAAATCGAAAAGGACGATGAGGTAAGTGGTTGTTGTTCCGCGTTGCACGACGGCTTCCTTGTTTACGTCTCGCTGGTTGCTTTGTTCTAACCGATGCTGTTTTGTTTGGCAAATGGGCTAATTTTAGACAAAGGACGACGTGAGCGACCTGTTCAAGAAGATCTACGCCGACGCTAGCGAGGACACGCGGAAGGCGATGATGAAGTCGTACTACGAGTCGGGCGGCACCGTGCTCAGCACCAACTGGGCGGAGGTCGGTGCCAAACAGGTCGAAGTGAAGCCTCCGGATGGATGCGAATACAAAAAGTGGTAGAGCGGTGGCGCACCTCCCACCCCTCCAAAAGGAAAATCTCTCACCCTCATCGCCGCACTGTGTAAACAACGCGTGTGCTGTTTAAAAATCGTTTCTTTCATCCATTTTGGGCGTGAGTAATATATCGTTCATCTCGATTTATTTATTTGCCAATCACACTTCCGACGGGGGAATCAGCATGATCGTGAAGTTCAGTCAGTACCCTTCGATGGGAAGAACATTTCTGCCGTGTTTTTGTAGTACTGATCGGCCAGCTCGGCCGCCGGCTTTCCCTTAATGCCCGCAAGCACTTCCAGCACTTGGCTAAAGAAATAAACAAACAAAAAAAAACGAATTGAATTCAAAACCGGGCACGACGCCCAGCTTTCCTGCAGAAAGAAAGCCTCCCTCCCTCCTCACCTGATCATGACCGGTTCGCATCGTCCCGCGATCAGTGAACCGGCTTCCCACTTTTCCTTCTTCTTCACCGTAAGATATTTACTGCGCACGTACTTCGAGCCGGCATGGGACGGCCGTATCTCGCACCACGGGCTGTCCGTTTCGAGCATGATCGATTCGTCCGGAATTTTGGCCGCCACGGACAGATTTTCCTCCGTCTTCAGCGAACAACCGTTAATGCCGATTGCGTACCCGTCCGCTATAAGCGCTTCCGCCACCTCGAGCGAACCGTCGAACGTGTGCACCACACCACGCCGGGGCAGCTTGTCCCGGTTTCGCCGCAGTATGGCGGCAAAGTCGTCGTGCGCGTTGCGGCAGTGCAGGAACAGCGGGAGATCGTACCGGGCGGCCAGCTCGAGCTGCTTCTCGAAGTACTGCTGCTGGATCGCTTTGTCGCAGAACTGCAGCCGGTCGTAATCGAGGCCACACTCGCCGATCGCTACCACCTTCTCCCGGTGCTGCTCGATCTGCTGGCAGAGCGAGGCGAAATAACCTTCCGGATCCGGCAGAAACTCACCGCACCGTGTCGGATGGCAGCCGACCGTGGCGTACAGTCTTTCTTTGAGGTATCGGGTGGGAAGAAAATGGATGTTAGGTTGTTAGGGACGTGTTTTTGAGCAAAAGAATTGAATGGCAATTCCAACCCTACCATCGTTCTTCACTATCTCAAACGTTGGCGCACAGTCGGCAAGCGTCCCGACCGTGATGATGATTTTGTCCAACCCACCGGTCCAGCTGCGCTCTAGCACATGCGGCAGATCGGGTTCGTGTTTGGCCGATCCGTTGTAGATTCCTTGGTACATCGGATCGGTTAAGTTGGCGCCAATGTCTGAAATGATGGACATTAGTGTAGTTAATGGTTTTTTAAATGTACATTTGTATTTTCCTACCGATAAACTTCATGATTTTGCTTATATTTGTGGCCAGCAGTCGTTTCATGCGAGGAAGTATTTCGTGTTTTTGTTTTTCCCCTCGATCATCTGCTCGTTGTCACGGTTGGCACAGTGGAAGAAAACTTGTGTATGATGAGGTTAAAACAAATTATTATCGTTAAAATTGCATTATGTACTTCATTTATTGTTTTCTGCATAATTTCGTCAGCCAATTGATTAATTTTAGAACTGAATTTGCTATTTTTTACATAAAAGTTTACAAAATAACGTCCCAAAGCGAGACGGTGTTATCAAAACCGTTACCAAAACGATAAGTAACGGCGTTACGAAGTTCGAACCCGTAACGCTCAACTGTCACCGAGCTGTAGGAGGGAAAGAAAGAAAAAAAAACATCAACAAAACACAACCAAGATTGTTTGTAATTAAAAGCAACGAAATAAAACACAAAAATCGTAATAAAAAGAAACCACAACAGCCGGACGACGGACGCTGCGCTTACGTAAAGGCAAACGAACGCGCCTTTTAGCGGGACAGAAAATACACTCTTCCTGCAAATGAGCTTGCACGCGACATGTTCTCGCTGGTAGCAGATTATGGCGATAGTGAGGAATCGTCCGCATCGTCCGACTCTTCGTCCTCCTCGGACGACGGTGGCGGAAAGAAGGAATCAAATCAGCCACAGCCTGACGAAACCATTCAAAAGCAGTCTAGTGATTTGTGAGACAAAAAGAAGCGCTCAATTCCATTGACCCATTGGTCCCTAAACTCTCAACCTTCTCGAATTCACAGAAATGGTGACCAATCCAGCCCACTTCCCAGTGCCAGCGCCCTGTTCCAGTCCGGCACGGCTCGCATCCTCCCTGGGAGCGTGTTTAGCAACCCGTTCCGGGAGGCGGAAGAGGCCAAGCTGGCCAGCCTCGAGCGCCACGTCAAGATGGTCGATCCGGAGGCGAATGCGGCCGAGCAGAAGCGGAAGGTGTGCTGGAGCTACAAGAAGGGCCGGTGCCGATTCGGCAGCAAGTGTAACTTTGCGCACGATTCCGATTTGATACTGCGCAAGGAGCAGGCGGAAGAAGTTGCGCAGGATGGTGCACCGTCGGACGAGGTGCCGGTGGTGATGGTGAGGAAGCCGAATCCACCGGACCGGAAGAAACGGCCCGGGCTGAGCCGGGAGCTGGTGCCACCGAAGAAGGTGCTGAAGATGTACCACAAGGAAAAATACGGGATGCTTAAGTAGGAGGACGTTGTGCGGAGTAAAGCTCCCCCATTTGCGCGCGTTTTGTTTTAATGATTTACGTTTTACACGCTTTTGTAAGATATATTGTAGCGTCCCCGAAGGCGGGGGAGCGAATTTTATTTACAGTCGAGCTAGAAATATACCCTCTTTTTATGTTCTATCGCACTCCGGCCTCCTGTTTCGGCCACTACCGAACGCCCGTCTCAGTCATCCGAACGATCACCCGCTCGCCCGATCGTAGATAGTTGCTCTTCCACACCTGCACCGTGTGGTAGCGTGTGGACGATCCGGGATGGTGCTCGTGTCGCTCGAGAAGTAGCCTCGTACCGGGCGCACTTTCCCAGTACCGTCCCAGGGCAGAATAGTTACCGTTTGGGCACAGTTTTCGCTTGCCCTCCGTCATTCCTTCCACCACGCGGACGGTCAGGTTAATCAACACTACTGCGACGGCCCGTTGCGCGGCCAGTTTGCGCAGCGAGCAGATTAGCTTCGTCAGCAAGCCCAACGGTTCTACGGAGCTTTGCGCATCCTGGTACAGGTACCACAGCGAGGGCAGGGAATCGATGATGAGCAGCTTTAGATTCGTCCCCTCATCGACATACCTTCCCGACGCAAGCTCTTCCACCGTCTGGACGAGAAGGTCGGGTGAAAATATACGCTCCACCCTTACACGTGCCATTGCGTGGCCCAGTTCCTGCTCGGACAGTTTGCAATCGTCGCTGTCCAGGATTTGCTGTATCTTTCTGCCGGAAAAGTCACACTTGGTGTCGATGAAGTAGGCCATGCTGCCCGGTTGCTTGACAACGTTCGACGCCATCGTCAGGGAGAGTAACGTTTTGCCCGTGCCGGATTCACCGCACAGCTCGTAAATGTGGCCGGGAAGCAGTCCTCCGCCCTGCAGCAGCGCATCCAGCGATGGAACTCCCGTGCTGAGTGGGCTGGGGGCTGGCTGCCACGGGTACGATTGAGCGTTTTGGCACCGACCGGCAAACTGGTCGATCAGATGATTCTTCACCAGCACGATGCTTTCGGCGGGAAGGTTGGTGATCTTGAGCAGCTGTTCCGCTTCCACCTTCACGAAGCTGTACACCGTGGTGAGACGATTCTTTTGCAGCTTTTTGATCACATACTCGGTTAGCAACGGGTGCAGATCGGCGGTTAACTGTGTGGCGGCCATGAAGGTTGCATGGAATGTTGTTGAAGGTGGATTGGTGGTGCTTTGGGAATTTTTGTTCGATGCTTTGTGTGGGACTGGCAGTGGGACGAAATATGGAGCAAAACAAAACAGAAAACCAAACACAACTAAACATGTGTCAAGATCACACGATTCAAGTCTAGATCAAAGAGATTCGATGGCGGTTAATTCGCTTTAATATTAAAGATCTGGCTTGAAAGCTTTTATTTGAAAAAAAAAAAAATTGTTTTTTCCCAGTTGAAGGTCATTTTGTTGACGATGCCATCGTGGTCGGTTTCAAGTGAATACATTTGCTATTTTAATGAGTGGAATAAAAATAGTTACTTTTAAATAATAAAAACATATTCCTTACTTACATTTTACGAAATAGTTGAAGGAGAAACGAATTGAAAAGGGCAAACTATAAAAGTGGCTGATTTTATCAATTTTCCCGGGTTTTCAAACGTCATTTTTGAAATGGCGGATGTGGATGGGATGTAGCTCTTCTCGGATCGGAACGAATCTTGAGGACAAAGGATTATTTTAATAGATTATCTTTGTTTATTCCTATTCAAAAACATACTGTTTTATGGAAATTAATATTTATTATTAATAATCTGGTTTTATTTCCTGTGTTTGTCTAATTTTTCATCTACAATCATTGCCACAAACTCCACCAAGATTTGAACCCGCCGCGCTAAACGCACCCAACTGACAGGAGCGATACGTTCCGGCTGGTGAAGCGCACCTCGGCCCATCGCCACCATTTCCGGGGGCAGCGCAAGGCAGCAGCAGCAGCAGCAAGCAGCAGCAGCAGCAGGAGAAAAGAACGAAGCATTCATTTTGCTGCCGTCGCGTTAGTTTCGCACATTGTGCTGGGCAGAGAGACGCGTGTGTGTGTGCGTGCGTGCGTTCTCGTTCGTGTGCAAAGAAAATTAGTTTCTGCGGGCAGCCCTTCCCCGACGCAGGAAACAAAGAAAAGTGCGAACATTCGGTTTGGTTGGTCGGTGGTCCCAGGCGGAATTGAATGCGAATGCGGGCGGAAAGCGTAAAAGTGCGTCGTTGTTGGCTGGTGCAGCCACTAGCATGAGTGTGTGCACCCTCTTCCGCTCGGGATCGAAATTGCCTTGCAGTTGAGGTACGGAAGCAGCGCCGTTTTTTCTTCTTTCTTTGCTTATATGCACAGACACATACACACATCTACACGGGCGGGCGCCGCGGCGGACTCGCCCGAATGTACAGACGAGATTGCGCTGCGCCGAAAAGCAAGATGGCTGCCGCTGGGGTTTTGTGTGCTTTCTGCCAGGCTCGCGCACAGCGCGTTGCTTTAATGGCGTGTGCAGGGAGAAAATGAATTTTCTGGTGCGTTGTGCTTGGGTGTGTGAGAAATGGTGGAATTGAATTCACGATTAGTTTTTTTCCCCCTCTTTCGGTCACTGAAATATGGTTTTGTAAGGCGCCGCAAGGTGGTAGTATGGGCGGGAGAGTAGGGCGGTAGGCCGGTGAATGTATGGCATCTGTTCCTTTTTTCGGTTCGTTTTTTTCCGCGTGCGAATTAGTACGACAAATGCTGTGATGAAGCGGAAGCAAAGGTGGAACAAATTTCAAAGTGTGCTCTCGTACGTGGCTTTTAGTCTCGTCTCTTGCGCGCGTGCATATAGAACGGGAAGAGCATCTTGTGTGTCATTGTGTGTGTGTGTCACATCCGCCATTCCGGAAGGCAGATTACAGAGCAAAAGCAAACTGCCAGTACCGCCCGGAATGGCTTTGACCGTTCCTTTCTGTATGCGCTCCCGATCGTCCGCGGGTTTTTTTTCCCCTTGCTCGCTCTCCTCAGCATACGGCGGCCGGAAGATGAGCGAGAGAGAAAATGTGGCGCGTTTCACAGTTTGACAGCTGCGCTCATACACACACTCACACACACCGCGCCTAGCGGCTTTTCGGCTGTGGCGTTGTGTTCCGAGCGGCTGCTTCGTCCGGCCGCATTATGATTTGTTTACAGAGGAATAAGGCTAGGCTTCGGCCAACTACGATGGTAGCGTGCGGCTTATTTTATTTAATGAATTTATTCCCAAGCTTGCAAGCAAAATTATTGAAAGCACAACCCAAGCGGCGGACAGGCGGCACGAGGAGGAGAAGGAAACACGTTAGGGTTCTTACCATGATGTTAAATTTTACTTACTTTTGTAATGAACGGCCCGTTGTTCTATTCTGGAAGAGCGGAATCTGTTAACAAGATTACAATCGAGGCATTTGTCTGATTTTTATGAACCTAACGGAAACAATTATTGTGAACTATTTTATTTAACTTATCTTCAAATGTTCTAATTGTATTCTTTCTCACTCTTTGTCTATTGCCCGGCGACACACACGCACACAGATGTATAAAAAATGAATGAAGGCGATACGGCGGGAGGGCAACGTGGTCGAAACCAGGCCCTTCCTGCTGGAATTGATCGAAACACATCAACTGCAACTAACACTGTCCAGGTAAGTGAGCGGCGTGTGTGGACAATAATGTTCGTTCTATTTCATGTTCGTGTTGTTTGATTGTATTTTTCTTTTTCATCCCCAACAGTTACCTACTGGCACGCTCGATTCCATTACACCAATGTCGCGCTCGTTAAATGAAGACCAACAACAGCAACTGGAACAGTCTCAGCAACAGCAGCAGCAGCAGCAGCCGCAACACCACCAGCAGCAGCAACAGCAGCAGCAACAGCAGCAGCAACAGCAGCAGCAGCAGCAGCAGCAGCAGGGTCAGCAAATGCAGCCTGCCGGCACACCGACGTCGTCGTCATCGTCATTGTCGTCACCTCACAAAAGCTTACCACAGCAGCAGCAGCAGCAGCAACCGTCTCCCAGCAGTAACGCTGCTGGCGGCAACGTAACGGTCGCAACCGATGCATCTAGTGTGCCGCTGTCGTCATCGGCACCGTCTCATCATACCCTCCAGCAGCAGCAACAAAACGTCGCCAACAGTGCGAGCAGCAGCAGCAGCAGCAGTAGTGGTGGTGGTACCAGCAGTGGCAGTGTTGAGGCTAATAATGCTAACATTACCAGTACGCCGGGTGGTGAACGAACAGGAAGTGGTCTCTCGGAAAGTGAAGGCGGAGGACGGGGAGGACGGGGAGGCGGATCCATCGCGAGCGGCGGCGTGGTGGAGGGCGGTCTAGTGCCAGCGAGTGGTGCAAGTGGTGGCGGTGGTAGTACAAGTGAAACCCCCGGCAGTGAGGAAAGTACGTTCGGTGTCGTGGTGGGCGAGAAAAGAGCAATAGAGGATAGTACGGGTAGTGTAACGGACGTGGCGGGCGGTGGTGGTGGTGGTGCTAGTGAGGAAGGAGGAATCGTTGGTGCGAGTGGTGCGGTTGGGAAATTGTACACCAAAACAAACACTACTGCGTCAACGTCATCATCATCGTCATCGTCGTCCTTTTCGCCGGTGGTTGCTGGTGGAATTGCTGTCGGAGGGCAGGCGGCCGGAGGAACTGTTTCCGCTGCCGTCGCTGTTGCTGCTGCTTCTGTGTCGAACAAGCGCATCAAGCTAGAAACGGAACCGGAACATGATATCAGCGCGCTCAAGAAACTGATTCTAGAGCACAAGTATATGCGATTACGAAGTATCAAAGAGAGGTAAGTTTGTGCGATTGGTTACACATTTGATAGCACAACTTCTAATATTCACTTTAAAAAGGAATAGATTTTGTCGAATTCGTTACATTTGTCACATTTAAATTTCGATGTACGCCAAATCTTTTAGTTCAAAAGAACAGTGTAAAATCAGAGAGCTCCTCTTGTAGTGAATGTTAAACCCCCCCCCCCCCCCCACACACACACACACACACACACACACACACATACATATTCCTCTGTTTGTGTATCAGTGGAATTGAGTTGGAATTTCATCACATGTCGTCATGCTTACCTTATTGTGCCCTCCCCCTTGCGTGCTGTCGTTTTTCGCAGATACAATGAGCATGTAGCGGAACTGTTCTTTCTTCAAACCGGTGGCAATATGATGGAATATCCCGTATGGAGAAAGAAGCCACCAACGCCCGCGTTCACCAGCTTCGTTCGCTCGTACAAGCTGGAACCGTTGTCTAGCAATCTGGAAGAGGCCGGCGAAGCGCTAAAGCAGGTTAGTACACACACAATTGCGTTTTTGAATGCTGTTTTTAACCGCCCAACTAGTACAGGGCGAACGAAGAGACCCATCGGATCAGATGAATAATGGTGTTTTTTTTTTCGTGCCTTTCTTTTCAACTTTTACAGCAGTCAACCCGTGCGCTGAGCGGATTTTCTACCACGCCCGGAAGCACCAATCTTGGCAGCGTCGTGACACCGGTGGTGGTGAGCGGCAATGGTAGTAGTAGCAGCAGTGGTGGGGATGATACCTTAACCGGGCTGCCACAGGGAGCGGAAATCAAAATACCCGGTGTCGGTGCCACGCCGGTAGCCGTCTCGACCACACTTCCTGCCGCTGTCGCTCAGCTCAGCCAGCAAGGTAACATCATATTCGTGCTGTATTTTTGTGTACCTCAATTTTGATAAGACGTCTGTTGGTCGCGTCTCTAAGAATCAATTTCGTATCATGAGAGTTACAGAGAGGAAGGAATTATTCTTTACTCACAAAACATCATTCCGAGACATTGATGAGGGACATTGAAGCTTCCCGGTTACGTTCCTAGTTTAAAAATAGACCATACATGCAGTACTTTTTAGCTGCCTACATAATCCTTCTTTGAATTTCTCCACCTACCTACTAGTGCAGCGGACAGGCGAAAGAGAAAACACGTCAGGTTCTTATTCTGATGTTACATTTTACTTACTTTTGTAATGAACGGCCCGTTGTTCTATTCTGGAAGAGCGGAATCTGTTAACAAGATTACAATCGAGGCATTTGTCTGATATTTGAACCTAACGTAAGCAAAATCTCTTTCAACTGTTCCCATTCCGAGATATCTAGAGAGGGATTTGGAAGCTTCTTGCGGGGTTTACATGCCTAGTTCAAAAATAGATTCTATATACAGTAGCTTCCCGATGCCCCTACACAAAGCCCTTCTTTGCAATTCTTCACCACGTTCAGGAATTTCTTCCCTTAATCTCGGCGGATTTTCAATGAAATGACGTTAATTTTCGGAATTCAATATTGTGTGTTCCATTCCTTATCGTAAAATTGATTACATTTTTACCCTAACACTAACCTACAGCAAATCAAACTTATTTAGTATTTTATGTGTCCCGTTCTTCTCTTGTTCCCGTTTTCTCATCAACACGCTCTCTTTCAATTTGATCCCTGCCTGTTTTCCCCCAATTTGCCACACACTGCTCAATCGTTCTTTGAAACACACCACCACCACGGTAATGTCCCTTCCCACTGTAATGCTCCTGGGCGCGGAAACCTCTGTGTAGGACATGTGCCCGGTAGACCGCAGGGTGGTCGCCATGGGATGGTGTTTGGGCAAATTAGCGTACCATCCACACTAGGAACCTCTCCGCCACTGCTGGTGCCAGGTAGAGCGCACCCTTGTTTTATCTACTTTGTTTTTTTTTACATTGATTACATTGTTACAATAGCTGTGTTATGCATATGATATTTTAAAATATTTACGTTTGTTTTTACTTTTTTTAGAGCTTAGTTTTGGCATTTTGTTATGTTTTTATGTTCATTGTTTGAATATGATGTAACCTTTTGCCGAATGGTTTTAACATTTTGGCCAGATGTTGTGTTGGCCGCTATAGGGCATGCTGATTATTAACTCATGGCCTTTACTAAAGCATATTCAATTGTTGCTTTCTCTTGGTTATCAGTTGCTAAATGTTTTTTTTTCTTCAATTTTTTGATTCGCCTTTAATGTTCCGTAGTATGTTACACTTTACGTTCGGAAACGCATGCATATTTATGTTTTCAAACCGTTCGGGAAAAAATAAATCCCAATCAAATTGAATGTCTTTTCAATTTTATGGCACTATCGGTAGCTTTTAGTACTAGAAACGTCGATGTGTTTTACTTCAAGCTTTTATAAATGACACCTTTTTGCTTCCATGCAAAGGATGTGGATGTGGCTGTTCTGTAATGGTTAAGAATTGTGAAAAATTTGTTTTGGAATTTACTCAAAATAATTTGTTTTTGTTGCTTGTTTTTTCTTTTGTTTTATATATGTTGACCCGAATAGTTGTGATTATTTGTAAATTAAAACATCTTTTTCCGTTTTTGTTCCGATTCTGTTTTAGGTGGTACGCCGATCATTCCCGACCGGGTCGGTATCGGCATCTCGCCCGCCGCCGCATCCGCCGTCGATCGGAAAAGGCAAATCTCCTCCGCGTCCAGTGCCCTCGGCGGGCATATGATCAAGAGCGAACTGCTCGAAACGGCAAATGCATCGCCCAGTGTGACCACCATTGGCACCAATGGGCCGAACGTGCCGAGCGTTCGGCAAGGTGGAAGCCTCACCGGTGGTGCCGGCGGTAGCCGAGGCAGCGGCAGTACGGCCGGCGGCAGTATTACCGGCTCATCGTCCCGGGGGCTAAACAACGGCCAACAGAACGGTGCGGTTGGCAATGGACGCGGCAACGCACTGTCGTCCGGGTCGTTGGCTGGGCAGCAGCAGCAGCAGCAGCAGCAACTCGGTGGAGGAGTGCCCGCCGGAACCAATAGCAACGGTCCGCCGGACCAGTACACCAACAAAGCCCGGCAGGAGGTGTTCGTGATGCAGCGCATCCAGGAGCTGCAGAAGGAGGGCCTGTGGACGGAGAAGCGCCTGCCGAAGGTGCAGGAGCCGCCCCGGCCGAAGGCGCACTGGGACTATCTGCTCGAGGAGATGGTCTGGCTGGCGGCCGACTTCGCCCAGGAGCGGAAGTGGAAGAAGGCGGCCGCGCGAAAGTGCGCCCGCATGGTGCAGAAACACTTCCAGGACAAGGCGCTGGCGGCGCAGCGGGCGGAGAAGGCCCAGGAGCTGCAGCTGAAGCGGATAGCCGCGTTCGTGGCGAAGGAAATCAAGACGTTCTGGTCGAACGCGGAAAAGCTGGTCGAGTACAAGCAGCAGACCAAGCTGGACGAGCGGCGCAAGAAGGCGCTCGATCAGCAGCTTAGCTTCATCGTGGACCAGACGGAGAAGTACTCGCAGCAGCTGGTCGAGGGCATGAACAAGGCGGCACCGGTGCCGGGCGGTGCTGCTGCTGCTCTCCTCCCACCAGGGAGTAAGGCGGAAAGCCTGAACTCGTCGCGCCTTTCCTCCCCGCTGCGCGGTAGCGGTGGGCTGGCAGGCGGTTCGGACGATGAGTTCTGCCCGGAGGCGGAAAGCTCGGACGATGACGAGGAAACGATCGCGAAGGCGGAGGCCGAGGCGGCGGCAGAGGCAGAGGATGGAACCAAAGACGAGGTGGCCGCCCTGCAGAAGGAGTCCGAGATGGATTTGGACGATTTTCTGAAGAATCTGCCGAAGGACTATCTGGAGAATCGTGATAAGATCGTGCTGTCCGACTCGAACGACGGTGACGGTGACGGGGAGGAAGAGCAGGAGGAGGAGGAGGAGGAAGAAGAGGCCGATGAGAAGAGGAGGAAGAAGAAGCAGGGTGCTACCAGGGAGGGGGAGGAGGAGGACGGAGACAAGGACTTCAGTGCGGACGAGGATAGCATGGACGATGAGGATACCATCCGGGAGCAGGAGAAGAAGGAAAAGAACCAGGATCACAAGAAGGAAATCGATGAGTTGAATGTAAGTGTGTACAAACATGGAATGGAGTGGAATACAGAAGATGATACTGATTTCCCTTATTTAAAACCTTTTTCCCAGGCCGACAACGACTTGACCATCGAGGAGCTGATGGCAAAGTACAAAAATCTTCCTCCCGCGGGCGAGCAGATGGACATCGATTCGGATGACGATGCGGACGAGGTGCCGGCAGTTCCGGCGAACGATCGCAAACGGCGACGAACGCGAAGTCAGCCCATGTACGAGTCGTCGGACGATGAGGACAAGGAGGAGGAGGACGATAACGACGAAAGTGAAGGTCTGACAGGCTCGGACGACGATGAGGAGGAGGAGGACGACGATGATATTACCGAGGATGAGTCGGACGAAAGCGAGGAAGCGATGGACGCCGAAGAGGACGCATTCGGGCTGAAGCATTTGCTTGACGATGAGACCGGGTCCGGCGAGACGGCTGCTACATCAACAGCAGCAGGCTCCAGCGGGGCATCGTCGGCTGCCAAAAGTCAAAGCGACAAGGACGATATGCTGAACGATGCGGCTGCCATCGCGGAAAGCATCCAGCCGAAGGGTAACACGCTGTCGTCGACCAGCGTCGTGACGCCGATACCGACGCTGCTGAAGCATTCGCTGCGCGAGTACCAGCACATCGGGCTGGACTGGCTGGTGACGATGCACGACCGCAAGCTGAACGGCATACTGGCGGACGAGATGGGTTTGGGCAAGACGATCCAAACCATCTCGCTGCTGGCGCATCTGGCGTGCGTGAAGGGCAACTGGGGCCCGCATCTGATCATCGTACCGTCGTCGGTGATGCTCAACTGGGAGATGGAGTTCAAGAAGTGGTGCCCGGGGTTCAAGATACTGACCTACTACGGTACGCCGAAGGAGCGCAAGCAGAAGCGCACCGGCTGGACGAAGGTGAACGCCTTCCACGTGTGCATCACGTCGTACAAGCTGGTGATACAGGACCACCAGAGCTTCCGGCGGAAAAAGTGGAAGTACCTCATTCTGGACGAGGCGCAAAACATCAAAAACTTCAAATCTCAGCGCTGGCAACTGCTGCTCAACTTTCAAACCGAACAGTGAGTATGCGTGTTTATTGCTTCTTTTGGTATCAAGCGTGTTCTCCCCGTTGTATGCGAATGCGTTTTACCCATGATGTTAAAAATATTACGTTTCTAGCTGATTGGAGCTGGCAATCTGTTCTAGAGTGCCTTTTCCATTTGCAAGATGACCCCTATACGAGGCATTTGTCTGATAAAACAACGCATGAAACAGGGAGCGAAATGTTTCCATTACTCTCTCATTGTATCCTCCCGAGTGCAATTCCCCATTGAATGAACATGTTTTTGTTTTCCGTTTTTTCAGACGACTACTGCTCACCGGCACGCCGCTGCAGAACAATTTGATGGAACTGTGGTCGCTGATGCACTTCCTGATGCCGCACGTGTTTCAATCGCACCGCGAGTTCAAGGAATGGTTCTCGAACCCGATGACCGGCATGATCGAAGGCAACTCCGAGTACAATGAAACGATTATCAAGCGCCTGCACAAGGTCTGTACCCTGTACGTAATGTAATATTATGATTATTTACGCATCATCACCCCTCCCCATACTGTGCGCGCCGGGGGCTGATGCTTCCTCTGCTGCGTGCGGACGTGCGTGCGTGTTTTATCGTGTCACATACCACCTTTACACGGTGCTTTCTCATAATTTTGTGTGTGTGTGTGCCTTTGTTTGTCTTTTTTTGGATGGGGTTTGGTGGATCGTAACCTTTTCTTTGTTACTATGTGTGTTGTTTAAAGGAAAACATGTGGTCTGGCGGTGGGAATTCATAAGAAAATTGGTATGGTTTGGTTTGGGGTTTGCAAAAAGAAGCATTACTTATAATTTTACCCGTTTTTTGTTGTGGCGTCTTATGATTTTTTTTTTAAAATGTGATTTCGTTTTTTAACGGTTTTGGTGGTGAATAATCATAATGTTTACATATATATTAAATGGAGATGTGGTTAATTCCTAAACAACTAATTAACGCTTGCGGTATGGCGGGCCTTTTTTTCTCTTCAGGTATTGCGACCGTTTTTGCTGCGGAGGTTGAAATGCGAGGTGGAAAAGCAGATGCCGAAAAAGTACGAACACGTGGTCATGTGTCGACTGTCCAAGCGTCAGCGCTTTCTCTACGATGACTTTATGAGTCGAGCAAAGTGAGTAGTAGTACACGGGTGTAGTTGGGAGTGTGGTGTGTGTGTGTGAGAGAGAGAGAGAGTTCGTTAATGGTGCTAATGGTTGGCTCTTTACCTTCTCTTTGTCCCTTTCTGTCTAGAACGAGAGAAACGCTAGCATCGGGCAATCTGCTGAGCGTGATTAACGTCCTAATGCAGCTGCGCAAGGTGTGCAACCATCCGAACATGTTCGAGGAGCGACCGACAATATCGCCCTTCCGCATGGAGGGCATCAGCATTAAGACGGCCTCGCTCGTGTACAACATGTTCAGCTACGATCCATTCACTGTGAGTTTTTAAGCACCGTTTGCTTCGCTTTGGTTTTGCGCTTTCGCGCCAATCGGAAAGAAGATCTAATTTCGTGCCTTTCCTTTCCTTCCCGTTGCAGCAAATTGATCTGTCTTCCTTAAACTTAGTACTAATTCAGCTGGAGCTGCTGCTGCCCGCGTACGTGGCGCACCGTGCGCAGCACCTGTGCATGCCGAAGCGGCTGATCGAGGAAATCGATTCTACCCCGCTGCCACCGCCCCGGTGTCCCACCGGGAAGCTGCGGCTGCACGTGCGCATTCCCGACGTGCGCGTGCAGGAGTCGCTCGGCGGCAATCGGGCCGGCGTCAGCATCACGACGGGCGTGCGCGTCGGCACCAGCCCGGCGATGAAGACTGAAGGGACAAAGTTTGTTCCGCTTGTAAATCATGAAGCATCCCTAGATAAGAAATCATCCCTCATCGGTTCCGGCGGCAGCAGCAGCAGCACCATCCAGTCGCGGGTCATCGACATACGGCGGCGCGGCTCGTCCACGGTGATGATGATGATGGGCGGCGGCAGTTCGGCGGGCCTCGATTCCAGCAGTATGGTGGCGGCGGCGGGCAGCAATAGAAGCATGTCGCCCGGGCTACTCCTGCGCAAGCGGAGCGACATTGCCGGCGGTGGTGGTATCGTGTCTATGGCCGGTCCACTGCACCAGCAGCAGCAGCAGAACCGGTTAAATGCGGGCCAGGTGGTGCAGATCATTCCTCAGGTGTCATCGGGTGGTGGAATCGGCACGAACGCGTCCCAGTCGTACATCATCACCGGGCGACTGCAGCCGGCAGCCGGTGGTAGCGGAGGTCAGGCCATATTCCATCGACCCGCACTAGCGGCAGGTGGTAGCGGCGGTGTTAATGTTTTGCCAACGCAGCGAATAGCCACACACCAGTCGATGGGAGGACAGTCGAGCGCCGCGGCCACATCGGCGGCAGCAGCAGCAGCAGCGACAGTGAGCGGTGCCACCGCCAACCGGATGGTACAGAACGTCGGCCAAAAGACGCAGATCTCATCGACGCTGGCCGCCACGATCATGAAGCAGCTAAAGCACTCGAAGAGCGTCGCCGGCAGTAGTGGGGACGCGGCGGCCAGATCGGCGGAAGCGGCCGAAATGGACGAACGGCAGCGCACCGAGTTCTATCTGGCCTGCATCGAGGAGTCGCGCAAGGAGCGGCGCCGGGAGGTGCTGGAGCTGCTCGGGCGCATCAATGCGAAGCGTTGCGATGCGACCCCGATCTATGGGCGGGATCTGCGCGAAACGTTGTGCGCTTTGATCGAGGAAGAGTTCCGGCACCGGCCGGACGAGCTGATTCCGTTCGGTGTCGCCAGCTCGTACCACACCCGGCGCGCAACGATGGCACGGTGCGGCGGCGGCGGCGGCTGCGGTGGGACGAAAAACGGTGCGCTGTTTGCTGCCGCCAGCTCGTGCCTGTCGGAAGCGATCAAAAGCATCGATCAGCGGGCGGGCGAGCTGCGTGCGACGATCTCAAACTTTGTCCTGTTCGTACCGGCCGTGTGTGCGCCGACACCGTACCTGCAGGTGTCCCATCCGCATCCATCCAAGCTGAACGCCGAGCAGCAGTGGGAGGCGACGATGGCGGAGCAAATCCAGCCAGCCATTCAGCTGCTGCATCCGATTATTTCCGCCATGAGCACACAGGTGAGTAAGATAGGAAGGGGAGAGATGAGTTGATTTGTTTAGAAATAGTGAAATTTTGATCCCAAAATGGGTTTGGGAGAGGATGGGAGAGTTGCTCTACAAATCAATCGTTCTAAGTCTTTATTTGAATGGTTTTTGCAATAGAGCTATATCATGCTTTAGGCATTTCATACCTGTTGGCGTATATACGTCGCTTTCTTAGCAATATATTAAGAAAGCATTAGAATTGTCGTACAAATTAACATAAATTATCCTTGTAATTGCACTTGTAGAAGCATCTGAACGACTTTACAAAGTGTATGTTGTTTCAATCCACTTTAATTACCTTCACTTGTCTGTCCTTTTACTCTAGTTTCCGGATCCCCGCCTCATTCAGTACGACTGTGGCAAGCTGCAAACGCTCGACCGGTTGCTGAAGAAGCTAAAATCGGAAGGCCACCGCGTGCTCATCTTCACCCAGATGACGCGCATGCTGGACGTGCTGGAAGCATTCCTCAACTACCACGGCCACATCTACCTGCGGCTCGACGGCACGACGAAGGTGGAGCAGCGGCAGGTGCTGATGGAGCGGTTCAACAACGACCGGCGCATGTTCGCGTTCATCCTGTCGACCCGGTCCGGGGGCGTTGGCATTAACTTGACCGGCGCCGACACTGTGATATTTTACGACTCGGACTGGAACCCGACGATGGACGCGCAGGCCCAGGACCGGTGCCATCGGATCGGGCAGACGCGCGACGTGCACATCTACCGGCTGGTGAGCGAGAAGACGATCGAGGAGAACATACTGAAGAAGGCGAACCAGAAGCGCATACTGGGCGATCTGGCAATCGAGGGCGGCAACTTTACCACCGCCTACTTCAAGAGCTCCACCACCATCCAGGACCTGTTCACGGTGGACAGTGCGGAGCAGGACGCGTCGGCCCGGCTGGCCGAGGTGCTCGACCGGGACCGCGAGCGGAAGGAGCGGTTGAACGCGAACCTTGCGACGGGCCCGGGGCAGCCGCAGCCGGCGACAGGCGGCGAGCCGGCGGTGGACAGCAGCAAATCGGCCATCAATGTGTTCGAGTCTGCGCTGGCAGCCGCCGAGGACGATCAGGACGTGCAGGCGGCTAAGTTCGCCAAGGCCGAAGCGTCGGCCGATCTCGACGAGTTCGACGAAACCATTCCGATCGACGAGGAGAAGGTGGCGGCCGCCGGTGACGCCGAGGGCAAGGAGCCGGAGCTGAGCAAGGCCGAAAAGGAGGTGCAGAATCTAATTAAACAGGTAGGTGGAAAGGGAAATGTCCTGATTAAAAAAAAAACACCCAACTTTAGTAGAGCTTTTTCCCTGATTCCTCGGGATTGGGGAAAGGCGGGTTGAGCATCATCATGTATTGCGCTCAGTTCATTGCTAGGTTGGAATACAATACTCCAATGACGTCCCAGACCGCACCCGGCTTGCAACTTTTGCAGGTAGCCGTGTGCTATCATAGTTCTCGTACAGCTTGATTATTTTGTTTTCATTTTACAAGGTTTTCCAGGAGTTCTCATAGCTGTGGGACACTTTATTGACTCTTTCTGACGCGAAATGCACTTAATGCAATGGGAATTGGACTCTATAGCTCCCGTGTTGGACAAATCCAATAGCATTTTTCAAGGAGCCTGTCCAAAAAGGGTGCCATAGAGTTCAATTTCCATCATATGAAGTTCACTTCCAATAGGAAAGAGTCAAGGAGGTGTCTCACAACTAAGAAAACGGCTGGAATCCCCTGTAATGTATGAATCTGTGTATCACAACCACACACACCGCTCGTTCAAATGAATAACAAAACCCCTCGTTTCGTTTCCTTTCCCTCCAGTTGAGTCCCGTCGAGCGGTACGCGATGCGTTTCGTCGAGGACACCGAAGGTACCTGGACTGCGGTGCAGTTGAAAGCGGTGGAGCAGGAGATCGAGCAGCAAAAGCGCGACTGGGAAGCGAACCGCCTGGCGGAGCAGCGGCGCAACGAGGAGGCGGCCCGCAAGCGCGAAGCAGAAGAGCACGCCGACCTGCTCACCTTCTCCCGGGAGGATGCCAAAAATCAGGTTAATAAAACTCATCCTAGTAATAGAGTTAGTAGTGGTGGTAGTAGTAAGCACAGGTTGCGCACAATGCGCCGCAACGACCGGACTTCGAGGGTGACGACAGCGACGACGACAGCAAAGACAATGACCAACCGTGACGGAGGGACACTGAAGAATAGAGCGAACAGCAGGGGCCATCAAGTGGCGGCAAGCAAGTACGACGGTGGTAGTAGAAGTGGTGGTAGAGCCGATGGTGGGCAGAAACTGACGACTGCAACCGGCAGGAGAGTGTTGGCTTCGGCGAAACAGCAGTCGAAGCATCATTCGGGTGGTGTTGGGGCAAAACAATCTGGCCTTGGTAATAACAAAGCCACCGGCAGTATTTTGGGCAAACGAAAGTATCAAGAAAGCGCCGTTGCTAAAGGTGGTGCCCGTTCACAGAGCAGCAAGGCGGCGGTGGCGGCGGCTGCAAATCAGCGTCGAGTGAAAGGTGCAACGCGCAACGCCAAGCACGCTAGAAGGAATGTTTCCAAAGCTTCATTAACAGACGATGAGGATGAGGATGAGGATGAGGATGAGCTCGAGTCGGACGAAAGTTCGAATGAAACGGTACAAGATGAGGGCGAATCAAATCGGGAGGAAAATGGATCCGATTCGGAAGCGGCTGACAGTGGGGAAGATGGAACAGAAGAGGAAGAGGAGGAAGAGCAGGATCCTTTGGCAGACGTTGGTACGGAGGACGATCGAGGGAAAAAGCAAGATGATGCTGTGCAAGATGGAGAAAATGCTGCCATTGTTATGCTGAGAAACACGCCTAGGCGAGCCTCGGTGGCAGCAAGAGCAGTTATAGGCTCGATGATTCAAAAGACAGGAGTCAATGTAAAACAGTCTCCGAAAGCCGCCACCACTACCAACAGTGGTGGTAGTGGTGGTGGTGGTAGTGCGCGTGCTAAGATCACTCGTCAGGTGCCAAGTCCTGTTCGAGTGGCCAAGAGCAGTAACAACGCGGCCGCCGATCGTTCTACCGTTTCCTCGGCCAGCAGTTCATCCGCTAGTGATGCTGCTGCTGCGGTGACGGCGTCATCATTGGCCAAGCCCCTGGACGAGTTTGACAGTGAGTGCAGCCTGGACGTGATGGTCGATTCGAACGATGCGCCCGATTCGGATTCGAATCAAATGAACAGCTACTATAATAGTGGTAATTCCGCTGGCCCGGGTATGCATCACGATGAGGACGCACGGGCAGGAGGGACAGTGGACGGCGGTGGAGGTGGAGGTGGCAGTAGCACCAAGGACCATCAGTCTTCCCGTCCCACCTCTCGCGTTGGCCGCGCACGGGACGGTCGAAGCAGGACGCCCGTCGTCAGCTCGACCTCGCCCATGGTCGTCCCGGCCAGTTGCGATCTTTCGGTCGATGAAACGTCCGACGATGTGGACGAGTCGTCCAATGCTAGCAAAACCACGCCCCGAACGCGATCGCGTGGCACGGTCAAGATCAACCTTTGGACGCTGGACGACAGTCCGATGCTGCCGGTGTACAACCGGCGGCCCAATCGCTCGAAAACGCCTCAACTTTCACAGCAATCGAACCATCATCATCATGTACTGGGCGATGATGGTGGCGATACTGAGGAGAGAGAAAGTGCAGAGTGTAGCAAAAAGGACGCTTCGTCGTCGGCGGTCGAAAGCAGCTCCTCCAAGCCAGCGGAAGCGAATGAGTGTAACAGTAGTACAGTGGTCGATAATCATCGTGACCATCTAAATCATAGTTCCGACTCATCGGCGGCTCCTCTTCCTCCCGCTACCACCACCGAACAGCAGCAGCCACAAAAAACGGTTACAAACTCGATCGTCCCAAAAACCACCAACGTAATCAGAAACTTGAAGGTCGTTGTGAACGATTTGCTGCGCACCCCCGACACGGCGAAAAGGGTGGCAGAGGTGAGCGATGGATTCCGGGCTCCAACGCCCACGAACACGAAGCTGCGGCGTTTGAAGCGACTGTCTAGAGGGGTTGGCAGCGCTGGCGGTCGTGCAACCCCATCCATTGTGATGAACGCGGGTGGTGCCACCTACAATCGCACACTGGACGGTTGGCTAACGAAGGCAGGCACTACCGGTGCTGGTCGGAAAGAGGAAGCAGATGGAGGCAGCGAAAATCACCGAAGTGGTGGTGCTGATGGAAAGTTGCCAGGTGGTGAGGAGGGATCCGCCTCCAAGTTAGCACCCACCGTGGCACGTAGTAGAACGGCGATCGCAGCTGCTGGAGAAGGTCAGCAGCACGAGGAAAAGGATCCATTAGAAAATGGAAACGTTTGATGGTGGCAACTGCCGTCGTCTGCCAAACTGCTGCTGGTGCTGCTGCTACTTGCCGCCTCCGTGTAAATGGACACTTGTTAATGCCTAACCCCGAATTGGGTTTATGTTTTTTAATCTACTTTTTTTCCTTTTGCTGTCTGAAAAAGCAGAAGAGTAATTCCTCCAAAGGTTGGATGGCATTTGGTTTTGTACACCTTATTTTGCCTACCCGGAGAAACATCACACAGTTATATTATTTGAATGGACTTTTTCACACATTGACAATTGGGCTCTCGTTTGCTCGCTTCTACCTACCCACCACCATCACGCATCCTCACCGCACTGTTAGACACTGACTGGTAATGGATAAAAACACACACACACCCAATAATAACGAAGTATTGCTTACGTAAAAGGGCAAGCGACTCAACAGTGGAGACACGATCACGATAGGAAAGGAAGGAATGTGTGTTATGTTTTATATTATATCGAATTTTATTTTATGTTTTTTTTTTTTGTGTGTTGTCATCTAAAAATCATAAATGGACAGCCAGCTTGGCAAGAGTATGTTTTCCGTTTCTCCCTCTCCCATGTACCGTACGTTTGTTTCATATTTTGTTTATAGTGCGAAAAGCTCTATCTTGGAAATAACATACACAGAAAAGCCAATCGTTTCAAGGGTTCTAAATTTGCATACATCTCAAAGCAATAGTGCACACAAAATCGCTATTTTAACAGCATTTGACAGCTTGTCTGTTGTACCAGTGTCTGGCAATAATGCCTGTCCAGTTTTAAACATGTGCTCTCTCTGTTTGAATCCCTATCCTCGTCTACTATCTCTGCACCCTGATGATCGATCCTGCTCCCCATATCACTGTCTCCCATCATTATGGGGCCAAGTGGCGCAAAACTTGTGCGGACACACACCCTATCGTATCGTTTAATTGTGATAGCATTATTCAATAATGTACATTTGGAGGGGGCGTGCGTCACTATTTATTTCCTATCATACATAATTCCACCCGTACATCCTTCGTTTTGCGTCATCGCCGCCTCACGCTTAACACACAATAATGTGCAGGAGAGAATTAGGTGTAGTACTAAACTCGTTTTTTGATCGATCGGTTCGCCGCAGCAGTCGCGGACGCACGATCAAAAGTGTGTATCACTCAGTGTATGCGTTTTCTGTACGCAGCTCTTTTTCGTATACATCCCATACCTCCCCATCACCCCCGCATCCACAGGTTAGTTTATTAAAAATATATATGCTAAGGAAATTGAAAGTGAGAGATTTTGGAAATGTTACATTTCTTTTGTTCAGTTGTTTAAGTAGGGGGGGAAAGCAGCATACTTTTATGCATTAAACAACACTATCTACTACCCAAAACAATCAACACACACAAACATACGTATGTGTGTGTATTGTGTTTGAAGGTTGCAAATCTTCGCAAATCTATAAATATGCTCGGTGTAGTTCAAGATGTAAATATATGTAGAATAGGACACGAGATTATTTCTACGGACCTCTAGGGGGTGGTGTACAGCTCATTAGAAATCACTGATCAACGCAGTACATATGTGCATATTTTATCCTTAATATACACACACACATACATACACAAACACGGAAGCTGTGTTCGTGTTAACCCGACTGCTGGTGGAAGGATTTATCATGTATTTATATGCAGCAGCGCACACAGGAAATCAGAACAAACGGAGCCATTAGTTCGCCTAGATTCCAATTGGTTCTTTCCAAAATTCCATCAGATTTTGGGTTTTATTTTTATTTAAGCAACAATGTCTGTGGCGCATTGTAGTAGTCTCCGCATGGTTAACATTTATGCTGGTTAACATATGTGGCTGCCTATTATTGATCGCGATTAAAAATCGCTTATCAAAATGGCTACCCAAACACACACTGTATGCGTATCCCAAAATCCATCCTCATGCTGTTGTGCGTGTAGAAAAATGATCGATAATGAAAAACAACAGAATAGCCCAGAACAACAACAAAACAGAGACTGTAACATAGTGAGCCCCCCACACCCCTAACACGAATACTAGTTGACTATTTACGGACGGGGGAAAGAAATGCGTGAAGTACCAGTTTTACCAGTTTTCATTTGGGAAAGGGGACAATTATGACCGGCCAAACGATGATCAATAGGAAAACCCAGGTTTGTTGTAGGCAGATCGAACACACGATAATGTTTTCACCGCTATAAACCGTGTGCCGCGTGGAAAAAGGCAGCATAGTAGAAAGAGAGCAGAAGCGAAAGTAGAAGAAAACAAAAGAGAAAATATTACTATTACGAAAGTAACAACACATCCCAGGGAAAACAGAATGCTCGATCGATCGAAAAAAGCGCCGCCGTGTAATAGTAAACAGCGCGCGCGCAATAACAGAGAGAAGAACATAACAAAAGCAAAACAAAACAAACAAACAAAAAACCGCGCATATTGCAAACAGAACAAGGCAGAGAGGAGAGGTGTGTTTGCATGTTTGCGAGAAAAAATTAATAGAATAAAAAATTATCCTTGCTGAGTAAAAAAAGAAATGCTTGAGTTGATGAATTCATTCGAATAATGCGAGAAGAAAGCGATTATTACACAACGTTCAAACAAAGAAGAAAAGAGTAAGAGAAGAAACAATTAACTGAACCTGAACAGTTTCATCAAAACAACGTTGAACATATTTTCCGTTGAAAAGTAATGTGAACAGCTTTTGGTGTCACAAAACAGAGCGAGAGAGATATGTAATCCGTTCGTACAGATTTTCAAGAACGCACGACGCTTCCTCTTCCGGTGTGACGGAGTGCGCAATTGTCGGCGGGCACGTGAACATACATCATATGTGCCATGATGTTGTTGATGTAAACAGAAAGAAAAGGCAAACACACACAACATTCCCCGCGTGTGGCTGCTTTTTACTACAGTTGTTTGGTTGCCGGGTGGTGGTAGTTGCTATCGATATCCTTCTGTATCTAGAGAGCAAGAAATATGGATGCAAAAAGAAAGACGTAGACGGAGAGTACAAACGGAAACGATGCGCCAAACGGAGAGATAAAGAGAGATACACGAGAGAGAAAGAGAAAGATAAAGAGAGAGAGATAGAGAGAGAATACTAATTATCTATGCTAAAGAGAAGATGTGAAAATCCAAACCATAACTTGCTGTTTATTGTACGTTCTTACGCGATAATTCCTGATACCGTTACAAAAAATACGCAAGACCCAAAAATCTAAATTATTACTTCAATCGCGCGTGACTTGTAACCTTCTGATAACGAGTAGTGCACGCTAGAATGTCCTTTTGAATGGCACCAAAGCAAAAAAAAAAATAAGTTTTCTGGCATTAAAATCATAAAAAAGAAAACGCGAAAAACCATTTGAAATTGTTTGCGAACGTACATATAAGCAACATTATTCAGACAACTCAACACAAAAACAGCAAGGTGATGATTTATTTTGTTAATTTTTTCTTGTAATTTCTGATGCATTCGAATAACAATGATTTGATAAAAAATGGCCAAAGAAAAATATAGGAAATGAGCGTTGGGGGGTGTATGTGTGTGTGGTGTGCGTGTGTAGTGGAAAGCTAAATATTGAGTTTTTTAAAAATTTATTAGGATTGCTGAACCACGCTGTGTGGTTCCTTGTTTTGTATTTACGTTACAACCTCGTGGTAGAAATTATTGTCCATGTACTGCCAAAACACACAAATTTGGTTCGAGAAAATCAAAAAGTGAAGCAATTGAACGTGAATCGGAAAAAAAGAAATCGAAGCTAAAACACAATAGTCCCCCCCAGATCCGATGTAATTTACGCGCGCCCTCTACATGGTAAAAGGATCAGAAAGCATCAGAAATTCGAAAGCATCAGAAATTTATAAAGAAGAAGAGAAGTTTTGCTTGACTTGCAGCTGAGAAAGCAGCAAACAACTCCGCGCGCCCGTTGCTGAACGATGCTGTGGAAAGATGGAAAAAAATCAGCACACACACAGAGAAGAAGTACGTGGCTGTGTGTCACGGTCCACAGACCTGATCGGTTTCAGCAACGGGCGCGCGTGTTGGCAAACAAAAATTAACAAAATAATTGTACGGATTTGTAATATCTCTCTCTCTCTCTCTCTCTCTCTCTCTCTCTCTCTCTCTTTTCTCTCCTCCCTACCTCTCTCTCCCTTTCTCTCTGTTTTACTCAATCATCTCGTTTGTTCACTCGAAACACGTGCTCTTCCGATGTGTGCGTACCGTGGAAAATGCTCTAGATATGGATATCGGATAGCACGATGGAGAAGATGCCGGTGAGTACTCCACATCTGTCTTTTATATCCTTCTTTGTGCGTGTTTTTGTACTGTGCAAGATTTAGTTTCCAACCTTCACTCGCTCCCCCTAAAAGAAAGCTAAATCTCTCGCTCTCTCCTAGTACAGAACACGCAGCGTGTGTGTGCTCCATTTGCTAATAATCTCATTCTACTCTCCTTCCTCGCGCGTGCCCGAATGTGTTTTTCCACGCCTGCACAGATGTGGTGTCCCCCGACGCCCCCACAAGATGATAACGATCTGTACGTGGATCATTCGCTGACGTTCCTGTACGACACGTCCGACATCATCCCGGAGGCGGAGCTGCCGCCCGTGTACATCAAGAAGGACTACAAGCGCAGCCGCTCGGAGGCGGGCTTCTATCCCGATGGGCGCCGGCCGCCGAAGATACGGCGCGAGGACACGTACTACGCGCCGCGCTCGCTGTTCGATCGGCCCACGCCCCAGATGGCCAAGCTGCGCAAGGAGTACAAGCTGCAGCGGTACAAGGGTATCATCAAGCCGTTCCCGCCGATGCTGGCGATGAAGCCGACCACGCTGCCGATGAAGCCGCCGGTCGAGCCGGAGGGCGGCATACCGGAGTGGACGGTGTACGAGGATATGGCGATCCTGAACGTGATACAGAACCTGCAGGGTTTGCCGCTGAACCTGATGCTGATCTCGCCGGGCCACGTGCCGAACTGGGACCTGGTGGCGGACATTGTCAACCAGTCGTCGCGCACGTACCGGCTGCCGAAGCAGTGCCGCTACCGGTACGAGTCCGTCATAATGCCGCGCGAGGAGGGCAAGCTGCTGGAGAGCCCGAAGAAGCAGAAAAAGAACAAAAACCCGCAGAAACAGTCGCCCACGACGTCGTCGTCGTCGCCTCCCCCGCCATCGAACGCCGCAGCCGCCGCGGGTTCGTCGCCTCCGAAGCAGATACGGTCGATGCGCACCGGCCAGCTGTACACGAGCGATGCGAACAGTTCGTTCATCAAGCTGATGCGACAGAAGTTCGAGAACATCCGGACGGCGTTCGGCAAGAAGCCGGTGCCGGGCAAATCGTCGCTCTCGAGCACGCTGCCGGCAGCGCTGAAGAATCCGAAGCACGCGCTCGTGCTGGCTAAGCACGGTATCACCGGGTACGATGCGCCGCTGACACCGGTCGAGATAGCGACGCGTCGGGCCGAGCGGTACTTGAAGGAAAAGCACAAACTAACGGTCGCACAGGAGCAGCAGCAGCAAGCACAACTGCAGCAGCAGCAGCAGCAACAGCAGCAGCAAGCTCAGCAGCAGCAACAGCAACAGAACGCCCAACAGCAGCAGGCTGTTGGGGCTGTGTCGCAAGCAGGCACCGTCGTAACAACCATCCAGCAGCAACAGGTGGGCACGACGACGGTGGTCGGTGTGCAACCGATTGTAACAGCGCAGCAGGCACACATCCAAACGGTCGTCCAGCAGCAGCAGCAACCATCTGCCGCCACTGTGCAAGCGGTCACGGTAGCAACACCGGCCCAGCATCTCATTCAGCAGCAGCTGCAACTGCAAGCGCACGCCATCTCGCCACAGCAACAGGCGACCACTGTGCAGGGTCAGCAAATTGTAACCTCTGCGGCAGGGCAGCCAACGACGATCGTTGTGTGCGGCGTGTCGACCAATGCGACCCCAACCGTGGCTACGATCATGCAGGCGGGTCGGGTCGGCCAACCGGTAGTCAACATCTGCGCCAGTCCCAGTCAGCAGCAGCAGCAGCAGCAGCAGCAGCAGCAAACACAGCAAATCGTTAAAGCCATCGTCGCAAGTCCGGCAAGTCAGAATCTGCTTTCGCAACAGTTGGCACAGGTGGCGGCACAGCAGAGCGGCAACGCGCAGCAACAAGTCGGGCAGGCGGGCCAAACGCAACAAGTGTCGGTCGTGCTGACCACACCCGTCACTACCATGTCGGGCGTAAACTCGGTCCAGCTGACGTCCCAGCCCCAGATCGTATCCATCCATCAGCCCGCATCGTCGCAGCAGCTGCTGCAGGGTGGCGGTACTGCAACGATCTCGCCCGCCTCACAAGCCACGTCGATCGTGAACCAATCGATCCCGCATGTCGTCTCGGTCGCACAGCTCGGCAGCGTGATGACGTCGGGTGTGGCCAGCAGTGCTACGATACAGCCGGCGCAGGTAACCACGCTGACGACGTCGGCACTGCGCGCCCAGCGCATCGTTGCGCCGACCGGTACGCTGCAGGAGGTGGTGCTGCACCAGCGATCGGGCTCCCAGAGCCCCACCGTCGTCAGCGTTAGCAGCCTGGGCGGTGGACTGACCCAGGCGCAGCTCCAGTCCGCCCAGCTGCGGCTTTCGATGGCCGGCGGCCAGCAGGTGTCCGGTGTGGTGGCCAAATCCATCTCCGTCGGGACGGTGTCCAGCACCGGCAAGCCGGGCAACGCGCCGCAGATACAATTCTACCGCCAGCCCCCGATGCGCCAGTCGGTAAAGGTGCTGCATCCGGCGACGGCGGCCCAGGTCGCTACGAGCGGCGGAGCAACGGTGCTGCAAACGGCCTCCGGCCAACAGACGATCGTCAGCCCGGCCATCCTGCAGGGCAACATCATCCAGACTGGCACGGTCGGGCAGACGGTGCAGGTGCAGCAGGCAACGGCTGCTGGTGCGACCGGCACGGCCACCGCTGGTACGGCCGTGGTGCAAAAGGTGTCCGGCGTGACCACGGTCACCGGTGGCAATGCGGTGACGCAGGTAGTTTCGGCCACCGGTGGCACGATCGTGTCCCAAACGCCGACGGTGACCGGTGCCGCCGGCAGTACGATTGCGACCGTGCAGATGGTACAGGGACAGCCGCGCATGCAGTACATCAAGCAGCTCGGCGGTACGAAGCACATGATCACGCGCCCGGCAACGGACAACGAAATGCAGCTCATGGTGAAGCGGCAACTGATCAGCCAGCAGCAGCAGCAGCAGCAGCAACAGCAGCAGGCCGCGCACAACAAACAGCAGCTCATACCGCAGGCACAACTGTTTGCCCAGGCCGCCAACCTGCAGGTGCAGCAGGCGGGAACGTCCGGCGCACAGCAGATGACGCTGGTCAAAACGTCCGGCGGTACGGTGGCGGCCACCGGGATGACGCTGTCCCAGGTGAAGCCGGGCCAGCTGAAAACGATCGGGGCCAGCCAGGGCCAGGTACGGCAGGTGCATCTGCAGCAGCAAATACTGACCCAGCAGCGCAAGGGCGCCGCGGCCGGCAAGATGACGCAAATCACGCACGTCGCCGGCAAGACGGTACAGCCGACGCAGGTGTTTCTGCAGGGGCCGAAAAATATTGCCTCCGGCACGACCATGACGATGCAGCAGGTGCAGCACGTCATCCGTCACACGCACCAGGGCAGCCAGATCGTGCTCGGGAAGACGGGTGTCAGCCGAATGATTCCCGTGTCCATGTCACAGTCGCAAGGCCGGCAGGCGATACAGGTAGGCAGTGTTTTGGGGGCAGCAGTCACGCCCGAAGACATCCTTCGATAGGCGATGAGGGTTTTTTTTTAATACATTCAATGCATTGTTTCAGGTGGTGTCAGCAACGTCCGCCGCCCAGGCAATTGCAGCCGGGAATATACGGACGCACGTGCCGGGGCAGAACATCGGCACGATTAAGGTGGCGGGAGGGGCCACCTCGGCCCAGCAGCAGCAGGTGATACTGAACGCTATCCAATCGCAACAAGCCGCCCGTTCGAATGCTAGCCCGGTACGACTGCAAACCACACCCGGTGGATCGCTGGTGGCTGTTACGGTGCAGTCTCCGCAACAGCTACAGCAGCAACAGCAGCAGCAGCAACAAGTGGTGGTCGGTACGTCTGTCACCTCCACACCGAACGTCGTGTCTCAGACGGTGGTAGGCGGCTCGGGTTCCACCGATTCTAGCCAATCGACAGCTGCTGGAGGCAGTGGTGCCGGTGGAAGCAGTGGTGGACCAGTCGCTCAAGTTGGTACGACCGCACAGCAGCAGCAAGTGTTAGCCATGCAGCAGCAACAACAGGCCACTGCGCAGCAAACCGCTCAGCAGCATATTACTGTAAGCAGTAGTGCGACTGTCGGTGATGGTGGAGTTACCGTGTCTACCGCCAGTGCCGGCCCGGCAGCGACCCAAGTGTCATCTGCTGCGGTAGTCGTGAGCTCGGCGGCCAGCAGTGGATCAAACACGGGTGCTGGTGCAACTAGCGCCACTCAGCCGGGGCAGCAACCGTCCCAGGTGAGTATGATCAAGAAGAAACAGTCACCGAATGTTGCAAAGTAAAGTTGTAGGTGGAGAGTTAGGGTAATTATTTGAGGGTGAAGTTGTAAGCATGTGAGATTAATGATAATTTAGTTTGTAAAATTTAAGAAAACAAGAACATCGGTAAAAGAGGAAGGTTTTGGGGACGCGTTGGTAGCGAAAAAATAAAATCGTTTCGATTTTAAATTAGTAAAAAATCTATTAGGATAAAACTGATCGCGATCATCAACCGAGAGAGAAAAATAGAGAGGGAGAGTCGGTTCATTCATTCGTATAACCGTTGTCCAGTCGGCATGCAATCCATTATCTTTTTAATCAGAAGAAACCTTTCCAAATAGAGTGTATTGCTTGGAAATTAAAACATAACAGTTTCATCGCGCTACATACAATTCTTAATGGATAGGAGATGTGATATAGGCATCTTATCATCCCGGGAGTACTCGTTATAGTCCAGTTCAATAGATCCATAGTTTCAAACTCTGTAATTGAATATTCCTGACATATTCCTGAGTCTTGAATGGGAATTGAAGGATCCAAGCAGGACATCAGGTCTTCTCCATAAGCTTGAAATAATTGTGGCTCACCATTACATATTATTTCTTGTGGTTCTTAACAGCACTTGCTGGTTATTGTCAAACTGGACTTGTTTGTCTCTCGAATTGGCGACTATCTCCAAGAATCTTAAAGAATATTCGGGTCGGGGTCCAACCATGACCGTTAATGGATCCACAGTTTGCGTGCACTTTGGGATTGTTTTACAATCTCTGCAGTAGATTATACCACTGCTCTCGGGTTGTCCAGTTCTGTGGACTTCGCCATTCTGCTGGCCATTAAAGGATTAAAGGAAACACTGCGACCACTCCGGAATGGCAGTGTTTCCTCCACGATCTCTACAATGTTAGTCAAATTCATAAGTCTTTTTAAGCTTCTGGATTCTTACATTGCCTGCTTCTGGTGTTCTTCACAGCATCTTGTCTATATTTTTGCCTCGGCACAGGAATTGCAGTATCATCGATGTGGTGATATATTTTGTTCACATCCTGATATCTTCCTTAAATAGTCCTTAACATGATCCGATTAGCAATGGCCAGGAAATTCATTCCTTGGTATTAAAATTCGGTCCACTGAGTTTATAAATCTACATCTTTAGCACATATCCTAGTGTTACATTCGTTCCTCTCAATCTATTGTCGGAACTCAGCATCATGGTGAGGTGTGGGACTCATCATTATCATCATCGCTTATAGATTTTTTTATTTTGTATTATCCAATACCAACTTCAGGGACTGATTCCGGTATCGCCACATATTATCCGAGCTCCACAAAAGGCTGGAACTTTGGAAAGATCCGTTCGTTGCAATCATGTTTGAGACACATTTTTTTTCAGTGTGGAATCCAATGATGATTGACTTTCTATTTGAGCCCACCTTTTGGGTCGCTTCAGCAATTGCAACCATTGTTTCAAAGTCGATGTCAATGAGTACGTCTCTAATCCATCGGTAAGAGTGTCCGCTAGGAGCTCGTTCGTAGGCTGGGAATCCCCTTCCAATATCTCCATACATTTGCTCATATTCTGCAGCATAGTTTTGGTTGCCAAAGTCGAGGTCAGTGAGAACGTCTCTAATCCATCGGTAAGAGTGTCCACTAGGAGCTCGTTCGTAGACTGGGAATCCCCTTCCAATATCTCCATACATTTGCTCATATTCTGCAGCCAAGTCTTGACTAATTACCACCGTTCTCGTGGGGTATCCAAACTGGGAACAATCTCGACTAAATCGTGATTGTGCAGGCAGTCGGGCTTGAGACACACAACCTTTTCCGTGTGGAATCCAATAATAATTGACTTTCTATTTGGGTCCTCCTTTCGGGTCGCTTCAGCAATTGCAACCATTGTTTCAAAGTCGATGTCAATGAGTACGTCTCTAATCCATCGGTAAGAGTGTCCGCTAGGAGCTCGTTCGTGAGCTTTATCCTTTCTGAGTTCCTTCAGGAACCTGGAGATGTCGTCAGCTTGTGGCTGACTGCTTTTAGGCACTCGGCCCTTTCTCGCGTAGGCTGTGAACCCGTCGTTGTCCATAACTTGAGGTGTTGATGTTTGCACCTAAGCAGTCTGCACCGTCTTGTTCTCGAGCAGTCGCTTAAACTCTTCGTACATTGTTCAAGCATCTCACACATGATTGGGGCATGCAAGTCATCTTCGTGGAGCCGAATGAGGCCAATAGGTTCAAAGACTCTATGAATTGAATCCAGTATATATTGAGCTCCCTGAGCTTCCGAGTTATTAATATCTTTCATTTGTAAATAGGATATGGTTGATAGAAAATGACCTCGCCTCATTATGACACAAAATTCCTATAAATGAAGACATTACTGACTTCATTCCCGAGTGATAATTACTCTAGAAGTTCATCATAGTTGGGGTCACTGTAATGGGGCACCGGACGTATTCTAGCATACCGGGAATGGGTAACATCGTAGATGTTCATAGAATCGTCATAATAGTGTAATTAAATATTGAAATAATAAATAACTAATAAGTAACCACGAACTAGAGTTCTACGTTTTTAACTACGGTACTCTTGTCCTGGGACTACGAAGACGCTCGTTCTCCTTTCTTCTTAATTTCTTCACCCTGTGAGAAAGGATTGGTAAGCTCTTCGTTTATATGGGATGTCTCGATGGTATTTCGTCTATTCATGAGCTAAGGTCTGATGCATTCTTTTTCGCGCAGTTGCATTTGGGAGCATCTTTTGAACCATACCCGCGTTGTTGTGTAGTAGCTGTTCGAGTTTTGTTATTTTTATTTTTAGGATAATCATTCTATTTGGAAAGCGTTTCCTTTTCCTGCGTAAATTCAGTTCCAACCAGATAATATTCCGACCGACACAACGTACATACGATGATCTGATCCTATGGAAATTCAAACAATCTCTACTATCTTTCGATGACATAAACACTTTACGACCGACGATAAAGATTGGATGACATTTTTCCTACCCACAAATACTACCCTGGAACAACTCTCGGTTCGATAGGATGCGTTCAGTGTGTGTGCTTAGTGTGTAGTTTTACTTATTTTAATGAAATTGAATTGAGCTTTATTTAGAACGGCGATCAGAGAATGCGCCAGTTAGCATAAGAGATTTTGTTGTAAATAGTTTAGACAAAAATGTGCAAGGAAAACGGGGATATGGCGTAAAAAACAGAATCTTATCATCGTACTATAATTAGGAGAAGAGAACCCCTCCTCCCCCCCCCCCCCCATCATTATCGGCAAGATAATGTTGCAAATGGAAAGCAAACTAGAAGCTTCTTACCCGCTAACAACGAAACACGAAGGCATATTTTTGATGCTGTTATCAAATTACAACGCTACGTTTTTGCGTAAATAGTAAGGTGTGTGTTCTTTCAAACAAAAAAAAAAGGAAAAAAAGAAAAGACAAACAATTACGTTTTCTCTTTTTATATACCTTCCCCCGGGTTCATGCGCAACAATATTATACCAAGTGTTCATTTGTAATAACGTTACGATCAATCATCTTTCGCGCATCGGTTTCGGTGAGTTGTAAATTGTACATTAAGCTTTAGCACACGTTCTACAGCGGAAGAAGCGTTCATGTTCTTCCTTTTTGTTTAAATACTGCTCTTTATTTATCGCCATAGTTAGTTTACAAGACAGCGCCGACACTAGCGAGATAGCGCTGGAGCGCGCGTTCTACTTACATGAAAATATGCATAAATGAAAACACACAAGGGAATATGTTTATACTAGGTGTAGTCTGTCGTAAAGTATTAATAGTAAATAATTTAAACAACAACAAACAAGCAAGGATATAATACATCATTGTGTGACGATAACACTCCCATCGCGGGTGTGATCGGGGTGAATAATCCCCCTACTATCTCTAAGGGGGTGTGTGTGTGTGTGTGTGTGGTGTATTCAAACAGCGATATACCCGCGCAAAGTTTGTGGTCGGTGTGGGGAGGAAAGTGGAGTGAAAATAAAAGCAAAAAAGAGAAGAAAAAACTATTGACAAAATAACAAAATTCATTCCAGGTGGAAAGAAAGACTCTTACAGCGGCAAATCGGACATCTTTTCGTAGTTAACCCACTCACTAGCGGTGGCACTGAGTTGGGCGAACTCCTCTACACCGGCGCTGCCATCGGTCGGGCGGTTCGCCTCTTCATTCTGTCCCTTTTCATTCTCCTCCTCTTCCTCCTCTGCCTCTTCGTTGTGCGCTTCCGGCAGTGGTTGATCCTCAAAGTCGACACTGTTCCGACCGCTGCCACTTCCGGACGTTCGCGCCGTCGTACCGGTGGTAATGCGATCGTTCACCCTGCCGAGCAGACGTTGCAGCTGACCCTGCAGCAGCTGACTGTGGGCGGACAGGTCGACCGGATCGCGGTCGGTTTGTTTGGCAGTGTAGAAAAACTCCTCATCGAACGGCGTTCCCTCCGACTGTTCGGTGGAGTTTTTCAGTGGTCCCGTCTGGTGGAGAAAGCGTACCACTGGCAGCATCATCTCTTCGTAGCTCTGCTCCGTACTGTCCAGCACGGAGTGGGTTAGCAGTGCGGTAAGGTGCTCGAAATACTTTCCGCCCGGTGCATTGGCCGCATGGCTGTAGCAGAGATGAAACAGGCGCAGGATGGCGGTCAGATCAATCTGCGCGCTAATGCGACAAGGAGAAAGAGATGTGTTAAGGGCGGGGTGAGTGCGTTGCAATTCCTGGCCCCCTACTTACAGTTTTAGCTTCTGACGCATGGTTTTTATTTGCAGGCACACTTTGGCCACCGCGGTGTGGTTCCGTTTCAGCAGCATCAGTATGCCGTCGAGTGCGCGCAGCGAGCGCTCCTGCAGCTTGACGACGAACCGCCGCTCAAACAGTCGCATCTGGCCGGTGGCAATCTCGAGATCATTCTGAAACAAGGCAAAGAATGGCATCTCTTGTGTCCCGAAGATTGCCGGACTGCGTGTGTGCGCTCACCTCTAGCTGCTTTACCGCTTTCCTCAAATCACAATGCACCTGCAGCGAACGTATCAGCCCACTTACCGAAGGAACACCACCGATGGTTACCTGCACCCTGGAGGAATGGTCTTTCCTACCAGCAGCTTCATCCTGTTCGGTCGCGTGTCCCACACTCTCCCGGCCCTGGAGCCGTCCTATGAGACACTCCAGCACGAGCGCCATAAGACCAAGCTCGTCCGACTGGACCCGAAAGCGGTTCGTACTTTTGGCCGCAACTATCGTGACTTTCCGTCCATCTCCTCCACCGGCAACGGGCTGCAGGGCGAGTGCACTAGCACTGCTGCCTTCGGGCGCAAACTCTGGAAACAATCGTCCGAGCACGCTGCCGGCAGTGTGCTGCGCTGGCGGCGGTACGACCGTTAGCGTTAGCTTGTGCTGTGCCTCCTTGGACGGTTGTGCCGGCTTGAGGAACAGCCGCACCGGTAGCAGAACGCTCCTCTCCAGCACACGCGTAATGCCCTGCTTGCTGGTGTAGGAACAGTAGACGGTCGCGGTACGACTTGCCGGTAGTGACGGTACCGCCGGGTACAGCCACACGTCGAACCGTTCCGTGCTGTGGGCCGCGACGTCGCGGAACAGAAACGCATCCTTCGAGCAGCCGATCGCCTGATCGGTAGCGACCGTCAGCTGTAACATCTCGAGCTTCGGCTCCACCCGCACCGTTACGCTCAGTTGGCACATTTCGCTAGAGGACAGCAGCCCCGTCACCTGCTGCTCGGTACATGGGACCGGCTCGCCCTGGATCGCAACCTCCAGCTGGACGTCCCGCTCGGCGGCAGCATTCGCAATGCTAGCGTCGCTCGGATCCACCCCGGCCCGGATCTCGCGCTCCAGCTCGAGCAGCTCCTTCTGGCAGCGGGCAATCTCGAACGGGGCCAGATTGAGGGCCGGCACACGGAACAGCTGCGGCTCCGAGCCGAGATAGCCTACCGCGAGGGCACCGGTTGGCCCGAGCGTTACCAGCGCACCGGGAAGGCCGGCCACATTGGCACGGCCGATGGCTACCGGTACGTGACCGAGCTGTGCCGACCAGATGATTTGATCGCTTTCGTACAGAAGCAGGGATCCACTTTCCGAGACGACTGCCAGCATTAATCGAGCGCCCGGTTCTGTGGGAAAGGGGTGGAATTGGGGTGAGAGTATTGGGGAAAATGGATATAAGAGGCCCAGCCCTAACCTACCCCAGTACCATCCGGTGACGAAGCTGTGAAAGCAAACCGGTGAGTAGTCGAGCTTTTTGATGAACCGAACCTTCCCAGTGTCGGACACGCACAGCAGATTGTTCTCGCCCAGGATCACAATGACGGATTCCGTGCTGTGGGAATTTTGGGATTAAAATAATTCTCAATTCCACTATTCCTTCTTTTAGGGGGCAATGCAAGAAGAATCTTACTTGGAAATTTGATGCACCTGCAGATCGAGCGCATACTCCCCGATGCACAGCGCCCAGATCGGATCGTGGCGGCGCAACGTCTCGAGCGCTTCCGCCACGTCCTGGTAGCGGTAGCACTCCAGCACCCAGCTCGGTGCGACCGTGACGAAGCAATCGACCCGCGGCACATAATGCAGCGGCGCCGGTATGAACCGATCGGTGGCCAGCGTACGCTCATAGCTAATGCCGTCCTGCTCGAAGAACCGCAGCGACCCGTCCATATGCTGCACGCAGAGAAAGTCCCGCCCCTTAACGCCACCGAACGGGCCGTGGCACAGCGAGAAGGCCGGCTTCGACAGTGCATGGTCGTACAGGGTGACCAGGCGCGTGTGATCGCCATGGTCTGCGAGCCCATCGACCGTTACCAGCTGGTAGATGCACAGCTTCATCGGATGCAGTACGGCGAGCTGCAGCCGGGGGTCGGTTTTATTCGTGCTGAAATTGAAAAAAAGGCTCTATTTGGTAAGCGCTTCCGGAGAAATCGTACCTTGATACTTACGTGGTAAATTTGCCACTGCTAACACCGAGCACTGGAAGCGGCAGCTGCACCTCCAGTATGACGTCCGCATGCTGGAACACATTTTCGGCCAGCTCGTTCGCGCTACCGTTCGCGCTGCCCTGCTCATCATCCTCCGCGTCCAGGTCGGGCAGGTTGGTGCCACCCGACGGGCGATAGATGCACAGCTGACCGGAGTGTGACCCGACCACCAGGCTGTCCTTTTCGCCCTCCTCAATGCACAGCCGGGCGCAGTGCAGCGAGAACGAGTCGTACGCCGGCTCGATCGTTGGGCATTGCGTTTTCCACCAATTTCTTACCTTAAACAGTGACATTACTATGAAAAGGTAGTGTGTACGCACTGGCAAACTTTTGTATGTCTCTAATGCTCTGCGTGACAGGTGCCACGGGCACAAACTTTGCTTTGTTTGGCTGCTTCCGTTGCCATGGCGATGGAGTAGGGACGATATTGAAGGCATTTTTTCGAAAAAACCGTTGGTGCGCATCGATTCGAAAGTAAATGACGTTAAACGGTGACTTTTTAGACATTGGAGCTTGGTGGAGAAGCGCTAGTATTAATTCTACCTTCCATAAATCCTAAACCCCGACAACGGAAGACGCTCAATGCTTTATCTCTGCGACTTCGTGCCATGCGTAAATGTTAATATGTGAGCGATTTGATAGCGCATGTGAGCTATATTTAAATGCGCATCAAGTGCGTCAGAGTCGTCCCGTGGGCCCGATAACACCCTCCCCCCGGCACGTACTGTACTGTATCAATTTCTTGCATCCAGGGAGCCATAAACATGATGAAGGGGGGAGGGAGGTTTAGTAGGTGAAACAGGTGATATGTGTTCAGGCACGCAGCGAACAGGAGACGGAAATCGAATTCCAATAAATAGCACGCCGCAATAAATCGCTCTTCTCATCTTTGCCTGGCCACGCACACGCCGGTGGACATGTGGTTTGATTTTTCATGTTCGCGGTTGTCTTCGAATGAATTGGGCAATGTTATTACCCCTGGGCCGCCCCAGCAGCTGATTGGGTGGATCGTTCGCACGCGCCTTGTTTTTTTTTGCACACTTTTCACCCCGTTGATGAGGTGAAAAATGAACCCAGCAATAGCAAGAACGGGAAGAGGGACACGTTCGATGTAAATATATATATTTACCGTTTTCATTAGCGCTTGGGAAATGAAAAATCTACTACCGTTCTTTCTTTTTTTGCTGTTGTTGCTGTCCCGCCGGCGTTTGCCAACTTCCCTCCGGACCCGTAACCGGATCTTCGTGTGCAGTTGCTCGCTCGCTCGGCCTGACGTGGGATGATTTATGTGGCTCGTGACACACTTGCGATTCACAAATCACAGCACACACACACACACATACATCGTGAAGGAAAGGAAGGAAAGGGTTGATGAGGGCCAGGATTTCGGTTCAAAGGGAATGTGTGTGTGGGAAGATTTGGTTTATGCGATTTTTGAAAAATGAATAAAAACACACGCACACACACACACACACTATTTAGCTTAAACTACGTCACGACAGTGCTGGTAAATGGGTTTTTCCAACAGTATAAGTGGCTTCTTCCCTCCCCCCCCCCGCTTTTTTGGGTTCAGAATCGGTGTACACACGACATTACGGGTGAACTATCATGCCGGATGATTTAATGCATTCTTGGGCACGTATTAGAAGGGGGAGAAGCGCTTCTTTATTGTGGTAACTGCTATATTACCTGCTCTACTGCTCTACCCTCGCACTGCCATTTCGGGGGCGATGGGAGGTGGGGACTGTAATTATACCCATAAATAATCAAACTCAAAACTGATAGAACACGTGCGCTCGCGATGCGCCAGAGAGGAGGGAACGCGGTTCGCAAAACCCTTCGCTACGCCAAACAAAAACAACAACCAAAAAAAAAGAGAGCAATTGTAACCCATTGCTGTTGCGTTCTTGCTTTTGGTGATGGGGCGAAGAAGCGACTCACGTACTCTTAGGTTAGACCACGCAAAAAATGTGAAAACTGCAACACTCCATTTCCTTTCCCCGCTGCATTATGATTAATGTGCACTAGAAGTGGTGCTTCTAATGCGTCTTTTCGGAAGGGGTTGTGGGGACTGGTGTGTCCTTCCACGCGATGTTGTTCAGCATACCATTCCATAGGTGGGTTCGGGAAAGTGCATTGAATTGCATCGCGCTAGGTGCGCTCACATTAGCGATAAATTACGCAGCGTCAGGTATGGGAGGTATGCACACAAACAGGGGGTAGTGGGTATAGAGCGACAAATAGTGCAATGTGGTGTGAGGTATTGTGAGGATGCATTCTAATGGAGGATTCTAATGGAGGTTATGACACTGGAATTCAACGCTATACAGGAATGGGACATATTTTGGGAAGATACTTCACTGTATTAATGGTTTATTTAGTGTTAAAAGTAAATAAATGCATTGAATTGAGACAATCACTTTTCGTGCCTAGTTGATTTGCCGATCTCGTAGTACAGTCGTCAACTCGTACGACTTAACAACATGCCCGTCATGGGTTCAATCCCCAAATAGACCGCGCCGCCATACGTAGGACTGACTATCCTGCTATGGGGGGGAATCAATTAGTCACTGAAAGCCAATCCCACAAGTGGGTACAGGCAGGCCTTGACCGACATCGGTTGTTGAGCCAAAGATGAATGAAGCCTAGTTGATTTCACATTTTCTTATTCTAAACATTTTCAAATTACTCGCGCTTTAAGAAGGTAGCTGAATTCATTTAAAATCCTCGTATATAACTGTCTGTACATAGAATAGAATAAAATCAGCATAGAAGAAACACAAAAAGCTATCCATCGGCTGAAAAATAACAAGGCACCCGGAACCGACGGAATTGCAGCTGAACTGGTCAAGAATGGAGGTGCACGACTAGAAAACGAGATTCATCAAATTGATACTGAGGTGTGGGATAGCGAATCAATACCTTGTGATTGGAATCTCGGCATCATCCACCCCATATACAAGAAGGGAGACAGGTTGGACTGTAACAACTACAGGGGTATTACGGTGTTGAATACCGCCTATAAAATATTCTTCCTGATCCTTCAGGATCGTCTTGTACCTCACGTCGAAGAGATAGTCGGAAACTATCATATAGGATTCCGAAACGGAAAATCAACCACTGATCAGATCTTCACCATGCGGCAGATCTTGGAGTAGCTGGCTGAATACAGACACGACACATACCATCTCTGCAACTGACTTCAAAGCCGCATATTATAGCATAGTCAGGGTAAAACTGTATGACGCTATGAGCTCTTTTGGAATCCCGGCCTAACTGATAAGGCTTGTTAGAATGACTATGAACAACGTCATTTGCCAGGTGAGGGTGGATGGAAAACTCTCAGGACCTTTTGCTACCACCAAGGGTCTGCGCCAGGGGGACGGGCTTGCCTGTCTCCTATTTAATTTGGCGCTAGAGGGTGGAGACTACGGGATCCATCTTCTGTAAGTCAACTCAGATACTGGCATACGCGGATGATATCAACAACATTGGTCTGCGGCTCTCCTGTGTAGCAGAAGCTTACCAAGCAGGCGGCAGAGAACCTCGGATTGCAGATAAACGAGGCAAAGACCAAACTGATTGTGGCAACATCAGTCAATAAATAATCAACACCTACGTAGGCGTGACGTACAGATAGGTGAACGCACTTTTGAAGTCGTCCCGCAATTCACCTATCTGGGGTCAAAGGTCAGCAACCTATTATCGTTGCTGACAGCTGAGTTTCGCCCAAGGATGCTGACTGCCAACCGGTCATTCTACAGCTTGCTAAATCAGTTCACCTCAAAGAACCTGTCGCGACGGACGAAGCTGGAACTGTATAGTACCTATATAGTACCGGTACTCACATACGCCTCTAAGACATGGACACTGTCTAAATCTGACGAAACCCTCTTTGAGGTAAGGGATGTGTTTTACCGAAGTGGTTTTTGTACTGGAAGTTTGCTTACTGGAGTGATTCTCCATTAAAAAACACATACATGTCAAAACATGAACCATCCGGAATCTTACGAAGAGAAATTCATAGCAAATGTGCATTTTTCTCACAAATTTAACCTCTCAGTTAGCTGTCACCTACTGTAGTAGTAAAGGGGTTTTGTAGTCTAATTTTTTGATGAACCTTTATGCGTTGAAGATCGCCAGAAAAGAGTGTTGTATTCTCATCTCTACTCAGCATGTGATGAGAATAGAGCCAACCGGCTGTGAGGAAGAATTATAAAGTGAAACGAATAAAATACCGCTGCTGTTATTTTGGTAAGTTCACAGCTTAAGTTAAGCCGTGCCATTGGAGTTTAAATAATGCAATTAAAGCTTCATTAGAGAGTTTGACAGAGAGGATTAGTGCAAGAGGAACTATGCTTGTGTAATTACATTATACTAAACATACTAGCAGATACATTTTAAGCTTTTTGGTTCCTTCTCTTGGCGATTTATTACTATTTTTACTTCAGCTTTAATTCCGTAACGGTCACACATGTACATCCCAAGGTCATTAGATATGAGTAAAAAGACATTGTTCGATTTTATTGTGCTATCCTTTTTCTGATTTTTTTCTCCTATTCATGGAACAGTGTGTTTGAAGAGCTGAAAATAGTATACTATCGAACGGGAGGTTACTCTGGTTGCTGGCTTGCTGGTTGGCTTAATTATAGCATGCAGTCACATGCTAAAATTAATTGCTTAATAATGGAATATATAGCTCAATTAATAATGTAAAACCGACATGCACGATTCAATTATTTACCTCGTTGAAAGGGAAAGGGAAACGATCCGAACACACATCTTCAATGTCGAGAATGAGAATAATCCCGTTGTGACATTGCCACTGGAAAGTCGACAAAGATGGTACGTCTCAGCTTTGAAGAAACGCTTCGAAACACCAACCTGATGCTACTGATGATGGGCATTCCACCGTGCGAGGAGCCGTACCCGCCGGGCGTACTGCCGTCGCTCAAACGCAATGCGGGCTTTATCGCGTCCTTCCTGCTGCTCGCCTACACCACGATCGGTGAGCTGATCTATCTGAAGCAGATGTTCGAGCGGGACGTTACCTTCCTGGAGGTAACCTTTCAAGCGCCCTGCATCGGGTACTGCACAATCGGTGTGCTGAAGATGGTCATACTGGCCCGGGGAAGGAACACGATCGCCGAGCTGGTCGGTTTGTTTCGCGCAAAGTGGACGTCGGCGGTAAGCATTGTCTTGTGCCAGTGCTGGAAAATGCTTTTAAATAATGTAAATTCTCCTTTCACCAGATTGTAACCGGTGAGCATTGGGCGGTGTGCGAGGACACAATGCGGCCCGCCATTCGGGTCACCTCGGTAACGGCGCTCGCGAACGTCGTGATGGGGATAGCGTTCACCATCCTGCCGATCGCGGAGATGATCTACACCCATCACTACACGGGCCGGTGGAACCGTCAGCTGGCCTTCAACATCTGGTGGCCGTTCGATGTGCTGGGTGGCGTAAAGTACTACTGGTTCGTCTATCCACTGTACGTCGTGATTGGGTTCACGGGCATCATCATCCATATGGCGTTCGACTGTTTGTTCTGCATACTGGCGGCCCATCTCTGTATGCAGTTTCGCATCCTGGCGCACAACTTTGGCCATGTGGTAGAGGTTGCCAATGGTGCTGGTGAAGGTGACAGTGGCAGTACGAGTCGGCTACAGGATGCGATCAGAATCCATCAGGAGTTGATTGGGTACGAAGGAACCCCATTGGATGCGGGAGTGAATCAATGGCGTAAGTAATGCATCTTCATTTTCGTCCGCAGCTGCAGCGTGTTCATGCAGAACGTGTTTGGCAATGCGCTGTTTATTAACTTCCTCGGCAGCTCCATCATAATCTGCATCCAGGCGTTTATGATAACGGTAACATGTAGTGTTGTAGTGACGCACCTGGAGTCGTCTGGAGTCTGCTTTATCAAAGAGGCGCCCACCACCAAAGCACCCCCAAAATGTTGTACGTGAATGTACAGGAATTGCAGAAACCCTGGCGTTAGATACACACCACACGATCGATCTAATCATGGCACGTGCAACATCTCAAGCAAATTGCGCGCGCGCACACGCACCCCAAGCTTATCTTATCGGCAAAATTAGTATTTACCGTTTGAAAGCGGCTTCCCTTCCTGGCTGTTTCTCACTCTCTCTCTCTGTCTCTCTGCGTGATGCCGTATGCGCCGCGTGCTATAGGCTAGTTATGCTTACCGGATTTTGCGATCGCGCACGTGCTTTTCCGCATACGCCAGTGCACACTTGATGGCGGTGGTGATGACGTCTGCTGCGCACCGTTTTCTGCTGTGAGTCAGACCTTTTCATTTCCTGCAATATCCTGTTTCTTTCCCGACCCCACAGACGGTTAGCGGATATATGCTGGTAAAGTTTGTCCTCTTCATGCTGTGCTTTCTGATCGAGCTGCTGATGCTGTGTGCGTACGGTGAGGATATTGTGGAATCGGTAAGACACCAGGCGGCGATGAGCGAGTCGCGAGTAATTGAAGCTTTTGCTTTTAAAACACATCAGAGCCTTGCGGTGATTGATGCCGCTTACGGTTGCGAATGGTACCGGGAAGGGTCGGTGGCGTTCCATCGATCCGTGCTGCAAATTATACACCGCAGCCAGCAGCCCGTCATACTGACGGCGTGGAAAATCTGGCCAATCCAAATGAGTACTTTCAGTCAGGTGAGTGGCCAATTGATTGCCGTTTGCGTTAATATTTCAGTAAGAGTGCGCTCTTTCCCTTAGATCCTGCAAGCTTCCTGGTCCTACTTTACCCTCCTGAAGACCGTCTACGGGAATAAGTGAGCGCTAGAGAGAGAGAGAGAGCAGTATCGTTCACCCTTTGGATGAATCAATACATTTCTAATCAAGAACCATTGAAAAATGAATCAACATTTTCGCTAGTTGCACAATATTGTACCATTCTATACAGCTTCACCACGACCAAGCGTTTGTTGCATCAGGACCAAACACGTTTCGACAAGCCGCGTCACCTGCTGGCTGGTAAAGGTGGTAAACACAACACTTTGACTCACCGTTTGTGTAACGTAACGTTACAAAAACAAAACACAAACCCCTACACCGCCGTCTATCAGCTGTTGAGGTGGGGCAGTCGTAAAAATAGGGAGTATAAAAAACAAACAACACCAAGCAAACCCTTATCGCGTACCGGCGCGCACCGGCAAACCCCAATAATGGCCGACAGAGCGAGTGCGATGAGGAAAAGTGCGATGACCAATGGGAAAACTATTCGCGAGCCATAAGCTTATCAGGTTTGATTTGCTTTCGTCACTGTTTCGCCGGTCAAGTCACGAGTTTTGGGTGGGTCGAAGTGGTGGTGGTGTTGGTCACCCTTATCTAATCGCGTTGCGCACCCGATCGGAAACCACCACCACGTCACAGAGATTCCAACCACACAGGCGCACAACACACATATTTAATCAAAAGTTCTATGAATTGGGATGGAACAGAAAAGGTGCGCTTTGTGCCCTTGTTAACAGCACAAATTAGAGGTGATGAAATCAATAAAAAGGTAAAAAAACAAAGCTTTACAAAGAGTTACGAAATTCGGATGACCTAATTTGTCCGTTCATTCTTGCCTGTCCTGGAGGAACTGGATTCTTTGACTCTTAGGCGGTGAGGGAATTTTCTGATAAGCAGTTACAGGTCCTTACATCACATTGACGATTGGAGCGGTAAATTCAAAAAAAGTACTTCAAACGCCGCTTCCTTTTGTCTTTGCCCGCTATCCACGCCTGGCCGGGGCCGCCCGGGTGCTTTTATCTTGACCCGGGACCTTCGAGCCCTAGACGATGCACATTCCAATGGTCGGTGAAGCGTGCGAGTGAGGGTTGGCTGGCTGACTATTGACGTTTTCCACCCCCCTCGGCGGACGTCTGCCGCACAATGCAATCTTATGCAAGGGTGGACTTTATCGCGCCTGATAATTCCTGCCCGACAAAGTCATATGGATTCGGAGAAATCGAAGAAATTGTAAACACAGTTTAATTACAGTGATGCCATACGAGCAGTGAATCAAAGAACGAGCTTTTCGGTGGATAATCCTGACTTTGAGGGTATTGGTTATTGTGACTTTGAAATGACAGTGAGATTTAAAAATCTCTTTTTAAGTGAAATTTTAGATACCTTACATTAGTTTCAATTAACACTTCAAATCAGCATTCATACGATAAGGTTCAATCCACAAAACGTCCTGTGTAATCCTGACTGATCGTCTACTTCTTTTGATTGGACAGTGATCAAAGAGTCCAATGATGCTTAACATACAGTGACGACTCTCTACGGTGAACGAAGGAGGCGCCTGAATCCATGGAGGCAATTAAACTAACCATGTTGCTATGTCTGCAAAGCCTAAAAACGATGGCATCCTTCGATCGTTGCATACTTTATTTCAGTAAATGATCGAGCTCGTGGTAGCCAACCCTAACGTGCAGACTAGAGAAATTCCCTTTAGAACAAGAAATCCCATATTGAAGAGACACTTATTTATTGTCAAATTCATCATAAGGAGGCTACAGATTGTATAGCGCTTTCGAGTCACTCACGATCGTCTTGTTGTATACTTCAACATCATTCTACTCGACGTTTGGCTGCTCCTTATGTTTACACCCAAAAACATTACAGCATAACATAACACATTTACCATAACATAAAATACTTTGAAGATCATCGTCATTGCCTTTATCTAATGATTTGTTAGAGAACTACCATGAAGACATAAACAAATTTAAATATTTCAATTTTAATGCATTACAGGGTTTTCCAGGGGTTCCAATAGTTGTGGGACACTTGCTTTGTCTCTTTCTGATTACAGGGTTTCCCACAATTTATTGGTTGGTTCCCATCAATTTTTGGCGGATTCCCATATTTTTTTGGTGCGTTCTCACGATTTTTTGGCCGTTTCCCAGAATTTTTTGGTCCAATTGTATTGATATCCAATCGGAAAATACCAATAAATTATGGGAACGAACCAAAAATCTATTGTATACGATCAAAAAATCGTGGGAACTGACCAATAAATCGTGGGAAACCCTGTATGTTGGAAATTTGACTCTATGGCACCCTTTTTGGACAGGTTCCTTGAAAAATCCTATTTGATTTGTCCAACAAGGGTGCTATAGAATCCATTACATTGTGTTCATTTCACGGAAGGAGGAGCCAATAAAGTGTCCCACAGCTATAATAACTCCTGGAAACCATTGTAACGCCTCAATTTAATTATTTTTTTGATGAAAACAACAAAGACATCAAACGTAAAAAATAACAACTACAAAAGACTTCTCCTGGGAAATTGATTAAGATGACAACAATGAAGAAGGAAAATTCAAAATAATTGCAATTTTAAAGTATCCACGACAAGATTTAATTGATATTTTGATTAAGGCTCTAATTTATCTTTCCAAAAAAATAAAAAGGGAAATTCCTTGTGTATAGGTCCACCGGGTGTCCGACAGGTGTTTTTTCACCCGACCTGCAAGATTCACCCTTATCAGCTGATGTAATGTGCGCTGAGCAGCAGCGTGCCCGCCACCCGGAAAAGTCGTATAGAAATGATTTATCATTGCAAATTATTGCCAATCTTGTTGTTTTGTCCCTATTCCCCCGGGGACAGGTATTCGATGTAAAACAAGCCCTTTTGTCAGACCACCGAACCGCCAATCGCTATCGGTGAAAGGAAGTTTGGGGCAAAAAATAGAAACACACGCGGGACACATTCCAGGAATAAATTCCTCCTTCATTTATGAGGAGGGGGGGTCGAAGGTAGCGGCCACTTACTACGCGGCAATACAAATTACAAGCACTAATTAAATAGCACAACTTTGGGCCCTTCCGGTGTTACACAGGGGGCGGTGGGAAGGGAGAAAAGGGGGATTTTGACCCTACCTGTAGCAAACTGGAGCAGACACTGCTTATCAGAAATGGTAACAAACTTGTCGGGATCTGTTGAAAGTGCCTCGTCGTTCCTGTTGGGCGATAGCAATGCTTAAAACAATACCAACAGGAACGCAAGAAGCTACTGTGTGTGTGTGTGCCTTTGTATGTGTTGTGTACCGCTTAAAATAGTATCATTTCCGATGTCGTCAACCTGGCTGGCGGAGACATTACTGTCAGGTGGGTAGGGCCGGATAGGGCTTTGGGAAGCGCAATTAGAGTGTGTAAGGGGACACGAAAAAACAAGGACAACCGCGGCAGCTGCTTATCTTAATCCAAGGTCGTGCGTTTATTGTAAGTCTGTGCTGCAGTAGCGATAATAGAACCCAAAAATCCAAAAGTTGCTCCATCATGGAATGATGAGTTTAGTATCGATTTGTGTGCTAAATTGTGTCAAGATCTTGTTTCAAAGGCAAATATGTCTTAATTTTTTACATTATTTCATCCTTAAAACCTCAATAATGAACGACTCCGGCCATCAGCCCGAATGACATAACGTCGCTGAAGCGTCTCTTTCGCGTGACAATGCTTATCAATCGACTTTCGGGCCTAAAGTGTTCAAGTCAACGGCCATAACCTTTAGAGCAAAGCGAAATAAAGCACTTCACATTATTAAATTTAACCGACCGCTCCGGATGATAAGCGAACCCATCCACCCACCCACTCATGGTATCGGCATACCAGTGCCATGCTGTCATCCGGACGCCCCAACCAGGGTGAGGATGTAATCAAACTTCCCTCTCCCCATGACCACCGTACTTTGTTGTTGTTGTTGTTGTTTGATAAAACAATTGATAAAGCGCGGCCCAAGATTGTAATCATGGGCAAACATTCCGGAAATAGCGATCGATTGTGGAACCGAACGGATGGAAGAGTGGCCTTTTGGAGGCTTTTGTGGGTCGATCGGTTGGTGCAGATTTTGCGCTGGTTTTTACTACCTTCCCACTAGCTTTGGGGGATAGAATTTAAATCACCCGAGAACAAGACCCCGGCAAGTGGGAGGGAGAAGGAGGAGGTGATGGAGGCTCTAATGGGTCCAGTCCAGCGGTTGGCACCACTGTAAACAATCCGCAAACGAACCGCACTTGCCAATGTCCAATTACTTGTTCGCAGGCTGGTAGAATGTTCAATTTCCAGATCAGATCATAACTCATAACACCCCACCGACCGTCCCACCGACCCTCCCACCCCCGTCACCACCCCGTGGTGTGGGTTGTTTTGAATTGTCGCTTCGTATGCACGTCGCACGCCGGGTGGATAACGACACGGTTGGAAGTGCATTCGCGTGGAAGTGCATCGTGTGCAATCGTGCGTTGTTTATCCTGGAGCTTAGGTTGGTTGTTTTTTTTTTTGCTATACGATTGATTTGCCTGAACCTAGTCTGTCTTTGTTGTTTTTTTTTGTTGTTGCTGCTTTGTATTAGCGTGTTCGCGGCTGAACACATTTAATTAAATGGAACACACAGCCTCGAAGACGTCAAAGCGCGAGGACGCCGGGATGGTAACAACTTAACTGAAATTAGTGCGAAAGTGTAAAGGGAGAGAGAGTGAGATAGGGGAGGGGTGCGCGGAAATTACCCACCCGACCAAATGGAGCACTGGACCGTAAATCAAACGTTTCAAATGATGTTGAACCAATCGTATGAGTGTTTTGTTTTTTCCTCCCCAGTTAGCTTCTCTCACTGTGTAAAAGTGCATTTCCATTTACAACAACTGTCCGGGCCCGGTTGCGTTCGGTTCGAACCAGTGGATCATAAAACTAATTGGTAATACATATTCAAAGACTAAACTTCGTTTGGGAGGGAGAGGGGGTGGACGTGCTTATCTAACGCTGCTTACCGTTTTGATAGCCATAGCGTTTTTGTTTTTCTACGAACGGTTCCGAGGCTTAGCCTGCTGGAGAGCTGAGATGCAGATGCCAGCGCGTGTTTAAATATTTATAACTCTTAATTTAATTTTTACGATTGTGTGTAAATTGAGTGATTAAACGGGTGATCGCGGGCAGGTTTTGTGCTGTTGATTGGTTGATTGGACCAATACGTACCGGGAGTACCTGCCTGCCTTTGAGAGCAATTAAAACGCGCATGCAAGATCAATCGAACTAGATATGTCAACTGGGGAATTGGCAAGGATAAGGCACTGGTAGTGGTTTGGCTGCTGTGCAAAAGCATCGTTATCATCTTAATATACTATATGTTCTAAGTTGAAGTTGTGGCCTTAAGTGGATAACAAGACAAATATATCTATCATTACTGTGTGGGTAGTTGTTCATTGCGTGTGTAAAGAAATTGTAGAAACTCTGTTAGTTTGTCTGTAGGTCGTTATTATTGAAAACCACTGTGGACTAGACAGGATTAGGAAAAGTATAAAAGTAAGTAGGAAAAGTTTGATACCGTCAACTGGAGGACTGGTTTAGGGCGATTTCATATATCAGCACACATTATGGTCAGTATTGCAAAATCTCATGAGCACCACGAGATGTTCACCAACGAAAACAATGAACATATTCGTGGTAGCTTGATGCTCATTGCTGACAGTCAATAAAAGTGTGCCATGACATGCTGAACACGACATGTGAATTCTTGAGTCCAACGCGATACTCTGACTGACAAGCTTAGCTTAATACCGGCGCAAGCATAATCATGATTCTTTTTTTTTCTGGCTGTGAACAGTGCTGCCTAATGCCACTGTTTCAGTAACCAACACACATGACTTAAACGAATCTCAAATGAGATCACGTACTCAACTGAGATGATCAGAGGTGAGACTCAAACAGTTGGTGGATCAATCAAATGCTTGGTGACATTTTGTTTAGCACCCAACTCTTGGTCACTCACTTGGACACGAGATTTTCTGTCGATTATAAACACGACATTCTTAGAATATACCTGAATCCTGTCTGCTTTGATGGTCTGTTGGGTCAAGCAGGGCGAGGAAACATGCTCATTTTGTTGCTTGGGACCACTCGCACGCATCGCATATTTTCCATGACTACTGTGATGATCACTGACAGAAAATGTCACGACCAAGTAACTGACCAAAAGTTAGTTGCACATAATGTCAGCAAGCATGTGATGGTCGCACCAACTGTTTGAGTATCACCTCTGATCATCACAGTAGAGCTCGTGACGCTGACATAATTTTGTTTTAGCCGGAATTTTTTCATGACTATGTCAGTGACATTTTACAGAATTGATCACAGTAAAAAAAGTCGCCAAAAGTTTCACGAAACATGTATTGTTCACACCATTTCGTTTCAGTATCACCTCTGGTTATCACAATTGAGTACGTGACGCTGACATGGATTTTGTTTCAGTCAGATTTTTTATGACATTGACATTTTGCAGCACTGGTTATGGCACAAATATAGATAGCATTTTGTGACATTTGTGGGTCAAATTAGATTATCCCAAGCTACATTGAATTTTAAGATCGCTCTGTTATTTCATGTGTCGTTATTGCTATTTTTTTATAAATTTTAATATAAAAAAGGTTATTGATCAACTGGCATACTTCAACACTAACTACGTTTACACCTTTTGCTAGTGGTTATTTTACGTCTTTTTTGTAATTTTAATGCTAGAATGTAGTCTTGTCTATAATTTGAAGTTCTTAACGACATAACGTTTCTACAATGGCCTACTCATTCGTACAACATACGACACGTCTCAATTACAGTTTGTTTCCGAGTGATGCGGTTAATGCGATTCGAAGGCGATTCGTAACTGGAATATCACAAATATCACATATTACAACCAAAATGTGTTTCATAAACAGATAGTTTTTTTTTGTTAATAAAGTACGTTAGTTTTATGGGCTAAATTTCTTCTATGAATGTTATTATGTTTATTGAAATCTTTTACAAAATTGTATTAATTTAGAAACATTTAAGAATATTAATTGTTTATCCCCAAGACAATGCCATTTATTACCGGTTATACCCCCTTATTAGCTCGAATAGAAAGAGATATTACAACAAAACAACCATTGTCACTCCAACACTATTCCTAAGTATTGCTTTACTTAAATAAAAGATGTAATAATCTCATTATTGCTCTAAGATAAAGCCTATCTGAGTACCTTCTCCAATGATTAAACTACCTTTTAGGGAGATAAAATTACAATTACATTGAATCCCGCAATGTGACATGTATTGCTAATTCCCTACTACCTGGAATCAACCGGATCGTTTCACTATCGATTAAGCCAAATGGTAATTTAACCACTCCCAAAGCCTTATCTTCATCAAACACGCGTACGTGACATGCGTGAAAGCGTGCGGCTCTAATTTAATATTGAACTAATAATCGATCGAATGATCAGCATACCAATATGCCCAATTTAGGTTCTTCCAGACGTCTAAATTGCCCCCCCCCCACCCCTCCCCTCATCACCAATTCGACCGATACGGTTTCTATCCATCATGCCTCCTCACCCCAGCAGCGTTCACACAGTGGCGGCACAAATTTCATACGCTAGAATTATTATTCCATAAGCTTACACGTTTTCCCTCTGCCGCCATCAGTTAAACATCGGCAACATTATTTGCCTTTTGTTGTTGTGGCGGCGTGCCCGACGATCGTGGCCTTACATCTTTAAACTTAAATCAATCAACTTTACCGCCCTCGCGTAATAATAAATAATTCCACTTTTGCTCGCGCCACCAATCATCATCGTCATCATCATTGCAGTGTGCGATTTCATATTTGCTTACCGGGCCAGCAGTGTAGTCCTTTCAGGGCGAGACCGAGACAGTGGCAGCATAAAACACGGAACACGATCCGTGGTGTGGTGTATAGCTGATTTGCTAGCCCGTCAGCAGGGCAACGCAGTGGATGAACGTGTTGCGATTTGTGTGCTGATGTGGTGATGATGGTTTTGCTATGGATTTGCCCCTTCACCACCCCATTGAGGTGGACACATTGATATGACACTCACGTGGTCAACATAAATCGGTTTGGTTTCGCTTGGCCGGCAGTGTTCCGCCGAGGTACGCCTTTTGTTCTTTAACCGCCGCGGCGGCCGCACGGTAGCCATCCTGCCAGTCCTGCTCGTAGTGGTCGCTGATGGGCACAATGAGGTTACGTTCCGTGGTTTCCGGCGTAGTACGCCGTGGATAATTAATGGAGTGGTGAACCACTCGAACGATTTCTAGTGCGGGTTTTTCGAGGCGTGTGATGAGCCTAGCTGGCTGGCCCAATTCGAGTAGCTAGCTGCTGCTGGTGTGTATGGTTATAAAACTTCATGATTGGGCAGTAGCATAACACCAACAACATGTGTGTCATTGAGGATAATAGTGTGATTAAAATTTCGTTTACACCTCAAACCGAGTACACGTTTCGATCGGGCTCGGTTCTAAGCGCGGGCTACAGTCGCTTAGGAGCAAGAGCAAGGGCCAGTAATCAGGTGTACGCCGCAAATGCGAAGGCTAAACGGGGCAAGGTTGTCCGGGGCTTGAATTATGTGCTTGAATAATCAAACGGAGTACGGAGTGCCAGTGTGTGCGGTAACGATGGTAATCAAGCGGGACAATTGAGTGATTACACTCGCGTCGATGGTTGTGCTGCGATGTAAAGCTGAGCCGCAATAACTGACAGAAGGCTAAATGTTTTCGATGTAAATGCGTGTTTAAAGGTGGGTGGAATTAATGTTCGTTTTGTCATGGTTTTTGGTTTGGTGTATTGTGCTTTGCGTAAGAAATATCCTCGATGCGATGTTGTTGTAGTAAAAGGGATCGTGAAGCAGGAGGCAGCCAACGTATAATACGTAGTATAGATCCGTGATAGTTATGATACCTAAAACATGGAACCTCTAGTTATTATAGATTGAATGATGGAAATAATAATAAGAGCAAAAGTATATAGACTACAGGAGCAAAAGATCACATATTTATTGTGCTTTTGAAAGAAATGGTTTAAGTTCCTGTTTTTTCAATAACTATCAATCAATAAAATTTCCTTTAATATGGGTTCACTGAAGTACAGGAATGAAATGCAATCCATAAGCTCAATTCAATTCAATTGAATTGAATTTGGGCTCAAATTTTCCAGTAGTAATGATTAATCTGTAAAATACTGTAATAATAACTTGAAATGATTCTGGTCTTCATCGACACATCTAAAGATCATTTGTGAACTCACCGTGGATCGTAGGATCGAGACTTGGGTCTTCCATGGGTACACGTGTCGTTAACAATGAGCTCTTTTATATTTTAAGCTAGAAAGCTGAATTTTCATCCTGTTAGTGGAACAATATTTATCATCCGAAGCTTCATCATTACAGGGTTTTCAGGGGTTTTCATAGTTTTGGGACAATCTTTTGATGTGATGGGAATTGGACTGCATAGCACCCTTTTTGGACAAATCTAAGAATTTCAAAGTCTCCACTTATAAAAACTGGCTAGTATCGTAAACCCCTCAAATGATAGAAATCTGGTAGAAATCTGGAACCTACAGTCTTTAAGTACCGGATCTCCCCTAGTCAATCTTTCCCTATATCATATATGTTTTTTTAGATGTGTTTTTATCCTGATTTATGATGTACAAGATATGATTTACAGGATCGCATGATCAGCATAGGACTTGATCATGCAAAATTGAGTACTAAATATATTAATCATCTCTAATAGTACTAGAACTACTAGCTACGAAGTAGTACATTCTTTCATTATCATTCAGAACCTACGAGGTCTTCTGGAAAATATGGATGTTCTAGTGCATTAACATTTAATAAACGTGAGGAGAGATTTGATTTGTTTACTTCAAAGTTAGTCACTCACATTACCAAACAATCATCTCCCTACACAAAACTACAAAACAGGTACCATATTTGAAAGCCTTTTACGCAACGTCTAAAACGGATCGCAAACAAAATGCTAACAATCATCCTTTACTTACACCATGGTCCGTTTGGGGGCACCATAATGGTAGTTCAATTAAAACTTATCGCCAACCCTGGCCAGGTGTACTACCCCCGGTGCCAGGTGCCACAGGTTAATGTTGTAGGTTATCCCAATAACGATGCCGACGATGGGGCTTGTTCAGTTTTTAACGAGCCGATTGGAAAAGCGGATGATGATGATCATGATCAGGTGGTGCACTCAACCCCTCTGCAGACGGGGTTGACGGTGACATTTGGCGCGATCCTCTATGGGTGGGGGAGGTTGTAGTGGTTCGTGATCGATCCGTTCGTAGTTTTGCATTGATCAATGCACAAACGAACCCAGTGATTTCTCCTTACGATCCTTCCCAATCCCCCCCGTTGGATCGACCATCTGCAGGTGCGGCTTGGTACATTGAAATCCATCTTCACCATTATTAGATGAGCTTGGGTTTATCTGGGCAACGCTTGCTCTCTCTCTCTCGCTCTCGCTCTCTTGTGCGTTTTGGCTCGCTTTCATTCCCATCTCAAGCATTTCGCCCCTGTCCGCGTCTTGAAAATGGCCATCACGGGGGTGCGGCACGCTTTGCATCTTTGCAACCTAGCCGATCACACATGCACTTGTGCATGCATCGGTTTGCGTTGCATTGAATGGGTTGGTGTTTTTTTCCTCTTCCTTCCCTGGCTGCTTTAGGTAATTCGACGCTTCGCTTGACTTGTTGAGTTCACGGGGGACACGATCGAACGACGGAGCGACGGTGGCGTTGAGAATGGTGGAAAAAGGGTAGAATCGGAAAAGAAAAGAAGGGCACGTTTAGGTCGCCCCGATCAACGGGGAACCGAACATATTGGCAGATAACATGAATACGTCGTCGTCGGGTAATTGCATTTAATTGACATTTGAATGTATAATCGATGTGAGAATATCTAATTTATTGTGTTCATAATTTTGCCTTTATTTAATTGATATTTTGCTCTCGGCTTTGCTCAGCTCGGCTCGGCTCGACTCAACAGTTGTAAGGGGAAATGGCAGGAAGGAAGGGTGTTCCCTTGCAGTTTGATCGTGAGTCCGTTCAAGATCTGTCGGACAGCGCCAGCTGGTTTCCACGACGCAAACGGGGGACAAAAAGGTTGAGAACCATAAACTCATAATTCAACCCATGGCGGACGACGAATTCGTGCCCCGACGCTTTCGTACGACACAGTGGTGGTGAAGGCAGCGTTTAAAAAGTCATAATTTATAGAGCGAAGCAGTAAAAAGGTGGAAACATAATTGTGAAGGTAAATAAAATAGAAGTATTCAAAAATGTTTTGTCAAAAACTGTGTGTTACTTGATATTACATTAGGAAACAATGACAGTACTTGATTACATATAAAATAATAACATCATCCAATGCTATATCCCACCGTTTCTGTGACCGACAGCAGCAAGGAAGCAAGTTTCCGACTCGCTCCCGTCCAGTGTCCGTCCACCTGGACAGCTAGACGCGTTAGACGTCGCCCCCGGGGACAAGATAACCTGCGACTTCCCGCTGACCGAGCCGGGGCTTCTGGAAGTGGCTGGATCGTGCAAAAAGCGACAACCACCTACAGACGTGCCAGAAGTGCTGGCAGCGCATTCTAGCACGAAGGTGTAGGTGGTTTAATCGTCGGCCTATGACCACACGCAACAGAATCAAATGGTTTGCTCGGTTTTTTATCCGGCAAAGCGCATTTAGAAATCTTATCTTCGTTCAAGACCGTTGGCCGTAGAATATAGTGAGATATGCTGCTGTGATTGTGAACCGTTGACCTTCTGTGTGGACGTGAGCACAAAATGCTGCCCGTTCGGGCATAAGTGTTAAATAACCAATAATCGATAAAGAACCAGCATTGAATGGCATATAACAGCAACGAAAAGTCACTCCCCTTGTTCATGCCCGTCGCTCGAGAGTAAGATGTCAAAGAAACACTAAATTCAATTGCAATCTTCACACCCCAATGGTGTGCCATTTATTCTTCACATTCTGTCGAAACAGTGCACCCCCACCCCATTCTCGCCATTGCCGCGCTCTGTTTCTAACGTTCGCCAACTTCCAGCACGAGCAGCAGTGGAACCAGTTCAAACGACACTAAATAAAGCCAATCTGACAACTGGAGCACGACTTACACTTGACTGCCACCGAGCGCGCCGAGAGTGCAGCTGCAGCACCAGCAGCACCAGTAAGAAACCTTCCCCAGTACAGTGTGGCATTGTTTTGTGCTTTACCATGTCGTTGGTATAGTTTTTTTTTGTTGTATATCCCTTCTTCATCTTCGGATGTGTTGCGAAGGATTTTGGATGTGCAAAAGTCTGCTGACTTTAGTGGAGTGAAATTGATTCAACAATCATTACCATGCATGCTGCTTTACACCGCATTCGGCAGCGACTTTGGGGAGTCAAAGAAGTCAACGTTTTGCTTCAAGATTTTTAAAAGACGTGATCATAATTTTCCTCGGAAAAAATGACACATTACGCGCGTGTCGCTACGTGAAGGATAAAACAACGCATCCCCTGTACGACGCTTAGGAGCATTCTGATGTTTTGATCCATGGTTCAAGGTTAGGTCCTTATCTTGGAGAAGCTAAAGAATGGGCACGAACGTTTCTAGCATGACCTTGAAGGATGTTTAAAGCTAGAAGTTCTAGTTTTATGACACCTATAAAGTGAATTGAGAGCAACTAGGGAGGGCGCCCTTTGTGTAAAACCTCGCTTGAAATTGCTGCTTCCCTTATTAGACGAGTAATTCACACCTACCGAGTGCCCGAAGCCCGAACCCTTTCGGTAACCAATCACCAGTAGCGCCGTAGCCGGTTATATAGCTTTATTGGATGGCATTGTTCGTATGGGAACTCCTATTTTACGTCCGTTCGGTGTGAAACTGGTACGCTTTTGTTAGGCTACTTCGAATACGGATTAGAGCCGGATCCTAAAGAGACGCAATAATATCTAATATCTAACTTCTATAATAACTCGGGAATAATATATTGGAGCTACTGGTTGGTTGCAGCATGACGCTACTGCTATGCCATTGGTCAGCTAGTCAGAAAGATGATACACGCTCATCATTTGACGCTGTGCCAATTATTGCTCTGTTTCTGCTGTGACCGTCACCTCCCGGGGGCCAAGTTGTTGGGGCCAAGTTCAAACTCACTTGGGGATTGCCCATCACGCATTAAACGAGGGGTTATTCATGCGTTCATTTTTGGCGCACAACAACTAGACTATGAGATAATAAATTGTGCTGTCTCTGTTCGGTGTGATTAATTGTTAATATAATACTAAAAACTAAGCTGTTTGTTTATGTACTTGTATGATATGTTTTATACGTGAAGCGTGATCTGCTCGTCATCTTCAAGTTAGTTAAGATAGAAACTAATTCTGCTCGGAAAGCAGGCATCCTGCTTCTCCCTCACACAGAAAGAGAAGGAGAGAGATAGAGAGGCTATTTAATATTAGGATGCATCAAACGTTCGCAAAACGTGGCCAATGCGTTCAATCTGCTGCATCAAGTGGCACAGGCACACACAGGCAGTCCCAAAAGGGGACATGCTGGGAGGCTGGGAATGCTGGGCAGCAAATTGATCAGATGCTGAAAGAATGGGAAAAAGAGAAGGAGATTCAGCACCGGTAAAATCAGTTGGAGCGAAAGGAAACCCGAATACCCAAACACTATAAATCATGTTTCGAAAGCGTTCATCTGTCCGTTCGTTTTGCGCGTTCCGCCGCGTGATGGTGCATCCGTGCCTTTGGGTTCGGGTGGTGAGATGCAGCAGCAGCAGCAGCTGGGGCAGAAGAATGTCGCAATTGAAAATGTGCACATTGATCAAGCCTGTGCCTGTTGGGTCTGCTGTCAGCTTCATTGCCATGGTAACGCAGCGGGATCAAATCACGGTAGCTCTCCTAGCTGCGTAGCGTTGGTGAGAGCGGTTAGATATCAGTCCGAAGCGCTAAGGTGTGGGTAGTGTGTGGTACGCGTGTGTGCTACGAAGTATAACCCTTCATTCGATCGATTTCCATCGTTCTCCAGTGTCATCCAGCGACAGCGATCTATTCTTTGTGGAGGACTTGTGCGAAATGCTCCCAAAACTAGAGTGTTGTTGGAGAAGGTAGTGGAGAAGGGTGGTGGCAGATGGTTGCTAGATGATCAAACACACGGATCTGCCGAAAGAGTGGTGCCACTTGCTTTCGGATCGCCTGCCACTGTGCTGCAAGAGGATTGTGTTTGATCATTGGCACGCGTTAACTGCGCTAGCAAGCAAATAGAACAAAAAAATGAATCTACACCACACAAAACTGGAACATCTTCGGAGGTGGTGAGATGATGCTGCTGCTGCTGCTGCTACTGCAGATCACGACAGCCTGGCCTTTTTGCTCTCTCTCTCTTGTTGTGATGCGTGATTCGCTCGTGCCCCACCGGTTTGTCATCGGCCGTTTGTTGTTTTTTTTGCGATCAAAATGTCACACTGATCGTTGTCCGCTGGTCGGCGTGTCTCGCTGTATATTCCAGCTGTCGTTGTGCGGTGAAGCTGCATCCCGCGTAGGGAATACATCTAACCCCCTCAACCCTCTCGATCTTCGCTCCGATCTCCGATCGATTGACGCGTGCTCAGCTTGCTAATGTGACACCGATGAAGATCGAACCGGTGCATGGTGCCTGAATTCGACCTGTACTTCCATCTTACCATGATGCGGAAGGTAAGGCGATGATGATGGGCAGCGGTACTGCAACAGCTAACATTATTTTGGTTTTTATTCCCTCCGGATGCTGCAATACCATAATGTTTTCCGCACGGTGCGTGCCCAGCGCGTACGTTGCCGGTCCGTGCACGATGGATCCATCGATGGTGAATGATAAACGGTTGCACCGGTGCGCGTTTGTCGGATGTCATCCAGCGCTTTCGTGCGGTAAGTCTGTGTATGTGTGTGTGTGTGTTTGTTTTGTTGATAAATATGTTAGAGGAAGCTTTGGGGTTTTGTTGTGAGCAACAGTCAGATGAAAATAGGAAGTATTTTATGAACATTTAAGTAGTATTTTGTATACAAAAGTCGGGGTATAAAGCGGTCGGGGAGCATATTGTGAAAAAATATACAATATAGACTACAGCAAATGTTGTTTTGTGTTTATCCTGCATCAATTAACTGGATTCCTGTTGGTTAGAGATGGGTAATTCTGATTCTGATTCATGAATCGGAATGAATCTTCAAAGTGATTAGCTGAATCTGAATGTTTTAGTTAAAAGTAGTAGCAGATAGTAGTTACGAGTGCTAAGTTGAGGGTTTGAGCTAAAATGTTCGTCCGAAAACCTTTTTTTAGAAAAAAGGCTAATGTTGTCGCCTGAGATATTCATGAATTTCTAGAGATTCTATTTTTTATAGAGATTTATATATTTTTAGAGATCAATATTTCTTAAAATATGCATACATCTTTCAAATTTCTATGAATCTGTACATATATGAATGACTTTAAAGATTAGTTTCAAGCTTCGCATTACTCATCACTGAAGATTTATTTGATTGAATCGTCTCGTAATATTTATTAAGCACAACTCTAGTGTAGATCCAAAAATTAGAAAATAAGTTAAAACTATTGAATTATGAGATTTATATGGCTAAATTCTCTTGATGGATCACAATCCCTGCCATGAATCCATTAATACGTATAAGAATAAAGGACTAAATATTGAAAACGGACCGAAATGTATGCCTTTTTATAAGTAAGATAGAGATTCTGCACTCTCATTTGATTTGAAAATATTCTTCCTTTGGGTGAATAGGCAAAATAATATGTTTGATTCTAAAAATAACGAACTGCTAAATCGAGCAAACTGTTTCTACTGTTTTGGCATATTTGTTTTGTGTTTTTGATAATAATGTTATACATGCTATTTTTGTTAGAACTTAAAAATTTATAGCATTTGATGTAAAGTAATTGAACGAGAAAAAGGAGAGCAAACGGGAGCGATAGAAAGGTTGTTTTGAAGTAAAAAGTCTTTAAAACTGAATTCTTAAACTAAATTAATTACATACAATGTAGCGATTCTGTTCCCTTTGAATTTCCAACTCCAATTCTAAAGTTCTTTTAAAATTCCTCCAAAATTGTGTCCATATGTAATGAGACATGCTTTCTCTTGCTTTCAAAAAAGTAATTAATAATTAATCACCATCACAGTGTCGAACAAACCACCAAGCCCCCTACATGCGGTCGGATACAACACAAAAACAGTTGTAACAACGGCAAACCAACAGCACACAATTGAGCAATATGTTTGAACCAGGGCACGAACACGACACCCGAACCATGTTCAAGACTTAGTTTAATGGAAATGAGGAGAGAGAGAAAGAAATTATAACAGACGTAAGAGGAGGGAAAAGCCCACATAAGACATAAAATTACACCCCGTCGCCAATGTCTGCCGGGGCGACGGTAACCGCTCCATCGCGTACCATATTTGTAGCCGTGGCGCTTCGCCACAAATGGGCAAATCGTTCCACAAGCGAGCTTCAGCAGAAGAAAAAAAAACCCTTCGCCACCTTCTTCTCCATTTGCCATGAATCTCGCCAGCAAAGGTGTACCTCGGGCTCCAGCCCTCCAGCTTCTCCACCCTTATTTACTCCACAAGAGGCTCATATTTTGCCCAATTCTGGAGCGGCCCCAGACATACCGGCCCGGACCGAACCGGGAAAGAGGATATCCCCCGATGCACTGCGCGAAGACGTTCTTCATTTTGCTTTGAAAGAATTCAACTGCACACGACTCGGCAGCATCCCGCAGCAGCATAAAGAGCGGAGCATCCTGCCTGGAACATGATGCGTTACAATTTGGTGCGCTCAAGTGTCGCGCGTGCACACATGCCATGCATCCAAGGAAAGGGGTAGATAAGGGTGCTGTTAGAGGAGTGGAAAAGAGAGCCGAGCGCGGTCAGGTGACTTGTTGAATTTTAAAACAATTAGCCTTTTTCGGAGCGAGCATGTCTGCGCGGGAGGAGGGTGATGGTCGTGGGGTGGTGGGTTGCAGGTGGATCTTAGCACGCGCGCGCGCGCTCTCCCCCCCCCCTGTCCTGGGTGGATGGGAGGGTGGAAAGCTTTGGCGCACATGCACAATGCAATTGCAGGGTTGTGGCGCGAGCCATGATTTTGTTCGTGTCGTTTAAAATGAAGCGTACTGGCGCTTGGATGCACTTTTAAGGCAAATGGAATTGCATTGCAGCGTGTCTGTGTGTTTCTGTGTGTGCACTACGGTTTGTTACCATTGGCAACGGGTACGGGGAAAGCGATCACCAGATGTTGAATAGGGGAAATTTGTGTTTTTTTTTACCCCAAAAAAAGGTATAAACAGGGCTATTTTTGAATCTAATATTGAATTCTAATAAGAAAAATATATACAATTATACAAAGCAGTTGGAAAATAATTTAAATTTATTGCCGTACATGCGATCATAAAAGAATATTTATGTATTCCATTGTGTTTGTGTCTGTTTTTTTGGTACGATTGTTTTTGGCACGCATAACAAAATGCGTCAATCATGTCAAACAAACAAAAAAATTATGCTCGCCAAAAAAATAAAACAAAACCAGAAGCAAAGCAACAGCCCCCATAACCCCCTTCGAAAAAGCCAATAATTGATGAGACCGGTCGAATGGATAATAAAAGCAATTCCCAACCGCTATGTCCCGGCAGCTCGATCCCACCGGGGTGCGGGACATTGCAAATTAATGTACTTGCTACGCCGGCCACGGAGCTGGGGCGCCCCCAAAAACATATCTTGACAGTGAAATGCAACATGCCAAACCATCACAATGGACATAATCAATCTCTCCCTGCCCCATTCCCTCCCTGGGGGAAACACGTGTGACGTGATGGAAATGATAAACGCGCTCGTGTCGTTCGATGCGTTCTTTATTTATTGTGCTTTATTTGAAAGCTGGGGAACCTTCGTCCCTTTGGGAGCATTTTTTGAAGCGACCCACGAAGGGTTTGCGGGACGGTATCCTTTGCATCTTAACTATGTGGCGAGCGCATAGCAAACGACGGTACATTAAATTGTTAATTTGAAATGAGCGTGATTCAGTGTCATTACGTATCGTTAATAGAGCCGATTTGGAGCGGCCGATGTTCTTCCGATTGTTGCAATCGATTCGCGCCAGCAAAATCCCATTCACCGCGAATCGGATGGGAAAAGAAATTGCAGGCCCGACTGGACCCCGTCTGGATTAGTGGACCCTTCCTGCTGTGGGTGCTTGTGGGCGTAGTGAAAGCCTCGTTGCTCTGCGTGGCTGGCACACAGATTGCGATCGGTTTGCAATTATGGGTTATTTGGATAGGAGCGGGATAGATAAATTAGCACCTCCTCAGCGTACAGCTTTTCTTCTTGGAGCACTTGGGAGCGGCGGATTTAATGCGGACTGAAGCGGGAGAATAATGTTGACCCAAGGCATCGGTCTGCTTACTACTGCCCTACAGGCAGGCCCCTATACAGTACGTGATAGAGATGTTTCGAGCCTTTTTATTTTCAATGCTTAAAGTATTGCATTTCATTTACTTTTTATCAACCATATTTGAATTCCTTTTTATTAAACAGATCATTCAAATAGTTGCGAATTTAATAAAATATCTAGCACTATTTTTAAACGATTTCCTCCAGCACACCGTACTGTACTGTAGTGTGAAAATTTATTGTTCCATTTGTGTGTCTGCTGCTGCTGCTGCCCACGAAAGAAGTCGTTGCTGGGCAGAAAGCAGAACAACTACTACCCGTACCACAACAAGGCTTCAGGCAGGGCAGAGGTTGAAAACAACCTTTTGGCATGTTTTTGTTGACTTTTTTTTCTCCTTTCGTGTTGAATATGAAATAGAGCAAAGCATAAAAAACAAACCCCCCGGGGAAACGCGATGGTGTAGCAAACACAAATGCAACGTGTAATTGATTTTTATGAGTTAATAATGAGCCAATGCAGACTAATAAAGAGGCAGCATTACGTTCTGTATGTTTAGTTGGAGGCGGTTGGGGAAGGGAGGGAGGAAACGGGGAGAATTTGAAAACCATGTTTTACATTTAAATTTAATTTTGAATGTGTTTGCAGATATAGAAAAGAACGAGGGGGAGAGAGAGATAGAGAGAGTAAGGATAGTTTATTTCTGCCATTTGCCTATCGGTGAAATGCATCGAACTGTTGCCTGCTTGCGACTCGGCAATCAACAGCCACTGACCATTGATTGTGTTTTTCCCTCCATCTTCCCCGTGGGTTGGGTGCAGAAAATATGTTCAAACCTTCCATCAGGTGCAATAAGTTTATTTGACTATGGTAGGTCGGGCAGGAACTGTGCCGCGCATGTTGTATTATTTACGATTACACGCTTCACAGACCACCAGTTATATCAATCAAATTTCAAATAGAGCCTTCCTTTCCTGCTCCGTTTTTTTTTTGCACCATTACAGGTTGGTGGTAAGGTAAACAAATGCTGTGCCAAAGTGTGAGGAAACGTTGCAAACATGGGGATAAATTATGGCAAACCAATAGCAAGCGGGTCCTACGCTACAGCACGTTCTCTCTCTCCCTCAGTGCTACTGCACGGTGAGCGATTATTTATTCAGAGGACTTTACTAATAAAACCCTCGGCGTCCAAAATGCACTGCAATTTCGAGTTTGGTTTATTGATGGGGGTTTCCCCCATTTGCTCGTACGCGGGTCCCCACTGGGCGACCTAGATGAGGCGTGTGTTCTTGGCAGCAACAATAAAGTGCAATTTCGCGCAGGATGAACACACCTGGGACAACAACGCCCAGCGCAGCGTAGTGATATATTTTACTATTTATTTACCCTTTTTTGCGTGCAACCAACCACCCGCCGATTGCTGGCTTGCCCTCTCAGTGTCCGTAGTAGTCCGTGGTGCGACTGGATGCACTTATTGCCTGCACGCGTCTCGGTTACGCGCGGTCGCGGCAAGACAAACAGTCGTCAGCACCGTGCGAGACGCAACCGCTTTGCCGCGGAACCGCTTTGTGGTGTGTTTGTAATCAGCCATCGAACTCTGGCACCCAGGGCGATGAGGGATTGGATCGTGATTGCAGCATCCACCGCGCCGCCTCTCACTGTGTGAGCCGCGATAGAGCGCGCGCGTAAAGGGTCTGCTGCGCCGGGTCACGCTTTATATTGTTTGTGTCCACCCTCCCCTGTCGAAAGGGTGTTGTTGTCAACAGTTTTTGTTTTGTTATTCCTTCTCTTCGTTTTAAACAATAAACTTGCGCATCGATTTGTGATAGTGGTGCTGTCGCGGTCGGTCGCGGTTTGCCAAGTGATGGCACGACAATAATATTATGGCTGAACTTGGGAACTTTGGGTTCCCGAGGGCGGGCCTTTGGGTCTTGCCTTGTTAAAGCGCTTTGCGCAGTTTTGCACCCGTCTGCTAATTAACCGGTGTCCTTCAAGGGGGCAAAACTATTAAACTATGCAACACAATGCTACGGTTACGTGGACCGCTTGCGTCTAGCGGGCTAAAATGTTTTGCCACGAAAACGTCATTTGCGTGAAATCCAATTGCAAAGGCGCGATAATACAATGAGCTGTGCGCAATGAGCGGGCAGGGTTTTTGTATTGTTCCGGGTCGGCGAGAGTACCCTGGGGATGATTGGGTGACATCAATGGGAAGCATGCGAATGTGCAACGATTTATTGCATTGCTTTGGGGAGCGATTTGGTATAAAAAATTCCAAACGAAGCATGTGGAACAAATTGATGATTCTCGGAATTATATGGATTTGCTAGAATTTCAGTAATACAAAAGAATTTTTACAAACTTTCTCTTATTTATACTTAGCTTTGAAGCTTTGACGTCGCTTGATTGTAGTATTATTTTAAATTGATTATTTTTGTGCTAATTTTTGGCATCATGTCCCAAATTTTGCCTCCTAGGCACCAATTTAATTCTCGATGCTATCGAGTTTTCCTCTCTGAGGCATTAATTTCAAACTCTAGGTCAATATTGGGATTTATGTCCATAAGATTGTCAGTTCAAGTCATATAATCAATAATTTACTGATTTGAAATTTAAGAATTTCAATTTATACGCGGTTTAAAACAATGCAATTTACAGGTTTTCCTTGATATACGTTGATTGGTGCGGAACGGAGGCAATAGCGTATTTCGAATATTAGCCTAAGTCTAATTATATTTAAATTTACTATAGTTTGCTTGAAGTGGTAGATTTTAGCTACTAAATTAGACGAAGATTACAATTTTGTGCGTTTTAAAAATTTCGAGCAAAACGGAATTTATTTTGCATTTGACATTTGATGTGTGAAATCAGTACAAATTGGTCAAAGAACTTCTTCTTCTTCTTTGGCGCAACAACCATCGTCGGTCCAGGCCTGCCTGTACCACTTGTGGGGTTGGCTTTCAACCGTTCAGCAAAGAAAAGTCTAGTTTAAACAAAAATTGCGTATCGCGAAGTCGCGTTTAGCACGTTTAGCGTATATAGAGGAATACTTGTAGTCTTCTGAGGTATCATGCGTTTTCTAGTGTTAAATTACGGTGTTTAAAATACCGTTTTTTTATCAAAATTTACCAGATGTTTTACAAAACATAATATGTTACTATTCTTATAATGTGACTTTAAATTTTTATCATAATGCCTAGAAATTGATTATTATACATTGTTGAGTAAAATTTGGATGGCCTAAGGCCATAAATTGGTGCCTTAGATACACCAATTGATGCACACAGTTATAAATTGATGCCTTAGAGCCAACATGTACCAACAATGATAATCAATCAAGCAGTTTGTTGAGTGATTTACCATGCAAGATTCGAATACAACTTTAGAATCAATTTTGTTTTAAATACACGTAGCACTTTACCACCGTTTACAACGGAGTGATGATTAGTGTGCATTTCGGTTAATTTAGATTAGGCACATTAGGGTCCCCAAAATAGGGCCACACTGTCTTTTATCTTTGTTGCGATGATTCGCCACTTTAACGCTGATCATCAACCTTTGTTCTGCTACTAGATTGCGTTAGCCAGTGGAAAGTGGAACAGATTATTTCCTCACGAAGTAACTAATCGAGGCGGCAAAGACGTTCACGTTAGCCGCCTGAATATTGTGGATTCATGGGAAAAATTTGGACGCTAGAATATATTGCCCCCGGGACACACCGTTTCCTGTTCGCACGCAGGAGCGACCCGACCGTGAATCATCCTCCGGTGCCGTATTATATTGTGTAATATGCCACATGCCAGCACTCTTTAGCGCTCAATCCCTCGCTCAGAATCGAAGGTTTGTGCAGATGATTCATCGATTAAAACGACAGGGCGACTCCATGTGACTTCATACTACCGCTTGGTGTACCGCTGGCGCTCCAGTACATGCTTTTGGGGTGGCGGCAGTGCCGTGAACACTTTTCCACGAATTCGGAGCATGTGTCACGATGATGCTGGTGCTGCCGTTTTTTTGTTTTGCTTTTTGCTATTCGCTTTCCATTTGCTGCTGTGTTGTCTGTCCGATTGGCCCGATGATCTTAGGCCCAGCTGATGATCGTTTGAGCAGATGAGTGCGATCGGTCGCGAGTGACCGATTCCATCATTACCAGATGCTAATTTTGTTCCTGGCTTGTGCTCATGCACATGCTCAGCGGTTTGGAATGTTGGCGCCAATTGCATTAAAATTGAACGTTTCAGTGGGAACAAATTGCTTTCATTGCTCTCGGTTTACGTGCTAGAGCAATTCGGATCAAATTCAAGAGCTGTTGTAGCGTTATGGCTGAGAATTACATGTATAAAAGAGTGGATTTTTATAGTTCTCTACACTTTTACAGCAAAACAATCATCATCTCGAGCGCATTATGGTGAGGTGAATGTGACAAATTTTTTCAAACAACCTATCACCGCCAACACTGCTCTCGGTGGTCTGTGCTCGCGCTAGAGCGAGACAGTGAGCGGCGGGCGAGAAACGTGCGCGTTCCGCGAGAGCGTAAACTGCTCGAAACCGGTCGGTGCGAGAGCCGCTCGACTCGGGACGGGCTCCCTTCGGAAACGGTTTGCTTCGTGCGGTGCGGCGCGATTCTTCCATTCATTTTGAATTTATCTCTTCATCACGGCGGACACGAAACGCACCGTTCGTGCGCGTTTTGTGTGGTGTGTGTAGTAGACGCGCGCTCGTTCCGTGTAAACTAAAACAAAAAAAATTGATTGTGAACAGAACGGCCACGACTCCGGCCACCATCGTTGCCGCCTGCAAAAGGGGTAGGCCAAGCGGACCGAACCGAACCGAACATCGATTTTCTTTGCGTCGAAAGCTTTCTTTGGAGAACGCGGGTGGGTGAAACTGTTTAACACCGTCCCTGTAAAGTGAAAAGCTGTGTAATGGAGGCGTAGTGTTTTTGTTTTGATTCCTTTCAAACCGGCGATGGCACTGGCTCGATAGCTTTAAGGACGTCGACGGTGGTAAACATTGCGTAGCGTCGGTGGGAAATATTGGATAATGCAGCAGTTGGTGTGATGGTTTCGTGAAGCGTTTAATTAACAGTGGCGCTTTCCTTAATAAGTGATCTGAAATAGATACTTTAAAAAATAATCTCAAACATTTCGCTGATAGGAAGGGGAAAGCCTCTCCCAGCGCCGGACACGAAAGCTGCACGCAATACGCGCACAGACCTGTTCGCGCCAATCGACCTGCCAAGCCCTGCAGGCCTTTCCTTGTGTTTTTCTTCTCTCGCTCCCCCACTGGGGCGGCTCCGTGAAGTGGTGTTACTTTTTCCACCCTTCCACAATCACTCACACACGTGATCGCGAGGTTTCGACGTTCGTTTGGCGCTAAGTGTTGCGTGAGTACTGCTAGTGTTTGTACGCGTGTGTGTGTGCGTGTGTGTTTGTGAGTGCATCTGTGTGTTAAGGTGATCTTTCACAGCCTCGACAAGCAACTGCTCCAATATCGGTTCGTTGGTAGGAAGTAAACTTAACCGCCTTTTTTCCTTCAATCGACCCATCGGAAGATCTAAACGAGGTCTCTTCGTTGGTCCACTGAAACCTGGAACTTGTGCTTGGTGTCTTGTGAGAGGCAAATCAATCGCCCCAAGCAGCTAGTCAGCAAACGGGCCCCAGAAGGAAGCCCAAACCGGCCAAATGCTTGGGGGTTGCTTGGGGTGGGGTTGCTCGCTTTAATGAAGAGTGACGTTTATTGACAGCCCGAATCCGTCCGGCCTGCCCGTAATTTTGATTGATTCTGCCCTGAATCTCTCCCCCCCCTCCCTCTAGCTCCTCCGATCCGGGGTCATCAGGCGACGAACGGACAATTGGTTTGCGAGCTGCGCGATTCGATTCGAGCAAGTGAGCAAAGACGTTATAGTATACCTATTTAATGTATCTTGTATGTTTCCATGTTTCCAGCCGGTTACGCACAGTGTGCGATCTTGCGCTTTTTGTCAGTAGTGAAGTTATTGTAGTTCCTGTTTGTGCTCCCCTGTCTCGTGTGCGAATTTGTGCATTTTTTGCGTGCGTGCGTGCGTGCACGTGAATGGGGAGATATAAGTGTTATTGTGCTAGTGTGTAAAAACGAGTGTTTGTGCGTGTGTGTGTGTGTGTGTGTGTGTGTAAATCTACAAGTGATCGATTGTGCAGTGTTTGCATCGGCAGCGAGTTCTCTCTATCAAGCTGCGGCCGCCGCCGCCGGTTGACTGCAGGTGATTCGGTTTTGCATCGCCGAGATCGCATCTGTAGTCTACCGGAACGATCCCTCGTACCGTACCCGGTTTATGTTTCTTCGTCCATCGTCTTCGCTCGAACGCTCTCGTCAACCGAAACCGAAGGTAAGTCACCCGAAAGGACGATTTGTGTTGGGTCATGTTTGACATGATGGTAATTGTAATCGTAGCGGCAGCTGAGGCACACAAACACTTCTGAGACCTTCAGATTAGAGCAAGGTGGAAGGAATGTATACCCTGTTGCAGTGAAGTAGGAGTGTGTGTGTGTGTGTCAGGTGCAATGGTATCCTCCTGGTCGCTTTCCGGCCGCTCAATAGTACGCTCCGTTGTTCCCCGGTGCGGGCGAACTTCATTGATTTGAAGGTGTTATACGTTAATTGGACGATGGAACGCTGGAGGTACACAGGTCTACCCCAACACGAAGGGTACAGGTGTCTAGCATTTCTCTGGTATCACACAGGTACTTGTTAGAACTATTTCTGGTAAAGGCTCAACCATCAGGAACCTTGGTACCTGGTTCACACAAGAACAGGTCACAGAATGGCAAATCCTTTTTCCCGTCATTTGTCTGTATGCTCCAAGCAGAGCTGGTCGAGCTGTCTGTAGCGAAGTGCCTTCCCTGGACGGCTTAATTGCAGCAGGTGATCACGAGCAGCACGATCGACCTGCCACAATGGCTGCGTGCACGCGCGCGTGCGAGACCGCAAACGACCCACCGATTGGCACAACCGCCCAGAGAACTGGGCAGCCCCTTACAAGGACTCGCGGGATCCCGCCCACCGTAGCGCTAGGGTCGTTGCCAACTGCTCCACCCCCTTTCAATCGAGGCGGGCCAATGCCGTTGGAGCAGCTAGCTTTGCTGTGGTTTGCTTTCTGGGAGCGCGAGAGCTTCCACCAGGACTCGGCGAAGACGGTAAGAAGCAAGCTGGCAAACAAAGCAAAAGAAAAAAATGGCTCACAATTAGCTTCGCAAAGCAGTGATAATACCTTAGCATTGTCACGCGAAAGTCATTCACTTGTTTGGAATTTGATAACGAGCAAACAATACGGACAAAGGAAACAAAACAAAAAACTAGTTTGACGCAACGATTTTTGGATTTTTGTCGCTTTTGAATCGTGATGCGATGATCGACCCGAGTTGCCGTCGGCTTTTCTGGCACTGGCAATAGGCAGGTCATGCGAATTTGATAACACCGGCCCTGCCGGCCAGCTCATCGTCGATGGGTCACCCGCCCCAAACTCAAAGCAGGGAAGGAAGCCCTTCTTCCTGGTTGATTTATGTTTGTGGGGCGCACTGTAATCAACATCGTGGGCCAGTGCCCTTACCCGATTTCACAACCACCCAAAACCATTCAATGAATGTGCCGCCTGAGGGTGTGAGAGAGAGAGAGAAAGAGAGAGCGGCTTGGGTGATCTTGGCGCCCTCTGGATGCGATCGCCGCATCGAATGGTTTTTGGGGCGAACGCAAAAGATGAAAGCTTTGACCTATCCCTCCGTCCCCCCCCCCCCAATGAATGGTATGTACCTTTGAGAGTGGTGGAGGGGAGGGGGGGGGGGATCTGACGGTCGTAAGGAGATGAAATATGGAAACAATCAATTTAGGTTCCATGTTGAACAAATTGTTTGGTGCTTCTTTGCGGGCGATTTGCGGGCCCGTTTGCAGTGATTTCGCCGTTCCGCAATCGGTGCGGTTTTTGGGTGCCCGCTGACTGCTGCTGCTTGCTGCTCGTTGTTGGTTGGTGGAATTTTGTTTGTTTGTTTTTTTTTTGTGGGTGCTTACAGTTTCGTGATGTGTCGTTCGGTTTGCACTATCAAAACTGTGGAGCGTGTAACCGCAGTCAGACCAAGCGTCAGGCATGAGCCTTATCGCGGGCTTAATTTCTTTTCGCATATGACGAGGGAGACAAAACCGTCGAGATCGGTTGCTTGGGAGACACAAGATTTTGTGTGTCTTTGTGTCTGTATGTGTGTCCGCAAACGAGCTCCGATGTCCTCTGGAACAGCTGTTCGATGGCGTGGCTGTGGTTATAACATGGGGCACACAATTTATACAAGCAAAACGGTCGCAAAATGAACGTTTGGCGAGGGTTGAGCGAAACGCGAGCGGGCCAAGGGTCCTTATCATGTGGAGGAACGCATCTGGACTTTCAATCTGCAGCTTCGAGAACATACGACGTTGAAGTATGATCGAGCAAATTGCTTGGTTTGGGATGGTTTGAATGAGATTTCCGAGTGCCGTTGCGTTCCGTGAAGCGGCTAGCCTTAGAAGACGATTGTGCTGTTATTTTTGCGCTTCGAAACATGTGTCCGCCGGGGAAACACTAACAGCTTACCCTTAATTTGGTGTAGCGAAAAATCCGGATATAATCGTGAAAATTATTCTCACACTCCAGAGCGCGCGAGAGAGAGAGAGAGAGGGAAAATAAAGAACCCGTTTAATCCTCACACGAACCACACCAAAAATGTCGAGTGAAAACGATCCCCCATCCCTCCGCCCGTGTCTCTGATGTGTTATTCAACAAATAGAGCAAAGGATTAACGAAAAACCCAGCCGACCCCGGAATTCATGTGGGACCACCGCTTTGTGGCTGGATTTGGCGTGGCGCTCAACACCACACAACCTCCAGCCCGAGTCCCCCAGGGGCGTCAACGTGAAAAACGTGCCACGAGTTGCTAAGTGGTGGGACCGGCCACTCTCGGGAGCGGCCACAACCGCTAGATGCGAAATGAAACAAAAATGATGAAGAAAACAAAAAAAAAACCGGCTCAATTTCGGCGATGAGCACGACAACGCCCAGTGCGTACAAAGACGTTCTAATCAAATTAGTAAAGTGACCAAGCGTGAGCGAATGGCCGAATGTTTGTGCCGAAAACGAGTTGCCAGTCGCGGCACGGAAGCTGTGTGACAAATGCTTGTGCAAGGTCTGTCCCGGTTGACAAGAAGAGGAGGGAGGGATTTCATTTTGGAGTGGGTTGGGTTTGTTTTCCACATTTCGCGTGTTTGTTGCGTTTACCCTTTTTAATTCGGTTCCCAGCAAAATGGTGAACTCCTAAAGGGCCTGTCCGGGGGCACTAGCAAAACATGTTTATTCATGTTGCTCGGTGAGGGTTCTTTTTTGTAGTGTACTGTGCTGTTTGTAGATGTAGTCTAGCTTTTGGATAATGATAACGTAACATTTGAAAAAAAAGTGCCAAAAGTTTTTTGAAACTTTTTTAAGATAACTGTATCTGTATGTAGAGCAAACATCCATATACATCCTGAACATCTCTATGCATCCTTGAGCCAGAGATACATTACGGTAATGAGTCTTTACAACAGGAACTAAACATTTAAACCTTTTGGATATTATATTCTTTATTAATGATGAACGTCTGCTATCATGTACATGACATAGATCCAGGTTAGAGACGTAAAGAATATAATGGAAAAAATGGAACTATTATCTCTTAAATTTGGATAAGTAATCCTCTTTAAACACAAGTAATTTGAGCATTAAATGGTATTTAGGACAAATTAATAGACTCCGAATGTCTTTTATTGCAATTGTATCTCCATGCGTACCTGTGTGGTCTGGTGGTCTGTTTGATAGACGCGCCGGCACCCACAAGGTCGGACGGGTTCAATTCTCTCCAAGAGCACGGACTGTGTGTGTCTATCCAGCTGTGGTGTAGTTCTACGAGAAGACTATATAGGACGACCATGATTTACGTAGGTCCAGAAATGATCAAAATTAATATAGGAACCCCAAAAGCCCTACACAACTAGTATAGTATAACATACGCACACGGGCAGTCAATACCGGTTGACCGGTTCACGGTTCTAAATCAAGGACGGGGTGTGGACAGCAGGGTCCGTCCGTGATTTGTCTGCTTATATGTGTGTGCTGCTGCTGATGGCCCTGTTTTCTCGCTCGTCCATTAATTGAAACTATTTCATTGTTAATTAGCGCCATCTCGATGCCGGAGTGAAATCAGTTCACCACATCCTAACATTTACCATGTCTGTGTGTGTGTGTGTCGTGCAATGTGCGCCATCCCTCAGTACACATGTACCACCATCCGAAGGGGGAAGGGGGAGATGTGGACGCCTCAATCGAATTGATTCACCATATAACCATTAACGGAACGCGACACGCGAGAGTGTACGCGGGTACCTCCTGCCTTCCTATTCCGTTTCGCACCTCCTAATCGTGTCAGCCGCGCCAGCCGCGCATCTTCCCGACATGCTCTGGACGAGTGTGGCGTGTAAGAAGGGGGGGGGGGGGTTTGTTTGTTTATTTACTCATGTGTCACCGTGCGTTTCGTGTGCTTTGATTCTCGCATCTCGCAGCTCGTATTGTACTGGCTGAGTGGGGTGTGGTACGGCAAACCAAGCCTCATGCCGGTGCCTGGTGCAGGCGGATCGAGATCGCTGGATCACATTGCACCCGCTTCACGCTTCCAGACGACGCTTCCTCGCGGTGGTGTTTATTTAATCGAACTGGTTCGATTGTCACGGACACGGATGATTCACCGTTCCAGGGGAGTTTTGCAAGATTGTACAAAAGCCCTGGGTCGGTCTTGTCATCATGGATATTGAAATATTTGCGATTATGATTGCAAAGAGAGTGGTCCCCATGGGCGCCTCGCAGCAAACATTCATGAAAGAGGATATCGCCCCAACTCCCCCCCCCCCCTCCCTGCTCCTCTTCTTGGTGCACAGTGATAGCATTAGGGGTAGTGTTTATATAACCCCTTATTAGCACGGCCAAAGGGGGGACACTCACTGGATTCTTGTCACCCTAACTCCCCCGATGGCTGGGAGTCGATTCCACCGATTGGGAAGGACGGGGAGGCAGCAGAACCGGGCACTTAAAAGCTGTCACGCTGGTTGAGTTGGCGCCTGGCGCCAAACGTGGGTCCCACCGGATCCAGTTTGGAGAACTTTTGCTGGCGCGCGGTTTCATCTTCACCGCGACCATGGGGACGCCGGGGTCTGTCGGGAAGCGCCCCCAAGCGCATACAACAAAAAGCAAGCACGTCAACAAAACCGCCGAGGGGGCGGTAGTGTGCTGGAATTGAGGTTGAAGCTTTTGTTTTGACAGTCGGACCCGATCCGGAATACTGGACAACTGGCGGGGAAGGTTAGGACGGTAGGATCTAGCTGGGATTAGGAAATCTAAACCAAACTCGTCTGCCGCCAGCGTTACGCGATTAAGCACTCTCTCTCCCTCTCTTTTTCACTCTCTCTCTCTCTCTCTCTTTCTCAATCTCTGTGTATTTGAGTTTAAGACAGCCGCAAATGATGTCACGCGGGAACCCACCAGTGCTCCTAACCTCACAGGGCAGCGACTCGCACAGACGGCCGAAGATTGGAAAAGAATTCCAAAGCCAAGCCAAAGTTTAAAACAACTGTCTGTGTTGCCATCAGGGCACTGTTGTTGCTGTGTCGCTTTGTCCTGTGGCACTGTGCTGTTTGTTATGGTTGTGTCTGGGTTTATTTATGTCCAAGTGTTTTCTGTAAATTCTCCTGAGCATGGTTGCACTTTTGCTTCTTTTTTGCTTGCAAAGTTTTGTCTTTCTTGTTGATTGTTTTAGGACGTGTCTTCCGGCCGTCTAACTTCCTAGCGATTAGCTTGGGGGCCCCTCAAAACGAGCTTCTTCATGACGCCCGAGAAGAGGTCCAGCTAACCACGGGGTAGACCACTCTCCAAAAAGCAACAAAGAACCTAAAAATCAAGAAAAATCGTTCCAAATGATGATGCAGCAAGATGGTCTCCTCCCTGTTGATGGTTTTGCGTGGGCCACACAGCCTTGGGAAGCTTTTAGAGCAGGAAGATTTACATTACGCGAAGCTGCCGGCTTTTCCGTGTGCGTAGGCTTAAAGTTCCTAGGAAATAGGTTCTATTTTTGGAGCACTGGAGAGGCAGCAAACAGGAGCACATCGAGTGACCAGATGGAAACGAGCTCCCAGCCGCTCGAGCTCGTTTATCATTTCGCTTGTCAGTGGGATTTGTCGACTTGTGGGGGGGGGGGGGGGGGGGGTCAATCAATTCAGTAGCAAATCTTCCGAAAGGATGAGACATCTCTTTGCTATGCTAATCACTAACAATGCTGAGAGTATTGCAACAAAATTGCCTCCTCACGCAAACGAGGCGTGTGTGACGTCGTGCGCTGCCTACGCAGCGTCCATCAGTTCCGGTAGTAAACACCGGCCGTCATCAGTTTTCCACTCAACTTGGAAGCCTGCCGCCCTGCTGAGGTGAAGGAATTCCCTTTTTTGTCATGCGCGCGCGTGTGTGTGTGTTACGCTCGATTGAAGAAGTTTGGATGAACATTTGGTGGCGCTCAAGAGGGTAACAAGCACGAAGCGAAGAAAAAAGAAAAGAAAACCATCACTACAGGAAACTTTATCCAGCCGCGGGACTCAAATTACGGACTTTGTATTGTACCGACTGGCGGAGTGACTTGGCATGCCATATCTTGGGACCAGCCCGCTTCCGCGCGGGGGTTGCATTTTACACGCGCAAGTAATTGTGCTAACTTAAGGTTTTGTTGTGCGAAAAAGAAAACAAAAAAGCGCCCAATAAAGGGTTCGCCGTGGGTAAGAAACAGGGTGACGTAAACTCGTACCGAGCGCTCAAATTACCATGAATTACGATTATGCGAGGGCTTGGATCGGTTTTGGGTGTGTGCGAGGGGGGGGGGGGAAGGGGGGGGGTGTCCTTTAGTTGCCCGATCGCTTCCTTTTCGCTGGTTTAGATCGTCCAAGTTGGAAAGTGATTTGGATCAGATGTATTCTGATGTCAGTTCGTCTCGGATCTTGGGGCTCTTCCTTCTTGTCCCCTGTGCCGCCTAATTGGAACATTCGGAAGAGTTGCCTCAAACGTCCCAGCGCACAGCTCAAATGTCTGACGTAGTCTGGCGTCCTCGTGCGCTAGTTCCGATTTCCAAGTCCGCCAGCACCAGCTGCGCTCTCCAGCTGATCGGTGCAGTTTTTCTGGCTCCCGGCTCCCGGGGCAGCAGCAGTAGCAGTCACATCCGTAAACTTGATCGGTCCGCCGGTAACAAATTACACCACACCGCAGCAAATGTTACCGGATCTGGCACACGCACACCAGTCGCCAGTGAGCGCGTCATGCCCTCCCTCCGCGCAACGCGACGGGAGCATAATTGCACCCATGCGCACCAGGCTGCCGGCCGATTAGCACAGCTGATTTGCCGTCTGCCCGTCTGTCCTCCCGTGTTGTGTTGGCAACGGTCGAGGCAGAATGATCGAGAGCGCCGAAATTGGGGGTACTGCTTTGCTCGCTTGGTCGGAGAATTACACCGAGCGGGGTGAAAGGTTAATCGCGGCAATGTGAACACAAACGACAAAAAGGGCACGGTGCAATGAACAAAACCAAATCCCGCCTGGCTTGAATGGCAAGCAAATTAAAACATGTGAAATAAAGCAAAAACAACAAACAACACACATGCTCCGCGCTTTTACGCGCTCTCTGGAATGCCGCGCAAATCATCCGCACTGGGGCAAGCTGCTGTGCCGGCGGTGGGAAACGGCGAAAAGCCGATAGATGTCCGCCCCGAAGCGGTAAATAACGCTCATTAATCAGGGCCGGGCGAGGGAACCGCACTCGAGTGCTGGCAAATTCAGAGCGTTAATCCAGGCGAAGAGATTACACGCGGGGCAGTGAACACCATGCTTCGGATCCGCGTTGCGTCACAAGCTGGCCAAAAGCGCTCCGGTCCCGGTCCCGTGGGTTTGTTCCAAAACCGGGTGCCGGGAGACCGTTTGAATTTTTATCGCTTCATTGTTTCTCGCGTGGTGGGTGAATTTTGTCACCTAACCGAATGCTTCCCCGATCAATCCGAAAACGTGCTATTGAAAGGGGGGTTGATGGGACAGGAGCAGAGCTCAAGATCCGTGCGTGTACGTGATCGGGCTGCTAATTGGATACCGGGGCGGCAATAGTGCACCAGCTTGCCAGTGTGTCGAACAATTAGGAGGGCCAACTATCGACAGCTCACACCGATTTTGGATTCGAAGTTCTCGTGACCAGAACTTGCGTGCCGGGAGGTATTTCGTAAGGCACGATCAAACGTTTCTGTATGTGTTTGTGTGTCTGCTGTATGATCAATTAACTAAATCAATAGTGTGCTTTGAATTGACCACATGCTAGACATTGTCACGAAATCGCACTTCCACTGGGACGTGCTTCGTGCACGAGAGCTCTGGGCATACTCATAATCATAAGCATAATTTCCCTTAGAAATGATCTTTTGCTCCTGAAAATATTAACATGAACAGGTTATTAACAGGCCTACCTTATCAGGCCTTTGAATTTTGGTTGATTAATTACCATTAGTCTTAAATCTGAAATCTCTGCTTCTTGTTGAAGTTGGCGCTTCGTTTTGGCGCTTTGTTGATCTTGTTTTTCTCCCCCCGAAAAAACGCTTATCAGTACGCCCCGGGGGGAGAGTTTTGTTTGCAATTAAACTGAAACATGAGCTGGTTTAGAGGGACTCAGCTCCCTCCGTTCACCGAGCTCATCAACCATGCTCAAGTGCTGCCACCGAAACGTCCACAGATATCGACTATCGACAGGATGGAATACATCGCTAATCGGTTCATAATTAAGTCACTGTCTTGTGTTGGGTTCATAAATTTTTCCACACTCAATGGCAATTATCGTTTTTCAAACCACAGCTTGCACACACGCCGACGAATGGAAATTTATGAATTCTCAATCTCTCAAACTGTGCGTGTGTGTGATGAAAAAAAGACGAGGAACTACTAAATAAAGCGGTTAACGAATGGTAAACCCTTATGAGGAGCAATCTTGAAGCGGCGTGCGGGTGAGTTTGTTATGGGGTTTGAGTTTCACACCTTCGTCCGTCAAATGTTGAGCATAAATTGGATGAAGAAAAAAAACACACACACACACATCCACACGTACACTCTCTTAGACACACAAACATAACCGTTGTGTTGCAGCGTCCGATCGCGCGTAACCTGCCGGCTGCAGCAAACTGTGGGGAATATAGCAATGTGTGGTCGATCAGGTGCCCTTGATCGGGGGAATACGCGTTCCGTTCGAACAAAAAAAAAAGACGTCGGTTTCGCCGAGCGAAGAATCGTAAACAATCGTACCCTTCCCCCCCTTGGTCGGCTGACCGGGGTAGTGTATCCGCTGGCGTCAACGATGACGATGGATGGGCTGGCGGACGACTACGGCGACGACGACGACGCAGTTCGGCGGCTCGGGTCTGGTTTTGCTTGATGCGCGCACGGCAGAATAAATTAGTAACTGATCTAGAGAAAATAAATACCACTAATTGCGTTTGAAGTGAGACGATGCCGCGCCGGGCCGCTTTACGGATCCGCTGGTTCGAGATCTCGCGGGTGGGAACGGGAATCTTTTGGGGGCGAATGGAGTTTAGCGGACCGTTTAGCGCTCTTGATCGGCTCCCTTTTGGTTGCCGCAGTCGATAAGAGTTGTTGTTGTTTTTGTTGCAGATATTCGTCACAGATTACGGTGACGTTCGAGGGCGAATTGGAGTTATTTTTTGAAAGTGATTACGTGCCATCTGACAAGGAGTTGGGCTTCTTTTATGATCTTACAAGCACTTTATGCGCAGATAAACTATTGCCATATAGGTGTTGTTACCATCCAAAAGTCATCACCCGTAATAGCGGCTGTAATAATTCAACCCCCCTTTTACATAATGCAAAACATTAAATATATTTTATCGACCTCGTGCTAAAACTCGGTCCCTCCGCTCGGTCAACTGCAAGCTCAGGTGAAGTTTTTTTTTATTGCGCGCCTCCCAGACCAGATTGACTGCTCAAGGAGAAGAGCTCGAGGTAAATCTTCAGCCAGTTGTCCCAGGGAAGACGAAGAGCCCGAAGCGATCGTAATGGTAAATTGATACAACCACCACTTCCTGGTGCTATTTGCTGTGGCTAGCGGGTGAAACACGGGTACTCGATCGTAGCTATTTTTGCTCCCTTTCTGCTCCGATCAAACCGTGCCCGTAAATCGTCGATTGATCAATTGCATCCATTGCTTGTCTCGCCCCCCTTCCCATTAGCCTAGCGAACGTACCACTGCCACGGATCAGATCTGATCAGATCGTAGCTTTAGCTGTAGTGCTGTGTGAACGATAAAAGTGAACGAGAGCAAAAATGATCAAAGGTGTACCGGAGCCACACGCTGGCCGGTACGTTCGAAAGTGTGTAGCGATTGAAATCAACTGTGTAAACCCTCCGGGAGGGAGGTCGAACGAACGGTTGGCCCCAGCATCATCAGGTGCACTTGCACCGTCAGCTCGCTCAACGCGAACGACGTCCCTTTGGCGTAGAGGGCAGACTCGAGACTCAGCTTTCGACTGTCCAACGCTTGATGGGAAACACATCTTGGACTACGAGAGACTACGGTTTTTTGTTCGGTTTATTTACCCGATAAATTTCCCTCGCCTCAGCTGAACCATAATGTATTTGCTCTCTTTATACTCCGCTCTCTATCTCTCTCTCTCTCTTTATCCTCTTGCCAAAACTGCCATATCTCATCGGTGTGGTGCACGTGTGGTGCACTGCGTGCGCACCGGCTCCTCTGTATATTGCGTTTTATAAAGTGTGATTATTTGAGCTCGAGAAGAGGGGGTAGTAAAAGCACAAGACTCAATTGCGCGCCGTTTTTTGTGTGCAGAAAACACCGAGAAGGTATGTTACGAGGGTTGTCAAGACACTTGAGCACTTACGAATGCAGCATGAGCGCGCGAGCGCGCCCGACGCGACCAGCGCACGAGGATGGATAATCGCGTCCGGAGCCGCGTGTACGTTCAGTGGACTTCTCTAATGCACTACTAATTTAATGGTGTAAACAAGCAATTAGAAGTGATTTACAAAAGTTCCGCCCTCGCGGGGTTTTGGCCCCGAGACCCCCATCCCGCCCCCTCCACCCAGATTTGGCTGGTTAGCGTTAGCTTCCCTTGCGGTGCGTACTCAGCGTGGCGTGTAATGGCGGTGCTGTTTACACGTGAGAAAGTTTTCTTACTACGAAACGGTAAACGGGGCGCTGTCCCCCGGGATGTGTGTGTGTGTGTGTGTGTGTGTGTGTGTTTCTATTTCGATTGTTCCGAGTATTTTATCGGCTTTTCGTAGGGCGAGTTCGGCAGAAAAGCCAACTGGTTTCCCGGTAGTGTGGCGGGATAGTTTATGTTGCTCTCTGTTGTGGTGTGGGTGTTGGTGTTGGTGGCAGGTTTTATTTTGGGTCGATCGAACAGTGACGTCACAAAACAGTGCAACTCATTGGCAGTGGGTAACACACCACGCAGCTCAGTGGAAAATCCTATGCGAGTGGTAGAGCGTCTGAGAAATGATGGGGAAGTTTTGTTTTAATGATTTCCCAGCAATTCTGAACTCCCTGATGTATGGGTGGAGTTGGAACTCCAACAACAAAGGATGTCTTTTTTGTAGCAATTGGAGGTATGTTTGTGTGCATAACATAATTCAGCAGTATCGCAAATTAAATGTCACACAGCTGCATGAATATATGCAAACAATAATCGATAAGAGCTCAAGTCTAGTCTGGTATGTCCCAAAGTATGCCACCGTCTACCAGACGGGATGACTCTGTTCTCATAAAAAGATTTCTAATCTTAATCGAACAATATATCATGCGAATGTGAACCCTAACAAATGCTCTTATCATGCACAAAATTGCACTCCGGAGCATTCCGGAGCAAGATATGCTGATGCGCTATATCAAGCTAGTGTTCAAACTCACCCCACCCAAAGAGCAAACCGAATGTTACCATTTTCACCGTACAGCAAATACGAAATAAAGAAACAGACACGCACACTTGTGCAAGCTACACAGACCAACGGCACAGGCAAAAACAATTCACTCCTCTGCACCGTTCGGGTCCGGCATTAGATAATTTCCATTTATCTAAACATTTACACTATGCAGATGGGCAAAGCCCGGGGGCCAAAAATTGAATTCGCACCCGGGCGTGGTCCCGGCCCGCCGATCCGGACAGCCACTGCTGCATCCTGGGGGCCGTGTATCCAACTGAGCGATAACCTATAAGGGAATGATCAAATGGGAATGTGGGGGGAGGTTAGCAAAATAATAAGCAAAACAAAAAAAAACACTCACCGACACACACACAGCGCAGAATTACAGTACTGGTGAAACCGGTGTGTAACGTAGGCGACCGTTGCAGACTTTGTTGCGATACACAATGTGTTTTCGCGTGGCCATGGTTTCGCCCCGTGAAGGTGTTAATCTGATACCATTAGGGCAGATGGGGGAGGAAACTAAAATAAACACAAGGCCTAGTGCAAATAGCAATCGGGAGCGGGAGCTCATATAAAGGTCATACTAGATGGGGTTTGGTTCCCAGGTAACGCTAGGAGTAACTCTAGCGCACACTTGACCTCGTGCGATGCTCGGTGCGCTAATGGAGTTTGTTCGCGTTTGAATGGTCCGACTAGAGTTACTGCTCATTATCGGCAAGGTTTTACTTTGTAAGAGTTAGTACCACAAGAAGGACAACCGGAGCAGGCGAGAAGATAGGCGAGGTGTCATTGCTTTTGTACTCGACTGCACGTTCTTGAATGTCCCGGGCAGTGCGGGTTTTGATGGTTTGATGATATCCTTTTCACCTGCCCAGAGTTGATTCGTATCAAACGGGATATGGATTGGTTTTGCGGTTTTTTGTCAGTGCAGACAGCAGGGACAACTCTCCAGTAGCAACCGGTGCCGGTGATGTACTAAAACCAACTTGCTCCATGGTACCGCTGCGGTGGTCTGCGGTTCGATGAAACATTACAAATGTTTCCCATCGCAACATCTCGCCTGCTGGAAGATGATCGGTTTTGATGGCCAGCATGAAGCTATGGTAACACGGTACTGGTTGTATTGAATTCCAACTCCACTCTGCAGTGTGGTGATGTTGTGTGGATACAAAGTAAAAGAGGTACTATGGGGCTAGGTTCAGGTGATACTGTCCTAGCAATGCGAAAGAAGCATTGTCCCACTAATGTGTCCCGAAGTCAGAAAAGCGCATTAAAAAAGACGCAGAAACATGCTCCACAGCTATCGATCACGGGCAGAAAGTCAACGTTTATCTTTACAAAGTGGCTGATGGTTGGTGTCTATGGATGGTGTGGTCCAACGAGTAGCGTGTCGCCCCTCCTTTTTGCCAAAGCTCCATAAATAATGTAAAGATAGTGCACAGCATTGGTGAAAAAAGGGACTCCCATGCGCTTGTAGTGTTACTTGTTTTTTTTTTTGGTTCGATCGACGTACGTTTCAATTTACGAGCTAGCCCAACGGTTGACTACTTTGTACCGGAACGGCAGTGGACAAGGCCCAGCTAGCGGGCCAGCCAGTGCCCAGCGGAATATGTTGTGTGGAATGTGTTTGCACCCAGAACGCGTAATTTATGGAACGGGCAAATGCATGCTGAAAGCGCAATTTATGAGCGCCAGTTCGGGTCGGTAGCGATTGTTCTGCGATTCGTTATCGACTGTGGAGGGAACTCCAGTTTTTTTTTTCATGCTGGAATTGGTAACTATCGTAACCACCATTAACGACCGGTGACATATATATCGATAGTATTTTTGAGGTCCCCAAATGCTCCGAAACAGTGCACTGCTTCTCCCCAACTTTCCGGATGTCTCACGTCCATTGACCCGATTGGAAGGTTCGGTGTGTGTGTGTGTGTATCTGGTCATTTATCAGTGATGCGGTGCAGCGAAATGGGCGAAAAAGTTTCACCATCCATCTCGGGTCGGGGTCGATTATGGAGTAAAGTTTTAGTACTCTCTGCAAACAGCACGTGAGCACGGGTCCGGAGAGTGAGTTGTGTGTGACGATAAAAGTCTGATAAAAAGGACGCCAAACTAGTCGGTAGTAAACTGTGCGGGGTCAGATTTATAGCTATATCAAAGCTATAGTGGAAATGCGTAAATTTGGCCATTAAAAGATGTTTCGTCGGTCACAAACGACTGTCTCGACCGGAAGAGTTGGGGACTGACTTAACATGACCGAGACTGAGACAGGGTGCGAGATGGCATGGCAGTGCACGCGCAAGAACCTACGCGGAGCTACAACACTTCAAACGCGGATGTACCACGTCTACCACCTTGTTATGGCGAAAGCCAAGGGGATGGGCAACTCGTGTTTCGGTACCTAATTAAGCGTAAGCAAATTGGACCGACTGGCTGAGTGAAGTGCTGCACTAATGCCTGCTGCCGGTGGGAGATCCACTCTTCGCGCAGTTGTTGCGAATTAGCAGCCGAAGTAGGTAAGCCAGCCGCATTCTAAACACCGCCGTGTACCGCCATACTCAGCCCGATGATGTGCGTTGGGGTGCGCATCTTCACACACAGACACACACACACACTCGTGTTCTCCAAATAAACATTGACCTTCTGCGGTTGCCGGTGCTACTAGCTCAGCATCCGTCACGTACCGCACCGCAAGGGGGCAACAGTGTGGCACTTGTTGGTCCGGTTTGAAGGATGGCAGGCACGGGTCTTTTCAATGTCTCTGGAGAGTACACTTTTCTAGTGTGTGGTAGAGTCTTTTTTCGACACAGGAGGAACCTGCCATCACGATAGCAGCAGTCACAATGTTGACCCCGTTGCGACGGTCGTCGCAACTCGCCTCGAGCTCGCAACTGACCTCGACGGCACCGGCTACGCACTGTCTGCCGCGTTCTGCGCTACAGCAAGCTCGCCTATATCTAGCACCATCCTAACGTGCTGCCAAACGTGTTGCCCGAAGGACCGGACAGCTCCGGATGGTGGTGTGAGCCGGAGTGCAGAGGCCGGGAAGAACCGCAACGACTGCTGCGACGTGGAATAATTAACAGGTGTATAAATATTTACTTCCTCATAATTCCTGCAGCCCAACTGTGTGCTCTGTGTGTGTGTGTGTTTGTGCGCAAAGGGAAGGAGATCGTGTTAGCGCTAGTGTGTTTGGATGCAGGGGTTCAGCTGCTGAAGAGGACGCGCGCTCGGTGCGATGATTCGCACGGTCAGGTGTTCTGCCGCGTCGTCTCGAGTGGTTACTGTTGCCTCTCTCTCGCTCTATCTCTCTCATCTCGCGCGCGCACTCTCTTCCCGATGATGGATGATCCTGTTTGCGTTGCGCTCGTTTCGTGCAGAGGTGACGTCGTGTCGTCTGCGTCTTAACGTGGCCGATGCGACCCTTTTACGACCGTGGTGCGTACAGCGTACAACAGTAGCACACACAGATGGCACGCTAAATATCATCCGGCAGAATTAGCTTCCCCCGCTCCCCCCCTCTTTTCCTCTTGTATCACAAACTGGCGAGGATACGTTCGTTAAATATCGCTCTGGCTGGTGGATGGTTTTGCGAGCCGGCACTGATTTACCGTGGCCACGACGCACGACGCATTTATTTCACGCGCGCACGCTATTCGGTGGTATCATAAAACTGAAACCGGCATAAGTTATGATTCGATTTGATATTTCCTGATCGTTGCAAGACCAAGATGAAGGAGGAGGAGGAGGCTGAGATTGTTGGGAAATGTGCGGTATCATCTTTTCATCTGCGCGATACGAGACGACACGAGCATGATGTAAAACCGATGCGAAAACATGGACCCAAGTGAATGTGCGTGTGTCTGTGTGTGTCTAATACACGCAGAGTCACCAACCCGGGCCGTGTTTTATCTGAATTTTAATGCAAGATGACTCGTGGCTGGCGGGTTGGCGGTTTTTGCGGGGAGCTACGTTTTGCTAATCGGTTAGATACACCACCGAGGAGGAACGCACGGCTACGCTAAGCAGAGCTGACGGTTAATCAATGTAAATGATTTAGGGAGGGGACATTTAATGTGCTATGAAGCGCAAACTTTTAGTGTTTTGTGGTATAGAACAGGCTGTGTTTGTTTTCATTGCGTACGAGTACGAGAGGAAAGAGTGTATTGATTTTCGCTTCTAGCGGAAGAAGCATCTTTGAATTAAAAAGGCAGACAGAAGTAAGAATCAATAAACCGTGATGAAGCAATCAGTCTTCTCTGTTTCGTCGCGTTTGAATGCTCCAAAACCTGCAAGTCACCGGTTCTGATGATTGATCAGACAAGTGTTCTAACAAGTGTTGTCAAATTAAGCATGCCCCTCGTGAGAGTAATGGCTTAAAACAATCCACCTCGCGACCACAGCGCCTTCCTGTACGTCCACAACAGAGCTCAATTTATTACGTAGCGTGAGTGAGGAAATGAAGAAAATATGTGAAACATCAGCATCATACCCGCTGCCGACCGTGCTTTCCCGCGCTCCCGGAAGATCACGATCAGGAAAAGAAAAGAATGGTGTGTGAAAAATGTGTACCCACCGCCAGCAAAATACCTCGCCATGTTCGATGACTCCGTCAAAGCGCGCAAGCAAACGGTGGCCTTTCGCGGCCGTGCGATGATGAACCGCCATGGGAAAAAAGGGCGATGCCACCAGGGCCCAAGAAAATATGGCCGCATACAAACTTATCAAAACGCTAATGCGTCGGGGTGGCGTGAGGAAGGTGAGGAACGTGTCGCCTGTGCAAAACCGAGACAGACTGCGAGACGGTGGTGTGCAGAGAAATGCCCGGGCCGTTTTAGCATTGCACTATAGGGCAACTATAGTGAAACCGCAGAACCCGTGGGTCAGTGAGTAAAAAACAGAAGGGAGGTTTTTTCGGGGTCCCAGCAATAATCGCCTGTACAGCGACCATGGATGGATGGATGGATGGATGGATGGATGGATGGTGCGTCTCGACCCGGTTCAACCCCAAAACGGCAATTAAGATGATGCTTCAGAGACGAGATACATTTATGCATGCACACTCGTTCGCATTTAATGTCTTAATTAACGACCCCGACAGGCCCCGGTCGGTGAAGATGCGCGGTGAAGCGGGAGTTTGCGTTAGGAGAGTGAAGTGCTGCCGGCTGATGGCATGGATGGGAGAAATGCCAGGGACCAGAGACGAAGCAGAGATTTTAATGCTAATTGTTATTTTTATTGTTACTACTGGCCACTATTGGTAATATGTTTTCCGCTCGTTGCACACGCGGCAGCATTCCATTCGTCCCGTTGGTGGTGTAAGACATTCCCGGGCGTGGTAATCAGCTAAAGCAATACTTTCTTCGCCGGCAGCTGCTGCTTGAAAGCGTGGTGTTTTTTTTTGTTACGGTGGTGTGTGTCTGGAATGCTATTGCGTTTACGTTGGGAAGATTAGGAAATCTAATCCACTGTTCGGACGGTGGGCGTGAGCAATTTGTGTGTTTCATGGGACGGTAGGGAAAGAAAACTGATTTCCAGATCGACCGAAATCTTGGATGCCATAATCGTAGAAATTAATTCTTATTCTGTTACGATACATCTCGCGATACATTATGTTACGATACATACAACAATGCTGGTTGGGTTGGAATTCGTTGGAATCAATCTAAAGTTATTTTGTTTCAATGTTGAAGTACCAATTTAAGACTAAATTTAAGTTTTCATCTCCATGTGTCTAGGGCATGTCTGGGGAAGTCATCCAGATGATACTGAAGAATACAGCGAACTCATTAGAAAGTGATCCTCATCCATTCGAGTTAAGAGTTCAGTTAAGAGCGGGTAACTCTACGTGTTGCTATGGCGCATCCAAGTAACCGAGTATTTAAATATGACCTCTTTTGATCATATAATTCACCGACGAGACTTCACTGTATATTCCCAATTTACCAAGTTATCCAATGTTTGATGTCACAAGGCACTAGTGTTACTGTTCAATGGGTCTTGTTGCTTACAGAATGCACCTTGTGGAAGCGACCACTTGCACAGCGTTGCATTAGCTATTGGCCGTAGAACATTAGCAACACTTAATGTCCCATGCACATACACCCAACAGAGGACCCAAGACAAAGGACATTAACCGAGCGTCGTCCGCAGCCCGCGGGGCATCGACGTGCCTTCCGAGCAAAACAGTGTCTTAAATAGCGTTCGTTGTTCAGCGCCACCCACCTCAACGCTCAGTTCCTCCCAGTCATTTGCTTGTAATTACCCTCCGGGCCACTTATCTGAAATGGTGTTTAGTCTACGATGCGCGCCTTTTAACACACGCGGAGCTCGAGACTAGAAGGAAAGAGAGTGGGTGTGCTGGGTGTGTGTAAGTTTCGTTCTTTGTGCCCCAGTCGGGCTTTAAAAACGATCTCTAATCTGTGCGCCGTGTGTGCGCGCTCGCGCACGCCACCCCAATGCAGGGCCCCGTGCAGTTTGGTGTGTGTGTGTGTGTGTGTGTGTGTGTGTGCGCACTCGCTTTTGATGAGATAGTTGATTTGCCAGCGAGACTGTATGACTTCAGACATTGTGATCGTGGCGCAGAAGGAGGACGGAGGATGATCGCACAAAGAACACCCGGGGGAGGACACATGGCGCTGGTGGTTCGGGAGTATGGTTTCCTGTCCTGGAGATTAGTAGTCCGTGTCCGGGGCTCCCACGCTTTGCAGGCTGGCGAACGGACGACGCAAACGATGGTATGGTGTAGCGTGCGCAAGAGCCGCGTCTCCATTCCGGTGTTTCGAGCCGTGCGGCTCGTCGCTTAATAGCACGCTGAAACTGAGCCAGCACTGGGCAATCAAGGCTTAATTTGGTCATTGAGTTTGAGAGCCGCTTTTGTTTCCAAGCGAAGCATTCACCTGTCCGGGAAGGAGTTTGATTCTGCTTTCCTCCCAATCCCCATCAGCTCGCATCGTTTCCATCAACCGGATATTTCGAGTCTTTGCCGATCGGCAATCACCGGCCAACTCGGTACGTCGGTAGTTTCAGGGCTTGCCAACGGTAATTGATTTGATTATTGGAACACCGATTGAGAAGGGGAAGGGCTAGGTGAAGGTATTAGATTTTCCAATCCCCGCTGCTGCGCCCGCATCCGCATCGTCTAATCGTCGACGATTTATTGGTCATCATCTTGAAAATAGGGTATGGGGAAGGCCTCTCGGCAAGCAAGAACAGTGTCGACAGAGGGAAAACAACACCTCGCGGCAGCTCAGCCGGTTTTTTTTGTGTGTGTGGCTTAATGCGAACACCGCCTCTCACACACCCCCTCCGAACGGAGTTAATGCTCGCGAAGGGAAGAAACGCGTGTGAACGTAGAATTGGTCGGTGAGACTTGAGATTTGCCTGCCGAAACGGTTAGAACCACGGCTTGTAATACCGTGGCAGTGTAAAACCGAACCGTCGCGGTACGGTTTCTTCATCAAACACACACACACACACACGCACGCGGTGTAATAAATTTCAAGTGAAACAAGATTTCTTTTCCCATGTTCCCGTGTGTGTGTGTTGGCACCGCACACCGACTCCGCACGGGGTCTGCTGGAGCTGGAAACCGCTACTAATCGTTGCTTTCTGTGTGCCGACCGCCGACCGCGTGTGCAGCTCGTTTTGCGTTAGTAAACGATGCATACTGGATGCTTACTACTACCTGCAGTGCAGTGCAGAAGTCACCTTTCGAGCCTACCGAGTCGGTGGGCTTGAGAGATTATGTAAGAGAGAGAGAGGTTATTAGCAAATCCAACGGAAAGACAACGTGCTCGCTGCTAATTGCTTTTACGCTCAGTGTGGTATGTGTCGTGGATGTAAATTTGCCTGGTTAGAGACGAATGCATCATAATTCTCATGTGCTCAAGCTACTTTGTACGTTGGACATTACTCTTTTACCTTTATTTCTCCTGCAGGTGATCGTGTGCGTGTGTGCATTCTCTTACCCTTGATCGGTGGCAGGTTTACAGTCATCCAAACGGTTTGATTGATTTTCCCATTCTAGGCGGCAATGGTAACCTTTTTATTGGCACTGGTGGCACAGGTGTTTCCTCGTCCAACTCTTTGAAAGGTCGCGTAGCGTGTTTTCGCTTACGTAGGGTTGCGTACGTTTCAATTAGAAGGGTTTTAGAGAACGGTGCAACGGACAACTTCAATACGCCGATTTTTGTGCGGTTTATTTCACTTGTTATCGCTGCGCCTTGACACTGATATGTCAATATGGTTCGAGGGCTGTACCGGCGGACACTGTGAGCGGCTCAAGAGGTTTCTACGGCCTCAGGACGGTACGGCATGTTTCGGTTACGGCCTATTAATCATCTATCGTTTCGATGTTGGCGTTCGGTTTCGGCAGCCAAATTAGACGACGGCCGTTTGTGTGAAGCGGAAATAAAACACGGGGAAACAGGCGACGAAGACGACGGAGACGTTGTTGGAAAGAGGGTACCGAAGCCAACCAACCTCAAGTATTTGCGTTCGAAAAGTCACTCGAAAATCCTCGACACCCAACCAACGTTTGCTGACATCCGGTAGATCGGTTGGTGGAAAACCCCAACAACCCGGCAACCAGCCGGCAACCGAAATCTCGATGAGTTCCTCCGTCTCAACTGCTGGCCACTTCAGAATCGAACGCAGGCGAAAAGGGGGTTTGGTGGGAGCGCTTTTTTTTGAGGATTTGTTTTGAATTCCAGGTTGTGAGTGCGCCCATAACGGCCAAAGCGGGGTTGTGTTGTGGGGCCTGGATGGTACTTCTCGGCACGGTGCCGGCCCATCAGCCTCCGGCTCAAGCGTGCTCAATCTTCATTGACGGCGATGAAAAGTCAGATTTATGTAATTGTTTTTTGGTGTTTTTTTTTTGGCTCTTGTTCGCTCGACGATGATGATGCTTGCCGGTTCTTGGACCGGGTTTGATGTCCAGAGGGAATTGCATGCAGTACGATGGCGACATATAAAGAAGGCATACGGGGGGATAACTTCCGCTAATTAATGAAAAGAACAAGAACCGAAAAGGTGAACTAATCATTCCCGTTTTCTGCTCTATCTCTCTCTCTCTCTCTCTCTCTCTCTCTCTCTCTCTCTCTCTCCCATCACTACAGTGCGACGAGACGGCTACGACGACAGAACAACGGGCCATTAATTTCCAGCGTGACACGGCACACGGGCCGTGTAACGAGTGGCAACGAATAATTCGACCAGCGGCCACAAAAAACCAACACCCCTGTACAGCACCATGCGTCCGGTCGACGCGTCCCGAAACAGTCGCATCCTGCTCGGTGCGATCGTGATCCTCGCGATCTCGATGCGACAAGCCACTGCCAGCGCTTCGTTGTGTAAGTATTTTGTGGGTTTTTTCTGCTTTTACGGAAAGTTTTGTGGGATCAAAAGACCCTTCGCTTGTGGTACCTGTTACAGTTTACAGTAATTTCTTTATGCTCAAACGACAGACGGCGAACGGCGGAAGTAAACATTGAGCTAAAAAATCGAGACGCGCGTTGCATTCCTTTCACTGCCTTGCATCGGAAATGCGCGAAAGTTTCAACAAGTGCATGAAAGTTAATAAGGTGAAAGAGAAGGGGATGGAGAGAAGGAGAAAGATAGGAAGAGGGGGGTTGAAAAAAACATCATCTGAAAATATAAATAAAACTCCTTAATGACGTCTCCACGGACACAGGTACAGGTTCGTCGATGGATGTCGGTGACAAGTTCCCCACCCGAAGCGTAGTGTATGAGGGAAGAGAAACGACCAGGAGTGGAAGGAGAATTGGGGAACCCGAAATTGAGCCCCTTGGCGGACAGTTGACGACAGTTTGTACGTTTTTTTGTGTGTTGGATCCTGAAACCAAAGCCATTGGAACACAACGCGATTTCGATACAACTTCGATGTTGGTGTGGAGTGTGGTTGGGTGCGGGGATTGGAGAAAATATTGCCCTCACATACACACAGACACACACACTCACACACGGATATATCCTCAAACAGGATCCCGTTGCTGCCAGCGGCCATTCGCTTCTCGTAACCAGTACCTGGGTGCAGTTTTGTTGTTGAAGTCTGGGCACAAGCGATTGCATGTTGCCTTTCTATCCTGGTGACAAGCGAACGATTGCGCACACCGTGAATCGCGCATGATGGTCCAATAATGTGTACGACAACAAGCGCAGTAACAAAACGAGAAAAAAACAAAGAAATGTACGAAACTGCGTCGAAACACCCCGAAAAAAAAACTCGTCCCGGATGAGATTCTCTCGTTGCCCGGGAACACACTGCTCAGGCATCGCGGGGCATCGTCATCGGCTGAAGAATGTGGTTTCTTACGCTCTTACGGTTACTGTGAATGCGTTTGTGGTGCAGCTGTTGTGCTGTGCATATACACACACCTGTGCCGTGTGGAGGACGTATTTGGAAGGAAAAAAGGACGCTTAAATTAATCACTGAAGTGGAAGCTGTATTTCGAAGTGCCTTTCGTGTCTAGATGGAGGAGTCCAGAGAGATGACTATTGGAGAGAAGACTTTTGTTGGGATAGTTTGTGGAGGAAGTTTGATGAGTCACGCTTGCTCTAAATTGTCGTTGGTACGTTAAGATATGATGAATTAGTATGAGGTTACACTTCCAAGAAAATGTTTGCACTTCTGAAGTGATGAATCCACTGTTGCAGTTTCTCGCTACTAGAGAACCTCCAGCGCCCAGTGCCACCAACATGCTGTCTTATCCGTTGCAGCATCTTATCGCGAGCTGCATCCATGCGACGACCCGTAATGTGTCGTGTACGTGCATTTCAGCCCGTTTTTGTTGGCCGATTCATCCCGCCTCATTGGGAACCCGCGCGGAAACTACACGTAACCGCCGTAAAGATGGTTAATGTTTTTTGATTAAAAAAAAGGTACAGCACCTCGAGGGTTTTGGTGTCTGTGTGAGTGTGTGTTGTGTTTGTCGCCCTGATGGTAGGTGACGATGGAAGGCTACTTTTAATGACCGTTTGCTGTGTTGCATGTTGTGCGGGGTCTCGTTGGAGCTCGTAGTGCCGTTGTGCCAAAACCACATTTCGCATGTCCCGCTGACGCCCGTTTTCACCCGTTTGCTGCAGATCCTGCGGGCTGGGCGGGAAACTTGGCAATTAACTTGCCAATGAGGTGTGTTTCTCCTTGTGCGGAGAGATGGAGAGATCGGGCAGTGATGATAAACAAGTACGAGTAGGCGCTGGATACTAGGATGTTGTTGCAAAACCCCCGCCGGGGTTGGTGTCGTCCGCGATGCTTATCTTGGGGTCCAACTAGCCGTAATTCAGTGTCTTTCGGTCGCTCTGCACATCTGCACCGGTGCATCGGTGACAGTCCATTGCACTTTGCCCAGTTCGTGTCAAAAAAAGGGGGGGAAGACGATATGCCACCCTATCACGATTTTCTTGCCAGCGATCGTGCACTATCGCAGGTGTGCGATCTGGTGTCTTCTGTGCCCTAGATGGCGCTGCACAAACAAGCACACGAGGAGAAGCATTTTCTCACCACCTCCGGAGGATGAGCTCGTGACGATAAACGTGACCATTGACGCGGACCAAACCGCGGCAAACTTGTGCAAACTTCCGGCGCACGTTTGTTTGGGTCCTGCTTCCGGTTTGCGTCTTGGTAGACGTCCCGGTGTGTGGGAAAAAAGAAGCTGCCCTTGCCGGAGCTGCTTCTAAGCGCTCCCTAAACCCCTTTCCCCGCTTAATAGGAAGCGTAGCAAGAAGCGGCCTGCAAAGAGGATGTAAATATTTGCCAAAAATGCCGCCAGTTTCTTGTTGACGGCGCTGATGGGTGGCGGTGGTTTGGACGATGAGATGGCGCTTTACGGCGATGTGTGACCGACGTCCTCCGGCCAACGTCATCCCGTGAGTCACCACAGCCGCGGTGTGTTGTTGCGCGTTATTTCACACAGCTACAACCGGTGTGTGTGTGTGTGTGTGGTTGTTGTTATTGTGGCCGCGTTACTATTTGCCTGCCTCCACGCGTGCCCTCCCTGGGCCCTCGACCGGGTTGTAGTCATCGCTTGGTGGGTTTTGTTTACTCCCCGAAACGTTGCTTGTACACCGACGACGACGACGACGACGTGCCGGTCGGTAAACATGGCGCTCTCTGTAGGTGTGTATTGACACATACACACACAGAGAGAGAAAGAGGTAGTAGAGGAATGAAGGGGTGTGCGTTGGCGTCACCGGAACAGGAATTGAGGATGTCGCTCGGTTCATTCATTCATCTGCTGCACTTTGTTGCACGAATGACGTCGTTAATTCGCTGGGAAGTGTGGCCGGAGCGAAGAGATAGGTTTAAGTGAGGTACGTTATCAGAGAATTAAACTTCCGACCCAGTATAAGTATATCCCCCTCCACCCGTTTTGCAGTGCGTTCCGCCCGAAGTGTGAACAGCAAATATGTGCACAAATGTCTTCTGGTGCGAACCATTGCTTCTTCCCGATCCGGGTCGGTGACGTCTGCCGAGGAGAATCCCGCCGGTTGAGGATAATCTTGTTTGCCATCGCTATCGCATCGCGCTGCTGGGCGTGCGTGCGTGATAGTGAATTTCTCGTACGGGTTTGAGTGGAGGGAGTGGGGGGGAGGCAAACGTAGACCCGACCGCAAACAGGCATGCCGTGCCGGTGGCATCGAAGCTGTGACGAACCTTGTTGTGTTTTGTGTGTGACGTCAGCAGACAATAGGCAAACGGGATTGGCAAAACGGGTTAAATGTCCGGGAGTGTGGGATTACGCTCTTCCTGTGGGCTTGTAAACATCCCCCTCCCCCCCTTCTTATTCCCCTCTGGAGACTGATCTTTAAGTAATCTTTGAAGAAACAAAACTCCGTACGCGTAGCGAGCGTGAACGGCGTGAACTCAATCGACCCACTCCATGTATCGAAGAATGCAGAAGAAAGCAACAAACAAGCCGGCGAGGGAGGCACAAATTCGCAACAGAAAAAAAAGAACAGCAACCATAACGTCAGCAAACTGGCCACCACCGCCCTCCGCCGTTCTCCCTATTCAGAAAATGGAAACTAAACGCTGTATCATGCGCTAAAAATATCGACCACGGAGAATTAAAAATAAATACATTGATTTATTTTCGGAAACCCGAAATATCATCGTCATCGGCCGCGGTTGGAATATGGCGAGAAGGCAGGTGAACCCAGGCCTACCTTTCACCACCCCACCACCACCGTTTGGTCTGACTTGTCGTGACAGCCCGTCACCAAAACCCGTACTGTGCGCTCCAACATGGGCGAGAAGTTGACAAATGGTCTCGACAGTACATCCATAACAGGGAACGCTGACCGCATGGGGACGGGAATATGGCATCGGGTCGTGTTTTTTGTTGTTGATCTTCCTTGAATGCTGTGTGCTGTGGCCAAAACCGTCCAGCTGGGTCCGATGACGCCCAATCGGATTGAACTTAAACCCGATCACGATTGGACGACTCGGTTGGAGCAAGAACCACACCTTGCAGACTCCCGGGGACGGTGATGACTTCATGGCGGGATGGGCCATCCGCTCCCGATGCATTCCAATTCCAATTCCACTCCAGTTCACGTGTTTGGTCAGGAGTTTTTTTGTTCGGCCGCAAAATGTGCTAACTAATACGCTAATACGCGGGTGCAGCTCGGGCGGCATTCGCTTTTTGAAGTCTGAACTCGGTCATTTGGTCACTGTCAGGTTGGAGTGGCTTTTGGTAGGATTGTCTGCAAATACGGAGCAAATTCGGAATTGATCCCCATACTGTCAGCAATCATTTGCGGTGAAGGCGAATCGGGTGTGTTGCAGAGCGTGTGCTAATGTGCTAATGTGCGCACGCCCGTCTAATGCTCCGTGTCTACTTTGCGGCTCTGTGTAAGACCGGCTTTTGTGGCCAGGAGCACGGCCCTGTTACATTGTTGCGGTTTGCAGGCTTATTCAGAATTTTGAGCCACGGCACAGTCAACAGTGAAGCTTTCGCTACGGTGCAAATCGTTCGTTGGTGTGACGGAATTGTAGCGATAATTTACGAGTCGGCGTTTCGGGTTTTGATGCCTATTGTCGAACGCAGCCCCACCTTTTTTATGAATGAAGCATTGATAGTTCAGTACAAAAAAGTGCCCTCTGCCAACTCCGGTAGGAACGTCTTTGTTGATTCAAGTCTGTTTTTCTCCCTCGTTTAGGTTTGTTTATTGAATGTCCCAAGGGTTTTATTTTTTTCGAGAATAGTTAGGATGTTTTCTAATGTCTTCGTTTGCTTTTGTCTCTCTCTCCATCTCTTTCACAGCTGGATATCGGGAACCGTGCACAAACGAGGGCGAAGAGGTTAGGATCAGCATGCCGTGCTTCAAGTGTATCTGCAAGGTAAGTCTGGACAGCCGCCAGTGTTGATTTAACCATTTTCCCCCTGGATCCCTGTCCCTCGATTCGTTCCGGTTCGAGAGACAGAGAGAGAGAGGAAGAGGATTTCTCGGTAATTGCCAAAGTCAAGTGGAAAGTCCGCTGCTGCTTACATCGCATCGGGCAGGTTGTTGTTGTCCTGCTGTGCTTTTATTAGCTTAAGGACTTTCGAGCCAATCGGTGTGTGACAGGTAGAGAGAAGACAAAAAGGATTCGCCTCAGGACGGCTCAGCGGGTGGCGTTTGGGATGGGTTTTTGTTTGCTGACGCCAGCACCCGCTGGTCGGCAGGTCTCGATCAGCTTCGGCGCCAGCATCTTAATGACCGAAACCTTTCCTTCCTGTGGTCCTTCTCGCTAGGGCGTGTTCCCTTCATTCTGTTCATTTCATTGATAACTGGCAGATTCGGACGGAACAGTTATCCCATTATTACCTGAGCCGACGGACGGCGCTGAGCCGACGCTCAGCTGTGGAAACTCATCCCTCATGTGTTGAGTTGTTGATTTTTCTCCTTCCTAGAGCTTCTCCTCTATCCCAAGAAAAAAAAACTGTTTACTACTTGCACACCGCTGCAGCTGATCGAACCGATCGCAACCGAGCCCCGATCCGTTGGGCGCCATCTCCGTTTCGTTATTGTTTTCCATCCTTTTGAAATAGCGCGATGCGCTCGGGGACCCTCCACAGTGGCCACGTTCTGCGGCGAGGGCCACAGTGGCGTTGCCGCTTGTTGACAAACGCGCAGACAGAGCGGGTACACACATACGGACCACCGCGCGGAGCAGGAGCAACCGCACGGTAAATATGGGCAGCGCATGACGCGCCAGCCAGACACACACACACACACAGACCGACCGGTTCGGGGACGGTAGTGTGTTAACTTTTTCCTTTTGCCACTTGTGTCGAACAAATAACCTAAATGAAAAGCTAACAACAGAACGAACGCGTTGGGCGGTAGCACACCGATGTGGTTCCCTTCCAACGCCCCGGTTGTTGGTTGTAGGCAAACTCCCCTTCCTCCCGAGTTTTTACATTGCAGGTAGATGCAGCTTTGAGCTAGTGTGTTTCAGTGTGGACCTGTCATACGAAAGAAGAAACGGCATTTGGGCATCTCTCTGCTCGATAATATGTGTTGGAAATGTATTACAATTTAAAGAATAAATGAGAAGTAATAATAAAAGAGAGATTTGCTTGCACTTGAGATACTTGGGACAGGTTATTCTTATTGAATATTTAAAGATCCAAGATCCTTAAGTTGAAGTCTGTTGTCCAAGATCCTGAAGATGAAGTCTATCAGTACCTCAAAATCTTATTTATTCTTAACTAGTTCCTTTGGCCTAGTTTCTGAAACTGTTTCATGTTACCGGAAATTAAACTGTTCCTAAACTCTTTATGGGATTGATCTTGATCTCATTTTAGTACTGGATCCTTAACCTATACCAATCTTCGAATAGATCTCCAATCCATACCAACCCTGAAACTGAGACTGAACCAACATTGCCCTTGGATCTTGTAAATAACTCATACCAATCCTGGAACAGATCTCAAATCCTTCCCGATCTAGAAACTAATACTGAACTCATACGTCTCCCCTAGAAGTGAATCTCATTTAATATACCGTCTTTGAAACTGCTCCTAACCTTCATAGATCCGGGACATTTCCTGGAAATCATTCTAAACCCGTACCGGTTTTGGAACTTCTCTCGAAACAATTGAAACTAATATCATACACCCTAAAACCATTTTGGATGCAGTTCTGAACTAGTTGTGGATCTAGGTTCATATTTGAGATTTGATCGTCTACCCGTGTTCTTACTAAAACGGAGAGCTGCCAACTTTGCTACGGAGCAGCTCTGATCTCAAAGTGTTACATTCGGACTGCATGCAGAGATACTAAGCACACACGTTTCTCATTATAAGCGTCTCAACTCAACATTGCCAATAGGTCTAGGTACACGTTACTACGATAAGCGATTCGTCTGTGTGCCTCTTGCAAACCGATCGCTGCCTTCATTGGCCATGCATTCCAATCCAGCTCCAATGTTTACGCGCCAGTGTTCTCAGCGATGTCTTGGGAGAGATTCTTGATCGGCAATCATGCAGAAAAGATACCCCGACCCCCGACGGTAGTAACGCAAAGAGTATCAGGTCGTATGTGTGTGTGTGTGTATCCGTCCGTCGTCCGCCTTCAGTAGCGCTCTCTTGATCTTGATGCGCGGTACGACGAACGCAAGAATGTACGATCGTGCTCCGGGGGCAGCCCCAAACCTTGCCTCCCTATGTGTCGCAGGGCATCAGCATCATCAGCTGGCCCACGGTCCCAACCGGTCGAAAAGAAAAGCCAGCATCCAGATCATGTGACTAACCAACCGTGTATCGAAGGAGGTGTTCGGCCAGCTGTTTCGCCCTCCCCGTTGTGTGTGTGAGAGAGAGAGAGCGTGGGTGAGGACCGCTTGAGGTAGAGAATGTTCTTTTTATCGCTGTGTCCGCACATCGCGCCTCTTCATCGCTGGAGGGGGGGGGGGGGAGAATTAAAATCTTTGCATACATTAAAAAAAAACACACACACACACGGGCATTAGTATTCATCGGGTGGAATGTTCCGCGTGCGTGCCATGATTCCCGTCCCGTTCCGGCGATAGTTTCGCTCGCTTCCTGTGTGCGGCTGCTGGCTGCTGCTTCTCGTTAGCTCTGCCAACGCACACTGACATACACACACACACACACACACACACACACACTTCTCCTGCGCGTGTGTGTGTGTGTGTCTGGCCGGCTGGGTTTGCCGGCAGCCGCTTACGGTGAAACTCCGCACGCAAAGCCGGATTTTGCGAGGGAGCCAAAACCGTTCGGGCGGCCGGCTAGTCCAGTCCAGGTCTTACACATTGTTACTACCGACGACGAAGAAGAATGTTGCTCCACGCTATTTAGCAGATTGGGAATGTGTGTTTTTTTTTTCGTCGGCGAGCAGTGAGGGGGGGAGTAAGGGGGAAATTAAGCCGTATCGTGCGTGTTTTTCGAAGATCAAGACACGGAGACGATGTTTTGAAAAGCCGAAAAAAACGCATGGTCTGAAGAGAAAGATGTTTCTCCCTGCGTAACGTGTAGGAGACAAGGCAGCCAAAAAAAGTATAAAAAGCGTGATAGTGTCAAGGGGATAAACGCACAGCAGCAGCAACAAAAACAACAACAAAAGGAGCCAAAACATCCGCGATCCACCTGCGGGGTTTCGAGATCGCATCGGTCCCATCATCATCATCATCCGTTCACCATGTGTGTGCTCTTGAAAGAAAAAAAAAAGACGCTTCGGAGGCACAGGTGTCTCGCGGGATTTTTATTCCACACCCCCTATATTCCCTTTCTCTTACTATCCCCGTCCCTATTTCGCTAAAGCGAAGCGCGCCGGCATGCAGATGATGATCGTTTCGGATAGGTTTTATTTATTTATTTATGTTTATGCGGCTCGGAATTGTTTCGAATCACGGCTCCCCACGGGCCGCCCCCCCCCCCCCTTTCCCCCCTACATTTCCATTCTTCTGCTACCGTGTGTGTGTGTGTGTGTGCTTTTTCTGCCTGGCAACACTGGCCACCGGCAGGCAGCGACTAGGAAAATGTCATAGTCACCTCCTGCTGGCGGGTTCGAAAACAAGCGTGCGCGCGCGCGCGCTCGAAGTGATCCTATAAAGCCGATAAAGGTTTTACGATCGCTCGGGACCGTCCACTATCGTGTCGTTCGACAAGACGTGCGTCTTTCGCACGCGATTATCATACGCAGGACAGGGCACAGGGTGGCCGCGACTTTGCCACAGCGTCTAATCGAATAATCCGCAAATTGGGCGAACAACCCTCGCGAACTCGCGGTCGGGAGGATGATAATGCAATTGGCAGTCGACCGGGCGATAAAGATCAGCCATCAGAGGGGTGCTGTGCACGCTTGGAATGCGAAATAGCAGGACCTAGCGAAGGGGGAGAGAAACAACAGCAGCAACAACAGAGGGTCGCGCACGATAAGCTGGACGGGCGAATCTGCGAAACAGGTGCCTCGGCATCCCGGCGAAGAGAAAGGTTTTATGGCTGCATGCTGTGTGTGTGTGTGTGTCGCTAGTAGACGGCGAGGGCCTAACCGAAACCACCAAGAAGGGATGCACGTAGGTAGCGGGCGGCGCGGTGCGACGGTAGTGACATTAAGAGTAAGCGCAAACGAGCGTCGCAGCGGCCGCGAGCGGGACACGGCGATCGCAATGGCCACGTGCGCGACAGTGAAGAGCTGCTAGCCTCTACCCGTGCTTTCCCTCACCCTCTCTCTCTCTTTAGCTGACGACTTGACCACCCCTTTCACCTTCCCCTTTAGGTAAGGTTAACCTCCCTTCCCGGAGCGACGCTGCACATAGGTGCAAAGCAAAAAACCGGTCCATAACACCACCAAACCCCAACGCACAAGCTGGTAGGAAGGGCTGGAACCAAGCGGGGCGGCAGAGCGTAGAAGTAGAAGAAGGCAGCAAAAGAGAAACACACATAAAAATATGGCCGAGTGTTATTATACAATGAACAAGGTCGATAAAGGCCGTTCGAGCGCGCGCACACACAGACACACACTACTCCACGCTGTGCCATTCCGTTTGGGGTCGGTCGTGGTGGTTGTGTGGTGGTTGCGTATTTTTTTCCCTCTTCTCTTCTTTTCACTTCTGCAGAGGGGTGAAAACAACACCCCCCCTGGTGGGGGGGGGGAAGGCACTGGTGGCGGTGCACATGCGAAAGGCATGCAACACATTTCCCTTGCCCCCCCCTTTTGGTCGCCCGGGGATTGGGGGGACCGTCTCGCTTTCATCTTAGCAAAGCGGGCCTTCTTCCCCAATCGCACCACAGGCACACACAGGTGGCTCATCTGCAAGGTGTGTGTGTGTGTGTGTGTGTGTGTGATCAACCTTCCCCAAGATCATGCTGTGGATGAGGGATGAAATGCCGGGGGAGTTAAACTAGGCCGATTTAGACTAGCCACCGCGTGCTTATTGGGCGAACTGGATTGATAAAGATGTTGTGATTTGTAAAGGGGCTCTAAATATTTATTTTATTTTTTTGCATCCTGGCACGTGGTTTTATTTGTTTGCGTTGAGTTACTTTTGCGCTTAATGGGGCCTATGTGCGCCATTTTTCATCGCCCCCTGCTCTTCCTTTGGGTTACATATTCCACCTGATTGAGCCATGCTTGTGCCACACTCTTTCCCGTGGGGCTACATTGCTTTGCTCGTTTGCTGCGTTCTGTGCCGCTGATCTACTCCCCCTTCAGATGCCCCCTGCGATCCCTTCTGATGGTGCTGGAGAATCAAGTGATCAAGCCAATGCGGAGCGAGAATGTGGGTCATCGAATTTTCGGGTTTCCCTTACCCGTGTGCGTGTGCGGTTTTGTTTTGAATGTTGCTGTGCTTCGTTTTAATGCTTTTCGTTTTTCGTCTTGCCATACCGTGCCGTGCCGGGGCTGTGCATACTTCTGGTGCGATCGTTTCATACTAAGCGGGGTCCACCACTGATAAGGGGAAAGGGTAGCGCATTCCATTTCACTTCACTGTTGCGTTTAACTCGCGCGGCTAGTTGCCAGTTGTGGTTGATGCTGTGATTGCGTTTCTCGGTCGCCATCCCTTCACAGACGAGCTTTGAGTTTGCCATTTGTGTGTGTGTTGTTGCTTTTTATTATTTAATGTAATGAGCATAAACTTACAGAAAAAAAAACATATTTATTTGCGGTAACAAGACCATTTTTCGGGGGGCACTCCAGTCCTTGGCGTTGGTGAACGTTCACCACTCAAAAAAGGCACAATGCACAAAATCGAATGGCTGAACAATTGCTATTCATTTACATGTATTACCTCCTTCCATTTCTCCTGGCCAACGAAACACTGGTGGACCACATTTCGACTGGATGGACACTCATTCGGCGCGTCCAATCTCAGCCATGTTTGTGTTTTTCGTTGTGGGGCTTCCCTCGCCATCCTTTCCTGTCCACAGAAAAAAGGCCGGCCAAAGCTGCCCCACAAAATGTCACCTCTGGGTGAAGGAGAGGCAGCGGCACAGAACGGGGGAGATTATGCTAGGCATATGATGCATGTGTAAGCCACCGCGCTCACGTCGACGCGCAAAGCACGGCGGCCTCGAGCCCGGCCACGATCGGTCCCCCGACGTAACGATTAATGATTGACGTTGATGAATATTGTATGAAAATAAATAAATTTCGTAGAAAGTCATTTGCATATCATGATTTCCAAGCCCCAGCCCAGCTTTGGACGAGTTATGCCGTGCTGTCTCGCGCGCGCGCACACAAAACAGAGAGAGAGAGCGAATGGCTGGACTGACGGTAGGTCAGCATAAATACACAGACAACCCATACAGCCATGCACGCATATGAATAGATTGGAGATTGGGAGGGCGCAAAAAGAGTGTGTGTGTGTGTGCTTGCAAGGGCAAAATAAGCCCGCTGGAAGATGATGGAGCATCGAGCTTACCATCAATCGGTTGGCAAGATCCGGTCTCTCTTGCCTGCCGGCGATGGGACCGTTTGTCCGCTGATGTTGTGGCCTTGCCGTGGAAGATAAAGAGCGGCGGGGGAAAGTGGAGGGAGGAGGGAGAGGATAGCTAGTGAGATAGACAAGACAGATAGACGGTGTGCACACACACACACACACACACACACACAAGCAGCCATTGCAGCTGATTGGCAGACGAGCGAGAGCTGCAGCGATGCTGCAAGACGGAGGATTATTTTTAGCCAGCCACGAGCGAAACTTTCCTTTTCCTTTCCGGTGCTTCCGGTACCAGTGGTTCTCGGACTGCCTTTGGATCGATGTTTGATAGCACTGCTTCTGATAGAATGTCGATAGCGTGTTCGATAGCCGTCTGGCAAGCCTGTCTATGTCTGGTGACTTTCTGGTGGAGCTCCCAGCTTCCAGCGCCGTAGGGAGAAAGGCATTCTTGCAACGAATTTATTCCACCTCGCACGAGAGTCTGGCTGATACAGATCCCTGACGCCTCCCTGTGTGTGTGTGTGTGTGTATCGAGCAATTGTTGTAAGTCGATTATCACAACCGAGCTCATTATTAAATGGCGACGGTTTCGCACACCTTCGGTTTCGTGAAATGCCACCAGGCAGCAGCAGCAGCACCCTTTTTATAAAATTACGAGACACTTTAGCGGGCACCACTTCATTGGCACCTGTAATTTCGCGCTGTGCCGAGAACCATGCCCCAGGGTCCGCAGAGAAATGGCTCCGACCTGACATTTAAGCTTCGTCGGTCCAGACGTGTTGAGAGCTTTTGATTGCGCGTTGCACCCGCCCGCTCGCTGATGAATAGAGGTGTCTTGTTGATCGATGGGCTGGGAGGGGGGGGGGGGGGAGGAAATTCACTACACCCTACACCCTACACGAGTGGAATATGAGACGTGTGGGGGGAGGTGCTTGTGTGCCGGAAAGAATGCTACAGCAAGCAGCGAGACGACGTCAGGCGCAAACGTCTGGAGCCGCAACGCTTGAACCGTTCGCCCGCCGGCCGAGCGGTATTGTCTCGTATGGGGAGCACGTTGGGTGGGTGGGTGGGTAGTTGAGGTGAAGCCGGTGTGCAACATGCAGATGCGGGTTGCATTCGGTTGCAGCAGTGATTGCAGCGCGCTGACGGAAGCGGCATTGGCGTCACGTTTTTAGCGGTTTAGCCGATATTGCGCAGGTGTGTTGATACAGGAAGTGCGAAGTTTGCTTTGCGGTTGGTTGTATCGCTTGAAAGAATGTGCAAGAAGTAGAGTTTAGTCAACAATGTTAGAATAAAGAATAATGTGTAATAATTGAAAGTGATAAAAAGAAGAAAAAGGCAAAGTAAGCAATAACGCTTTATAAACAAAGGAATAAAAAATCACTTTCTTTAATGAATCGTAGCCAAACTAGAAGTTTAAAATGCTAGTAAATGTTAATAAATTTAATGTATCCAAAATAAACATCAATTTATGCGAAGAAACGATTTTCTTAGAAGCATTCTTGCGTTTTTTAATCTTCAAAAGAGCTCCGTGGAGACGCATGGTACATTTCATGAAACTGAAAAATAGGAAAATTCCACTTCATTTTGTCATTTTAAATTCCCATCAAGAGACTAGTAAACCTTCATTGGTCAAGAATTTTCCTGGAATTTCCTGAAAAACGACTCAACCACTTGCGAAAAGCTCCACCAGGACCACCATTCTATTGACAGTCTTAAAACTGTAATTCTAGAAATTGATCACAAGGAGGCTCGATTTTCCCCGAAGGACACACTGTGACCGAACGGAGTACTTCACCCCCGGGCGAGCTGGACATGTCGGAAGTGTACGGGTTTTTCGGTGCATAAATCATCGGGCAAACCCCATCTGGGTCACTGCTCACTGCCCAGGCGCATCGAATCGAAACGGACGGGGCTGTTGCGCGATGCCCCTGTATGGGGCCTCGAAATGCCGGTTGCCGGATGCAACATGCACTGCGTCATAAAGTGGTGGCCCGAAGAAACGGGGCAAACCCATCCACCATCCAGGACACAGTAAAGTTCTTGTGCACGCTTGTGCTCCATTGCCACTGGGGCAGAGCGGTGCGTGCGTTCCCGTGCAGAGTTGGCACCGAAGTGGCACAGACAAACTCTCCCTCTCCCCATCGAAGGACAAAAGGCTGCGCTCCCGAAGGCTGCGCATTTCCGGGTAAAATTTAAATCCATTTTACAGCACATAAATATCGCCCGTCTTCTTCGCGTATTAGGGCTGTGGCCGAAGTGGGAGAAGGATAAGAAGCAAAAAATGGTTCCACCGAAAGCACTTTACCCTCGTCCCGGGGGTTTGGTCCTGCTGGTTTTTCCAAGAACATAACACTTAGCATTAGTGCACTCGTAGTTTAGCCCGAGCTTCCGGTGGAGCTTCTTGGTAGGGCGGGAAAAACTGTGGACCAGCAAAGGACGAGCTGGGTGGATTCCTTTTATCGAGAATTCGTAGTTTAAGTGATCTCGCTGGCTGTAGTGGGAATGAAGTTTTGCTGGAAAAAGAAACACACACACAAACACACACAAATCGAATCTGTATCGTGTGTTTGCTTCTTCCATAGAATATTTACGACAACATTAAACGTATTTATTGTAGCACTGGCGTTATGGCGCTCGTGTATTTGGTCCCGTGTCCTTCTCAGAAAAAAAAGCGGGCAAAGCGATTCGCCCCACCAGCAGCAGCTCTTTCTCGTCTAACAAGGTTAGGCGACAGGGTGACAGCAATAACAACAACAACAGCAGCAGTGAGCAAAATAAACGACAAACTTCTCTCGGTGGCCCAGTGCGGTGAAATATTGCCGATTTTAATATGCCATTACAACCGCCGCTAGATTAATATCGGTTTTGCGCTAGCAGGCAATTGAATAGCAAATCGACAAATGTCGCTTTCAATCAATGGGACAAACGTTCGACAGCAAAATGAATAATTCCATTCCATTCCACACCATGGCTCAGCTGCCCCGTACCGTACCGCTTTGCTGCGGCCCCCCCTTCGGTCTGTGCTGTGTACGATGCAGCACCACACGCTTGCACCGTGCACGGACGTGGGGCCTGCTGCAATGTTGCATTTGATTGCCCGCAGATGAGTTACGTGAGCGAGGTGTATAATTTGTAACCTCTTCTTCTTCTTATTCTTCTTCTTCCTCTTCTTCTATTTATTCTTCTTCGCGAGCGTGCGTTTGTAGGGTGCACTCTCCCGGGGGCGCGCGCTCGCGCGGTGCTTTCGGTAGTCAGTTTCGAGGAACGTGCGGGCAATTAACATATTTAATTCCACGGATGTCAATCAAAGCACCGATGGAATGTGTGTGCGTGCGTGCATGTGTGTGTGTTTGTTCGGGTGATTACTGGATGAGCGGGAATTGCTTGAACGCGGGCTGCAGTGAAGTGCATCGGGCACTCAGGCCACTCTATCGTTAATGGCTACTTTATAGAAATTAGTTTGACAGGACATGAACAAGTTGAGGTTTGGGCGGGAGGGGGTTGGTCAGGGGTTCGTAGCAACTGCAGAAAATGATTTATCATTTGTAAAGGTGTTTGCTGTTAGGTGCTGATAAATGCAAAGTAGTAGAATAATTTAAAAGATTTAATTTAATTTTTTAAATCCTAATCGGATTAACAAGAAAACTTGTATCTTTTTAAGGGATGAAGCAAAACAAAGGATGAACATATGAAAATATCTTTTTTTTAAATATAAACAATCAGTTAAAACTAATAACTGGTCTCAACATTTTGAAATATATTGACAAACAAGTAAGAAACATACTGACAAAGAAACATGTAATATCAGTTGATGTAAACATCATCAAAATTACACAACCGAAAAACAAATCTAATTAAGGGGAGTTTCACGATACTAGCTAGACTTTTTTTATATAGAGTTTGACAGTTGGTGGCTCCAATCATGTCAACACTGTCATGCAAAACCAGACACGAAATTAGCTACAAATTTGAACAAATTGTAAACAAACATCAATTTGCCCAAGGTGAAATAAACAGATCCGGTGGTGAAAAAGCTCCTTTGGAGGTCATCATATCAGATTTTCATCATTTTAAAATCGGTTTCATATCAGTTTTCAGTTTTTCATCATTTTAAAATCGTTAACCACACTGTTCCGTAATCGAAACATAGCAAATAGTAAATAATTCTTGGTTACAAGGAATTTATTATATTTTTATTGATTTCATTGGAAAGTTGAATTAAATTAACGAAATAGTTTTTGAATTTTTCGTGACATCTAAAACACATCTAAAGTCTAAAATAAAGCTGATAGGAATACTAAGTTCATTTAAACCATTTCGATCAGGATAGCTCATACAAAATCAAATGTACATAAATGTTTTACGTACACAATTTTTTGTCATGAGTTCAAGCCTCGAATGGACCTCCATACATAGGACTGACTATCCTGCTATGTGTAAGTAAGTCACTGAAAGTCAGCCCCTAGTGACCCTAGTTAGTGGTTCAGGCAGAACTTGACCGACAACTGTTGTTGTCCCAAAGAAGAAGAAGAAGATACATATTTCTACAAGAACAGGTTGAAATGGTTTGAATCGATATTTTTAAATTTATTAAAAGTACTTTAACCCACTTCGCATAGAAAAAAAAATAAACAAAACGATTTTTAAATGCATCTTTGTTTGTAAAGAAACGATGGTGAAATTCAATATGACGGAACGTATTTGTCAAATGGATACACCCTAGAAGATGAATATTGTTCCACTGCTAGCAGAATCAAAACGGGTGTAAATTAGATAATTTATATATTTTCGATACAAAGTGCATCAATTGAATACGAAATTGAATGATTTTTTTTTCAATCAAAATATTTCCTCCCACTGCCAGTTGAATGAAGCACCACCGCTTTGCAAATTACCCAGTACACGTCTGCTTATGCACTGGCAACGGCAGCAGCAACACATCACCGACCGCTGCCGTGTGTGTGAGTGTGTGTGTGTGTTTATTGTGTGGTGCATTACTAACACGTCCCCGAGCCAATTATGGGTTTCCCTTTCGAATTGTGTATTGTGTTCGCGTATTAGTCTCACGGCTTGGCGCCACCACCCGCGCACAAACGGATGGTGCTCTCAGGGGTGGAAATGGATGGGGGGGGAGAAAATGGCCGTTCAACGAGCGTGTATTTAACGGGCCTGTGCTAGAACCTCGCGCCGCGATTGTTTTATCCAACCAGTAGGTGGGAAGGGAAAAGGGCAACCAGCAGGTCCATTTTTTACCCCTTGCCAGCCGATGTTGAGTTTGACCGAGTGTTCCATTACCACCACGGCGTGATAGCATTGGAATGATCGGCCTGTCTATCTCTACCTCCCTCCACGCACCACCCTTCCTTGTCACTAATCTACCCGCTCGGTGTTTAGTTTTAGTTTTGTCCCGTCTCTGCGCGCATTTTTTCCCCGCTCCACTCTTTGCCTTCACCACTCCACTATCCGACCCGGCCCGTAATGAGATGGCAAAGATAGCAATGGATAGCACAGGCGTGAGTGAGTGGGACAGGGCTGGGGAAGGATGAAGGGAGGGGGGGGGGGGGGTAAGTACTTACACCCCCGTTTCCCCCACCGGGGAACCCGATATATGATCTGCATTGGAATGACGCTAATGTACAGTTTCCGCGCCAAACGGCGACGACACGATTAGTTTCGCACGGTAGCACCCGCGTTAATCGCAAAGCCCGGCGTCAAATATGTGCCTCTGTATGTGTGAGTGTGTGTGTGCGAAGTGTGTTTGTGTGTGTACAGGGAAAATGGAAGAAGGGTTTGCCAAACCCCCATTCGTTCTCGGGGCCCCATTTGATCCGAGCTGGTGGCCTGTCTGTCGGTGTCAGGCTCGTCACCCCTACCTACACACACCCTAACCCGCCACCAAGGCAGGGCGACCGGTGACTATGGTGCCGGTAGTGACGACGAACTTGGCTCTTGGCACATTGACGACGACAGCGACGACGACGGCGACGACGATGAAAACGTTGATAATATTATTAATGGGCGCGATATCGAACGGTCGATCATGCGTTTTCTAGGAGCGGTTTGTGGTTTAAAAAAAAAGGGACTGCATTACCATCCCCCACCCCCTTCTCTCTCTCTCTCTCTCTCTCCACCTTCGATGCTGTTGGCGATAATGATAATGATGATGTTATTGATGCCGACCCAATGATCGTCATCCTGTTGCGGAGTTGTCGGCGCTGCTGCTGCCGCCGCTGCTGCTGCTGATGATGATATACATGTACGATTAAGCGCAGCTTAAAGTGACGGCTTAATAGGTACCACCCGTTGGCCGCACATCACCTCCCCCCCCCTCCCCTTCTCTGCTGCGATTCAGGCGCCGTGGCGTTCCCTCGATCGTTTCTTCCGAAGTGGATTAGATTCACGCTGTACAGGGGAACCCGGGGTTTCGCCATTTCGGACTGCATTAAGACTGCATAGTAGTGTGCACGGATGGGGAATCGTTGCAGCTTGCAACAACACACAGGGGTTCATAAAGATTGTGTTGTTTGTAATTAAAATCGCTCGTAATTGCTCCTACCGGTAAGTAATCATAACGTGGGTAGCAGTCGCCACCGCCGCCGGCAGGCTACTTTGTGAAGCACATCATACACAGTCTCTCGGCACAAACAGAAGTAAAAATGTTGTAATATAAATTACTAAACACACCCGATCGTGCGAAGGTGTGCGCGAGGCTGGCGCTGTTTAGGATTCACATAAATTTTGCAATTACACACACACACAAAACACTTGATCATGATCATCATGGTGCGGCAACACCATCGTTGGCCTGAACCGTCCAAGATCCGTCGGATCGATAATGCGCGTTTGTTGTGGTGATTAGAGGGAAATTAAGCTGTGTTTCATGGGCGAAAGCGAATGTTTAGTCAACAAAAGTCGCATTTGATGGATTTATGGAGCATTGGAGTTTGGTTAATAGCAATGCACTGCACTAGCAGTGCACAGTTCCGTTCGCTGTCTTCCACGTGCTGCATGGTTGCCCCTTTTTTATCTACAATGTACACATGCCTGCATCGTTTCATGCCTTTCGACCCATCGCACGCCTGCAAAACGACGTCATGATAACGCACCACACTACCGGCGGCGGCCAGCAAAAATGGCGCCATCCCGTTTTGTGTCGCACATTTGCGAGGGTGGCTTGGTTTGTTCTTTTCTTCTGAAAGGCAAAGCATATAGTAAGGCCTTCTCAACCACCCCCCGGTTAACGACGGGTCAAGTTTAAATGCTTAACTGGATCGGACCGGACGCTTATCAGTGCTAAAAAGGGAGTAGAAGAACTTTATGCGTCCAGCAAACAAAACCAAAGAAACTTCCGATTGCAGATTGGCGCGGTGGATGGTGTGTTGTGCGTTTGGATAAGCTTTTGCTGTGTGGCACGTTCCGCCGTTTGGACTGCCACTTTATGGTTCATTATCACTCAGCACAAAAGGCCAAGAACATTCACAATACGGCCGGATCGGGGCTGTAGAAGAAAAATTAATCGAAAAACCTTGAAATTGATGCTTCTCAGAGTACGGTAGTCTTCCTACTTCTTGCTCCCCATTTTTGTGTCTGGATGGTGTCCGTTCGGTTTTAATGCGCTCCTCCATATTATAGCCGTGGGAGCGATAGGGTACGAGCGAGCCCTCGAAAGGATTGTGATTTAGGCAGAGAAATTGCACGTGCTGGGAATACGAACGGAGGATAGGAGCGAAATAAAACAAAACATCTATTCCAATATCATCCCTCCCCACACTTTGCCCTGGACTTTGTCCGTTCTGCACGATTAAAGACGAACTCAAGTTGGGCTCAGTGAAGTAGAAATAATAGAAAAATAGCCAAAAAAAGGGGGTGAAGAGCAGATCGGGCAGCAAAGTGGAGGGAAAGAGAATATTCTAATGCAAAACAATAATGCCTTCGGGCAGAACGAGATTTTATGTCGCGAAGCGTACGAAGCGGTTATGCTAGCCTTCATAACAGTCCTAGCGGCGGCGGCGGCGGTGGCCAGTTGGTCCGGCAAGTGTTTCGCAATTACGGATGCGGCAATGCGTGCGGAATGACAATGCGGGCGTGTGTGGGAGAGGCCAGTGTTGGTTGCCTTTTATTGCCCCCGTAAGAGCAAAGTCTTTTGAGCTTTGCCGCCTGCCGAATCGAAGCGAAGCGGACACGACACAGTGAAGGACAAAAGTTGGAGCAGGAGCTTTTGAAACGTTGGCTTAATTTTGGGAAAGATGTTCTTGCTTGCTTCAATTAAATCGAGACAAAAGATACAATTTAATGACGCGTAATAGCATTTTAAATGTTATTCAAAAATTTGAACAATAAAACTGGTTTGCAAAGTAATGCCATGAAACCAATGAAACTGTCAACAGTCGCCTGTGTTCGTTTGTAGTCCTTCTGGCAAAGATTGGCAAAAGTTCGGAGCAGTTTGCGGGCCACATCTGGGCTAATGCTCACTGACCTGGGAAGCAGTAAAATAATCATAAAGCAGCAAGTTCAATCAAACATTCACAGCTTAAAGCTCGCTGATGTGGAAATATCGCAATCGCAGGGCACGAAAAGTGTCGAATTGTGTGTGTGTTTTTGTTCACCGGAAGGCTACAAACAGTGGATTCGATTTGGTGATGCAAATGAATTCAAAACTTTTTAACATCGAGCATTAAATGGATTCAAATTTTAGAGTAACTTTGCATGCTCCCAACAATCGATGAGAAAGACGTGAAGCCCTATTAGCTGTTAGATACACGAACGCTTCTGTGACCTAGTAACTTCCTTAAGTATGAGCAGGAATAGCAAACCTTTCAACGTACCGTACCGCTGCTGTAACCGTAGAAAGGGATGATTTACGGACTCGCTACACATGACCACGTCCAATTGATTATACTGCAGCACTGTCAGTGAGTTTCGATCCGGACGGAAGCTGTCACAGAATTGGAGGGGTTGAAAGCAAAACGGATAATCTTGCGAGATAAACCTCGTGTATGTGCCCGCAAAAGGGGGGATAGTACGGCTTGAAAGTGTGCCAGTCGTTCTTACGGGGAAAAATGCACATTCCACATGAAAGCATGCGGCCCTAGGAGCCAGTAGTTGGCAGCAGGAGTCCAATTTCGCTACCGGAATACTCGGACTGGCTCAGTGCCTCTCCAGCCATGCGATGCAATGTGGCAGTAATGGTAGTACAGGGAGGCGACGCATCGTCATGGTGATGCGCTTTATTACTGCAAGCTGTCGCCAGCAATAAAAGAGTTTTGCAAATGCGCTTGGAGCGCGGCAGTGAAAGGAACATATCTTTTATAGTACTTAGATTCTTGTAAGCACGCGAAAAAGCAAACAAATCATTATAAGACAATATGACAGCAAATTTTCATTCCTTTCTTTCGCAATTTTTGTTTCTTCCCCTTAAACGCAGAACGGCTTCGTGGAGTGTGAGCAGGAAAGCTGCCCGGCGGTGGACGATTGCTACATCTACAAAAAGAAAGGTCCGGACGAATGCTGCGACAAGTGTATCGGTAAGTTAGCTCTCCATGGGGCAATCTAGAGACAAACGCAAAAAAACCCATAAAATTCGCTAACACCCTTTCTTGGCGTTTTCGGCTCTTGCTCTTCCTTCAAACGACAGGATGTTTATACCAGGGCCGACACATCGACAGCGGTACCGAGTGGACCGATCCGGACGATCCCTGCATGCACTACAAATGCGTTTCCGGTGTGGTAACGCGCTCGGAGATGAAATGTTACGCACCGTGCTCCGATCCAAGTCCACCGCGCAAAGGCCAGTGCTGTCCGACCTGTTTAGGTGAGTTGCAGAAATTTCCTGCCAGAACATCATATTTTCGCTCTGTGTGTGTGTGTGTGTGTGCGTTCCCGGCCTAGAAGGTCAGGAGCGTTCGTTCCTGCTGGGTGGTCTAGTGTGCGCTCATTATCACGTCGGCTGCCCAAATGCACCGGAAAAGTGAGGCAGGGGGGGGGGGGGGGCTTCGGGGTTGCTCGGTAGGGGTCATTACGCTCATCGATTAGCTCGGCGTGCTGGTCGCCGCGTAAAGATCTTGCTGATGGACGGATCACTCTGGCGGAAGGGCCCCAGGGGAATGTCCCGCTGGGGGTGAGAATGGATAATAAGCATAACACAAGCGCCACCAGAATGGGAATAGTTTCTTCATGTTCTTCGATGCTGTCAGTGACGATGCTGGGGAAGAACGGAGTTTGGGAGAAAGGCGTAGATAACTAGATAAAGCGTAAAAGCATCAATAAAACCAAAACCGTGGAGTGGAATTTTGTTCTTCTTAATCTAGAACAAGCTAGAAACACCTGGAGAAGTAGGAAAGCGGAGGACGCTCGAAAAGACACTCTAAATCCCTTTTCTAGGCTGTGTCTTCTTTGGGACGAAGTTCTGGAATGTTTTGATGGGAGAAGAGGGCAAAGCTTTCCAAATCCTTGGTCCCGAGTCACGAGTCGATGATTTATTAACCAATCTGCTCTAATCAGCCGCTCTCTGCCTCCCGTTCTCTGGTGTCCCCGAGTGAGCCTCCGAAACGACCTCCGAGAGGCGCAGGAAGATCCCATGGAGACCCGCGTTTGATGATTGATGTCCGCGAGCCGGCCGGCCGGTCGGTTGGTCGGTTTACCTTTTAAAAGAAGGTATTTCGATGGCATTTGGCCGAACCATCGTTATCTGCTACGAGAACTGCGCGAGAGCTTTCGATTTTATGACCACGCAGCTTGCGGGACTTGCCATGGGAAAGTCTGTCGACCCGGTGGGGGGGTCGAAGAAGATTTATGAAGTAGCGAGCGCGATCGCACGCCCCAGTTGCTCGCCGACCTACTCCTACAGTTTGGCAGGGTCGGCAGAAATTAGCAAACAAACCGCTCCGCGCACGCTTGAACGCCGCTGGTGATGAGTGTTGCCAGTTACCGGTCTCCCCTAAGGGTCACACAGCACACACTCAGTGCTAAGCAGCAACTTCCGCAGCAAACGGTATCGCGCCTTTAGCGGGCAAACCACCGCTTCGTTCGCTCGCTGCAACAGTTTGTATGGCGTTTGTTGTTTTTATGTTGATAATTTTTCGATTTGAACCTGGCGCGCGCTGGGTGGTCCAGCAGCCGTTGGCGCATTGTTTTCAAACTGTGCGCGGCTCATCAACGCCACCGTTGCTGGCCGGGCTCTCTATCGCCTGCAATGAGGTGATGATTAAGCGACTGGAGGGAATGGCAATAAAAAAAACTGTAGAGAAAGAGAGAACAAATCACGCGCATCATCTCGCGCCGGTTAGCCCCGCGTGACAGCTGAAGGCCTTTCTCCGTTCCTGCGAGCTGACAGCACGACGGAAAGCACGTGCTTGGTGGTGGTGGTGGGGTCAGTGCTGCTTACGCACATGATGAGATGAGCGATCGGGCGATTTGCCATTACCTTGGAGCGTTGTTTCCTATAAAGAAGTTACATTGAAAGGGAACTCTTTCTTTACAAAAGAAATTTGTAACATTTTGCATTAGCAGCTTTGTAATAATGTTTCCCGCAAGTGTAGCTTCAATAAATTCAATACCTGTCCAGCGATAAATTAACGGTTGCAGTGCTACAGCAAGATCAATGCAAGATGTAATCTCTGTAGCCTCTCCTCGCTCTCGCTGTGTGCCGCTTAAGACCGCGGAATAAATTGTGAACTTTACCACCTTGGTCTTGGTCGCGAACGGAACGATCACAACCGTGCTGACCATGCTGGCCGATAAGATCGAAATGCAAAACCTTTGGCGTACAAAACGCGCGCGCGTGTGTGCGAGAGTAATCCATATAATGCGGTAATTTATTGCTTCGTTGAAGAGTGCCCATTACACGACGGACTATAAATTAAAATAATAAAAAAAAAACTCCCCACAACACACCGTTCTATTACACACCTCGATCTTGGAGACGCGATCGGCAGGGGTGTCTCTTCAGGGTGTGCGCGCCCAGCAGATAATTATTCCCGCTCGCACTTGTTCGAAGAAGTAATTATCCACACTTACTATGCTAATCGCAACGCGGTCGGAGCAAAACGGTCGGAGCACAGGGTGTAGAATATGTTTTATTTGATCACTCTGCTCGGCCTAAGTTGGCTGGAGGTGAGCAAGAGATCGATTTGTGATAAATTAAATCAACACCTTTTCCGAACGCCTGCGCGGGAGAGACGCTGCTCCGGTGATGGCGGAGAGAAGAGGACATGAACTTCGGATCGATCGAGTTCGCCGCTTGCAACGTTCGTCGATCGTTAAGTGTTTTGCTCGTTGATCGTTTGGTGATATCTCATTGGATTCCCTCTCTAGGACATCCCGAGCTGAAAGGATATTGATTATTTCCTCGGTTCTTGTCAGAGAGTTCTTAGCCTGCCTTCGCAGCGCCCTCTAACCCGCAGCAGCAGCACGTCTTCCCATTGCTGTAAATTTTTATCGCAATCACCAATTGGACCTCGGGTAAGGCTTCTTCGAAGCCTCAAACTCGTTCGCGCGCTCCTCGATGACCAGCCGCAACCATTAACAAACCGTCCCCCAACCCGTGCGTGGAGTTCCTTACCCCCCCAGGTTGGGATGTATTAGGTCGGTGCGCGCGGGCAATAAGATGGTAAAATTTACGATAGCGCTCCGCTGCCTTTGAGATCGCGCTATAAAAATGTCGTATTTACATAAGAAATATCTTTCTGCGATAAAATATTTCCTATCGCGAACTGTACAGGGCGAATAGGGGGGTGGGGTTCGGCGCGCATGGTAATCTCCGTTGGTTTCGTGCGTACGGCGGCGTTGGGTTGGTTGGTTGCGATCGGTTTGCTTCTTCGCTTCTTGTTTCATTTCTTCATTTTTGACGGTTTTGCGCTTGGCAGCAGTTGTTCACACTTTCACCCTGGCACTGTTGGGGCCCACCCAAGAAAAGTGCGTGACAATCTCGTGCGACAATCCCTTAAGATGATTCTTCCCTCTTCTTCAGTGTCGATTCACCAGGCTCTCTGATTCTGATAGTTCTTTGTGTGGCGGTGTGTGGCGTTGTTGTAAATGAATAAGGTTGGCGAGAGTAGGTTTGATAGTGTGTCAGCATTGCGGGTTAGTTATCGCGTATGCGGTTGTTAGATAAATGTCTGTCTTTGAAGATCTGCGTGGGTTGGTACAGGGCGACCCTAAAGTGGTCCTGCACACACTGACGCACGCAATAAAACGAATACCCCTAGAAACGGTCTGCAAACGTCAAGCTTTCTTCCTCATCGCGTGTTCGTGCAATGACAAGTGTCTTGTCTAGTGATGATCACGCTATATTGCTAATAGCTATGGTAGGAACAGGGATGAAAAAAAGCCACGAAACTCAGAACCTTCAGCGGAATGGCAAACCGCTTTCGATGGGGTTAACAATTGCTGACCCTGCGAAATGTCACGCCACACAGGCCGCGATTCGCAAGATCACACACGACTCGGTCCGGGGGTAAAATATAGCAATAAAAACACACACACACGCACACACGCACACAACCAATTCCTCGTGGCTTCCAATTTGTCAACGCGTTTGTCTAGCAACACAAAAACGACACCAATGGGTGAAGAGCAGGAAGAAAACCAACGCGTCTACAAAAGCGCCTTCGCCTTTGACAGACACGGACGCGCCCGTTACGACCGTGAATTTCATAAAACACGCGCCCCGTCCTTCACCGAACGAAATTGATTCATCAATTCATTTCTGGAGGCTCTGGAAGCTTGAGCTTTTCGGTGCGGTACACCCGAAATTGAGATAGAACCTTGCGGCGTTTCATGTTGGTTCAGTGTTGAACTGTTCCGCTTCTCCAACCTTCGAGACCTCAATTTGTCTTCTGCCAGCGCGGGATCGCGGGTGCGGCTCCGGCCCAAGAAGAAGCAGTTCTTCCCATCATCATGTCAACGATGGCCACCCGTTTTCTGTTGGGAGCAGCTAGGAGCCTACCCGATCTTCTACCCAAGAATCTCCAAGGGTGTGTTCTACGCCCCCTGGGTTATCATTAATTTTCGTTTGATTGTATCGCTGCCCGAATGTTGGGGTCTCCCGGATCGCCGATACCTGCAACTGCTAGATCTTACGTTGTCTTCATCTCTTTCGGTATCTCAATTTCTAGTGTTTCTTTATCTTGCTGCCTACCTCCCCGTTTGCGCCTCGGGCTTTGTCAAGCTGTCAGGCTAATTTGACTATGATTGGTGCTGCGCGTGTGTTCTTGCCCGGGCGCTCGGACATTCCAACAAGCAGCAGGGACCTCCCGTTGGCGAGCGGCGAGATGTCCGATACCTGGAATCTATCCAGGGTCTAGTGAAAAAACAAACGATGCAAGCTTTTGTTGCACCGAACGAACGGGAGATCATGGAGAATTCCATTCGAACTTCTAACTTCCCCCGTCCCGGGAATAGTTTAGTTCGGCCCCATTCTCCAGCGGGCTGTGAAATGAATGGTTCGCTGCGCCTGCTCTACAAATCGTTCCTCGACAGCATCTTCCGTTTTCTCGGAATTGATTTTTATCTCCCGAGCGAGATCTTAATTATATGCTTAATCTATAATTAACAAGCGCATTAATATACGATTCGGGGTCCGGCCGCGCATGCCGTCCGAGCTTGTGTGTCGAGGGCCTAGGCCTTTTTCAAGTTCCGTTCTCTTGCCCACCGCGTTGCACAATCGTTGTTGATCCCCATTTGCTTCCCCTTCATCTCCAGGGACTGGAACGTTGAAACAACAAAAGGACATACACCGAGACACTCTGACCGGAGCAGCGGGATAGATTCCTCATAAATGTTTGACATTTATTTATCGATTTATTTACTGTCGACAGCCGGACGGACACGGGTGATCTGCAATATTAATCGATTTCGGGGTCGGGTTTTCAACGCACCCTCTCCGATCGGGACAGCCCCGTTGATAGATTCGTGACAAACGGGGGAGGCTGGTTTTTTTCTTCTGTTGCTGTTGTGCGCAGCATGGGAGAATGCTTTGTTCGAGAATAGACAAAACGTTCCGCAAGTCGCTTGATGATTCAATCTAATCGCGCAACTGCGCCTTAGTGCTTTGTGCTTCCAGCAGCGTACAAACAACAAACACACAGTACGCTTGATTTATCACTTAACATTTCGCGTCTGACAGATAGAAATGAAATGCTGTGCTTTGGGTAAAGGGGGAAAGCAACATGGCGCATGGATTTGTCTTGCCATTTCTACGCGACCGTGTGCCCCCTACGATCAACCAGTGATCACATCGATATTGAGATATTGTTAGAGAGTGTGCCCAAAAGCATCGTGGATGGAAAGCAAAACAGCAACAATCACACAAACACGCAAACGATCGCTTAAAAATGTCAGCGGAGGAGCGTGGAGTGTTTAGAAACGAGGTGTGATGAATTTGTGCGACCTTGGCGGCTCGTACGGAATTCCGCACGCTAATTTATGCGCACCACTCTGCGGCTGGGGTGGGGATAGCCCATCTGGGGCCCGATGGTGCTGGGTTGGGGATGGGGTGGAGTAAGAGGTGTGGGAAAAACAAAACTCTGTTAAATCCGGAATTCCGATACTGGCGTGTAATAAACACCTAGGGACAAATATGGAAATCATCATGATTTTATTTGTGTGTGTGTGTGTGCCAATAGCCTTCGCCTTTTTGGCACGATATTACCTAATGCTAGTTTATGTGGCTGTTAAACGATGTCTTTTTTTGTGGCTACACTTTAGCCAGGTTGCAGTAATTCCACGCGATGTTGCTCCGAGGCTGCTCCAACTCGGAATGTGATGGAGATGAGAAGTTCCTTGTGCATGCATTGCTCTTTTTTGGCTTTTGCTCGTTCCCTCTATTGCATATTTTCCCCATTTTCTCATCGTTACTTTGCCGGAGGGGCGGTCCCAATTCCCGGGCTCTTGATTTTAATTGAAATAAACGCACCGAACATAATTGGATCATAACTACCAATAAGTGAGCTACAGCTTCTGCTGCTGTTGATTGAAAGCAGCCACCATCATCGCGATTCGCGTAATGATGATGAGAATGATGAGCATGATTTGTTTGATTTCTCCCCCCTCCCCCTCCGGTCTCCCGGCCCTCACTGTACTCCACAGCAAGAACAACCACGAGGGGAAGATGTTCTTCCCGATGGAACAAAATAAGGATCTGATTAATGCAATCGACAAGATGGACAAGGCGAGCGACGGCGGGGTACGGCGCGCACCGAAAGCAAATAAACACGCACACGCACCATGTAATAATCGACGTGAAGCGGTGAAATCAGAGGCAAATCAGCGAAGAGAGGCTGAGGTATGATTATGAGCTCCGGGGCATGGGCCTCTCTCCGGTCCCATATCCTTCAAGTCATCCTGGGCGGTCCGAAATTGGCTGCGCGGTCGGTCCGTTTGTTTGCTTTGGGCCGTTCTTTTGTGGTTCCTCTTTAGATCATTATGTGCTTCTTTTTTTTTTTTGTTTGGTTTTGTTTTGGGAAGGAGCCCACCGGTGGTCAGCTCGGCAATCCGTCATGTTGGGTCGTGTGCAGATGAAAACATTAAAAGGCCATTCTTGGCGTCCCGCGTGTCCAATGGGTTTTGCCGCTCGGATGCTGTAGTGCGGAAAGTATTTTAACATTTTTGCATCGATGTGTCCGAAGTTCCTTTTCGGGCCTGTCCATCCTCCTCGATGACTATTGAGGAGATTGAGATACCAGATTGTAAGGGAAGCAGCGGTCGGGTTGACCTGCATGAACCACGCGATTGGTCGCGAGGGATGTTGGGGCAATCGGTTTCGTTTTGCGGGTTTTTTTTTTTGAAAGACAACACGTTTGAGCGTATCCTG